>NW_012267218.1:16853000-16904358 GCF_000151885.1 Dipodomys ordii | reverse complement strand
ATTCATTCAAATTCCAGAGAAAATGGACAAAGTGGCACCAAATGAAACCAAGAAAAGTTCCTCTCTAAGCCAGAATGTGAGGCCCTGAGTTCAAGTCCCAGGACTTGGTGGAGGGAGAGGGGGAGGAGACAAGGAGAGAGAGGGGGTGAGGGGGGAAGAGGGGGAGAGAGGGGGAAAGGGGGAGGGGGAGAGAGGGAGAGGGGGAGGAGAATAAGTTTACTTACTCTTTGAGTAAAATGGCATAAATATGAAATGATTCTGCCGATTATTTTACGTATGCAATTGTGGGCTGCAATTGTTCCCTAATTGTAATGGTATTATTAAGCAGGACATTGGGAAATAACCAGGTCACGTGAGTGGAGTCCTCATGAGGAGGATTAGCAATCCATATAATCCCCGCCAGATGATACCAAGGCTGCATCTTCACCATGAGGTGACTCTACGTTGGCAGTCTTCATCAGGGAATTAGGCCCTTAGCAGAACCTACACAGGCCAGCAACTTCATCTCAAACTTCTAAATGGCAGAGCTCTGGGAGGTAAGTGTTCACTTTTCAAGCCAACCAGTCTATGATGATAGGATATAGCAGCCGAAATGTATTAATTTAATTATCCTTTGAAAATCCCCATTTATACTATAAGTCTCGAATCTGTTCTTTTACTTTCTTTATCTTCAGTCTTTTCAACTGCCTTCCCTCCATCTTCAATATGGAAGACATATCTGCCATCAACCTTGTAAATGATTAAATAGAATTGTATATAGTGTATAGGATACTGTACCTATAGAAGTAAAAAAAAACTAATGTAGGTTAAAAAATTATTGTCAAAGAGGCTACAGTTATATAAGTAAGGCAGTGGTTACATTTCTTGTGTACTTCTTACCCCTTCCCTCATTTTTCTCCCTCTTTCACTTCCCTTCCCAATAACCCCCCCCCAAGTTGTACAGATCATTTCCAACATAGTGTCTTGTGAGCATCACTGTTGTATAGGTTCCCCCTTTGTCCTTAGTCTCACCGTTTTGTTGTTTCCCTTCCCTTCTCTAGATCAGATAAACGTATATACGATACCCAGGGCACCAACATCGATTTAAACTGATGGTACCTAAGTCAGTTTAATTGGAAAGGTGAATATTGTTTTTCAGTTTTCACTTGACATTTTGATACACCAGCGTAGTGAACTTGGATACTGTTGTGACCCCAAAGTTATGTCCAGATCCCAAAATTGATTTGGTATAGAGACAAATTGTGTTTTGATGCCTCATCCCTAACCGTGCCACAACTATCACCTGGACAGCTACATTTTAAACTTACTGAAGCAATCAATGGTTTTCAAACTGTGTTCTGTAGGGTCTCAAGGATTTTAAAACATAGCTGAACTGCACTCCTGTGTGTGTGTGTATGTGCATGTGTGCATGCACGTGTATGCATGCACACGTGTGTGTGTGTGTGTGTGTGTGTGTGTGTGTGTGTGTGTGTGTGTGTAGTGCTGTGGGCTTTGAGGATTTTGAAAGTCTTTTCCTAACCCCCACTCATTTTGCCAAAATAGCTTTTCTTATGTTAATTATGTTTCCATGTGAAATTGTGTCTGAAGGAATCATGCTGCTCACAAAACATTTAGTTTTATCAAAATTGCAATGTGGAACTCAAGAGTCTAAATAAGTTCACTAGTATTCTGTGTTCACTGACTCATCTATTTCAAGTTGGTTTCTAGGAAGAATTATAAGCACATTAGGACTTTTATATATTTAGGACAGTGGGTCTGTTGTCCTAGCTATGGTGGTTAAGAAATGAACTATTTTTACTTTAAAACTTTCTGCTTTATATAGCTGCTTATGACAGAGCCTCTATGTCTTGTCAGTGATTCAACTTATACCCACACTGTAACATGTTTTCTCTCTGACTTGATTTATAAATGTGGCCTTTGTATTTTGTAAGCCAGGGATGTGATATAGATTTGAGACATAAATGATGAGGTTATTTATTTTTCTTCACCAAAGACAGATGAAGTAAGAGTTAGAATTGAGACTTGTGTGAATAGAAATATAAAAGAGGAAGGGTCAATGGGAATGAAGAGAAAATGTCAGATATTCATTCTACTGCTTCCCACTGATTGCTCCTTCATTTATATTTCTTTGGATGTATTATCATTTTACTGCTCATATTATATTTCTAAGTAGACTATCAATTGAAAAGTAAGAATTTTTTAGAAGAATCAGATCTTACCCAAGCAACACAACCACCTAGTCAATAATAGTAATTATAGTGGTCAAAAGCAGTAGCTGTAATATTAATGAGTACTTACTTTGAATCTGACAATGTGATAAGCCCTTTGTTTCCCCATCACATTCAGTTAATCCACAAAATCACTGCAAGCCAGCCACTATTCTTCAGTTTACCACGTAAGAAAATAAAGACTTCCAGATGTTAAATAATTCTTCGGGATACCCTAGATAATACTTGGCTGGTTAGAAAAAAAAAAAAAGGAAAGAAAAGTGGTTGGCAGATGGGGAGAGAGAGCTCTTTGAATATTCTTTGGTACGTACTTCAGCACCCAGGACAGCTCTCCCTCTAAAGAAAGATCTGAACTAGATTTTGAAATCTAGCCTTAGATGGAAAAATATGAGTCACAACTAAACAACAGAGGAAAGCAGTTTCAGGCTTCTTTACAGCTCAATTCCTGCAAATTAATGAAGGACTAGTATTGGTGTCAGGTTAGAAACTTTGGCTAGTTTTAGGTATTCTCTGAAATGAAGCTGTCTGGGATCAGACAAAGAGAGAAGGATTTGCGTTAGCTTTTCCTTACTTTGATAAATATTTTTAACGCTTCTTCAGCTAAAGTGTCAGTGAGGCCAGAGATGGCATTCCTTCTGTAGCATAAATTTCAAAACTGTTCCACAATCCCCTCTGTTCTTCTCTTGCCCTGACTGTTCACACCACAAACAGACTGCTCACGGTGCGTTCACTGACAAACTTTTCTAGGGGAAGAGTAAATCTTTTTCTAAGCACATTTGTCTGCCAACTTCTTTTCCTTCCTTGTTCAGAACATTAAAGAAAAGTCTCTTTGATGATAATAATTTCTTAATTTGACTATTTTTATAATCTCTTTTCCTGAACTATTATATACTTCTGTCTTTTTACCTACAAAGCTTTTGCCTATTTTGAATACATATTATACATACTACTGAAGAATTTTGGGGGTGGGGAAAGCCAGAATTCCATTACAATCATAGAGCTGGAAAATGGTGTATTGAAAGCTCCAAGTTTGCCTTCCCATCCAGCTTCCTTCATTTTACCCAAGTTCTTAATTTAAACCAATGAAAAACTGTAATGAGTAAATGCAACTACATTTTGAGTTGGGATTTGTCGATTGCTAGGCAGTTTTGCTATGTCTCTGAGCAGACGTAGCTCTTTTTTGAAATTCTGGTGTACTATATCAGATTGTTGACTGAGAAAACAGGAGCTTAGAGACAATGAATAAAATTCAAAACAAACAGGGAAGCTAGGGAAACATCAGTAGATTAATTTTAATGAAAGAAAAAGTGATACAAATAAATCCTTTTTTCCCTCAACAATGTTATGTATTTATTATGTGGGCCAGATTATTAATAGGGAGGCATAATATTCATTGAACATTTTTCAAACTGAAACTCAAAAGAACTCTGATTAAATTTTTATTAGTGTAAATAAAAATCTCTATGTGAGCTATAACTTCTGTAGCCTTCCTTGTACATCGGACAAGTAAGAAGTTTGAGCTACCAGTTGAAAAAGAAAAGATATTCATCATGGAAATTTAGAAAAATGGCAGTATTTAGTTATTTTAGGAAACAAAGTTGAAGCACAGAGAAAAATTTAAATTTATGGAAATTAACTTTGATCAAATGTTGTGCTGTGTGGATCTACACTGAGTAACTAATTTCTGCAAAATTTTTATGAAAAAGAAACAACTGCACTCTGGATTTTATTGGGTTCTAATGCATAGAAATGCCAGTGAGAGTCTTGAAGAACATGCAGGGTTTAATTTTTTTTATTAAATAGATAGTGTTGGTAAATCACAGTGTTATATAAAGAGTGGTCATGCAGCTTGAGACATTAAACAGGTATTCAGGTACTCTTACACAGGTACATTTTTTCTTAATTTTAATGGCTGAATTTTCTTGTTCTACATGGCCCTTGTGTTTTTAAAAATTCTGCCTTTTGAGTTGTGATCTTCTAAAGAACAATATACAAATTTGAGGCCATTGTAATTCTACATTAGTAATTATTATGGTTTAGAAGATGTGTGTATGTTCTTTAAAATAGAAGATAATATAAAATTTCTATTTGAAGTTTGAATTTTTTCTTCTCTATTATTGCATACTAATTGTTCTCCTTACCCTTTTCAATACATTTTGCTCATTTTGAACACTGAAATTGTACAAAGGAGAGTAATACCAATTTAGTGACTTACTTTAGTAAGTAGACTTGACTATGTAATGGTGGAGAGAACACTTTATCACTATCAATAAACTGTGCTGAATTTTCCTTTTGTGAGAGAAACAAACAAATAGAAATTTTTTTTCTATGTAATTATGCTATTAAAGGCTAGGATGTATTTAAACATTAAGCATACATAAGCCAAGAGAATGCTCAAAGAGGTGATATTGATCAAGCAGCATTGTATACATAAACTGATTTGTTAAATGGCAACACTTGGTACAACAACTTAGTGATAATAAAATATAATTAAAAGTAAATAAGAAGATATAAATCCCTTATCTGTACTCTTCTAAATATTTTCATTTAAAGTTTTATATAGGTTGTTAAAGAAATACTTTGTTTATGTGAATTGAACCTTAAAAGACCTGTATTTCTAAATAAGATACTCTGCTTTTCTTTATTTATTGTATTTGTTTTTAGCATGCATGTTCATAATATTTAATTCTAAGAATGCATTTCTCTTTAACTGACTAAATATTTTACTGCAGTGAAAAAGTAAATCTATAAGCAGGAGTTGCAAAGAAAAGAAATATGTGTCAAGTATTACAAAATCTATTCATACGATTTTAATTTATTGATTCTGTATTTGCTATTCATTTAGTAAGTGAGTTAAGTGAATATTTAAGAAAACAACTTTCCATAGCTCTTGTTATAGAAAATAACTTTTGGGGATTAATTTTTTCTTGATTCAATTTATTCTCATTTTCATACTTCATGATTATGAAAATCTACACACATAAGAAAAAAATAAACAACCATTTTCAATTCCTTAGAAATGACGAAGGCTATTACAGCCAATATTATTGTTGATATGACCAGGTTATAGAACCCAGTAATTCAACCAAATGCTAATCTAGATGTTGTAATGAAGGTATTTTGTAGAGATGATTAATATTCATAATCAGTTGACTTTAAGTTAAGGAGCTTATTCTGTTTCATGTGGATGAGCCTGCTTTAGTCATTTGAAAGACCTCAATAAGCAAACTGAGTTATTTTCTGAAGAAATTCTGCCTGTGCCTATCTTGGCTTTTTGATGTCTCTCCTATGCAATACTGCACAAGATTTTAGGATTTGGGGCCTGCCTAACTGTTTCCACAATCTGTTTCTTGCAACAGATCTCTCAATATATCTTTCCCTCTCTCTCTTTCTATCCCCTTCCCCTGAATATAAATAGAGAGTTATTGGATGTATACCTACTAATCCATCCATCTATTAAGGGAAAACTCTGACTCCTTTTGTTTCTCTGATGAATATGACTTTGATACAATTTGGACTTAAATTCAGTATGTGATTCCATGACATTTATTGCCAAAATATTTATAAGTGGTTCATAAGCAATGACTAAGATAACCTAGTAATTTTCATGTGAGGCAGAGTATGATAACCATTGGTTCCTGATCCTTAGCAACTCAGAATATTGCTGGCCAGGAAGAGTTGCCTCTTTTAGAGCTTGTCATAGCAAAGTTTGCCAAGGCCCCACCAGCAGAGTGCCTTCCACATAATATGGAGACAGTGTGGCTACCACCCCTCCATTAGGCTTTCATGGTTGGGGGCACTGTTCTCCTACCACGTCACCACAGAGCCAGTTTCTTAGTCTAATTTCTGCTTTGGTAAAAAGAAATGGTGAGACAAAGGACAAAGGGAGAACCACTGCGTCAATGATACTCACAAGACCCTATGTTGGAAATGATCTGTGCAACTTGGGAGTGGGATGGGAGAAGAGAAAGAGGGAGAAAAATGAGGGAGGGGCTAACAAATTAGAGAAATGTACTCACTATCTTATTTATGTAACTGTAACCCCTCTGCACATCACCTTGACAATAAAATTTCTTTTAAAAAGAATACCCTGGGCTGGGAATATGGCTTAGAGTACTTGCTTAGCATGCATGAAGCCCTGTGTTCAATTCCTCAGTACCATGTACATAGAAAAAGCCAGAAGTGGTGCTGTGGCTCAAGTGGTAGAGCTAGCCTTCAACAATAGAAGCTCAGGGACAGTGCCCAGGCCCTGAGTTCAAACCCCAGGAATGGTGGAGGAAAAAAAGAAAACCCAAAACCAAAACCCAAAGCAATGACAACAAAAGGAATACCCGAGACTGGGTAATTTGCAAAGAGAAGTAGTTTCTTTCTCACAGTTATGGAAGCCAGAGTCTTAGATTGAGACTCTAGTTGATTCAGTTCTCCAGTAAGGACAGCTCTTATTTCCAAGATAGCACCTTATTGCGGCCTTCTCCACAGAGAAAGGATTCTGCATCCTTATGTGGGGAAGGCAACAGGCAAGCAAGAAGCAATCCTTCCCTAAAGCGCTGTGCTGTACAAGGGAAATTAATCCCATTCGCTCTCATGACTAGTCACCATTCAAAATTCCTATCTCTGAAGTGCATCACTCTCAGCTCCTGAATCTCGAGGGGGACACATTCAAACCATAGCAGCTGTGAAATCAATGACGAGCATCACCTCCAGTGCCCACAAGCTTCTGAGATTATTCTACTAGCCAACCTAAGCTTTTTTACCTTGCTCTGTCCATTTCTTCCCACAAACCTATAGAAAAAGCTATTGTTCATGCTTTCCACGTTCCTTTCTTACTTTTGAAATACACTGGTGCTTCCTCCTCTACCATGTGAAGCAGGCCCCCTTCTGGGATCTGGGAGAATAATAACTACTCTTTCAACAGCTGTCATCTTCTAGCCTGTTAGTCTTGCTATAGTTGAGTAATACCGACACTGACACTTTAAGCCAGAGGGAGATAGAGAGATACTCTATTTAATGATACACTTACTATATTATTTAATATTTTAATGATTACATCTTTTACTAGCATCAATTAGTTGTAAAAGAAGGTTTCATTTTAACATGTCAATGTATACATCTAGATTTGTCCATATAATGCACCCTCATCAGAATCATCTCCTTCTTCAATCTCCTCCACACTTCCCTTTCTCAAAGCAGTCTCACCAAGCATTCGCAGTTACATTTTCATGTACGCACTTAAAGAATTTTGATCATGTTTTTTCTCCCTCATCCTCTCTGTTTGCCCATCACCTCTCACTAGCATCTGTTCTTTAGACAGGACATGGTTCCATCTCCTAATAGTCTGTCTTGTTATAGTGCATGTTAGTTTTTCAAATAGGCATCATTATGGTATTTCACACATTCATATACCACATTTTAATCACGTTGAGTGTATCCATATAGTTCTGTATATATATATATATTAGCTTCATCCTTCCCATAGGATTTGTTGCCCAGATCTATCCATTACTTGGCAAATGACAAAGGCTTCTAATTTTTCACAAATCTCCATCCTTGTAACAGGCATCTTTCTCAAATGCACACTTAGCACATAGTAGGATTATGTTGCTGCTCTGGGCATTGCAGTTAAACTTGAATCTATTTTCCTTATCTGCTTAATATTTAGAAATAATCTAAATTGAAATTAAAGGGTCTTTATCTATGTTATACTTTGGACCCAAATGCCACATTGGGTGTGGTATCATTAGCAAATCTTATTTATTTGGTCATTTAATTGTTTTCATATGATGGATTGACTGGCCTTGGTTGATTTACTTACTTATCTGCTTGGCAGTTTGATCAAAAGTAGATATGGTTATAGGAAATCTATTATATGAACAGATTCACAGCAGAATATATGTGTAAGAAGTTTTTATATTTATGTTTATATTATATTCTCGGTGCTAAGTAACATACTTTGCCTTGGAAAAAAAAAGTCAATTCTACCCCTGAAATGCTCCCTTCATATTGAACTTGTTTTTATACAATCACTTGGCAAATATATGACACTCTCTAGGCTAGAGATGCTATCACTTCAATTTTGGAATTAAAATCTTTGTATAGCAGTTTTTGTAAAATTATTTGACCATGCAATGTCATAATGCATCTCTTTTTGAAATGAAAACTGGAAGCACTAAAAGGTGGAACTATTAAGCATATTCAAAGCAAAACTTTTAATCAGCTTGGATATTCATTTAATTATGAAAGAAAAAGAAAGCTAAGCTATATGAAATCCTAGAGATATATAATTGAATACAATTTTTGAAAGGTGAGTTCTAATGATATATTTATGAGGAAGTATTAAACTGTGGCCTGGTTATAATTAATAATTCTAAAGCTAAAAGTTTTGAGTGCTTCGTTGTTGAACCTTAGCACCAAGAGTTAGAAAATGTATAATGTGAGCTCTCACAACCATGTGAAATACATATATCAAAAACAGTGAAGAGGTTGAGATTTTCTTTGCTTGCCAAGCTAACGAGTTATCATGACACAGACTCATAGGTGCAGGCAGAAGCTAGAAGGATGCTGGTGAGAGAAAAAAGCACTGTTCACTTCAGAAATATCAGATACCACAGCAGAGATATTTAAACCAGTCTGCCAGCTCCAAATTCCTGTAAAGCAATGAGATGAAGACCAGTGATTCTAGGGTTGGATCATAAGAGCATAATCTGAAGTTCAGGATTCAGCCAATGTTTTGTTCTGAATGGAGATAGTATTGTTAGGATTCTGAGCAGTAAAATGTAGTCATTTTATCCTGAGGCCTATCTTTATCTTCCAAGTTCTTTGTTAAGTATTCTTGAAAAGATTGTGGTGCAAAACATCAAATTTGTGAGTCATAGATTAAGCAGAAATGTAAAGGACCCAGGTGAAACTATCTTCTAGTTATATTGCTTTAATATTACCTGTTTAAATATAAGGATACAGGCCTTGACAGTGTAGATGATTTGATCAAGTTCATAGGAAGTTGTATCAAAATAGCACTCTAGTTACTGAAATCCCAAAGGACACCTATAGCTCTATTTAGCTATAAATACGAGTCCCCAGGGAATCCTTTGTACAGAAAATATTCCCAGACATTGTTGTCTGATTATGTTGCATTACCTGTGAATGAGAGAGAAAGTAGAGAGGAGGAGAGAGAGGGAGAGACAGAGAAAGATATACAGAGTCAGACCTCACCTTTCAATACTCAATCCATAGTGAATTCTTCTTTCCAAGTATTAAATACTTTCTTCTTTGTTTTCAGTGTCACTTCCATTTAGCCAAAGTATAACTTTAATTTGTGTAGTCCATATTGAATAAAACTCCACATGGTTAACTATTGGCATAATTTCAGATTTGGGTAAGCTAAAGAAAAGCACCACAATAATATCAATAAGCTAGGAAGGGTTTTGTTATGTAGCCTTGATTGACTTCTTGCTTATCATCTTCCTGTCTCAGTCTCCCAGAATTTGGGATTACAAACATGTGATGAGGATGGAATTTTATATATGTTTGTATATATTCAGTTTGAGTGTTTTTCCTCTTAGGCTTCTAGCCATCAATTATCATTTTAAAAATACACTGCATATTGAGCTACTGGACTTTGTTAACATCAGTATTGAGAATATTCAAGAAGACTTTCAATACCTTATTTCTGATTAATTGGGAAATCCACAGTGGAAATAGAATATTTTGCTTGAATTTTTTGTGTGCTGAAAGAAAGAATGACCCTTCGGGTTAGAATGGCAGCGTCCACAGTGAACTGTTGTGAGTAGCTTGTAAACAGATGAAGGAAGTAAGCTTTCTTTCCACTCTTACTTTTCATGTTGTTTTTGATAAATTGTGTCTAGAATTTAATCTTTGCTTTAAACTACATATTAATCATACTTAATCTGTTAATAATGCTGGATAAAACCAACCCACTCACTTAAGGAAGCATAGTGGTTGATTTTATTTAGATACTACTTTGAATAATCTCAAATTGAGCTGTATGATGTTGTATGCTATGTAGAACCAGTTGGTGGATCTTATGTCTGTTAAATGGAACCCACCCCCATCCCTTCATAAACTGTCCCCTTGTTTTGGTGAGACTGAAACTTCTGTGACATATCCTTGTAAAATGGTACTATCTTGCAGAATAATCTTCAAGGTATAGAGTTGGCCTTGTTTTGTGTTAATATTAGTCAACTACAATATACATATATGAAGAGAAGTGCCATATCATTTTTATTTCAGTGCAAATAGAACAATCTACTAACAACAATCTATGAATTCCCCATGAAACTCAATGCTACATCCTCCATGTTATGCAGGTTATATACAAATTCAATTGAACAGAGAAATAATTTCTAATTTATTGAACAAAATTAACTGTTTTTGTCTTTTCAATTTTCAATGATATTGCTAATGTTCAGATTAACAGCACACAATCCAATCATCTGTCCAACTAGTCCAATATTTGGGAAGATCTATATCAAGCCAAACCAGATTATTTAAATCCTCTGTATTTCTGATGCATATAAAGAGCCTGAATGGAAGTTTTCCAATTAAGATAATATATCTCAGAGTAGTATTTCTATTTTCAGACAGCAATTGATTTGCAGTAAATGTCAACAACTATAAATTTTTATTAGAATACAATATATAAAAATATACACTAATCCAATTATGTAAAGCACTGCAATTTTGATTAGACTTATAACAGCTAACACTAGGACTCAGGATTTTTTGTAGTATTTTTTTAAAAGAAAGACGCAAATGTTTAGAGGTTTCACACTGAGAATCAGTGATTATTCTGTTCTTTCCCACTCCTAAGGGTAAAGGACATTATCTCAAGAGTGTTAGCAGATTTCAGCTGTGAAGAAATTACCATCTGGGGCCTGGAAAGGATGTTGGGAAAGCTGTAGTATGAAATCATGTTGGAGATATTGAGGTGAAGAATCAGGAGGAAGGAACTCACATAATTAGAACTGTTGAATGAAGCTGAGTTGGAGCCTGATGTGGGTAGATAAAATAAGATGAGCAAATGGTAGTCTCTAAAATCACTGACATAGATGGGGATGCTGACTCCAACACTTGGCAGAAGAGGGCAAAGAAAATCTAGGCATTCAGTCTGAAAAATGTCTTTGCATATGTTAAATAGTAATGAAAGGGGCCCCCTTCTGTGGTTCACCCCAGCTGCAGTGGCTTGTCGCTTTCAATAAAAACTTAATGCCTCTCCCTGAGAATGAATGCGTGTCCTGGTTTATAAAGGGATAACACACTGGCCTTATTTCCAGTGTCTGACAGATCAGCAAATACACATAGGCACAACTGCCTATTTGCTATTTACTACTACGGTAAATGGCAAGCCATAAAATGTGATCTGTTTAAATTGCATTTTGCAAACAATCCTTACTTGGTGCCATCCACTCTTTGAAACATTATTATTATTATTTATGAGGCACAGTTAAGGGCGCCTGATGCTGGGAGAACTGTAGATTTCTTTTACATTTAATTTTGCAGAAGGAAAGGATTATCTTGTTGGAGGATTCATTTTATGGTAGAAGAAGCTGAAATATTTTAATAACTTGGCCATGATTAAAGAGATAACTTGAAATAGAGGCTAGCAAAATTGAAAGCATTGTTAAATAGAACTAAAATACCCAAGTTCTTATATTTAAAGCAATTGTTAGTGAGAGAAAATTAACCTCCCAAGTAATAGGAGTCATTGCCATCATGAATAAGAATTTTGAATGTAATGTGTGTGTTTGTGTATGTCTGTACACATATGTATATAGTATGTATATACATATGCATACTCATACATACATTTACATATGTACATGTATATATAAATTTGTGACCTATATAAAGAATAATAATAAAATTTATCTGAATAAAATTAAAGTATATGAACTATTTATATATACCATATTACATATATATGTTTGTATTTCTCTTTTTTTTTCTTTGTCGGTCATGGGGCTTGAACTCTGGGCTTGGGCGCTGTCCCTCAGATCCTCAGCTCAAGGTGAGCGTTCTACCACTTGAGCCATAATGCCACTTCCATATGTTTGTATTTCTCAAACTGTTTTTCAGTATTAAAGTTTTTCACTTTGAAGAACCTTATCATTTAAGAATAAGTTTTTAAGGTGAAACAGTTGTGTAAATACATGGATAGGGTTCCTTGATTATGTAATCTGAATTATAACATACGTAGAGGAAAGGGCACACATTATGACTGTACACCTAGATGAGTTTTCCAAGTGAATATGTTGAAGTACTCACGTGTTGTTTCCCCAAGTACCATCTGGCATATTTATTGTTTTATAGTCAGGTTGTATGGTTTGCAGATTTTCATTCTGAAGGGAAATAGGGGGCCATAGGCTTCCTGAGTTTAGCTCACTCTCAAAAATAGAGGAAGAAAGTGAAGCAATGTAATAAGCTGGACAAGCCCAGTTTATCATTTCAAAGCTCCCTCTCTCTAAGTCTAGTTACTTGCTTTGGAAATAGTCATACGTAGAGAAAGAATGCCGTATTCCCCCCACAGGAAGATAAATCAGGAATCACAAAGAAATTGTAAATGTTTTCATTTACTTGTTTTCACCCATTCCTCTTTATTTTAGTACTGTATAATTAAATAATAATTCATATATATATTCCTTAGTAGTTCAGTGATTTGTGGAAGGAGGAAGGTAATCAGGGCTGTATATTGCCTTTGCAAGTTCACGTCATTTCTGTAGATTTTTCTCTTTGGGAAGTCACTGGCTTGGGTCTGTAAGGCCTGCTACTCCTACTGCAGATTCCTGCACGCCATGCCCAAGTTCTTCTTTGTACTATCTTCTATCAACTTTAGAAACCTCTGTTGCATCAAGAAGCCTTCATCAAGAGATGAAGGTAGTCATGGTAGTTTGGGTACTGACACTGTTTGAACAAAGGAATTCAGGTTTGTGATGAAAAATCCTACTTGTTCTTAATTTCCAACATTTCCATGTCCTGTTTACTCTTTTGAGATCTAATGAGATACAGTCATATAGATATCTACAGTTATATAGTACTTGACCTAAAAATTTGTTTTTATCATTTCAAAAATAAGCCCTGACACTACACATTATGAAATTATAAGGGGAATATCAAAGATTTTTTGGAGATTTGTATCTGAAAAGAGTATATAGTATTGTGATAATGTTTTAATTTCTATACAGATACATGTTTTAATTTCTATACATTCCATACATACACATATTTCAGTTTATTCTAAAGATTTTTACCTATAATTTGAGGGTATGGATGGGCTTAGGAAAGATGAAGGAGAATGGTGGAATGTAAAAGTAAAAATAAGAAAATACAGATTTCACTTTTCAAGTTTTGTTTTGTTGTAAGGTAACTTGATCATGAGTAACAGAGAAGGCAAATTTTGAGAGGCCAAATTGGGAGTCTTTATTGGAATGTGAATACAGGTGGATTCCTTTCACAAAGGCCTACAGTCCTGTGAATATACTTAACACTGTTGAAAAACTGAGCCATGAGAGCCAGAGAGAACAGAAAGAGCAGAACAATACCAACAAACCAGCTCAACCCCAATGGAGAGCTGAAGTGGAACCCCATGTTGACTGGAGGAGAGCCAGGAGACACTGGAGACACAGAACATGAGGAATGGCATAATGGTGTCTGAGCCAGTCTCACCCTAAAATTGGGTCAGGTCAGGGGGGCAGGTCACAGAAAACTCAAGAGTCTCCTAAGTTCAAGACACAGGACTGACAAGTCCAGTAACCAATCATCCACGTCCAAGCTCCTACCTGTAGGAATTCAGGCACACCCATAATCTGAGAGGTGGCTTCCCCCTTCCTCCACAATGAAGACAAGATGGCAGCAATTAAACCCAATTCCCTATCTACCACAGGTCCAAGATGGCTCCAGTTAGACCCAGCATCCCCACTTTGCTTTCCCTTAGAAATATATGAAATGTTGAGAGAGAATATCAGGAAAACCATGATATTTTCATTTTTAAGCTTTGTTAGAGGAAAATAGTGTAGAATTGAGTTCACTCTATAATTTTCTTTTGTGGCTGTATTACAAATAATGCTCATTTTCTAAATTTTTCATGTGTTGCTATGCATAGGTTTTACATATTCTCCTTTGTGACTGTTGTGGTTAATTGAATTAATATAGTTTTACATATGAAAGTCTCAGATACAATGGTTCATAAATATATCAGGCAGTCATGGAAAATATTCTTTTCTTTGAGGGGGGGGGTCTGGTCATGGGGCTTGAACTCTGGTCCTGGACGCTGTCCTTCAGCTCTTCAGCTCAAGGCTAGTGCTCTACCACTTGAGTCACACTTGCCACTTCCGGCTTTTCTCTTTTTTGCTTATGTGGTGCTGAGGAATCGAACCCAGGGCCTCAGGCATGCCAGGCAAGTGCTCTACCACTGAGCCACCTTCCCAGCCCAGAAAATATTCTTAATGTTCAAATTCTGTGCTGTACAACAGCCCTAGTACCGACTTCAGCATTTTTTTCAATGCCATCTCATCTGGACTTTCTCCTTGATAGGTCATCCCTGAATCTGGCTGTATGTAAAATCAACAGAATTGACATAAATTGTCTATATCTTGGTTCAAAACCCCAAATAATGGAACAATTTAGTAGAATGAAATGAAAACCTTGTCATTTCTTTTTCTTTCAGCTACGTCTATTTATTACATCAAAGGCTGTGAAATTCATTCATTTACATTTCTTTTTTTTATTTTTATTTTTTATTGTGAACATACTGTACAGAGGGGTTACATGGGCAAAATAATGAGACTATGACCCAGCATTCCCACTTTTGGGCATTTACCCAAATGTTTACAAACAAGACCACACTAAAGCTACCAGCACAACTATGTTTATTGCAGCATTATTTACTATAGCTAAGATATGGAATCAACCCAGATGCCCCTCAGTAGATGAATGGATCAATGGATCAATTCCATTGTGTATATATACACAATGGAATTCTATGCCTCCATCAGAAAGAATGACATTGCTCCATTTGTTAGGAAATGGAAAGGCTTGGGAAAAATTATATTGAGTGAAGTAAGCCAAGCCCAAAGAAACATAGGTCCCATGGTTTCCCTTATTTGCAATATCTAGTATATGTATGAGTCAAGCAGAAAAGGTCAGATAATGTGATGTTAGGAAAATGAACCCTTAGATATGTATTTAAATGTTTTTTTCTTTCATGCATTTGTTTCTAACGCATTTATAAGATTATTTCTTTGTTGCTTTGTATGTCCCTCTCCCACAGTATAACCCCTGCTTTCACTATATTTGATGTCTATATAATTTGTGGAGGAGAAGGGGAAAAACAAGTTGTTTAAGGATACAAGTGGACCCGTTGCAACAATGAGAAGTACAAGTTGTCATGTCGAATACAAACTTTACAACCTTGGTGGTGGGGGGGGTTGGGTAGGGAGGGGGCGAGGGGAGGCTGGGAAGGGATGGGAAGGGGAAACAAAGGAGGAGGCTGCAGTTGTCATTGTTGAACATGACCAACCTACTTTTTTTAATTTTCAGTGAGGAAGTCCCAATTGAGAGTTGAGTTATTCAATAATTTTATTGAATACCCACTATTAGCAGATATTAAAGTCAAGAACTTTCCTTTCTCAAAGAAATCTAGTCTATTTTGGAAGTTTCATGTTTTATTTTCTTTTGTCTAGGGTTCATTCCTGTAGCAATTTTCCAAAACAAAACCCCAAAACCAACAGTTAGTTATCAATACTCTAACAGGTAAAAGACACTGGCCTGAGTAATTTATAGCACTTTATTTGGTAATACATATCCCATTCATACACATTTTTTAATAATTCAAGAAATAGAGATATGCACTTTAAACAATTTCCTCTTATAAAAGCATAGTAAATATTTTTTTCTGTAAAGTAGAAACCCAAATGTATTTGAGGATGAATAAAAGCAGCCTAATAGCACCAGCTCTGACTTTCTCCCAATGGCAACCTGAGAGCAGAAATGATGGGTCCATATTATGTAGTCTACTCAGGGATTCGAATATAATGAAGCAGTAAGAATAAATGATGTGGTTATTCATGTGAATATCATGACCTTGAATGGAATAGCTGACCAAGATTAGGCATCAAATCAACTAAACTTACTTTGTAGAGACAAGGAGAGTCTGAAGAACCATTGGTAACAAGAGGAAGAAGAGTGTATCCAACACAGTGAGTGATTAGAGGCAATAGAAAGATGAAAGACATGGTAACAACATGTTTTATTTCTTGGAAGCAGAGACATTTCAAATAATGAATGACCAGTCTCAAGTTCTGGGCAACCCAAGAGAAATGATTACAAATTATATGGAATTCAGGAAGTTAATCATCTGTGAGGTTGGCATTTTAATGATCATTGATATGCATATTATGTTACTCCTGGTTGTCTCAGGGAAGGGGACAGGGGTGGACCAGAGCCTTAGGCATATGTAGACAAGTTACAAGAGTTCAAATTACAACAATGAGACAGGATGGCTTAGAAGCAGAGTGACAACTCCTAGCCCTACATTGCTTTTATGTAGTTGAAAAAGTCAATGCTCAGGATAATGGTAGAGGTGATTTGGCTGGATTTAATCTCCTATAGATGGCATCTTTTTTTTTTTTTTTTGTCGGTCGTGGGGCTTGTACTCTGGGCCTGAGTGCTGTCCCTCAGCTATTCAGCTCAAGGCTAGCACTCTACCACTTGAGCTACAGCACCACTTCCTAGATGGTATCTTCTACCTGGCAAATGAAGTTATGTTAATTGATGCTATAAACTTCAAATGAGAAGAGACATTAACAAATGACAAAACATCAACAGTCAGCTGGACATTGGTGAATGTACCCTCACAGCCCACCAATCCCAGGATAATGATATTAGTTTGTAGATATCCTTTCGAGATATCATGATTCTAGGACTATGATTAGTGCTGACCCAGAAAAATGATGAGAAATAAATAGACTGACCTTTTCTGCATAGGCTGAGAGGGAGAAATAGTTTTTATTGTCTGAATAAGAAGAAACTCTACCTCCATTACCAGTTAGTTGTAGGGACCAGTTTTTACTTCTGAGCAGGAAGGAGACTAGAGGCTAACACATAGGCCCTAAAAGTCACAATGACAGGAGCGACTGAAGGAAAGACTTGAGAAGCAAGCATAGGGAATGGATGATGATTCTAGGAAAGCGATTTCAGGAAGAAGGAACAGTGTGGTGGAAATCTGACCTAAGGAGGTTCATTCATGCATGAAGCATGAGGTTGGTGATGAAGGGAGGGCCATACATTAGCGATGAGTTTTAGAAATCAAAGGGTAGTGGGTTGGTAAGGAAAAATTGTATTTCATTTCAGCAAGTAGCTCTAGAAATTCAAACTGAACATGCCTGATTGTATAGTTGTGCACTTGATTTCCCAGGAAATGTATTATGTGTTACTGTTGGTACAATTGGATTCATGCAATAGAACCCAATAGGAATAGCACAGGGTGATGAACTCTGGCACCACAAGTTGATCATGGTGTTGGAATAATAGACATAATGTGCACCAATGGGATTAAAATTTTTTGCCTGGCTCTTAATATACCAAGAAACTTTCTTTACACCCTTCAGAAATTATTAATTCATATTCTCTTTTTTTACCCAACTAGAGTCATGCCCATGAAGGATTTCTAATAGCATTATTAGTACATTTCTATATACCTCACGGAGAATTTTATGAGTAGACCATGAGTTTCCTTGGGGAATGAAGTGTGAATGTCAGCATTTGCAACGTGTAGCATAAAAATGAACAAATTGACTCAGAATTTGATCTTACAGTGTAACAGTCTTCTTTATTTTCAAATCATTTCATGCTAGAAGTTTCTACTGAACGTTTAAGGTGAGATACAAACCAATGCTACCTTATAAATAGTAGCATGAGCCATGTAGACATCAATACCATCCAGTTCTTTTAATTACATTCTGAGGCAATTGGACATAGTCTTCTTGGTTAACTGATTGACAAGAAATCTACAAATAGCTAGGCATGTTAGTTTATCTACAGTGAGCTGATCTGACTTAATCCATTTACTTCTTTCTCTTCTTTGACTATCAAGATAATGAATCCCTCAGAGTTGCATTTACTTCAGAATAGAATGCTAGAAAAGGGAAATTAAAATTATTTGTAAGCCGGGCGCTGGTGGCTCACGCCTGTAATCCTAGCTACTCAGGAGGCTGAGATCTGAGGATCTCGGTTCAAAGCCAGCCCGGGCAGGAGAGACCTTGAGACTCCTATCTCCAATAAACCACCAGAAAACCGGAAGTGGCGCTGTAGCTCAAGTGGTAGAGCGCTCGCCTTGAGCTGAAGAGCTGAGGGACAGCGCCCAGGCCCAGAGTTCAAGCCCCGACCGACAAAAAAAAAAAAAAAATTATTTGTAAAAAGAAAAAAGCCAGATAGGAAAAAAACCCCACTATAATTCTTGATGGCAAAAGAAGACTCCTTTAAAGCATCAAGTGCACTAAATCAAGTTATAGTTTTTTTTCTGGTAGAAAAGAACCAAGTAATCTCATTCATGGGCAAACTTTTTTTTTTCTAATTTTAAAACATTGTGAGCAGATGACAAATTACTGCATTATGAAGACTGAGAATACATGTTTATATTTCATTGCTTTAATCTAATCTAATACAACACACAGAAAAGTCCTTCATACACACATTGAATGGCATGCATAATCATGATTATGCTGCATAATAATTAGGCATTAGTGATAAGCAGTTCCCATAAATTACTGTAATTAGTATTACTACTATACCACCACAGCAATTTTTTTTAGGCTTTCCCTTCTAATTTGGCTAATTCCTTAGTATCAACACAAATGTCAGCAGTTTTCCTAATGTCATGTGTGACTTAATTGTCATTTGCCTAGAGTAAGGTCTCAATCAGTTTTTGTTAGGGTGAGTTGAATAAAACCATTATACAGTCGCCAGCATTCTCTCTGATACATGACAGAAAAGTTAGATTTACTTTTCATAGGTAGAGTTCTTTTTGTATTTCAAAGTTAAACCTATCTACCTCATCCCATTTCCCTGTACTTTCTTTATTCTTTGAAAAATTTCAGGTCTTGATGTTGCATAGGTTAGAAAATGCTTGGCTAAAAACTAAAGTGGTGGTTGGTGATTGATCAGTATTGCATAGTTCACATACTAGGGAGTTTGGCTAAAGATAAAACATACATACATATTTATATATATGTATATAGTGAAGGGGAACAACAAAAATGTTTTCTTTGTATCAGTCATCTTGTTAAATAAGCCTAGGAGTGTATAAATTAGGAGATTATGAGCTAGGTGATTATTCTGGTTTACCAAACTATTGAATCACAATTAGCCAAAATATGATAGTGACGTTAATTATTTAGGTAGCCTGTAGTAGCATCAGAAAGAACCATAAAAATTGAATATATGATAAGGGAAAATTTTATGTTTGGATTACCTAGGCTTTGAATGGCTGTGGAATCAAGTGAACTTCATTTTGTTCAAATACTTCCACTTCTTCTTGGAGAGTATACATTTCACTATTTACCAAAAATAATTTAAATATTCCAATACTTTATACACAAAAAAGTAGCCTTCAACCAAATCCTGAAAATGGGAATGGGTCTTTTCTTTAATAGTTTGTTTATGAGAGGGGCTAAAAGGGATGTATAAAGTAGGCAGACATGTAGGCTGGGAAAAGTTTGCTGTCTCTCTCCATTCACAAGGTTTGTCTGCCTGGTTCCTTAGTGTCTTCAAAGTAGTAAAATATAGTGATGAAATTGCTGCTTGACTATGGTTCTTTCTTTCTTTTTCTTTTTTGCCAGTCTTGGAACTTGAATTCAGGGCCTAGGCGCTGTCCCTAAGCATCATCTGCTCACGGTTAGTGGTTTACCACTTGAGCCACATCACCGCTTCTGTCCTTTTCTGAATATTTTATTGGAGGTAAGAGTCTCATGGACTTTTCTGCCTAGGCTGGCTTCGAACCACAATCCTCAGATCTCCTGAGTAGATAAGATTATAGGTGTGAGACCCCGGCACCTCATTTCACTGTCTTTCTGGGTGGAAACAATATTACTTTTGCCAATAAGATGTCAGAGTAGAAATGGTTTTTGTTGGACTCATGAATGAGAAGAATCTAAATAAGAAGGGAAAAAACTATATTTGGAAGAATAAAAGTAAGCAACAGTATCTAGAACCACAAGAAAGAAACAGAATGGCTGATAAGTATGGAAAAATAATCAGATGAGAAAATGTGGTCTATATACACAATGAAATTTTATTCATCCATTAAGATGAATGATATTACATTGTTTGCAATGAAGTGAATGGACCTGGAAAAATTATGTTATGTGAAGTAAGCCAGGCTCAGAGAAACAAAGGATGCATGCTTTCTCTTGTGTGTGGAAGCCAGAACTTATTTTTAAATGTCTAAGTAGATGCTTGTGGGTTGAATGCAAGGGTATACAAACATATTAACAAAAGTATAATATTTGCAGAAGAGAATTCAAATGTAGTTATAATATTCAGGGCATATCGGATGAAATTAAGAAGAGGGAGGAGAAGGGTTGGGTTGGGAGGGATGAGGGAGGAGGATGAAAGGTATGGTATCGTCTGAGATCAACAAATCAACTAATTTGTGGAATGGTAACTCCTTCATACAACGACTTAAAGTGAATAAAGGTACAGCTAAAAGAACTCCTTCAAGATAATTAAAAAGTAAATAACAAGGAAAGAAAATAGAAAGGTGACAGATAAAATTAGGAAACTGTAGGTGTATGTGGGGTAAGGGAGGAGCCAAAGCCCCCACCATATAATACGCCTGGTAGGTAGCCTCTACTGTAATCTGGCTCACATGTAGCTGTGAGGCAAATCCACATTTTCCACAAGCCTAGTATAGGGACTTGGCAAGACACTGCCTTCCTCAGGATGAGACAAAAAAACCTTTTGTTTCCCGTATCTTAGAGAGTTGCAATGAGAGTCTGGGAAGAAAGCCTCCTGTTGTAGAGTCAAGTAAAGACTCAGATTGCATTAGCTTCCTCCCATCAGCCTGCAGCCCGCCAGATCTATGAGAATGAGCCACAACTGAGGGGCATGGAAATCTGGGAGTAACTGATTATCAGGGAGTTGTGAGACAGCTAGCCATGGTGTCTAGGAGACCAAGAGTGGGAGAGTTTGGACTCAGGGAAACCAATAGGCCCCAGCAGGAGCTAAGGAAATTATGAGGTTCAGCCATTGGTGGCTCCACCACCTTGGCTGGTGAAAGTAGAAATAATGCTTGTGGACAATTTCAGAAAACAAAACATCTTCCTTTCACTGGTAGAGTGCTCAGATTACAAAAGCTTCTGCAGTGATCAGTGTTTATTAGCTCCTTGATAGCCGCCCACAGCAAGGCAGGCCTAGAGCCTGAACCATACTCTGGGGGTTTAGAAAACAGGAATAATCCAGACACAGCCATGTGAAATGACTATGAAGAGCCAGAGACTGAGATATGGGCAAGCTAACCAATTAAAGTAGCAACAGGAAACTCAGGCTGAAAGAGCCCCCTGTGGTCAGTAACTCTACCCTCTTTGGCTAGGGCAACTCAGTATTTGAGGACCACTGAAGGAACAAAACATGCCAGCCAATTACTGGTAGAGTGCTCAGCATGTAGAAGCTATCTGGTAACTTTGGAGGCTTCTGAGAAGTGAAGGACTCTAAGCTCCTAAGATATCCTTGAGTCTCAGCCTTTCTACAGAGTAATGAACTGCTGATGAGTGACTGAAAGAACAGAGACCTGCATGCTGACGACATGACCCATCACCACAGCATCTTTACCACCAGTGCACAAACTCATATGCTTTGTTTATTCCTGACCCTACCAGGAACAGTACGGAACACTCTCTGGTTAGTCATATGTTTTCCCACGGGAGACAAACAGGGTGACCTGTGTATCAAGTAAGAGCTAAACTGACCCATAGACTTAAAAAAGTGCTATGGCAACTAGTAATGACTTCCAGTATAAAAAGATAGTGGGAAACTACTAATATGGAAGCAGCAAAAAAGCAGACAAGTGACTCTTGTACAATCCTACCCTCAACCCATGTATAAGAGCCATGTGTGTGCAAGGAAATAACAGAGACTGACTAGTGCCTTGAGCATGTACGCAAAAGTTTGGCTTCTAAGCTAACCCTAGTTGAGTGGGGACAGAGTCCACTTGCAACTTCCTCTCTATACAGTTCTGCCTGAACGCTGTGAACACTTCAACTGCAAGACTACAAGTGATTAGACTTCCAACCAATGAATTGGCCACAGAGTTGTAATTCTTAATACATATCCCCAAGAAATATGAAAGAAAAGCAGAATGAAGTTTCACAATAACTGAGGAATGCTTTTTATATCACAGAATCAAAGCTTCATTTAAACATTTAAAGACATTGTACTAGACTGAAACCAATGCTGGAGAGATGAAGAGTAGGAGAGAACATGAGGAAGACTTGGTGTGAAATAGAGAGCAGGCACACATGCAACAGAATGACAATGAGAGGGAGAGAGAAGGAGGCAGAGAAGGAGAAAAGGCAAGGGAGAGATAGAGGAAGAGGTTAGAGATTTCTGGGAAGAGAGATAGGAGAAATGAAGAGAGAGAGGATCTAGTAGAGAGAAGGAAGGAGAGAGATGGACAGAGACAGAAAAGGGGGTCAGGAAAGACGCTGGAAAATGTGTTATTTGCCCAGTATCTAAGCACTTACAAAGATGGGAGAGGGTCTCACAGTTATCTCTGACTATGAAGTTCCCACTCTTTGTCCAATTGGAATGAGCTGGCCCTAGTAAATCTACCATGCAAAGACGCCCCCTCCCTCACAACCCCATTAGCCCCGCCTTCCAGTCTTCAGCTCCTTCTGGGGAGGACACAGCAGTATTTTTCTCAGGTTCATTTCTCCCTTTGGACTTCAGGATGTAAAACAAGTACTGAGAAACACATCTTGTCCCTTATAAAGGTTATTAATGCATAATTAAAATGCATGCCATGAACTAATAAAAAGTAAGATTTGGGCCTCAATCCAGTCAGGAAACAGAAAACTCAGTCTAGTTTAAAAAAAAAAAAGGATTGATTTGTTTCTTGGTCATACTTAACAGTGTATGCAAATAGCACCTTAAAATTTGCATGCTAAAGGTCAAAAATGAGGATGTTTTAAAAGCTTTTCAATTTTATTGGTTAGTAAGATAACCTTAATTTTTTAAACCTGACAAATTTAAACAATTTATAACCATGATAAAAGTCTGAATATATTTCTCACTAATAACATGTGTATATATTGAAATGCTTTTATGTTGATGTTATTTACAGCATAATTTAATTCCCTTTGGTATAAAATACTGACCTTGAACTTCCTCTCCTACTTTTATTTCCTTCTAGGCATAGTAATTTATTACATATGCTTATCAAATTGCATCTAAAGTGCTTGAAGTTCAGCTCTACAGTGACTAGTGCTATTGCTTAAATAAAACCATTTAAGTATTTTGAAAATATTTTGACATTTGTTTATCTGTGAAATTTCTCCTTAGTGGACATCTACAATTAATATGTATGCAACGGTGAGCAGATTGGCAACCAAATGTGTACCATGATGGGGAATCAAGAGGATGTTCATTACTTGTTTGTGTGTGTGGTTATGGAGGGCACTGAGAGTTGAACCCAGTACATTTGGCTTGCTAGAAAACTGCACTATCACTGGTCACAGTCCCAGCCTTTTTGTTTTTATTTTTATTTTATTTTTTGTCGGTCATGGGGCCTGAACTCTGGGCCTGGGCGCTGCCCCTCAGCCCTTCATCTCAAGGCTAGCCCTCTACCACTTGAGCCACAGTACCACTTCTGGCTTTTTCTGCTTATGTGGTGCTGAGTAATTGAACCCAGGGCCTCATGCATGCAAGGCCAGCACTAGGTTAAGATCTGAGGATCAAAGTTCAAAGCTAGCACTAGCAGAAAAGTCCTAGAAACTTATCTCCAATTGACCAGCAAAAAAGCTGGGAATGGATGTATGGCTCAAGCTGTAGAACACCAGCCTTGAGCAGAAAAAGCTAAGGGACAGCACTCAGGCCCTGAGTTCAAGTCCCAGTATCAGCACACATACAAAAATCAGCTGATGGATATATTTGAGTATCTATTTTTGAGTAGAGAAATGGATTTATTTGCTAAGGTAGCTTTGTTCTGGTTTCACTAAGTGTAAAAGACTTGGTTAATTTGGGAGGGCTATTAAACTTAAGTAGGTAGAGTATTATGGGAGCATCTTTCTGAAAGGGCTATGGGCCACATCCAAACTTTATCTGTTTCTAGGCTCATGATATAAGATACTTGGTTTCATATACTCTTCTACGTTATTATATCATATCCACAGGCCCAAAACATTTCTTCCATCTGCCTCTTTAGAACCACAAGTGAAAATAGTCCTTCCTTTACTACATAGGTAGCTGAGTCCGGTATCTCATTAGAGTGACACAAAGCTGACCAATACAATATTATATTAAAGATTCCAAATCTGTTTTTTGGCATCAAGGCTTCTTCTTCTCTATCACAATTCCCATGGAGGTGTTTGAAGGCTAAGAATACGTTGCTGATTGGTGTAAGATTCAATGCTCATGTAGCATGGGCACTTTCCTTCCCAGGTTGCTGGAATTCTAAGGATCATGCCTTTTCTGTAATTAATTATGCCTTTTCTGCAATGAAGGGTTTCAAGTTTTGATCAGCTCTCTCTTGGTCTAAACTTATATGATTTTGTTTCATCTTGTGGAAATATAAATATCTCTACAATGGAAAGGTGCTGTCTTCCCTCAAAACTACTTTGAAATAGTATAGTATATAAAAGTAGTATTTATGCCTCTGCTAAGGCTATTAGATTTATCAACTTCTTAAAGAAGAGATGTTCCACGGGAATGGCATGAAACATTGATTTATAATGACTGGAGAGCAGAAGTCCAATAATCAATGAATTTTAATCCTAAAATATTAATTCATGCTCACTCATTTTGTAGTTAAAATAAAAAAGTGAACAACCTCATATTGGTTGTGCATTAAAGCTGATCTTTAACATGAAGGCTATTTCTGAAAAGGCTGGGATGTAGGAAATAATTGCATTTCTATTGAATCCATTAGAATGAATTACAATTGGATTTCACATAAAAGATTTTAATGCAAAGATATTTCATACATGTGTCCAGGGAAGGGTTCCTCACATAAAGCTATTTTTCCTCCTTTTTTATCCTTCAAGATTTACCTACATGAGGTCAGAAATGCTTGCTGCTTCTTATTGTTTCCTTTTATCTTTTGATTCTTAAATTGTTTTTAGGAATATTATAATACCTATAGTCAATGCTGTAGTTATTTAGTGAAAAGACGAGGGACTTCCATCCAAACTTTGGTCTGGATGTCTAGACTCAAGATGTGCACCAAAAGAGAAGAAGGCTTATCAGTCACATAGTGAGTGTTTCAGAGGAAAAGCAGAGAGGCCACTAAACTGTCTAAAATGTCTTGAGGAGAATAAGTAAAGGAAACTAGTTTGGGCTCTGTGGTGATTAGAAGGGCAAGACTAGAGCATGACTCCTAAATATGATTTAATTCCCTTAGAATCATAGGAGGGAAGACTAAATTTTATTGTCAGCTTTATCAGATCTGGGGCAGAAGAGGAAGAAAAGAAGAGAAGGCCTAAATATTACCATTTGACTAATATGAAAAAGGGTCTTTAATCATCATCTTTATTAAAATCTATCTTCAAAATGAGCCTTTATTGCTAGGAGCTGGTGGCTCACACTTGTAATCCTAGCTACTCAGCAGGCTGAGATCTGAAGATCGTAGTTCAAAGCCAGCCCAGGTAGGAAAGGCCATGAGATTCTTATTCTCAATAAACTACTCAGAAAAAGCCTGAAATGATGCTGTGGCTCAAGTAGGAGAGTGCTAGCTTTGAGAAAAAGAAGCTCAGGGACAAGGCTCAGGCCTTGACTAGGTTCAAACTCCAGAACCAGAAAAAAAAAAAAGGACCTTACTGTCTGTCAGTTACAAATATAAGGACTTTAAGGCCAAGTAGAACTACAATTGAATTTGAGTCTTGTGATTTCTTGCTGAATGGATCAGATGCAGTTCCAAAAACAGACCCCATAGCATGTTTTTAAAGCAAAAAGACATTTCACATAGTGGGGTAAGCACTTAACACTTTGTTAGAAGATCTGAAGAAATAGATTGTAGGCTAAACTCTAAAGAGACTCTAAGACCTGCACCCTTTAGAAAGCCCTACTTTTGAGGCTGTCCCAGAACTATGAAGGAAGCACTCCATCATTTCCATTGCCACTTCTTCCCAATGGCTGAGACGCTGGGCAATGACACTGGACTGCTCTTAAAACAAAAAAAACCCTCACATCGCCAAGGTCTTGCAAGCCACAAATGAAAGCTAAAGTTCACAAAAGCCAAGGTCTACAAAAGGACATTGGTGGCCTAACTGCATTGCTCAAATCTTCCATATGTATATGCAATCCTCCCTGGCTAGAAGAGGACCTGAGAAATTTAACTGTGAGCATGGCCAGGTCAAATAATGGTTGACTGAAACAACCCAGATTTCTTGTAATACTCTTTCTACATGTTTTAAGACAGATGTTTGAATTTTAAATTTCTCTTCTACCAATGTTACTGAGCTTGAAGGTAGAAGAAAAATTTGATTTTTTCCCCTACCTCTCTTTTAAGTAGTGTAATCTCTACTTCAATCCAGGTATTAGTTTAGTATTGGGGCTCTTCAAATTAGGCTGACAAAAGACATATTGACAAGAGAAAGCTTTCTTATTGTTTGTGCAAATAGAGACTTTTTCTGAAACGTGAAGGCTCAGAGGAATGTATAGGTCTGTATGCTCATATTCCTTTTAATCGTGGATGTTACATTGTGAAGCTGTGGCAAGATAAAATAAGAGATAGTATTTGTAAATTATAGAAGAATGAGTGGCAAAATATATGTATCTATATATAACTAAAATGTATAGATACTTATAAAATGGGAGTACATAATAGAAAATAAGGGTAATCTTGGAGATGTTTATACACTTATCTTGATGCTGACTTCCTGTCTTCTCTATGGACTAAAATTGTAATTAGAGAGGACTTATGGTAGTCTTCATTTTTCTTTCTGAATAGTGCTGTGGCTTGAACTCAGAGCCCTATACTTCTACCATGTGAGCCATTCCTCTGATCTGTCAGTCTTTGTTGGTCAAAGTGTCTGCTTGTGTTTGAATAAGGGTGGATCTGAGGAGGTTTCTTCCTGTATGTGTTGATTTTAATTTATTCTTCCTCAAAATAATTGCTGGTCTAGAGTAGTGCTTTAGGGGTAGTGTATTCTTATTTTCTTCAAGTTAACGTATATAGTGTTTTGTAGTAAGCATATAGATGAACAGCAAGTTTTATTTGTTGTTTATCTAGTTCAAATTTAATTAGGTACACTGTGTTTTATCTGGTATCTCCAGAAGAAAGAATAACTTAGAGAGAAATAGTGATAAAAGAAATAGATTGTTGAAGATATCATAAGTCAAGTAGAAATCCAAAGAACATAGGATGGGTGTTTTCTGGCCGGTTTAAAAAATAATAGAAAATGATTCTAAGCTGAAGAAAACTATCTGCAAAGTCCCTGAGGTAAGTAAGAAAAAACTAGGCAGATTTTAGAAAGTTAAAGTATGTAACTGTGGAAGTGAGTCTGGTAAAGAATGGCCTAGAATGGAACATGAGAGAGAGGCAGAATCAGACCAGGCAGAGAGTAGGTTTTCTTTTTTTTTTTTTAGGGTCAGTCATGGGTCTTGAACTCTGGGCCTGGGCTCTTCAGCTCAAGGTATATCCCTACAA
This sequence comes from Dipodomys ordii, assembly GCF_000151885.1. Taxonomy (NCBI): domain Eukaryota; kingdom Metazoa; phylum Chordata; class Mammalia; order Rodentia; family Heteromyidae; genus Dipodomys; species Dipodomys ordii. The sequence continues at coordinate 16,876,260 of NW_012267218.1, read as the reverse complement.
CTTGAGCCACATTATCACCTCTAAATATGTTTTCGTAAAACAGCGTCTTATTTTTATTTAAATCTATAATGCCATTTAAAAACTCTCATCCAAATCAGCACATATGATTTAACTTTGAAAATTGAAGCAATTTAACTAACATGGTGGGAACCAGGGGCATTTGGGTGACCAGATACCCCAACTTCCTGTTTTTATCCCCCAAATAATGTACTTTTATGGTTAATAAAGGATGTGAAAGATGTTCCTTGTAAAAGATCAGCCTTCGTGTTGAAAAATGGAAAACTTCTAAAGTTATCTCTGTAGTTAACTGGTACTCAGAACTTTGGAGACTGAACTGTTCAGCGTGCTTTGAAATTAGTCTAATGTTTAAAAATCAGCTCTTGCCAGTAACGTCTGCTAGGAATTTGTTTCCCACGAAAAGCATTCCAAAACTTAGATTCTAAAGAGAGACTACTTGACCTTCCTTCCTCAGCTCAAATCATTTCCATGAAAGGAAGGTAACCTTTAATGAACTCTTGCTCCGGCATGAAACACCGTGCTGGGTGCTTCACACAGGTGACTTTCCATGCTCCCTCTCAAGAACAAGAAGGGCAAGCATCTCAGAGAAGGAAAGTGACTTGCTTAAGGTTACCTGAAGATCAGGCATAGGGATAGAATTTGAGTCCGGACCTGTTTGATGACAGAGTATAAATCACAGGGAGAGTGACAAGTCTCCCAAAGTGATTTTGGTTCCTGTGTTGCCTATAGCAATTCAATCTTAGGACCTTCATGTGACTTATTTGTGAGAGATTCAATACGGAGGCTTGAAAACAAGTTGTCAATTTCATCAGTGAAGTTTTTAATTTCCTATCCTCCTTGGGATTGTCAGTCATCTGCTTCCCCATGAGAGAGTTTTGTCTTTCACCTCAGGATATATTGGATTTTCTGTGATGATGATGGCATAAACAATATTATGAATTCATGATTATAAATCACTTCCCTTCACTTTCTGTTAGACCTACCTAACACATCTCACTGTTTGGTGAAGATCATTTGAAATGCTCTGTATTTTTTTAAAAAACAACGTATAATTGTTATTATTGTTGTTTTTGTCACTAAAAAGAGGTAGAACAAATTCCAGAGTAGGCCAAAAAAAAAAAAAAAAAGAAAAAAGCTTCAACCTTCAAGAGGAAAAAATAGAACATGCCTTCTTTCTCCCTGATTTCTGATTCATCGAGAAGGGGGGGGGGAATCTCTGAATGATATCGGATATATTACCAGTAACATGATGAAAAGCATGGGTTTTCTCTAGATGTAACATGAAAAGGGAATGTGCTTCTGTTCATATTTACTTGACAACATTTGTCCTCTCATTTCAAACGTAGCGAAAAGCCAAGGAGGGCGATTCCTTCCAAAGATACCAAAGAGATTCCTCTCAGATGTCAGCTTTCATAACCAGGAACTTGGGGATATTGTGTTCAGAAAGGCTGCAAGGTTACAATTCAGCTACAAAGAACGCACCGACAACTGGCTAGCAATGTTGGAATGTTTCCTGTATTTCTACTGGCATGCACTGGTTTTGCATGGGGGTTTTATTACATGTGTACCAGGTCCCATGATGAAATTCACCCCATCTATCACTTTGCCTCATCCCTCCTTGCCCTTTCTTCAAACAGCTTCAAAATGTTCACTGTACTGTTTTTATTCACCCATATCAATTATTTCAACCCTATTTACTCTCTCCTCTTTCCATTCTCTCTTCCTGCTCCACGGGCACTCCTTGCTAACAGGACCCTGTTATACATTCCTGTCACTTGCTTTCTTCAGTGGCTAATAATTGTAGAAAGGTTTTGTCTATGGTGTTTCACATGTGCATATATTATCCTTCTCTATTATTCTCTTTCCACATCTCCTTTCCCTCCAGTATTCAACAGCTTTCTGTGCGTTTTCTTATGACACTCTCATGCATAGACACAAGGTATTTAGATATTATTCATCCTTACCATCTCTCCATCTCTTCATATCCCACAATTCCAGTAATATTCCGTGAATACATATATGTATGTATAAGTATATAAATGATAGAATGTTTCTTGTCAAATGTAAATATCAGCTACAAAGAGATTTATAAGATATATGATAGGTATGTGTCAATTTATACATACTCACACACATATAGATTATACATATAGATTATACAAATACACACATGTGTGTATATGAATAAACTATGTACAATATGTGCATATGCACATGACTTTGAGCATGTGTAATGATTTAGTCTCATCCAGATAGAAATATATGATCTAAATTACTAATTGAGCATGTTATAGCAGTAATGAAAGGGAAGTTGGAAAGGAAAAGCAAAAGAAAAATAAAAAACTAATAAATAGGGCAAATATAAAAATATAGATATTGTGGAGTATGGCTTCTGATTAGAAAATCGAGGCTTGAGGACTTAATGGTAGTGGGCAATGTTGACAAAGCTAAACATATAATATGTTCCCAGTATGATGATACTTTGTAACAATTCAGCTATAGAAGGGGAAGAAGAGGCTAGAGGTGTGGTGCCTCAAGGCCTCAATCATGTAGTTAGGAGAGGTGGGTTGCTTGGATAACTGAGGGGTGCTAGGTAGGACAACGGAGGAGCAAAGCAAGTGAAACTCCTGAATGTGAACAGGTTTTCATCCATTCCTGACCAAGAGTGAGGGCTTTCTCCTTCCAACACAGGGAACCAAATCCACTGAACCATTATCCTGATCAGAACCATCTAAAAATGACCTAGATTGGCTTTCCCTACTGTGTGCATTTTCAGAGCTATTTTACTTCATATTTAGTAATGGAGCTACCTTTTCATCCTTTTCTCATGAAGGCATACACTAACACTTGTATCCTCGGGACTTAGCAGGTTACCACGTACCTATTAAGACCTCAGGCATACTTGTGGAAAACTCATAAACATATTTTTTCTACAGAAATTTCTCACTTTATGTTGTTATAAAGTCATTTGAAATTTTGACAAAAGCTGTGGAATGTCTTTCTAGAATTGTACCCCATTTTCTGGATTGACTAACTCCCTAAAGCTCATTTATATGGTATTTATCATTCCAACAATGTTCATTCTCCACTTAAACAGCAATGTTAACTTTATTGAGGATTTTATTTATAGCAAATGTTAACTCTAGTGAGGATTTAGTGTTTGTCAGACTATGCACTGTTTCGCATCTATCATTATGATTGCTTCTTATAGCTCTGGGAGATCAGAAATATTTTCTTATCTTTTAAGAAGATGAAAATCAATTGAAGAGATAGCAAGTTAACTTTCACAAGCTCTCAAAGGTAATTAGCAGCAGAATCAGATCTGAAGCAGAGCTGGATTTGAAGCAGAGGTCCAGCGTGAGTTGCCCTCTTGTGCATTTTTTTATTTTTGCAGTACTGGGGGATTGAACTAAGGGCCTCATGCTTGCTACACAAGCACTCTACCACTTGACTCATGCCCCACCCCTTACTGCTTTAGTTTATCTTTTCAGATAAGGTCTTGTGCACTTGCTTTGGCTGAACTTGAATCAAGAGCCTTGGCTCACAGCTGTAATCCTAGATACTCAAGAGACTGAGATCTGAGAATGGCAGTTCTAAGGCCAGCCCAGGTAAGAAAGCCCATGAGATTCTTGTCTCTAATTGACTACCAGAAAACCTGAAGTAGACTTGTGTCTTAAGTGATAGAGTGCCAGTTCGGAATAAAAAAGCTAAGGGATGGTACCCAGGCCCTAAGTTCAAGCACCAGTACTAACACACACACACACACACACACACACACACACACACACACACACACACACATCCTTCTCTCTCTCTCTCTCCTGAGCAGTTAGGATTATAGAGATGAGATGCCACTTCTAGCCCTTGAATTGAACTTTTAACCTCTAAAATCCATTTCACTATTCTATGTTCCAACTTTTGGTACACAATGGAATAACTCAGTGAAAACCCTTCATCTCCTCAGATATGAGTCTGAAATGATGAGATTATGTGACATAAGCTCCTGATTTGATGGGAACAAAGTTTCCTTGATCAAACCTGACAAGCTGTCCCCCCCCACCCCCACCCCCAGCACTCTTCATGCTCAGAGAGCCGACAATCCTGCGGCACTTGCTTAGCAATTGGCAGAGCTGTGACTCCAAATTATCTTGTGCATGTTTCAAATCATTTAAATTGTCATTGTAGGATTTTCCCCATTAGCAAAATACCATCCCTGGAATACTGATTCTGTAGAATAGCACAATTGTCTGGTGATAGGAAACCAATAACTTCTTGAGTGTAGTCCAGGAGATTGACTGCTATTTTATATGAAAATATAAAGGTAGTTGCATGTGGAATATTCTTTATGTAATTGAATTCAGAATATATTCATGTTTTGCCACATGCTGGTAGAAAATAAATAGGCAAAGCATTAAAAAATGCTTCATTGCACATTTAAATGCCCCTTTGCCACAGTGGGTCCAAAAAAAATGTTATATGTCTTTTTGTGCATTCTCTTCTTCTTTGGTGGTGTAAACATTCATATCTATTAGACTGCTCTAACCCAACAACACTGAAAGCCATCTTGGCATGAGGGCTAGCTCTTAGCTCTGCCCAAGGGAGAGCATTCTGGTTAAAGTAGGGACATTAGCAAGCTGGTGATTGATCAACTGGAGTTATTCACTTTTAAGCTTCATCATTTTCACACTTAAGGTAATTTTGGTCAGTAAGAGCAAATTATACTCATTATTCTAAATGCAAATACATATGTGGAAAGCATGTGGTTTTGAAAAGAAATGGGATACAAATCCAACACTAATGTCTTGGTGGGCGCATTTACACACCTCTAGAGACTATTTTTACTTCCTTAGTCTGTATAATCATCACAATGTCATTTTTTGTCCTCTTCCCTGCTAGTATGTGATATACTATATACCTTAAAGTGAGACTCCCCTGCCCCTGATTTGTTTTAATTTTCTTGTTTTCCATATCAGATATTATGTTAATCAGATAAAAGTGTCTAAAAACAACATGGGATTTCTAGATAATAATCTTGGAAGTCTATTCTTTATTGGGAAACTTAGGAACCACTTCTTTAGAATGCCTTCAGAATTACCATTGACAGAGGTCATCCATTAGATCTCTGTAAAGGCTTGACTAAAGTAGACTTGCTTATTGTAAATTATAAATGGTTACAAATTTCGGCCAGGTATGGTAGCATACACATATAATCCAAGCTATGATGCAGGCAGAGGAAAGGCCATAATTTGAGGTCAACGTGAGCCAAAAATAAATAAATAAAATAAAACCACATTAGCAAAACTCTATTTCAGGAAAATAAGCCATGCAGGAAGGCACACAATGGTGATTCCAATTACATGGTGGGAATTTCAAGGTCCCAGGTTGATCGTAGGGAAAAGTGAAGTCCTACATAAAAAAATAACCAAAGCAAAATGGGTCATGGTCATAGCTGAAATAGTAAGCTCAAGATTCTGACTTCATCCTCCAGTAAACACGCATTCTCTAGACAGACAGACAGGCTGACACCAAACTGAAAATTCTTTTTTCTAGTTTGGTAACCTTTATTTTATTTTAAATTTTTATTAGTGTATATTAATTGTGTCAAGGCCCTACATTGTGATATTTCTATGTATAATGTTCATTGATCAGATTTGACCTCTGTTACCCTTTCTTATCCTACTTCTCCATCTTTATTTTATTATAAAAGTGATATAGAGAGGGGTTACAGTTACATAGGTCAGGTACTGAGTACTTTTTATTTTGAACAATGTCACCTCTTTCCTCCTGACTCACCCCCAAGTTGTATATATTCATTTCCAACAAGTGTCCAGTTAGTATCACTGCTGCATTTGTTCACACTTTGTTCCACCATCTCTATGCTTCTACTTATCCTCTCCAAAACAGATAAACTTTCATACAAGACAAAAAGTACAGAAATCAAAAGCAGCAACAAAGGGAAAACAAACAAAAATAAACCTCACAAAAAGTAAAAACAAAACCAAACAACAAAAAACCTCTTGTTTTCATTTCTTAGATTTCATTTAAACAAACATCATTTTGTATGATCATATGAACATAGCTATTGAGTCTTTGTGATCCTCTCCTGAGAATATCCTTCTTTGGTCTCACTTTCTGAATGTTTAGAGTCCTGTATAATTCATCATGTCTAAGTATAATTATTTGTCTTTTACCATCTATTTTGTTTACTTGTAGATTTCTAGGCCCATTCTAATGACTACAAATGAAGAAAACAATGCAACTTATGTTTCTTTGGCTCTGGCTTACTTAATATAATTTTTTTAAGTCTTTCCATTTCCTTATGATTAGGGCAATATCATTATTTCTGATGAAAGCATAGAATTGTATTGTGGATTTACTTGATTCATTTTCTTGATCCATTCATCCACTTAGGGGCATCTGTGTTGATTCCATATCTTGGCTATGGTAAACAATGCTACAATGAACATGATTGGGCTGGTAGCTTTAGTGTGGTTTGTGGTCAATTGATAAATGCCCAGAAGTAGAATTGCTGGGTCATAAGAACCTTCATACTTCTTTCCAGAATGGGTAAACAAGTTTACATTCCCTCTAACAGCATAGAAAAGATCCTTTTTGGCCACATCTCCCCCCACCACCACCACATACACCCACTCTCCAGTATCTGTTATTGTCACTTTTCTTGATAATGGCCATTCTAACTGGGGTGAGGTGGACACCTCTCCATTTTAAAACAAATTTTAATGGGTTTCATTATTCTATTTTCATACATATATCTAAAATACTTTAACCATAATTACTACCCCCTGACACACACCCATATATTCTCCTCAAATTCAGTTTTGTCTTTACCTATAATGACTTAACTTGCCCTTTTATTTAGCAAATACTAATTGATCATTTTAAGCTTCAGACCCTATATTTTGTATCAGGAATATAGAAATGAATGAAGGAGAAAATCACCCACCTTCCTGCAGTTTTCAAAAATTCTTTACTGCTCTGTCCATTAGAGTGGAGTCTAATGTACCTCTTTCGAATCTGGGCTCTGCTGCTGCAGAATTAACTTCAGTATTTTCAGGAAGGGACATCATGAGATTTCTAAGGCAAGGTCATGAGAAGCATAAAACTTCAGCCCAGAAATCTTTTTTCTGGAATCTTTAAGCTGCTATGGAAGAGTACTGACTATTCTCCAGTGATGTTTATGTTTTCTACATAATATTTCCAAAAGAGCCCAAATTCTAGCAATTTCTTGAAAATATGTCTTTTTGAAGGCATTTCATTTTTATCCAGGTAAAGTGAGCTGGACAGATCAACAGACAACTGCTGTTGAAAAGACAGTTTCATACTTATTGGTCCTGAAAGAAGAAAACATACAGAACCAATCGGGAAAACATTAGAGTTGATTAAGAGGTGGAAGAGATGAGGAGAAAGTGATACCAATAGCCTTTATTTTGGTGCCCATGGAAGAGAATGGGCTTGACTGAGTAAGTAGGTTTAGGATTGATCATTTGAATAATTTTAGCAAGCTCTGAGATATAAAAGAAGAATTAAGTTGTCTGGAGTGTGACCCCGGAGTGATTAGGACAGTAATATCAGCCTAATATTTGAGAGTTTTGTGCAATAGTTTGTTTTCTCTAGGATTTACTTACTCTGGGAGATATAGTGTCCCAAGAATATAGAAAATAAGAAAATATATTGATACCATCTGAAATGTAAGTGAAATCGTAGATTCTCAAGACCAATGTATCTGCCAGCCAAATATTGATACAACTCCATCAGTTCATGTGTAACTAGAGATCACCTAAGTTCTGACGCAATCTCACCCACAGATAGATTTTGATACAGTAAGTAATTTATTTCCAGGCATGGAGTGTGGGTTAGTCATCTGTGTAGTAATAGCTAGAAAAATTCCTTTGCTCTCTGTCCTATGAACCAGAAATTCAGTCAAATGAATACTCATTCTCAATGAATGCAAAAACTCAGCTAGACTTTAACTAAAGGCAATGTTCTGGTATCTTTTGGCATCATTATTATTGGATAATGAAATTAAGCCAATCTCACATAACGATTTTGATATCTATATACAAAGTACCAAATAGTGCAAGTGAATAATAGAAATGATTTTGGAATCTCTGTATAGTGAAATCACAATGTTTCCAACTTGAAGAAAAAGAAAAATTCATATATCCTTTTCCAATATATGCTGTTCCTGAAACTGAAAGGTTGGTAGCTTTACAAACAGGCCACAAGGATGATAGTAATGTTGAAAGCGATGAGGTTATACACATGGAAGATGAAGAAAATGAATGATATCCCATGAATTAATTTCAGAGAGTGTCATGGTTCCCCAAACAGCCATTGCAGTGCTAGCGTCAGTGGTGTCTGAATTCTGTAGTCCCATGGATGCCTCCATTTGGAGTTTAATATGCACTCGTCTTGTTTCTATTCCAGGGGGGATATGTAATGAAAATCTCCATATTAGTCATCAGCTGTCAACATTGACAAATTTCAATTACCAGCCTTCGGTAGCAGTTCACACTAGAGAAGAAAATCAGGATAGCACACTGGGATAGCATTCTTGTGATAGATCTATTTTAATTGCCTTTCTTATCCACATTTAACCTCTATCATTTTGACAGGAGAAAGAAACTCACAGAGGAGTAACTTTTCCTGCCAGTGATCAAGGTGGGGTGGGAGGAGGAAATGTCCTGCTAGGAAGAGACTGGGCCACATCCATCAATATATGGACTGGCATTGATTGCTGGGGTAGCTTTCCTTCCCTATGAGGCCTGCCATGGTAACTTTCTGTTATCAAAATACTTTGCATTTAATCAGCTGCCTGGATGAATGCTCCTGCTGATCATCCATAAATTATTCATCAATTAAAAAGACCTGGCACAACTATTTTTTTGCTTCATTTTTTTTCTGAGAGATGAATTTTCAAGGACTCATAGTGGGAGTTTCCCATAGTGAGTTCTCTATTCCTTTTAACAATGCTGTTCATTTAGCAGTTTGATTGCAGCATGGGGGATCATCAGAGGGGACCTGTCAGAGACTGGGTCATGTAGGGTTATGCTATTCCTTTTTGCTTTTTCTCTGATCCTGAGGGATTGAAGTGCTTTACTTGAAAAGAGAGAAGAAATGTTTTCATTAATGAGAAATGTTAGTGAAGCAGTTACAGTCTTTCATTTTTTCATGTACCCATTTCACAGGGGATTTTTTTAAAATTATGGTTTCTGTTCCTTAGTTATTCTGCTTTCTGTTATGAAATTAGTACTTTTCTGTTAAAATAGTATATTTTGTTTGTTTATTTATTTATTTATGTCAGTTGTGGGGGCTGAACTCTGGGCCTGGGTGTTGTCCCCCATCTCTTCAGCTCAAGGCTAGCGCCCTGCCATTTGAGCCACAGTGCCACTTCCAGCTTTTTTCTGCTTATGTGGTGCTGAGGAATCAAACCCAGGGCCTCATGTATGCGAGGCAAACACTCTACCACTGAGCCAATTTCCCAGCTCCAGATTGGTATTTTATTGACTATGTTTCAAGCTGACATATTGACCATACAACAAAGGATATTCGTGTTAATCTCAAAGCATCCCTATGAGGGAGATTGACTCCCAAATTTGTATTCCCAATCTTTCCATTGCACTATTCATTGACAGTTCATGTCTGTATTGCTTCATTGACAATTACTTTCATCATTACTGCTCTAATAAAGAGCTACATTTTTCTGTGGGTCTGTAAATTCATTAATGCTTTGAAAACTAGAAAAGGGGGTGGAAGTGGTTTTACCTATATAAAAACTAATTATTCCTAAAGAACTAAGAGCCAAAGTCATGGATAAGAGTGAGTTTAGATAAAATTACTAAAAATCATGATGATTACATTTCAAACTCTGAGAAAAAAGTAATACCAGGACAGAAAATACAATCACATGAATCTCAAAAGCAACAAATCCATGACTTTTCTGTATTCTTCTAGATTGGAACTGCAGCAGTAGCCTGGATACTCTGTCTCTGCCTCTGTCTCTGTCTCTGTCTCTATCTCTCTCTGTCTTTCTCTCTCTCTCTCTGTCTCTCTCTCTCTCTCTCTTTAACATTTAATTATCTTTCCATTTAGTTTATGTTCAGGCTGCATCAGAGGATTATAAGAACTGTTTCCACACAGATATATGTTATCCCTTAACTATAATTTTTAAATTAATGGGTCAAAATGTCTTGGTTGGCAATACTTACTATCTACTATGTATGTAACCAAGGAAATGTATGAAACATTGTGAAAATAGCAGTAGTGCTATTGAAACTTCACGATGAAAGTAGATGTTCAATCTACCAGGTTGAAAGACTGAGAAAAAGAGAAGATTTGAGCTAAAAACTTTCCTTGTGGGTATTTAGAACAAGTGGCAGTGCATGTATGGCTGTAGATACTAAGCACAGAATGGCACAGAAGGATATAAATTACAATCAGTTATTAATCTCAGTGGCATTGAGAGGGGTTAAGGAGGTAATTAAAACCTTTTCTCTGAATAGAGATTGCAACTATTAAGTTGAAAGAATAGCCTTGGTAGAATTTAATAGAACTCTCCTAATTATTGAAATGATAAACTCTAGCATTTGATAGAGTGTTCCTTTATAAATGCAAGCAAATCAAAAACCACCTAGGGGTATGTGAATTTACTGTGCTCATTTATAAAGTATAAAATACTTTATATGTAAAATGATGCATAATAGAAGTTGAAGACAGCTCTATGAATGTAGTTAGACTTCCTAGTGTTAAAAGTCTTTATACTTCTTTAGGAAGTATCCCAAATGAGATATAATATAACTTGGGAAATATCGAATCTCTTTTAGTGCTGCTTGGTAAGGCTGAGAAACCATTATGAAGCAGAGATGCCTTTAGCATGATTAATATGGAAGCACAGAGTTGAGTTACAAATATAACAATTATCCCTGTCCCTGGGAGTTTGATATTTTTTAATATAGATTTCCAGCATCTGACAACTAGGGCTTGGGGAGGGGAAATCACATTTATTGAGTGCATATTGTATATTAGGAAAGTCAGTGCTCTGTATGTCATTTAATTGAAGTCTCAAATAGACTTTCAATAAGATGCAATGGAAGAGTATTCACACAAGAAAACCCAGGATTCAGCAAATGGCCAGATGGTCTGTGATTGCAGAGGCTGAACTTGAATCCAAGATCTCAGGCTATTAAATAATACTTTCTACTATAGGATTATGCTATTTTCCAGAATGTTTTAGTTATTTCATGTACATAGTAGGTGCTTGCTAAATATTGTATAAGCTCTGAATACTCAATCTTCTCTACATTCACTCAACAGACTTAAAATTTTATTACAGAGAAGTAAAAGGGGAATGAAATGCAATTACAAAGCAAACTATGAAACCTAATAAAACAGTATAAATAAACTTAGAAGTAGTAACATTTATAAAAATATGCTATTACTGAAACACAGAACTCATTAAAAGACTCTTTTCAAAGGAGAAGCAAGACATTGATTTTTTTAAAACATGTGATTCCCAGCTAAAATTTCAACTCATCTCTTCATATATATATATATATATATATATATATATATATATATATATATATATACATACACACACACACACACACACATATATATGTGTGTGTGTGTGTGTGTGTGTATGTATATATATATTGTGTGTGTGTGTGTGTGTGTGTATGTATATATATATATAGAGAGAGAGAGAGAGAGATAGCGGAAAAATTTAGAGCCTTTTCATATTGTACACTAGAAAGTACTTGAAATCATATTATAGTACAGTAATAATCATGTAGTAATTTTGCTGCAGCATTAAAGGGCATTTTTTCCTTTTAGTAATAAGACAAGTAAAACACATTTTTAGGTAATTTTTTTCAGATAGACTACATGTCCTCCAGGGAAATGTTCTTATTTAGGTCCTCAGGAATTTTCTGGACTGACAGCATGTTTTGAGGAATAAATATCTCATTCAAGCAAGGCATTCTTGACCTTGAAAAGCAGCTGGGGGTACTGAACACTGACACATGTGACTTCCCAAAGGCCACAATCAATCTGTGGCTGACTATAGTGCGAAAAGAAGTAAAAGGAGCTTTTGACTTTGTTGATTCAGTTACAAGGGCCTCTGAAGACCAGTTTAAATGACAGGGAAGTGAACCCACAGCCTTTCTAGCAGGATTTAATTAAGGTGCTTCATATGGCATCTACACAATGTAAAGTGGATTTACATCAAATTGCAGTGGCACATGCTACATTCAACTACTAGTCCAGACTCTTCATTTCCATATGAAAAATTATTTTGTTTTGTCATATTTTAGATAATTGAAAATCATTTTCACCTGTTTATACTTCTTATTTCTTCCTTCCAGTTCTTGTATAGTTTTTTTTTAAATTGTACACTTTCTGTTAGTTTTCAGGCAGCTAAAATAAATAAAAATAAGCCAAGTCCTGGTGGCACATACCTAGCTGCTCAGGGGGCTGAGATCTGAGGATTGAGGTTATAAATCATTCCAGGCAAGAAATTCCTGGGTTAATCACCAGAAAACAGGAAGTGGTACTGTGGCTTAAAGTGGTAGAGCACTATCCTGGAGTAAAAACATACATGTACAACACCCAGATCCTGATTTTGAGCTCCATGACTGCTTAAAAAAATCCAAATCAAATATCTGTGTAAGACATAAAGGCTCTCTCTATATATATACATACACATGTGTATATATATATGTATGTATGTATGTATATATATATATATATATATATACACATATGTATATACCCACATATACACATACATACACATTCTTACATGCACAGGGTTTCATTTAGTCCTATGAAAAACCTATGAGTTATTTACTGTATCATCATATGTCACAGATAAGGAAAGTGGCTTTTGAAAGGAAAAATTGATGGAAGCATAGAATTCTATTGTATATATATATTATATATATGTATATGTAATATATATTTATACATAATATATAATATATAATTATATAATATATATAACATATAACATATGTTAGGAAATGGAAAGACATGGAAAAATATCATACTAGATGAAGCAAGCCAGACCCAAAAAATATGGGTCCCATGATTTCCCTTATTTACAATTATTAGTACATGTCTAGGATAATCTTATCAGATGAGCAGAAAAGCTCAAAAGCTATGTACATATGATCATATAAGATGATGGTAAGTGAAAAAAATCCCAAGATATGGACACAAGAGATTTTTCTTTGTTGGTGTCATTTTTAATGTACTATGTGATTTTTTTTGTTTCTTTTTATGTTCTTCCCCCTATGGTATAGCCCCTCTTGTCACTGTATTTGATTTTGGTACTCTGCATCTTGTATTTACATTTGTCTAATTTGGAGAGGGGAAGGGGAATAACAAAATACTGAAACAAGGACACAGGATGGCCCATTGCAACAATGAGACTCACAAGACACAATGTTGGAAATGAACTTTACAGCTTAGCCTGGGGGAGTGGGGGAGGTGGGGGAGGGAAGGGATAGTAGAAGAAAAACAAAGGAAGGGGTAACAATGCTAGACAAGAAATGTACTCATTACCTTACTCATGTAACTGTAAACCTTCTATACAGCATCTTTACAATACAATAAAATTAAAAAAAGAAAACAAAAATAGACCAAAAGTAAAAACCTCTTGTTTCCATTTCCTGGAGTTCATTTCAATAAATATTATTTTGTATGATCAAAAAAATACTAGAAAGGAAAATTGAAAATTACAGATGTAAAAAATAAATTGGTATTTTGAAATTTATACTCTTATTGTGTTCAACCTGTGATTTCTCTACAGTCCCATGACATTACCCTCCAACTTAGCTTGGAAAAACTAATCTCAGAACAAGTCTCTTTCATCATATTTTATCAATTTGTGATCACTCACGCTACAACCACTTACAGTTGCCAGCTAATATTTGCTGCCTGTCAGATATACTGATAAAAGACAATCTTCTCCAATTTGCTTGTGAAAGCTAAAATTTGGTGTGAAATATCAACTCTGATCATCATTAGCAGCTGTATATTCTGCTATGTATTATTTCATTTATTTTTCTTCTTCTTTTTTATTGTGAAAATACCATACAGAGGGGTTACAATTACATGGGCAAGGTAATGAGTACATTTCGCATCAAGCATTGTTGCTTCCTCCTTTGTTTCCCCTTCCCATCCCTTCCTATCTCCCACCCCCAACCCCTCACTCCCCCACCCCACCCTATACCCCCTATTTCATTTATTAATCTAAACCAAGCTAATATTCTTTCTTATACAGTCTTAAATATTTGGTTCAACTAATAAAGTTGGGTGTTCTTTTTCACTTAAGCCAGAATTTTACCTCAAGGTATTTGATTTCTCTTCCTCCTTTTCATCTGTCTTTCTCTATTCCATGACTTTTCCTCAGTTTATGATTTGCTTTGACACTTTTTGGAATGATGTTCAGAAAATATTTTTATACGTAAAGAAATGTTTTAATAAGAGTTATTTTTCTTCCCATTTTTATCCCCTATATAAGGAATATATTAATAGTAACAAAGCAATTTAATACTTTGTAACCTGTTCTTTAAGGACTTGTTCATGCTTCAGATGGATTTCTAGATTCCACATCTTCTTATTTTAACCACAAGAAGGTCTTTTTCTCAGATACCCAATTTTTCTCTATTTCAGCAGCTTTACATGTTGCTACATAATAGCTGAAGTTGTATGACTCATTATAGGGAGGAAGACTATAATTCATCATGACTCTCACCTCATGTTTAGTAATGGATCAATGAGGAGACGTTCAATAGATAACTGGTTTAAATCCTTGCTTGATTAATATGTGTACTTACCTAGGAATTTCAGTCATACTGGAAAACAAAATCATGCATAGAAACTGGCCTCACTGAGTTCAAAATCTTCAAGTGTTTTTTGAAAAGAACAGTCAAAAGGAAGGGAAAAATAATAACAGATTAAGTAAATATAATAATAGCAGATTAAGTAAAATTATATAACTCCTAAAATGTTAACCACTTTGTGGAATAATATTCCACTTAATATTATAGGTATACCTCATAACATAGGAATGAAACTAAACATTTTTAACACTTGTGTTTCTTAATAATAGCAAAATAAACCCATGTTAACAGTGTTTCTGGAGAATGATCATTTGGTGGACATTTTTCTTTGGAGTCTTCTTTCCTTGAGCAAAGTTGAGAACTAGATTAATTTTCTCCTTGCGTTTGAGTTCACTATTGCTGATATAAGCATATTGCTTTTTTGCTTACTGTCTTTCTTATCCTTTGGGCATTTACTGGTGATAACCACTCTGATCAGATGCATAGTCCATGTTTTTCCTTGAAATCTTAGTATTGTGGCCAGCTAGGAGAAAATGCTTAGTCTTATACAGTTTCATGGTGAAATCTTGACTTCTGGTGTTATTGGATTATGAAGTATTTGGGAGAAGAATAAAGCACATTGCTGGATAAGCCTATGAGGATATTTCCACACAGGATTAATAAAGAGTGCAAGGCCCACTCTGAATGTACATGGCCTCATCCCATGGGTAGGGCCTACATGAAATAGGAGAGAAAGAGCACATAGTGCAGTCATTCTGTCTTTTCTTCCTGGCCACCATGAGATGAACTGCTCTTCTTTCTTTACAAAGATCTCATTGCCATGATGGATTGAAACCTCTGAAACTATGAATAAAAATCAGTAATTCTTTCCATTAAGTTGTTTTTCTGAGGTATTTGTCATGGTGACAGAAAACTTGCTAACACATACAGCTACCAGAATAAGAGGTTGATTCTTGTTGCTTAGAGAACTTTTTTAAAAAATGAAATGTCTGTTAACTTTTATCTCTATAAATTCTGTATCTTAGAAGGATATGTTGTTAAAGACAGTTTTGGAGGAAGTCTACCTTCAGATAGTTATATAGAAATATGCATTTGATCTAAAGGTTTTGAAGTAGCTTTTAAGAACTTGCTGTAATTCAAGACCTTCATTTCAAGGCTGGAAGAATCATTTTAAACTGTGCCCTGAAAAGGTGCCCTTCCTTGCAAACAATATAGAACTTTAAAGAAGGGGATGAATGTATCAAGTTAACTAAATTGGCGGCAGTGTGATTAAATTTGGGATCTGGGGATTCTCAAAGTGGGCCTGATAGAAAGTATAACACCGAGTTGTAGGAAAAGCATTTTAGCAACTAAAAAGACAAGATGACTGGGGTCTGTTTACAGATAAAAAGAGATCAACCTCGAGTCTCAGGGCTTTGATCATAGAATCTTAATGAGCCAGATATTGATTGGGTTTACCGGCAATCACAGAAGCCCAAACTCTGTTTAAGCAGAGTAGATGGAAAGAGATAAACTACCTGTTTGATTTACAAAAGGAAGATAAGAAACTATGTGCTTAGGTCAACATACTGAAATATTAATTAGGAAACTTTATTGAAAGAGTAAGTAATGCAATAAGAGAAATAGTTTTAAAGCCAGTTCAACATTCTCATTAGTGATAACGTCAAATACGAAATATAATGCTTAGTATATTTTACTGCATGTTTAGACTCTGTGATAGTCAATATGTTACATTCTAGAAGTATTAAAAAATGTGAAATGCGTACTTCAACTTTTACGCATATTAGCTTTGGATGTTGTATAGCTGCTTAAAACTTTACACAGAAAGTATCTTCTTTTAGGTGCTGGTGGCTTATATTTATAATGCTAGCTATTCAAAAGGTTGAGATTTTTGGATTGCACTTCAAAATTATCCTGGGCAGAAAAGTTCATGACTTTTATCCATAATTAATGAGCAAAAATTCAGAAGTGGAAATATGGCTTCGGTGTTTGAGTGCCAGCCTTGAACAAAGAAGCTAAGGGACAGCGTTCAGGCTCTGAGTTCAAGCCCCTATATCAGCATATGTACATGTGTGTACACACATACACCCACATACACATACACACATAAATTATGTTCTGTATTTGTTAACTTGGATTCTCCAGAAACGTGCTAAAGTGCAAGATCTTGATTAGAAATGAGGGCTTCGAGCAACAACAGGAAAGGAACTGAGGGAATGAGGAGATGAACGTCTTCTTTAGGAAAGGAGAGAAGAGGAAACAAAGTTTGGGTAGAACTCTCCAAGACTGTGGTTCATGTTCAACAGGGTTCATGAAGGTTCTTGAAGAATGCTCAGGTCAAATAATTTCCTGGAGAAAGTTCCAATATCCTAGAACCAGGCATACCTGAGTAGCATGCTGCCATGCTAGGTTCTTAGCTAGGAGAATTCTATAGAATGCATGGGCTTCATGAGAATATCTTAGTGGATGCCACTAACTATGCCCATATTTCAACTAACTGAGCCCATATTTCAACTGTCTTCCTCACAGCAGATCTACAAAGCACATTCCCATAGTCCTCATACTCATGGACTCCAGGATGAAAATTTGGGCTGTAAGGAAAAGTAATAGTTACAATTACAAAGAAGAGTTGTACAAGTTAATTATCAAATGTGAATGTAGAACTTCATGTCAGTTAAAATTGGATCTTGGATATCATGTCAGAAATTAATTTAAAATCCAGTTAGTACCTTGTATCACATCGATGTTGGATATCATCTCTTAGAACCTTCTGTAGCATGTATGTGGCCTTGAGAAATTTATATTAATTTATTGAATGAGAGTTATTAATAGTTCTGATTTTACTGTTTAAGAAACTTATTTCTTTAACTAGAAATAAAATATAAATTCTCGTGCTTTTATATCTACTTATAATACACATTTCAGTAGATATATCTGTCCAATATTAGAAGTTCACACCAATGACTTTGCGATCATAATATTTTTAGGTAGTAGACTCTGGGTAAGACATTCAGCCTTTCTTGATGAAAACATTCTCTTTCCTAGTCTAGGAAGAGTCATCACTGTTTCTATCTTGTTCTCTGGCAATGCACTTCAGAAAGTAGAACATAGATCAGGGAAGGAAATAAAGCTCATCGTAATGTATAAAAAATTGAATAAAACAAAAATCCTTAAAAATCTATCTTCAGCATAATTATAGGGAGCAGCTTGCACATGGCAAGTCCATGTATTTAATTAAATAATTATATAAATAAAAAATTAATAGTTTGGTGGTTGTGAAAGAATCCAGGGGAAACTTAGTATTCTGATAGTAGTAGAATAACTAAAACCTTCCTTTAGAAGAAAGATTTTGGGCTTTATTTAGAAAATGAAGAGCTACTTTCCATGGTTATTTACCAAATAAACTGGATATAAACTGACTATAGACATGCAAAAAAGAAAAAGAAAGATAAAATAGCACATATTACTAAGACTTCAGAAAGCAGGAATGACTTTACAAGCTCTCCAACATTTAACTACCATGTCTATTGAAAAATATATTTTATATAATACATGTATATACATATAGTTTGTAATAAACACAGCTACCATGTTGAACTGTAAACACTCTCTTTTGTCTAGTTGCATTACATAGCCAAATCTGAGCACTTTGCTAGTCTTCCCTCCACACCCGAATTCTGATCCTACACACTTTATCACCTGGCCTTTTTACTTCTAGTTGTGTTTGTCCCAAGGGAAATACCATCCGATAATCTGAAAGTGTGAGAAGGAGATATTAGAGATTTTTCTTGTTCCCATTAAAGCTACACTTCTTATGTTCCACTCCTTTCTCCATTGTTTCAGTTCTCAATGCTACATTAACACTTTATGAAGCTTTCTAGTTCATGTCTTTGGGTACTAATGACTTTTAATCATCTTTGGATCTTTAACATCCCTTACTTGTATCATTAACCTTTCTCACAGGTTTGTAAATATATTTTTATTTCACTTGATCCATTTGTGTATTATTCTGCATCTGCTAAGATTTTAATTATTGCAGGAGAAGTCATGAATATTAGGAGAATAAAGAATAGCAATGTGAGAGAGATACTCTGCACTGACCTTTAGTAGAAAGATAATTTTTGTACAAACAGCCGTGGGGGCTAGGAGCTGTTGACAAAGGTTATTTGACAAAGGATATTAATATTTTAACACAGGAATAAGAGGGTGTTCGGTGAAGACTTCACCTTTATATTCATTCAGATTTTTTAAGGCATCATCTCTATTCCTTTTACATCTTGGCTAAACTGTCTTTTATTTCAACAAAATGTCATCAGTTCAGAAATGTCCGTGAGTTCCTCTCATGTTATGTACTGGTGAAGAATGATGATGCACTTAAAGGCATGATGTGCTTGTAGACTAAACACTAGAGTTATGCCCTGGGGGATGTTTTATTTTTTAATATGATGGTCCCTTTCTCTGAGTATAATATGCTCATTTAAGGTCTATCTTCACTTCATTAAAGGTGAGAAAACTGAGGATTTGCTCCAGTGTTTGTGGCTGATAGAGTTTTCTGTATGTTATTCTATTCTGTATTTCTTTGGCTGTGGTGACCTTTTTACCTTTATTCGTTTGACAGGTTGGCTAATTTAGCATGAAACAATTGTGTGGATGAGAAAGCTGAAGGGAGAAGGGAGATGTGGACATGCTGGAGTAAGCTAAACAAATGTGAATCTTTGACCTTCTCTGTTAACTAGGGCTCTAGTCCAGTGAACTCATTACTGTAAAAGCTGTTAGCATCACCCATAGGTTGACAGACATTGGGTACTGAACGCATGCTGCTAGCCCAACAGGGGATAAGAAGAAACCCAGTTTGTGCATGACCCAGCATTGCTAAATAGCAAATTCCCGTAGTTACGTGCATCACTCAAAACTGCTCAGTGGACTTTAAAGAGAGCCTTTTGCACCCCACACTCATTAAGTTTTTTGCTCTTTATTTCCATTTTCTAAGTTGTTTGATGAGTATGCCTTAAAATCCTATGGTATGTGCTCAGCCTGTGGGCAGCTAATGAATATGGATATTATTTGTGCTAAATCTTGCAGCAATATAAGGTTAGACTTGTAATCAATGCCACCTTTTAGCTTCAAGGAAATGCTCAGTAAATAATACATCCAGATCCTGTTGAATTTGAATTGAATATGAGAGTACAAAACAAGAGTCCCGTTCTGTACCATTTTCTATTGTGCCTCTAATGAGAAAAAGTAACAGAAAGTTAAGACAGGATTTCCTTTTTTCTTTTTGGTGATTTAGATATTTGGTAATTTTTAAAAACATAGTTTGAAGACTAAAACAACCGTCTTTCTGGTTTATTTCAATTTTCATTCAAATTTGCTTTTTCATGCCAAATGTTCCAAATGGTTTGTGTTATTTTAGTGTATGAATAGTAATAAATACTTTCTAGTGAAGTCCAGTCTGTACTTTTTTTTTTTTTTTTGTCGGTAGTGGGGCTTGAACTCTGGGCTCGGGCGCTGTCCCTCAGCTGTTCAGCTCAAGGCGAGCACTCTACCACTTGAGCTACAGGGCCACTTCCGGTTTTCTGGTGGTTTATGGAGATAGGAGTCTCATAGTCTCTCCTGCCCGGGCTGGCTTTGAACCGCGATCCTCAGATCTCAGCCTCCTGAGTAGCTAGGATTACAGGCTTGAGCCACCAGTGCCCAGCTTCCAGTCTGTACTTTTTGAAGAACCTGAGGTAATATAACTACATGACTTTTCAAGTGAGGTCTTAAAGAGACAAGATGATGTGGACAATGGGCTAGATTCCTGACTTTACTACAATTACTCTTTATACTTAGAATGTTCTCACATCCTGTACTTACTTCAAGAAATAAAGTTGGGTTACATACTTTTTTTTATTATTTTTTACTTTCTGACTCCAGAGTTAAGATGAATGATGTTAAAATGTGAAAGTAGTCATCATTAGCCAGTAAGCCTGATTATTTATTGGTGAATCTCATAATATTGTTCAAGATGTCTGCCCCTTTGTGGAGAAAAGTTTTATATAAGTTTGATGTAATTGAATGAGAAGAAGCTAACTTGAACTTGTAAAAGTTTTATTTAAAAATTGCACTTAGTTTACAACTTTGGCATGGGGGGTTGAATGATGGGGGGATAATAAAACAAAAACAATATAGAAAAAATTGCACTTGGACTGGGAAGGTAGCTCAGAGGTAGAGTGCTTGCCTCGCACGCATGAGGCCCTGGGTTTGATTCCTCAGCACCACATAAGCAGAAAAAGCCAGAAGTGGCACTGTGGCTCAAATGGTAGAGTGTTAGCCTTGAGCTGAAGAGCTGAGGGACAGTGCCCAGGTCCAGAGTTCAGGCCCCACGACCGACAAAAGAAAAAATATGCACTTACAATGATCTTAATATAATATAAATTAAGTTTTAGAGTATGGCATGAATATTTTACTAAATTTATTAAATTTCTCACGATCTAGATTTCATTTCAATGTATCCAGCTAGCGTGTGATGCAGATGCTGATAATTTGTATGTATCGAGGGTGGGGAACATTTTTTCTGACAAGGACCATTTGGATATTTATAACATCATCATAGGCCCAAACAAAATGACCAATATGAGCTTCGTGCACAGCTGATCTGAAACATATGAGATGCAGATATGTACGCACTCCCAGGTAGCAGATGATTTCTTGAGCCTCATGTGGTCCTCAGGCTAAGGTACTCCCCCCTTGACAAATGAACAAATCTCAAATATTTGTGATTTTTTTTCACAATAACATTCTCTTTACTCTTGTTCTCAACAATACCAATAGATAGTCATTCTCAGCCATGGTCTTTTCCATAGATGTCACCTTCATTGTGTGAAATGTTACTGAAACATAGGTGAGGATGTGAATGTAGGTTACCAGATCCCAGAAAGGGATTTCATCCAAATATTGATGTCTAATTAGGGCTTCAAAAGTTCATTTTCAGTAGAATAGCAAACAAAATATTTAGGACCCAAAGGAAGATTAACCAGGTTTTTAGTTAAGTAGAACTATCCTCCTAAAATGAGTTGCTGGTTTCTCTTTTTAAGAAGAAGGTGGTCAACATAATTTAACAATGTCTGAGGAAGGAAATAAGTAGAAGTCTTTCATTGTAGAGAACACAAGTTGGTGCCAGAAAACTGATGTTAATCTAGCTGAGTCAACCAAATGTAAGTATTTGAAAAAGTGTTAGATAGCTTGGAAGTGGCTTTGTGACTGAGTTCTAGATGATGTCATGTGACAAGAAATTACATCCATCATTGAAAGACTTGGCTTTAAATCTCCCATTTGCACTCCTTGCTTATTCTATTATCAATGAATAGAAAAAAAAGGTAACTTACAGGGAAACTTTTGAAATTGCTGAAAATGACATAGCTTTCATGAATCTCCATAAATGGCTAATGACATAGAGGATGATTCTGATTCTCTTTTCAATTGTTCCATATTCTTACATAAAAGTAAATACATTTTTGATTACTTGTTTTTTTTAAAAACAGTTACCTTTTTCCTAATGAATACAGAATTTGAGCAAAATATAAATTCTACTCTAGTCATCCTTAAATAATTTGTGATGTCATAAGTCCTTTTGAGACTTGAAAGTTTTAGAGACTTCCTTCTTCAAAACATTCTTATATTCAGTAGATATTTCTCAAACCTCTGTATGAATGTTAAAAAATGTCTAGTGTAATCATATTGAAATTTAGGCATGAAGCTAATGATCACTGAAGGTCATTGAAAACAGAAATTTGATTTCCTTTTCATCAATTTAAGGAAAAGCATTAGGTTAATTGAAGGGGAGAGAGATTTATAAATGAGCAGTGGAGATTGTGTTACTTCTCATGGGAGAAGTTGGGAGAGGACTTAGATTTTGCCTACAAAGTGTTGTAAAAGTGTTTCAAACCTGTCCTTTTCCTTTTAATTTAATTTCAGACTCTGCTTATGTTATAAATGCTCTAAGAGTCTTGGAGGCTGCAGGGCCAATAAAACAGGCCTCTCCTGTTGGATATTTGTTTTGTCGCTTACAAGGATTGCTTTGGCAACGACAACACCCTTTCTATCCCTTACATATTCGCACCCATACTGGTCTGCCTGGCCCTTTAAGCGAAGGCAATGATATTGTTGATTGTTATACCCATCAAGATTGGCCTTTTTTTGGTTCAAATTTGGATAGAGCAAAAACTTTTCATAATAACTTTCATGTTAACTCAAAAGCTTTACAGAAACAATTTCGACTTTCCCGTGCAGATGCCCGACAAATAGTTTTAGATTGCCCTCATTGTGTAATTTATCACCACTTACCTAGTGTTGGTGTTAATCCTTGAGGCCTTTTGCCTCTTAAAATATGG
>NW_012267218.1:16839050-16849770 GCF_000151885.1 Dipodomys ordii | reverse complement strand
AAGGGTAAACAGAGGAGGAGGCTGCAATGCTTGATAAGAAATGTACTCATTATCTTGCCCATGTAATTGTAACCCCTCTGTACAGTATGTTCACAAAAAATAAAAAAAAAATCAACAATTGTCTTTTAAGAATTACAACGCTGGCACCAAGATCTCTGCTAACTTTTCAACCACACAAGGTGTTCCTCAGTAGAAGGATATTTGAAGAACTATAATTATATTCAACAGGAGTTTAATGTATTGAAGTTGTAACATTGATTTGATTTTCTATTTGCATTCATGATATATGATTATATTTAATTTTCTTAACTGTGCCTGACATCTTTATTTTAATACTTGTAAAGTAGAAAGGAATAGGCTACATGAAATATGACAACAGTTTGGACCAAATAGAGGCTTTATGAACTTATGTGTTATGACACCTGAGTAATTGCTAGATGGTGGCTGCTAAAATCAATACACCCATTCAATGAATGGGAAACAATTGTATTGGAGCTGAGCTTATTTGAAATCATTTATGATAGTCTTGGGAAAATAATAGAGAGAACTCCCTTAGTATCTCAATCCATATAATAACAAAGTAGAAAAAATAAGAGAGAAGCAATCATTACTGAGAGATGAGATGATTACCACAGAGACTCCCATGACTAAAGGAAGAAATGATACAGACGGTTGTAGCGATTACATTCTGTAGCTTTGTGAACTGATAAATACAAAGTACAATCAATTTCCCACCAATAATTGCCTCCATTTCTCTTTTGGCCCATTAAACTCCAAGACCTAGGGAGTTAAACCAATAGCCTTAAAAAAATCCTTGCCTAATTCACTTTATGTGCTATCAATTCTTACTTGTATTGTTTGAGCTAGTTGGGTTTGGATTTCCATCATCTTAAAACAGACTAAATAATGTAGAACTCAGCCACTATACTTTGTTTAAATAAGGTGTATTATGAGTGGCAATTCCTGAAGCAGAATTATTGCATAAGATTAGTAGATGAGTATCTTGGGCTTTGGGAAGATTTGGAGATTAGTGTATTCTATTGTCAGTAGGCAGAGGTGCAAACAGATAAGGGTGGGTATTTCCTATAGAGGCCTTGCTTGGAGAAGAATGCAAGAGTTCCTAGTATACGTGGTTACTTGCTGATGATTTATAGCCTAAGTTTTACTAAATTTCCCTGTGAGATTTATTTCTAGAAATGTGTATCCTCTGACAATTAGTGCCATATGTCTGGAAAAGTTAGGACCTAGTGGCCAGCAATTATAGTTCCTCTAAGAACATTCTCCTCAAATATAACCTTCATAAAATCCTGAACCTTTCTCCAATACAACAATTATTCAGCTATATGTATCCAAATCCTCAGGAATATTCATTTAAAATATGCATCCTTCTTGGAATCCACTCATGAATGGAGACAGCAACTCGTAAGCAACTCAGACATTTCTTAAATATCTAGCTGTATTTCCAACAACATGAAATATTACTTCACAGAGTCAGGGTATCTTTAATGATTTGATTTTCCTTTTGTATCTTACTCTAATATGGTTATTTTTGAAACTGTTAGATTTAAAAATCAGAACAGTTTCCTAGGTACAACTAACAAGAATGCATTCACCAGAGAAAGAGAAAGAAATCCTAGAATGTCTGTCTGAAGGTTCAGAAAAAGGAAAAATTCAACAAAAGCAGTTACCAATAAAGGAAACAGAGGGTTGCCTAAGAAATGTGTGTGTGTGTGTGTGTGTGTGTGTGTGCATTTAGGTGTTTAATATGGATGGTTCAGCTTGTAAAATGGATTTCGTACACTATTCTATATTTTTAAAAATTACCCACTGTTCCTGTGGAGTCTGAATAAAGTGCTCAAGCACAACTTTTGACCTGGGTAGTGATGCCATTTAGAGTATGGATGTATAAATTTGGAAATTTGGTGTTAATAATTTTTAAACAATTAAGGAAGAATTTTCATGCCTTACATTCATGTATTTTAGCACTGGCATTTTAAAAGATGGACTTTTAAATAAATTTGTACAAAACAGCCTCAATCTGAGTTCCCAACTGGATTCAACTCAATGTCCAAGATGTTCTTGTGCTGCAAATTACTTGTTGCTTCATGATATTCTTATTTAGGTACCTCAAAAGATGTAGGGATAATGTAAGAACTTGAATGGGTATTTATGGAGATGACATATTATTTGTTCATGTTATGTGATTGCATGTGATCTCACTGAAGTAATGCTTTTATTTGTAGAATAAAAAAGTCATCCTCAGAGGCTGAGTTCAAGACCTTTGCATTAGTAGTGTTCTTTGGCCCTTGGATAGCATGATAAACTTCTTAATTAACTGGTATATGGACAACTTTGGGTATCCAATGTTTTATGTTCCTGGGTTACAAAGCTATTATTGAGATTGAGGTTTGGGTAATTGGAGCTAAGCAAGAAATTGAAGAACTGTTAGGGGGCCGACAGCATTGGAACATGCTGTTTCAGAATAGTGGTTCCTTTCAGGAAGAAGGCATGTTGGCAAAAGTGCTATTGGGGTCAGTACAGTCAATTTATTAAAGAGAATCTCCAAGACTTTCTCATCTGTCTGAGCACATTGAGATTGTGTGGAGTAGGAGAAGCAGTTCACAGTGGAGAGAATGATTTGCTTTCAGGTACACCTGAACTAAAATCTTGTTTCTTCTTTCTATGCAATATTTGATCAATTATTGAATTACTCCTACTATCTGATTTCCCCATTCCAATATATACAATTACATAGAAGATAAACATTAGATGAATTGAACTACAAGTCAATGGGCAAGAGTCATTCTTAGGAAGTTCCTTTAAATAATATTAATTGCACTAGCCAGATATTGGTGGCTCCTGTCTATTCAGGAGTCTGAGAAGCCTGGGCATGAAAGTTCATGAGACTCTTCTCTCCACCAAAAAGCCAGAAGTGGAGCTGTGATTCAAGTGGTAGAGCCTGAGTGTTGAGGAACAAAGTAAATGACAGTGTCCAGGTCCCAAGTTCAAGCCCCAGTACTAGCATTAAAAAAAGATAATTTCATTGATGATGTTCAAATGTGAAATACAATTGCATTTTCGTTTACTAACATTTTGTTGAGGATTCTGACACCTACATTTATCTATCTATCTATCTATCTATCTATCTATCTATCTATCTATCTATCTATCTATCTATCTATCTATCTATCTATCTATTTTTGTCCTTTGTGGGGCCTGAACTCTGGGCTTGAGTGCTGTCCCTCAGCTGTTCAACTCAAGGCTAGCACTCTACCATTTGAGCCACAGCACCACTTCCAGCTTTTTCTGCTCATGTGGTCTGAGGAATCAAATACAGGGCCTCATTCATGCAAGGCAAGCTCTCTACCACTGAGCCACCTTCCCAGCCCACCTTCATTTATTTATAAAATATATTCTTACTGTTCATATGATGCTTTTGTTTGGCTGGTTTGGTTATGAGTGGTGTAATAGTGAACTCAACATGAATACAGAAATTGCTCTTTCTTTCTAAAATTAACTTTGTTAAGATTGGAATAATTTCCTCCTTAAGTGTTTAATATGAGTGAATCCATCTGGACCTACATTATTTTTTTTTTCTGGTGGAAGGAGAAAGTATCTTAAATACCAATTTAAAAACAGACTATTACTTCTGGTTAGAGAAGTCATTTCTTTCACCTCTCACTTCCTAAGCTGAGAAGGATAGAGAGAATTTAGTGTGGTGAGATCACAAATTACTTTTCTTAACCAACATAACAGCAGCTTTTCATGAATAAAACACTTCTCAAATTGTTTCCTGCCTTTGGCCCTTTAGAGTTCCTTATAAGATCATTTTGAATAATTTCAGTCCATTTTATGCTAGTTTTCTGCTTAAGGGAATCACTAGACTTCTCCTGATGCCATTACTTGAAGTAGAATTCTGGTTTTAGGGTTTAATTTTTCTGTCAGCTTTAAAACACTTGCTTTAGAACTGGTAACAAATAGCTTGGAGCTTGGTAAATAATAGGAACTTAATAAATATGAATTGTCTCAACCCTAATATTAAGCATTGTATATGGATATAGTTGAATAGCAAGGCAACTTTCAGGTAAGTAGTTCAGGTAAAATAACATTCCTACTTTGCAAATACGTAATGGCAAACTGCTATTGATAAGCTTGGCATTTTTTCATAAGGAGGTTGAAAAGGTTTATTAAGCATCTTCATAATTTTTGCTACCATTGAGTACTGGCCAGTTATTTGAAGAGATGTCAATGACAAAATTTGTAATGAGATTTCCTATTGTCTTATATATTCTCTTTTTTGACTAATTATATAAAATTTAATAAGTGACATTTTGTAAACTTTTTTATTTGAACATGCTAAAAAAACCCACAGGGGTTACATGGTAAACTTCTTATTCTTGGTAGTAGAGTTGTATTACATTTTCATGTGTTCTTCACTTATCAATCTTTAGTATCATGTTATTTTGAAAGGTGCTGAGTCTTTAAACATTTTATATTTAGTATCATAAAATACTAGTCTATGCAACAGACTGTCAAGCAAGTTGAAATGCAAGTTTCCTTCAGAATGAATTAAATTTACCCTGAATTTAAGATACTTAAGACAGAAATTGAACCAAACACATAAAACTAGCTTAAGTTATTTAGTATAGAAATGCCAACCAAACCACATTTAACTTGGAGATATGAAATAACAAGTCATGAAAGAATTGTTTAATTAAAGCGAAAAGCATTATTCCTTGGAATGGCTGCTGAAGGAACACTATTACTATTACTCTTCACTATTAGTAAAACTTGAGACGCTGCATACTGTAAAGGAATCCTTCTTCATAATCTATCCTTGATTGATTTTTAATGGTAGAAAGTAAAATTAATGTGCAATGTTATCTATCTAATACCTAAATTTCAGAATCATCTTAATACTACTCAGACTAGCCAGTGTTGCTCAAGCCTTCTAGATTGGCCTACTATTTTCATGTTGATCATTATTTATATCATTTTTGATATAATGCTACTAATCATCAAAATCATTAAAATACTTAAAATACAAAGTTATCTCAAGGATTTATTCAATTTGTTAGAAAATTCTACTTTAGATCAATCTGAAATCAATGGAAACAACAGAGAAAAATTGAGAGAATGAGAGAAATTGAAAAACTGAATGACAGTAATTAGGGAAAATGGATGGATAAATGAGAGTCATTTGTTTAAAAATTGCCTTTGGGGAAGATTATGATAGAATCAAAATTCTTTCCTAAACTGGCTATCATTGTGCACATCTATAATCCCTACTACTCTGGAAGCAAAGATGAGGAAGGTCATGGTTAGAGGCCAATATGAGGAAAAAGTAGAAAGACTTCATAGGTAGGAGGATTGTGATCAGGTATTATCCCCAGACAAAAACCGAAGCCCTTATCTGAAAACTACATTAAACCAAAAGTGTTCTAGAATATGACTCAAGTGGTAGCAGGTATGAACCCTTGAGTTCAAGTGCCATTATTGCAACAAATAATTTTTTTCTCTGCCAAGTATGACAAAAATCAATTCTTAGAGCAAATCTGTTTTAAAAAATTGTAATTTCAAATTTTTTTAAATTCATTAACAACATTTTTATACCAACTCAAATAGATAAGGTTAGTATTAAAAGGGATAATGTTTTAATAAAAAATGTAAAAATTATTTGCCTTATTTATCTGCTGTTATAGCTTTTAAGAAATATCACTTTACATAGTTTTAATTATCTATGAATTTGCTTTCTCACAGATATGCCTATGATATCTTTTTTTGGGGGGGGCAAAATTTTGTGCTTGTACTGTTCCACTCTTGAAAGGAATTCTAGTTAATATAGCTAGGGTTTCCAAGTCATTGGTGAAGTATTTTAGATCTGTAAAATTTCAAGTTTTTTTTTGTTTTTAGTTTTTACATCTACCCTTATTTTCTCAATACTAAAGCCAACATATTTTTTTAACATTGTGACTGTTGATTCAACTGTTAGTAATAAGGCTAGAAATTTGCAAAAGAAAAATTCATCCAAATGTATTATTTAACCAAAATAAAATGAGTTTGGCAGAACTTTTTGTTTGTTCCATTTAGGAATAAAACATTTCTGAAATCAGCATAAATGAATTCACATTTTGTAATTTTGCATATTTGTTAAGGCTAATATTTGAAAATATTGAAGATGATGAAAGTAATTTTTTTTTGTCTTTTCTTTTTTGGTACTGGGGATCGAACCCAGGACGTTGCGCTTGCTAGGCAAGCGCTTTGCCACTGAGCTACATCCCAGCCCGATGAAAGTAGTTTTAACCAAGCAGTATTCTGCTTCAACCTGGTATCTGTTTTAAAAATGAATGTTTTCTTAGAACTAGTATGTGCTAGGGCTCCAGGAAAGGCAAGTTTTAAAGACAAGAAAGAAAATGAAGAGCTTTTCATTTTTGCTCCTTTTTTCCCCCTTTGAAACCAGAAGCTAGAAATATGAAAATAAGACAGAATAATTCTCTTGAATGTTTCAATGGGATTCAACTGTGCCTCTTTTTGGATATGTTACATTGAATGACTCATTGTTCTCTCTTGAGTCTAGTAGCTGACGAGCTTTCCAAAGTGCGGGAAATCTGCAGTTTGAGGTTTAAAGAAATGGGAAAAATAAGAAAATGAGATTAAAAACCAAATCACTCTAGGGGATTTCTATAGTTTAGCATTTGAATGTCATCCAAAGATCCATAATAGGCATTTTTTTTAAACTAGTGTTGCCACTGAGAGGCAGTAGAACCTTTAGGAGGTGGATGCTGGTGGTGGGTTTATAGGTCACTGGGGACCTTGCTATGAAGGAAATTATTGGATTGCAATTTCGTCCTTTCACTTTTTTTTTCTTGGCTTCCTGGCTGTGTGGCTGTGAAGTGAACAATTTTCCCTTTCCACATCTTTCTACCCTGATGTGTTGTTTCACCACAGACCCAACAACAAAAACAATGAGAACAGTGGATCATGGATTTATTCACTTTAAACTAAATAAACCCTTCATATGTGCAAATTCATTGAGTTAAGGTAATTTGTTATAGAGGGAAAAAAATCACTAACACAGAGCCCCTACGCTAATCTTAAAAAGGTATATTCTTTTACTCCGATATACAAATTAATCTTTAAATCGGATTCAACAATGTCTTTCTTGTTGGTGGAGACAAACTCTTTAGTTAGGTATATTCTTACTTACTTATTTGTTTTGTTTCTTTCCTTACCACATTCTAAGTGATTTCAAATTATTCTGGGTAATGTTGTAATTTTAAGTATACATAGCTTTAGAACATTTAAAATGCACAACAAGGATTTTAAAGTTTCTTGGCTCCACACCTGGTGATTAACATGTAAATCACTGTTTTAATTAGAATGCCATCTAATGAAGCATTTTTCAGTGTACATGTCGAAGGGCTTTTTGAGATAATTAGAATTACCAATTAGGTTTGTGTTGCACTTTTCCTATTGCCTGGGAAAGACCTTTTAAAATCTGTCCTCTCTTTTAAGAAAGACAGAGAGAATTGAGAAATAAGATAAAATGTTTTCAGCATTTAACTATAAAAACCAACATAATAAACTATTAATGATTTTGTCTGTGATATTGAAACCTTGGTTGAACTGAGCAGTGTTTTTACCACTTGACAGGAAAAATAATGATGGAACACAAAAGGGAGAATTCTTTTAGTCATTTTTTCAGTTTAGAATCTAGCTGTCAACACTCATTTTTAAATTATTTTAACTTCCTAGTTTGGATGAGACTTCAGCTCCTGAGAATTTCTTCTCCAACTTTATTTCTTAGTCTCTACAACTTCATGGCTCTTTACTATCAATCTTCACAAGAAGGTAGCTTGCTAAAGATAGTTCTGATATCTTTTATTCAATTTCACCTCACTTGGTCATATTGTCAAGGATAAAATGCCTGTCTATAATAAGAATGTATTAATTCCTTCCTCATGTCTAGTAACAGTAAGTAATGGTTAAACACTTGCTTGTTTGTATCAGACCCTGAGTTAAGAGAATATACAAACTTTACTCATCCAATTGGCATCACTACGTCATGAAAAAGCTAGTTTGTCATAGATGAGGAAAATGAAATAAGATATTGGCTAGATATTCAAGTGGTAGTGGCCATCAAGCTTCAAACTTAGGCTTATCTGAATCCCTCAAATGTTGATATAAACCATGCTGTGTTCCTGATGCTTTAACATCAGGAAATAAAAGCCATCATTTTATAGAAAAATAAAAACAGGTTAGTATTTTTGACTCTTGCCTTTTCAAAGTTCTTAATCAAGTTTCACACTCATCCAGACATATCTAATCCATTTCATTTTCTAACCAAATGTCTTTTTTGTTTGGTGAGTCATGTACTTTCTTCTTCCTTATAACTTCCTTTACTTCAAAGCCTCAAGTTTTGGTTCAGAAACTCTCTGCAAAATAGTTTACTCCAGATTCTCCCCTCCTGCAGATCAACCATTTTTCTCAAGGCTGCCTAGTTTGACATTGCCTTTCTTTGCTTCTTATCCTTAGGCTATTTTATACCTAGAGACTAAAGATCAAAGTTGTACAAGGTTCCTTGATCTTCCTCTGTAGGACTTCTGTTGAAGCTTTTGTTAGAATCATGGAGAAAGAAAAATGGGCAGTTACTTAAATGACATTTAAGGAAACTAATGAGGAGAGTCTTGAGATATTATAATATGAAATTTAATAGGTAATTATCATCAAAGAATTTCAGTATTAATGAGGTGACAAAATACTCATGTTATCTAAGCACTCTTACTTTCTAGGTTATTAAACTGGATTCCAGAGAGAGTGGGCATTTCTGGGCCATGTATTAGAAAATTTAGTATTGCTCAATTGGAGATGAAAATTCTTTCTATTTTAACATATTTTATTTGTAATATTTCTATTGATTTTTACAATCTATCTTTCTATCATCTATCTATCTCTGTCTTCATCCCACCCATCTATCAATCCACTCATCACTCTTTCCATCCATCCATCCATCCATCCATCCATCCATCCATCCATCCATCTTTCCATCCATCTATCCAAACTGCATTCATGATTTAGATGTTTATCACAGATGCACAGATTCACAGATGTGAATGATGTTTTCATTAAGAGACTCAGATATAAGATGATGTTTTAAAAATTATGTTAGTATTATCTTTAAGTAGTTGTACAAAGAAGTTTACTATTCAACAAATCAGTTTATAAGTACAGTGCATCTGGATTGGTGTCACCCCTTTCATCATTCTACCACATCCTTTCCAACTTACCCCCTCCTCTGAATTTTCTTAATTTAATAGGGGTTGTATTGAATATTCAGACTGCATTGTTCCTCCCTTTGTTTGTTTGTCTACTCTCTCCATTTGTTTTCCCCTCTCCACACCTTTCAACTGCCAGTTTCCTGGTCTTATTTTGTTGTACTCTGAAGAAGTATACTATTTGAATTTCCTCTGCCTCTGCCATACTTCAGTTAATACATTTGTGTACACTTGCATACAACCCCATATGCATTTACTTGTATGTTTACAAATTAGCTCTAGTTTCCATACTTGAAAGAAAACATTTTTCCTTTGTCTCTTTGGTCTGACTTACTTCACATAACATAATTTTTTCCAGGTCCATCCATTTCTTTTCAAATGATGTAATATCATTCTTTCAAATGGATGGGTTAAAATTTCATTGTGTGTGCTGTGTGTGTCTGTGTGTGTGTGTATGTTTCCATTGGGGGGAATCTGGGTTGTTTCCATACTTGCACTATGGTGAATAGTGCTGCAATGAAAATGGTTGTGCAAGTGGCTTTACTTATCCTGATTTGCAAACTTTGGATAAATGCCCAAGAGTGGAATTGCTGGAATTGCCAAGCTACTTTGCAGAGTGGCTATGGCCTGGTTATTGATCTTGATATGTGATCCAAACATGCATATGAGTAACTGTAATTCAAGAATTATTACAGCAATTCACTGTGTTGGTTTATATAAGCAACTTTATTAGTATAAGAGGAAAATAAAGCATTTGCTTTGTATAGTTCAGTTTTTTTATTGCTTTTCTAGTCTTAAAGAGTCTCATCAAAGAAAATGTTAGAGGGAAACAAGTGAGTTTGTAGTCAGAAAGCACATAGTAGAGTTCTTTCTTTTTTCTTTTTTTTATTGTGAAAATACTGTATGGAGGGGTTACAATTACATGGGCAAAGTAATGAGTGCATTTCTTATCAAGCATTGTAGCCTCATCCTTTGCTTCCCTTTCACATCCCTTCCCATCTCCCTCCTCCCACTCCCCCTTCCTCCCCATCCCCACCCGGGGTACCAAAGTTGTAAAGCTCATTTTCTATATAACATCTTTCAAGGATATATTTCTAGTTTGAGAGGGACTGATTCTAGGCTAATCATCATGACATTGTCATAAGCTTGGATATAGAATAGTATGGCAGAGATAGGCAAACTTGAGGCCATACGTGAGTTATTCCAAAAATAGGTAATTTGTGCAGTTGACCAGAAAACAAAAGGCACATAGGCTGCTGTTGTGGTTGTTTTTCATAAACCATGCCCAGGGAACTGATAAAAATTCAAATTTAATAAAAAAGTGACTCATTGAAAACTTGTTCAACTACTTTGGAAAGCAGTATGGAGGTTCCTCAAAAGACTTCACATAGAACTCCCCTATGACCCAGCAATCCCACTTTTGGGCATTTACCCAAATGTTTACA
>NW_012267218.1:16837701-16839000 GCF_000151885.1 Dipodomys ordii | reverse complement strand
CAGGAGTATGGCTATGGTGGTCCAGGCCTTCACTGCCATTGAGGCTGGACAGTCCCCCTACGCGTGGCTTGCCATGTTGAAGGAATAGCACAGGGTGCGAGGCAAACGCACTGCACTTGGGAATCACTCCCTGGCATGAGCCCAAGAAGAGCATGTTGGGTTGCAAGTGGGTTGATGCCCAAGATCCCACCTTTGCAAAAAAGGCATCGGACAGGCCTGGTCATCACTGGGGAAGGTGCGCACCTCAGGCGAAGACCAGTGCAAAGTCCTCTCATTAATGTTTTAGACAGAGGCCCAACCTCTACTCTTATCTGTTGCTTAATAAAACAAAAAAGGGGGAGCTGTGGAGAGCTGCGGGAGCCGCGACCAAAGACGGCTGCAAAAGCAACATTGTAGCTAAAATGGCGGGGACACGTGGTGCGGCTGCGACCTAAGATGGTGCTGGCTCCCGCCTTCCGTCTTCCCGGTGACGAGTGCTCTCTGTAAAAAACAACTCCTTATATGGCTATGACTTGGCTCATAGTTTGCTTCCGTGTTTGCAGCCCTATCGGTATATGCCACATGCGCTTCAGGATTGGCCATCCAGGAGGCTTATAACCGGAGCACGGGGGCGGATGGGAAGGAAAAGCAGGAAGAAGCAGGAAGAAGCGGGCAGGAGAAGCAGGAGAGAAGAAGCTGTAAACAAGGTCCTGAATAAACCGCCTGAGAGAAGAACCTGTTGTCGCGTCATCCTTGCGGGTCAAGGCGGTCGCGACAGATACAATTATGGAGCACCCATATTCCAAGGAATGGGTTTATAGGAGGGATGCATGGTTACTGGTGGAATAGCTGAGCGAGATCAGCTTTTAGAACTCTTGAAGAAAAAGAATGGAATATAGTACTGATGATATAATACCAACGATATGATAGATTTCATGTGAAATGGACCTTTTATGTGCAAGGAAAAGAGACAGAAAAAATTGAATGGAAATCCTTGACAGAAGGGATACAGACAGCACTACTGTAGTAGACTAGAATTCCATAGGGCAAAAGCAGACCTTGTGTTGTATGTATTAGTAATTGAGTTTGAATTTAAGGGTAAGGGTCAGGCTATAGTGCCCCTCTTTAGGAATGTATATAAATATGTATCAACAACATCTATCCTATTGCTTCTTCCTTTCTTGCTTGCTTTCCTTGCTCTTCTTTTCTTTTTTTTAAATTTAAATTTTTATTTTTTGTGAACATACTGTACAGAGGGGTTACAATTACATGGGCAAGATAATGAGTACATTTCTTATCAAGCATTGCAGCCTCCTCCTT
>NW_012267218.1:16818235-16833008 GCF_000151885.1 Dipodomys ordii | reverse complement strand
GGCTGGGAAGGGATGTGAAGGGTAAACAAAGGAGGAGGCTGGAATGCTTGGTAAGAAATGTACGCATTATCCTGCTCATGTAATTGTAACCCCTCTGTACAGTATGTTCACAAATAAAAAAAAATAAAAAAAAAGTGACTCATTAATCTGATGGTATTTGTTCCTCTGAATTGTTCTTCTCATTCTTCCAGTGGGAAGAAATGGACTCCACCTATGGCAGGTCAGCAATTTCTGGCACTATTGCCTTTCAGTGTACTGTGGCAAAATTATTACTTATGGTTTTGTAGAATTTTATATATGGGATGCATTGTAATGATTACTAAGGTGATATAAAACAACTAATCAGTAACAGCTGAGATGACTAGTATGGTGTAAGGACTTAACGAATTTTGAGTAGGTATGAGTCTCTTAGTGGTAATGCACTAATCTGGTTATTTACTCCATCAAAATGCTGTGAACTATTTAAATATTGCACTAAAATAATTGATTTAAAGATTTTTCTAAAAGAGTGTATTTTTTCCTCTCACCAATTTGGAGTATTTGGTAATCTAATTCACTAGGTATTTTTGATAGTTTATTAGCCTGAAAAACCACATCCTTTCACCTTTGCCAATTATTTGAATATACATGTGTATATATATTATATACATATATATATATATATATAATATGATCTTGTTCTATGTATATTCTAAGTCTTATGTAACCTAGACTTCCTTATCTATTTTTGTTCTGGAAAGTTAAAAATATGAAAAAATATTCTAGATCTGCTACCATATAGAATGAATCAATATAGAGCACACAGAAGGTCTTAAGATACTTAAGACCTCTTACTAGATTTGTTTTAAAGAATCTCTGATAAGGTTTTCAAAGATCCACCTCACCAGAGACAAATAAATCTCTATCTTTGCTGAGGGAAAAAGAAAAACAAATATGTTGGCCTAATTTAAACTGCCATTTAAGAGGAGCTCCAAATGACAGATAGCAAGAAACTAGGGCTGATTTAATTAAAAGCTAATTAAGCAATATAAATTTAATAATTATTTCTCACGTGCATGTTTATATTAATAAGGATAATCTGCTCATAGTCTGAGAAAATAAACTCTAAGGTTTTGTGGCCTAACAAGATAAGAGCTGTACTTCACATTTATGAGACATGAGGTAAGGGAGGCTTTTCATAGACAACAAGGTAACGACAGCTCCATCTTGGGATATTCTGTCACCTGGACATCTCAGCCTGAGGCATTCAGTAAGGACAGAGCAACAAGAGGATTGCATGTATGTTTTTCACTATCTTAGACATGAAGTGACAAATGTCACTTTACATAAGCAAGGAGAGCTGGAAGGAGTCAGGGAAGTTCAGTTCTCCATGTCCCCTGGAGGAAAGGATAACTAGAGAGTCCCTAGTGGTATTGAGAGAAGCAAAAAGAAGCATTATTCTACTCTTAAGTTAGTACTCATGAGCATAGGATGAGTACACACATAAAATGATCTGTCCTACATGATGAAGTGTAAGATAAAGAAATGTAAGAGAAGATGCAGAAAGAAGTCACAAATTTGTTTAGGAGAATTGAATATTAGTATTGGTGGGCTTTCAGACCTTAATGCATAGAAATCTTTTCTGAAGGCATCTTGGAAATGAATGACAAATGAAAGCTTTTCCTATTACTGTACTTAGGATGCTATGATTCATTGAGGGAAACAAGAATTGCAATAGTGGCTGGGTGCTAGTGGTTCACACCTGTGATTCTTTTTTTTTTCTTTTATTTATTTATTTATTATTGTGAAAATAACATACAGAGGGGTTACAATTACATGGGCAAGATAGTGAGTACATTTCTTATCAAGCATTGTTGCCTCCTCCTTTGTTTCCCCTTTCCATCCCTTCCCATTACCACTCCCCCCGCCCCACAAAGTTGTATTTGACATAACGACTTGTACTTCTCATTGTTGCAATGGGTCCACCTGTATCCCTAGTTAAATGATTTGTTTTTTTCCCTTCCCCTCCACAAATTATACCAACATCAAATACAGTGAAAGCAGGGGTTATACCATGGGGGAGGGGCATAGAAATAATCACAAACAAGACCACATTAAAAAACTCCCGGCCCACTATATTTATTGTAGCACTATTTACCATAGCTAAGATATGGAACCAACCCAGATGCCCCTCAGTAGATGAATGGATCAAGAAAATGTGGTATATATACACAATGGAATTCTATGCCTCCATCAGAAAGAATGACATTGCCCCATTTGTTAGGAAATGGAAAGACTTGGAAAAAATTATATTCAATGAAGTAAACCAGGCCCAAAGAAACATAGGTTCCATGGTTTCCCTTATTTGCAATAACCAGTGTATGTCTGAGTCAAGCAGAAACAGTCAGATGAGTTGATGTTAGGGAAATGATAAATATATTCAATTTTTTTCTTTCATGCAATTGTTTCTAACATATTTATAAGATGATTTCTTTGTTTTTTTGTATGTCCCACACTTATGATTCTAACTACTCAATAGGCTGAGAAGAATCACATTTTAAAGCAAGCCTCAGAAGGAAAAGTCTGTAAGACATGCAACTCCCATTAACACTAAAAAGCAAGAAATGGAAATATAACTCAAGTGTTACAGTGAAGAAAAAAGTTAAGGGTACCCAGGTCACAAGTTCAAGCCCAACTAATGGTGTTTGCATGCACACACACACACACACACACACACACCAGAAAGAACTGCAGTGCCAGGACTGGGAATGTAGCTTAGTGGTAGAGTACTTACCTAACACTTGCAATGCTCAGCTCTGAGTTTGATCTCTAGAACTGAAAAGAATTTGCAATGTTCAAGATGCCAAGCTTTTTCTATTCTCATCTTGTCTGGATAATGTATTAAAATAATATTCTGACATAACACATGATACATGAAAGAAGCATCACTGCATCAAAAATCAATAATATGCTATGCAGTTGCATTTTCTGCTGTTGCAGATCTATTAACATAAGACTTCTTAATGAGTCCAGTGAATAACAAGGAAGTGACAAGAAAGAATAATGCCTACCATTTAAGGAATAATCCACTATATTTATTCTACATTCTTCATTTTGACAGCAAGAAAGCTTTCCAAGACCACACACACCCATGTGCTCTTGCAGGGATCAATAGGCACAATTACTTCCTATTTTCTTAGGAATTAAATATCCAGTATATCACAGCCTCCTTGAGCATCTCTATGAAGTGTGCAGAAATGAGCTCTAGGTAGTGAGAGAATTGGCCATTATAAAACTCACATACTATTTCATGAGCATAATGTAAAGTAACTTTTAACCTTTAATCCTCAGAATTTGGTAGAAAAATCAACCTTAATTTTCTAGGTTGCCTGGGGCCTGCCCCTACCTCCCAGTTCAAAGCAAATATTAAGCTAGAGTTAAGAACAAACTGCAGGGGAAAGCGACACTAGACTCAGTGACAAGCAGGATACTGAAAGAAATGTCAGTTATATGTCATAATGGTCTATTTGTATGATTGTAAGCAAATACCCCGCATCTAGCTCAATCTTGTAACTCACATGTGCAATTAAAAATACCACAGTTGTTGTGGCCTTCTGCATGGTTCAATTAGGTTGTTGGTTCTAAAAAAATCTCAACATCCACTATAGAATTCAACTTCACCCCTAGCCTTTTCTATAGTCCAGAAACATGGCAGTGATGGTATTGTTTTTATTCAGTCTTGATAGAAACTCTATTTATGGTTAAGATCTTGTTCACCACGTTAAGTTTCAATGTACATTTTAATTTTGTTTTAAGGTTTCTCTGTACTTAGTGTAGCCTAGCTTAATATTTGAATAGATTGTAGCCTACTTTAATAACATGTTCCTGAGTCTCAGCCAATCAAGCAGAGCATTTTAAAATAAAGTATAAATAAGACAGGTGCAAGCGATACCTCACTTCCTTTTTTCTGTTCATCATTTCCCTATCTCTAAATATATCCTTCCCTTTTAGTCCCGATTTCCGCCTGATTCTAGAACCATGAACAAACCAAGTGAAAGCTATAAAATTAGGTTTTGTTTTAAAGTCAAACCAATCAATTTCTGTGGTCTGGATAATGTCAAGATCTACCAATCTAATCTATAAGCAACAACTATGGTATCAGGAATGAACTTATTCTGATTAGACCTGTTTGGAACTGGCTTAAAGGCCAAGGCCAATGACGTCCTCATTCCAATGACATGGCCCCATTCCAAGGGAAGAACAAGAATAACGTTGGGGATGAATCCATGATATCAAAACCAAAAAGATGGAAGGAAAGAATAGAGAAATAGAAATAGACCTGAGCAATGGTGGTTTCTGTGGCCATTTAACTTAAAGAAAAATCTATTGCTTCCAATAGCTTCTAATTTAATACAA
Organism: Dipodomys ordii; assembly: GCF_000151885.1. NCBI lineage: Eukaryota > Metazoa > Chordata > Mammalia > Rodentia > Heteromyidae > Dipodomys > Dipodomys ordii. Next base: position 16,828,613 of record NW_012267218.1, on the reverse strand, counting down.
CAAAATACAATAATTAATTCAATGATGGCATGAAACAGCAATGCAATGTGAAATTATACTCTCTCCTTTCGTTCTGGAATCTCTCTTTTGTAATATTCTATTTTTAAGAGAGTTTGAGGACACAAGAACGATTAAACTTCTCTTTAGACTTTTCAACTACATATGTGAGTTCACTGGAATGGAAGAAAAAACAGAGTGATCTTTGAGAATAACCCTTAAATTCCAATGGCAAAAGAAGAGAGAATTTTCAGAAGGTTGGAGTGCTGGACTTTGGTGAAGAGAATTGTAACTTGGTAGACACACTAGAGAGCCATGTTGATGACACATTGTGTTTCACTGACAAATAGCTGTTTTAATGGGATAAAAAGCAGCAATTGAGTTTTCATTGGAAACTTAACCTTTTTTTTTAAGGAAGACATCAATATTATTGCTTTGGGTAAAATATGAAGTTAAGCTATCAGGTTTTTCTGTTAATGTTCTTTTAGACATAAGAAAGCAAAATGTCATGGGTAATCACATCACTAGGGCCCTAGTAAGAAGCAGATGGTGTCCCAATGGCTTAATTTAGAGTGTAGCAGAGAATATTCAGAAAGCTATAGTCAGTGCCTAGGTAACCTCCAGGTATGGTGTTCTCACAGGTCCTGATAAAGAAATATTGATACCCTTAGGCCCTTTTATGGTCAAGAAGAAGGAACTATTACTAGGTGAAGCATTCTATTGTGTTCTCTAGGGAAATAGCTTTAGTGATTACATTATATTTTTCTTCTTCCTCCTCCCTACTAGGGACCTGCATTTGCTGATTAACCAGAGCTCACAACAGAAAGCCTAGGTATGAGTCTCCTGGGAACAGATGAAGCAGGAAAGGCTGAAGAATAAAATTGATGGTCCAAACAATAGTGACCTAGCATAGTGACATTTCTCATTGTAGAGTTAAGAAATGGAAGTTCAGTAGACAGAACATTTAGTTTGATTAAAAAAAACTCCTCCTTAAACCTGTGGTTCATACCTGTAATCCTAGGTATTCAGGAGGCTGAGATCTGAGGATTAGAGTTCAAAGTCTGCAAGACTCTTATCTCCATAAACTAGTCAGAAAAGGCCAGAAGTAGCACTGTGGTTCAAGTAGTAGAGTGCTAGTTTTGAGCACAAAAAGGCTCAGAGACAGCATCTAAGCCCTGAGTTCAAACCCCAGGACTGGAAAAAAAATTTAAAAGCTCCTTCCTTAGTATAAGATGCATATAAAATTTACCTGAATGAGAAAATCAAAACTTACATATTAATATCAATGCTCTTCACTGATCTCTGGTTTAATTAACCCCATGAGTTGATGTGAGTTTTGTTGTTGAGCAGGATGGTTTGTCACACACACACACACACACACACACACACACACACACACACACGCGCACGCACGCGCGCGCGCGCGTGCACGCGCACATACACAATCTTCAGACCTCTAGTGCTCTGATGACTGGAATAAAACCAGAAAATTGTGCTGCTTCTGTAGAGTTTTGTTAACAGTATACCCTTAAATAACTAACTAAATAAATAACTTTAAATCAATGACTTTTAAATGATTCGAATCAATCAGGGGTGGGGCAAGGTATGAAGGAGAAATTGACTCAGTCAGCTCTTTCCTAACGCCAACTTTTATGTTCATCCTTAGGAAAGCCTGAGAAGTCTGGAAAGCAAATGTCAAAAATGAGCAATTGCAGTATATAATATGGAATAATGGTATTGTAAAAAAGGCTGGTGGCATGCACAGTGTATAGCTATAATTCTTCCTTGAATGAACAGGCTGAGATTGTGCACTGTGACTTTCCATAAGGTCATATAGGCAGAGGATACCTCACCATAATTAACCTGACAGATGCAATGTTAGGCTGACTTAGAGGAGGTCAGCTGGTGGAAGGGGACACCAATAAGCTACAAATACCTCTTTGGAGCTCCTGGCCCTTCTGTAGCATCCTTATTGGGGTACTTGACAGAATTGTTTTTAAATGACAAAGGAATTGGTGAGAAGCTGGGAGACAGCTATTGGCCTTTTCAGATTGTCCTATGGTGTAGGTATCGGCCCTTTCCTTTAAATTTCATCATAAATACTTGGAAATGTTTAAAGATATCCAGTATTTACCTTTGTAACGTAATGCATAATTTTAGTAACTGTGATGAGTACTTTTGTACTAAATATATTACAGCTGTCATTAGTTTAGTGCCGAAGTTTAAGAAATAATTATAGGTGGTCCATAGTCAAAGCTAGGTATCTGACCTGACCATGAGTTCATAGCAGCAACTTAAGGAAAGTAGACATTTGGAGGCATCCAATTAGCTGAAGGGAGGTCAGATCATGAGAAAAAAGAATGAGAAAGTGAAAACTGTAGGTGACAGAAAGCACATACTTAGAAAAACCTTCCAGCCACTAGAGGACAAATGAGGGATGAAGCCAATCACAACCTGCGACTAAAATTCACCAAATCCCAAGAGGTGCATATGCTAAAATTACCCAATAGAAAATAATGAAACTTAGGCAACATGGGGGAAGATTGTATAGTACATGGCACCCAGCCGTCACACAAGGAGAATAAAGGCTTGTCACCACTGCTATGGGTTTGTCTCTGCCCACCAGAGACCTAATCTAGCATGACCTCCATTAACTATTAGAGTCTAGCTTTTGTTGTCTATGAGTCTGCTCTTTAACTTTGGAATGGTGAATATATTTCTCACATTAAAAAATGCTTTAGAAGATTAGATGATTAGGTTTAGGTTTATCTACCAATTTCTTTGCTCATCATTCTTCCTGCTTTATGCTTCCATTGACTTCAGTTTAGTCTATGCTGGTCATTAATGGTGGCTATTTCAAAACAGAGATTTGTTATTTTAAAGTAAGTTGAAATTACACTAATCAGTTAATGTTATTAAATATTGACCCTAAGCAATATTAAACTGCAATGAGCAACAATACATGCAAAAAGAAAGATAATTACTGAATAACAGAAAATTTGAATGAATATAATGAAAGCAAATACAAAACAAATTGTCAACCTTCAAATTGCTATTCTTTTTAAATTTTGAGTAGTTTTTTAGCTCTCCAAAGAGGGATCCCCTCACTTTATTCTTGTCTATGTGTAGGTAAAAACAGATTTTTCCATAGCATTCTCTTTGTTGACCCTTTTTATTAAAAGGACAAACCTCACAGATTGTGAGGACTAATGCTCATCTATCATAGTTTGAAACAAAATGAAGCCCTTACCTAATAAATGGAAACTCTCTTCTCATTAAATTTTACTAAGATTCTCCTTTCGGAGAATGTTAGTTTTGGTGAAATCTCCTGGCATGCCAAGCCTGGCCCTCCTAACATCTGAGGGACATTTAATATTTCTTAAAAAACCTGGAGAATTTTTCTAGGATATAAGTGGAGATCATTCTCTCCTAAAATTTAATTTGTCAGCTCATGCGATAATGTTTGTGGAGTTGTTACAACTGACTCCTTGTCCACTTAGAATGTGTTTGGTACTGCAGTCAGGATGATACATTTCCTACCCATGACACCCTATAATTTCAGAGAAAATTACTCAAATTACTTATTTGATGTCACAAAGAAGAAAATTGTGGACTGCCTCTGTTCTCATTCTCAGCTGGTTCTTTTCATTTATTGACACTCATTTGTATCATCCACTCAGTCTCCAGCTTCCTGGGATTTTGCAGAATTGTAACCTGATAGCAAATTCAGAAGGATGATAGAAGATTTTCATTGATCCAATTCAAATTGATTGCAAATGCTGTCCCCACTTACATTGTCCATATCTGAGAATAAGAGTGAATCTTGTTCCATATTTCCTTGATGAAGGAAGGAGGTTCACAGCTTGCTTAGGCAGAAAGGTCCAGCTGTTTCTGTGTAGTTCAAGTGGTAGTGTTAGCTTTGAGCAAAAAGCCACACACGAGCACAAGGTGTAGGGAACTCTGGAGCCAGCTGTGAGACCTGGAAAGACATTGGGAAGAAGATATCTCAAGGCAATCAGGCTGAGAGGTAGGCCCTGGAAAGATCAAACACCCTAGGCAAAACAGAGGTTCCAGTGTGAGCTCCCTGAGCACCATTAGACTGGAGATAAGATAAAAGTCTATGTTAATGTTGGAGTGTTTATTGTTTCTCTCTGCTTCCTAAGATAAGGGAGTCAATTATCATTTGTGTGCAAACTCTGTCTCAAGTTGATGATTGTAACTTCAAAGATAGATTGAAGTCCTAGTCTCTGCACATACCTGTAGTCACCTCCCCTGAATTGAACTAAATAAAGCTTGTTAACAGGAACTCAGGGTTCAGAAGCAGGTGATGAGCTCTGGACCCCTTGGTGCCCTTTTTTCTTATCATTGCTCTCCTTTCTCAGTTCTTTGGCCCAGTGTTCCATCCTGGTGCTGTCCGTGGTCACAGTTAGTGACAAGGCCTGGAGTTCAAGGCCCAATACCATCACCAAAACAACAAAAAGAAAACTAGGAAGCATATTGGACATCTATTGTATTCCACTGTGTTCAGTCCAGCCATTGCTCTGGCATAGAATTTCATGCCTATAAAATCTGATGGCACCTTGTATTACTTTCACTGTCATCGTCTTGTTTGGGGCTTCTTTCTTCTTACTCTGCCACTTCCTTACTAGCATTCCCATGAGAATCTGCTCAGCCATTCTGATAAATGCAGAAGAAAGCTCATTTTCCATGGGACAACCCTTAGCAATGGAGGGTGGCCGTTGTTTCTTTCTGTCTCAGATGGACAATTCTGAGGTGCCCGTATGTAGATTCTCAGAATTTCCCCAGTGTAATTGCACTCTAGATGTTCACTGAGCTGTTATCAGCTCAATAATGCAACCCTGAATTAACTTTCTTCTATTTACCTTGCCCTGCCAATTTCCAACTCCAGCTACTTGAGTTCATTTCTTAAATGAGTGTTTATACTTCTTAAGTTCTTTTATTTTTTTTTGAGCCATCTAGGCTAATGCCACAATTTTGTGTCCATGTTCACTGAAGAATTCCAAGTACTTGGAACAGTGCCTATAACAGCCATCACTCATTAAAAGGATTGACAAATACATTACTGGATCATGACAGTATGGTGTTCAGAGATCGACAAGATAAGTGACATTCCCCTCAGAGTGCAGTGCTAAGAATCTATGCCTCCATGGGTTGTACTACATCTTAAGATTGATCATTAATAATGGGTCCAGTCAGCATCTTCCTGATGTATTATCTGAAACATGCTGCATGGCCATTCTCAAAGAGAAGGAGGTAGCTCTTCAGGCCAGCATCAGCTCTCCAGGAAAATGATATTTCACTGAGTGAATTATAGCAGGCTAACATGGAGTCCAACATGATGTATTGTTCTTTGCTCATAAATAATGCAAAGATGATACCAGGCAAAGATAAAGGCCAGTGATTTATTCTACACAACCTTTATGTAAACCTCATAAATTGTACATGGTGGTATCTGCAAATGTGACAATGGCTGTGGCATTGGATGGTGTTGACAGTGGCAAGGATTTCATGCTACAAGAGGAAGAAGCTAGAGAGAACATTCTTCCCATTCTCCTTGGGATCTCCCTCCAGGAAGAAAAAAATAGCACCCAAAATCCAAAAACAAAATCAAAACTATGTTCAGAGTGATGCAAAAGACTCAAGAATTAACAAAGGTAAAAATTTATATAAAGAGAACTTAATGCTACAAAATCACAATATGTAAAGTGTCATGATTAATACATTAATTTATATAAGGTTTGGAATTATATACAATATGTTACATATACACCAAAGACATGCATGTATATAATGCAATGCATTCTTTTTTACAATTTACAAATTATATAGTCATATATATACCTTTATTTATTTGTACAGTCTCCTAATACAATAAAAAATTAACATACCTTGTATAGTTGTACATTGTTCTGATGTAACAAGAAACCTTTACTCTCTACTACCTGAATAGCAAATGGATTTGAAATTTCTAAGACTAGTATTTTAATATTTTTAGTATTTTAATATTTACTTTCTATTGTATTTCCTAGTATAATTGGTTAACCAATTATAATAATTCAGTCTTTACAATGCCACTCTCCATAAGAAGACACAAAATGCAATGAAAAGAAGGCTCAGAAAAATCATAAAAGACTTAGGTTTGGAGCAATTGAACCTTTAAATATGATTAATTAAATACTAGTTTCATTAGAAAAAATGTGGATAATAATACAATATAGACAACTAATTCTAAAATGATGATGAGTGTCAGAGAAAGCAGTCAAAACAACAAAATCACCCAGCACCAACCCAGTAGTTTATTGCCTTTTGAAAGTACTGAGGTATCATGCTAGACAAAGTAATATATCAGAGTGAAATTTACAAGTCTTATGCTACCAGCTGCTGAACCTTTCACCTTAATTCTGATGTCCATCTTCCTTCTTTTCTTTTTCTGGGGTTCTAAAATCCTTGAAGAAACCAGGGGAGATCACCCAGTCATAGCCTAAATTTAATTAGCTAAATTGACTGAGATAATATTGTTATTTATTTCTGTAGTCATTTGGCAAAGGTTAACTTTTAAACTTAAATAAGAACTGTTGTTATTTGATTCTAAATAAAAGTGCTGACTCCAGTAAGGAAAACAACAACAGAAACCACTGCCATTTCATCTGTGGTATTGACCTTCACACAGAGATTGTCCTTACAATGAGTAATGGATGCTTTGTTTCTCTCTTTTATTAGTATCTGGAACCAGGTTTTGCTTTAGGCCTTTCCTTATAGCAAGCATGCTTTTTCTGATTCATTAAAAGGGACCATGAAACTGCAAAGTTAAGAATGGGAAGCCTCAATTTTAGAAATTCAATTTCTAGTAATCATTTTGTGTAATTACAAAGAAGCTACACAGTTTATGCTTTAGGCTCACACTTGTAACTCTAGCTACTCAGGAGGTGCAGCCTGGGCCCAGAAGTCTGTGAAGTTCTTATTTCCATTTAAGCACCAAAAACAAATGCCAGAGTGGAGATATGGTTCAAGGCACCAGCCTTGAGACAGTGTTCTGGACCTGATTTCAAGCCCTAGTACTTGCATAAAAAGAGAGCAAGTGTAAGTGAAGAGAGCAGGTCACAGTGAGAGTGAGTGGGAGAGAGAAGAGAGAAAGAGGAAGAGAGGAAGAGAGAGAGAGAGAGAGAGAGAGAGAGAGAGAGAGAGCACATTTCACATCTTTGGGAGAAAAAAACATTGTCATTGTAGAAAAATAGCTGGAACTGACTTGCCCCATGACAGCCATATCTTTTCAAAAATTATTTTAATTTTATTGTCGAGGTGAGGTACGGAGGGGTTACAGTTACATAAGTAAGGTAGCAAGTACATTTCTAGTTACCCTCTCCCTCATTTTTCTCCCTCTTTCCTCCCTCCCTCCCCCTCCCCCACAAGTTGTACAGATCATTTCCAACATATTGTCTTGCTGTGGATCCTAATGAATCATCTCCCCCCCTCTTCCCCCTGAACAAACACACCCAGCAGTTCTGGAAGACAGCTTGAATCTGAGTCCACATCTGACGCAGATATACCTAGCAAACCAGATGTTGTTTAGACCTTGAAACTTCTTCATCAAAGGATGGGAAGGGGAAACAAAGGAGGAGGCTACAATGCTTGATAAGAAATGTACTCATTATCTTGCCCATGTAATTGTAACCCCTCTGTACAGTATTTTCGCAATAAAAAAATAACATTGCTCACCTACCCTGCCTCCATCTTACCCCACTTCCATCTGCCCCTCCTGATATCACCTTTTCTGCCTAATATTTACAGGGATCCTAGCTGTAAGGATTGCTTGCCACTTCTGCTTTGGCCAGGCTGAAGTTTCTCCAAGTTTCTTCCCAAATAAAATCTCAGTCTATAGAGTTGGCCTTTCAGCCCTTATTTTTGGTTCGTATTCACCATACTCAAAGTATTTCACACACTAGAAACTCAGCCTTTTTGAGATGATGTGCCAAAGCATAATGCAATTTACAGGGGAAAGAATTCATATCAATAAATTAGCATTAAGGAGATGATTGCTTTCTTTTAGGAAGTTTCTTTTAGAGAGTTAATAAATGTCTTCACTAGTATAAGAGACACATTCACGCAGCCAAGCACGAAGAACTAACTCAGAGACACGAAGAACTAACTCAAGAGACAAGAAGATGTGGGACTGTAATGCTGATGCTGCAAAGTTGGGTCTGATCGGCAGGCACATCCTGGAGAATTATGTAATCAATTTATCCTTAGTGAACAAAGTCCCTCCCCTAAGTTTTCATTGACTAAGTGGGGTGGAGTATGTATTTCTCTTCAGGTCATTTCCTATGTTTCATTACTTCCTGTTGAGTAATTTTAATACTTTTCACCTGTTGAGATTGGTTGAATTTTAAAAGTAGGTTTTGACTGTCATGACCCTGTTTTTTTTTTTTTTGTTCTCTTGTGGAGGAAAGGCTTTTCTGGGTATCTGTTTTATGGCATATGCATACTTTTATCTATTTTTTCCTTTTTTTGTAGTTCTCTCCCCTCTACCCCTCGATAATTGGTCCTTGTCTCATGTCTTGTTTGACTAACCTATAAGCCTTGTGATAAGCCATTAAATCATTGTATAAGCAAGCTCCTTAGTAACATTCTACTTAGGTTCAGATACTTTGTCTTTTCAAGACTACTCCAAATAATTTATAGCTTTACTGCAATTCCATGAAAATAGCATTGGTATTCTTCACTGTTCTAGAAAAAAAATGAGAGAGAAGCGATAGAGAGAAAGAGAGAAAGGGAGGGGGAAAGAGGTAACAAGAAAGAATGAGAGAAAGCAAGTTATAAGAAAGGAGGAGGAAAAGAAAGAAGAGAAGGAAGAGGAGAAGAGATAGGAAGACTCATTTGGAATTTTTCCTTTGAGTCCATTTTCAATTTTCAAACTGCATTGCTACATCTATTATTAAAAAACGGCCTTCTTTTTCAAATGTTTTTAGTAACTGCTGATGGATTGATACAGTGCATGAGGAAAAATTATGGGAGGAAGCTCACAGCCTTCTCCAAGGAAACACTTCTCTATGGGTCTCATTCATCTGTCAGCAGACTTTGTCCTGGACTTCTATTCCAAGAAATGTGTAAAGTGAGGCACCTTGGGAGATATACAGATAGGACATTTAAACCAACCCAACCGGAAGTTTATTTACTACAAAATATAAGGACAGTGACTGACCTTAGGTTAAGAAATAGGCATGTTTACTCTGCAAAATGGAGCATTTCTTTTTTTTCTTTTTTTATTGTGAAAATACCGTACAGAGGGGTTACAATTACCTAAGCAAGGTAATGAGTACAGACAAGGTAATGAGGGACAGACAAAGCAACAAAAATATCATCTTATAAATATGTTAGAAACAATCACAAGAAAGAAAAAATATTTGAGTCCTTATCTTGGGGTTCATTTTGCCTAACATCAACTTATCTGACTGTTTCTGCTTATCTCAGACATATACTAGTTATTGCAAACAAGGGAAACCATGGGACCTATATTTCTTTGGGCCTGGTTTACTTCACTGAATATAATTTTTTCCAAATCTTTCCATTTCCTAACAAATGGGGCAATGCCATTCTTTCTGATGGAGGCATAGAATTCCATTGTTTATATATAGTATCAGAATGCCTAGCTACGGCAGTAAGACAAGATGCCAACATGAAGGGGATCCAAATAGGGAAAGAAGAAGTAAAACTCTCCCTTTTTACAGATGACATGATCCTGTATTTAAAGAATCCCATGGACTCTATTCCCAAATTTTTCGAGCTGATTTGAAACTTTGGCAAAGTAGCAGGGTATAAAATTAACCCCCCAAAATCAATGGCTTTTCTGTATGCCAACAATGAGAAGAGTGCAGCTGAAATCAGGAAAGCAACTCCATTTGTAATAGCCCCACAAAAAATAAAATACCTAGGAATTAACCAAAGAAGTGAAGGACCTCTATGAGGAAAACTTTAAAAACCTGAAAAAGGACATCAAAACTGAACTTAGAAAGTGGCAAAACCCCCTATGCTCCTGGATTAGAAGGATCAACATTCTGAAAATGGTAATACTTCCTAAGGCTATCTACAAATTCAATGCTATACCTATGAATATTCCAACGTCATTCTTCAAGGAAATAGAAGAGGGAATCCAAAATTCATATGGAACAATAAAAGAGCCCTAGATAGCAAAAACGATCCTCAACAGAAAGAACAGTGCTGGAGGAATATCAATACCAAATTTCAAACTCTACTATAAACCATAGTAATAAAAACAGCTTGGTACTGGCACAAGAACAGACCTCAGGACCAATGGAATAGAATTGAAAACCCAGAAATGAACCTACAGACCTATAGCCACCTA
>NW_012267218.1:16761775-16818185 GCF_000151885.1 Dipodomys ordii | reverse complement strand
TACAGACCTATAGCCACCTAATCTTATATAAAGGAGCTAAAAAAGTAGAACAGAAGAAAGACAGCCTCTTCAGTAAATGGTGCTGGCAAAATTGGTTAATCACTTGTAGAAAACTAAAGCTAGATCCTTATATATCACCCTGCACCAGAATCAATTCCAGATGGATCAAAGACCTCAGAGTCAAAGCAGACACCCAGAAAACATTGAAAGATGGAATAGGAGAAACCCTAGGTCTCCTTGGCACTGGCAGAAATTTTCTTGAGACCGAGAAACACAACAAATCAAAGAAAGGTTGGACAAATAGGATTGTATGAAATTACACAGCTTCTGCATGGCAAAGGACATAGCTAGCAAGATCAATATAAAGCCCATGGACTGGGAGAAGATCTTCACTAGCCATACAACAAACAAGGGTCACATCTCTAAAATATACCTGGAACTCAAAAAATTAAATCCCCCAAAAACAAATCCTCAAAGAAACAAATGCCCAATAAATAAATAGGCTAAAAAAAAAAGACTTAAATCTCTGAAGAGGAAAGAAGCACGGCCAATAGACACATGAAGAAATGCTCAACCTCTCTAGCCATAAAAAATTCAAATCAAAACAACATTGAGATACCACCTCACCCCAGTTAGAATGACTATAATCAAGAACTCTAATAAAAACAGATGCTGGAGGGGATGTGGCCAGAAGGGAACTCTACTGAATCGTTGGTAGGAGTGTAATCTTGTTCAACCACTTTGGAAAGTAGTATAGAGGTTCCTCAAAAGACTCCATATAGAACTCCCCCAGGACTCAGCAATCCCACTTTTGGGCATTTACCTGAATGATCACAAACAAGATCATACTAAAGCTACCAGCACAACTATGTTAATTGCAGCATTATTTACCATAGCTAAGATATGGAACCAACCCAGATACCCCTCAGTAAATGAATGAATCAACTGGATTTCTTTGCATTGCACTGTTGCAACTTGGATTTGAAAACTCAGGACAAACAAACAAATAAACATAAACCACAACAATTTCCTTTCTATCTACTGGAACTTCTGTGAGGAAAACACTTTCTGTATCTCAGAGATCTTTGGGTATGGCCAGAACTCAGGAGACTGCTATGTTTCCTTGTTAGCTCAGACTGTCACAGGTCTTCATATTTGCTCTCTCACTTGCTTTTGTGGCTTGTTTAAAGTTCCATTTAATTATCTCCTTTCTTGAAAGACAGACATGGCTGAGTATTTAGGAAAATAATTTTACTGTGACAGGGAAGAATGAAATGAATGAAGAACAGAAGAAGGATAGTATTTTAAAAATGACAAAATTATATATTGGGAATTTTCTATAGTTTGGCCCCTTTTTCCATATCAAACTTCATTCTCATCATTCATTCCCATTTACATGCATACACACATTTTATTCATTTTATTTATATATGTGAATTTATGATTATTCTCAAACTGATTTGTGTGACTGTATTTCATTTTTACTATTCCAAAATATAGCTCTTCTGTTATTCTATAACTCTTCTTGTTTTTCTTATATTTGCCAAACCCCATACCATCCCTGAGAGTACCTCAACATGCGCTGATATGTAAATCCTCTGCCAGCAGAGACTAAGTTTAGTCCTGACTGGTCTAGTAACTCCAACTATCTTTATTGAAGTTTCAAAAACTTCAGGAATGTGCTTTTTCTTTATTTTTGGGTGGCATTTGGGTTTATGAAGGGTTTCTTCATAAATATTCTTGCTCTAGTGAGGGAAGTAATGGGCCTATAAATTTGTGGTATTAATCTAATGTCCTTCGGATTTTGAAGTTTCTGATCTGTCCTCTAATGGCTACCTTGATCTTTTTCTCCCAGATTGTTCATTACTAAGTTGAATTAGTTTGTGTGACCTTTTGTGGGTGTTATGCTGGCACAAAAGACATAAGTCTGTGTCTCTGACTCCCTGTGCAATGAAACAACATCACTGTGGAGCATGATAACCTCTTCAGAGGTCCCTGGTCTCCCATCTTCAGACCATGAACTATCAGAAAGCAAAGTTACCTGCTTGGCATTTTTTATTCCATTACACCTATATGTTCTGAGGGAAAGTTCATTGTTTAGCCTCTCTATGCCAGATTATGAGAACATCATTCACCTCTGATAATCTACCTCATGTCAGACCCAATTTAGGCAAATAGCCTATGAGAAGGGACAAAGACCAAACAAAGCTAAATCCTGTGATCGTGGAGTGCAATGTATATGTTAGTGATTGTTGAGATCACTAAAACGTCTCTTTTCTCCATAAGGTTTGGTTTCAAACGTATTGCCTTGTTTCGCAATTTATATGAACAACTCTTCAGCTCTTCAGCTTTGCATTCCTGCACTGAAAGATGGTTTAGTTCACCTTCATTCCATAACTCAAGGCACAGAAAAGTACCCCTGAATGACTGAGGCAGACTTCATCAAGCAAATGGAAAACAAAAGATAATCTATTTCACCAAGGCATTATATCCACTCTCAAGGTTCCTTTGTCATTTTATCCCCCCATATTTCACCACTATTCTTTCTACCAACCTGAGAAGAGACCACATGGCTTCATCTGTGTAACATCTATGCATCTTCAAGACTATGAATTCAATCTCATAGCTTCTAGAAAGACATTTCTTACCATTTCTTGTTGTATTGATTTGATTGTTGAATGTCAAATCCTTGGTTTTAAGTTAATTTTCTAGCCAGGCATCAGAGGCTCACACCTGTAATCCTAGCTACTCTGGAGGCTGATATTTGAGGATCATGGTTCAAAGCCAGCCTGAGAAGGAAAGTCTGTGATATGCTTATCTCCAATTAGCTACCAGGAAACCAGAAGTGGCACTGTAGCTCAATGTGGCAGAGTACTAGTCTCCAGCAAAAAACCCCTCAGAGACAGCACTCAGACCCTAAATTCAAGTCCTAGAATTAACATACTTTCTTTCATAGTCTACATTGATAAAGATATGCTTAAGCAATCACCTACTGAGTCAATGAAGGGCTTTTTTAGCCTCACTTCCATCCATTATCTCTAATGTTATCTCTCACATGCTCATGATATGTCACGCCACTTTAGAGGCACCTTAAAATGCAAGAATGCATTTAAGCCACGTCTATGTGTGTCTCGTAGATTCTTTGTGGCACTGGCTATGTATCACCTTCTTAGGTTTCATCTAGAGCTTTTAATTTAAACATTAAGGATACAAGCTGATATTTGTGATTTTGGTGGAACTGCTGTAATCAAATTCCAGAATGCTTAAGAACTAAAACCTTGAACACTTCACACAGAGCCTTATTGATTAGGTGAGACTCCATGTAGGTCTTCAAGAATGAATAAGATATGATAATTTGACTATGTCTGCTTTCTTTGTGATTCTCTAGGTTACTTTGCTCACTGGATAGACTAACATTTCTACAAATTGCAAAGTTGTTTGCTTGTTTTTTTTTCATTTTATAATGACAACATGTATGTTTTACTAGTTCCAAACTCCTATAATGGTAAGAAAAAGCACTTTATTTTTTATTTATTTTTATTTTATTTGTGAAGATACTGTACAGAGGGGTTACAATTACATGGGCAGGATAATGCGTACATTTCTTACCAAGCATTGCAGCCTCCTCCTTTTGTTTACCCTTCACATCCCTTCCCAGCCTCCCCCCCCCCCCCCAATCCCAATCCTTTCCCCTTCCCCCCCCCCCCCCCCCCCCCCCCCCGCACTGACGTTGTAAAGCTCGTTTTGGACATGACAACTTGTACTTCTCATTGTTGCAACAGGTCCACCTGTATCTTTAAACAATAGGTTTTTCCCCATCTCCTCCTCAAGTTACACTGACATCAAATATAGTGAAAGCAGGGGTTATACTGTGGGGGAGGGACATACAAAGAGAAAAAGCACTTTAAACTAGAAAGAACAAAATATAGTTCAATCCTATATTTAAATAGATGGTGGTACATTCAGGCCCAGAAAGAGCAAGCCAGTTCTCCAAGATCCCGCACGTGTTTAAACAATGAAGCAGGGACTTAACATAGGTTCCTTGACTCCAAACCTATACTCTACCCTCTAAAGAAAATCTTCTTTTCCTTCTTAACTGAAATACAGTGAATGGGGCAGGCATTTTGAAACACATAACACTCTAAACATACTATGACAACACTACTATCCTCAGGAAATTAGAAAGCAATTTAGAAAAATGAAATGGGTCAAATGAGCTGTCACTGAAATAAAGGCCATGGATCAGACAGTAAATCAGTACCTGCTTCTTGTGCTTGAGAGTTTCAACCCCTCAGGGTGGGAGGTAAACCACCAAATAAATTTAAAAAGGATTTCTTCCGAGTGTTCCTTGTGAAATTCTGAAGACATTTATATTACACTCTCTACACCTTTAATTTCCTGTGCAGAAAACAGAATGACATTCACTGTTCTCATGCTTTAAGAAGGTTATTTTCTACTACATTAAAAAAATACCATAAAGTATTTTAGTGGTGGGGTGGGGATATTTTCTCTGCAGAATCCAGGAACTCAGGTATGTCTCTAATAAACAGTAAAATTGTTTTGTTCTTCCTCCTCTTGAAGACTAACTGTTCCACCTTCCCTGTCTCTCAGGATTCCAGAGAAGAAAATTAGCCAAGATTTTATAGTAGTTAAATTTTAACCTAGGCTTCATATGCATTTTTAATGACAGTTTTAATTCATTTCTCAACCCTCAGTACACTCAGAGGTCAAATCAGCATTTAAACAGACATTCTAAATGGAAATGAGTGTCCAGTCATTTATTCATGATCAGTCTGATACAGCCGCAATTCACCACATCATCTCGAGGTAGCAGGCACCTAGAAAATCAACAGCAACCATTGATTTCTTCGCCTACTTGATTTCAGAAATTGAACTTCAATTGCGTGAAAACTTGGGAAATAAGGATCTTTCAAGCTATTTTAGTTAGTCTTGTCCTCACTGATCAATGTGAATTGTGCATTCATCTATGAATATTATTTTGACTTTGGCTGACTACATGTCCAATTAAGTTGTGGTTTGCTATGAAGGTTATGTTGAATCTTTATGGTTCCTAGTTAAGTGCTATAAAGCCTAAATTCAAAGGTAGCAAATCTCAAACAGCTAAAAGAAAGTGATGACAAAATGGCTGTGGACCAATTTCCAGTATTAGTTTGCGTAATAATTAAATGAAAAAGAATTCCACTATTAGTCTCTGCATTATAGAGCAGAATCTTATCTTGATAATGATAATGAGTTGGAGTTCAGCAGAGCACTGGTTCCAAGAGTGTGGTAGGCAGAACTGTGCCCCTTTTCCAGAATCTGTGACTTTGCCCTGCTACATAGCAGGAGAAGGCTGAGAAGGCTTGAGAACTTACCTTAGAGAAGAAGAAGATTATTCCGATTTTCCAAGTATGCCCAGTGTAATCAATAAGTTTCTTAAAAGATGAGGGGCATAGCCAGGTGTCAGTGGCTCAGGCCTATAATCCGAGCTACTCAGATAGGCTGAGATCTGAGGATCACAGTTCAAAGCCAGCCCAGGCAGGAAAGTCTGTGAGACTCTTATCTCCAATAAACCACTAGAAAACCGGAAGTGGTGCTGTGGCTCAAGCGGTAGAGTTCTTGTCTTGAGTTGAAGAGCTGAGGGACAGCTCCCAGGCCCAGAGTTCAGGCCCCACGACCCACCAAAAAACAAAAAAACGAAAAATGAAAAAACAAAAAAAAGGTGAGGGACATTAGGAAGGGAGAGGATGAGGATGGAGGAGTGACAAAATGCTGTGATGTGAACTAGATTTCATCAGCAAGTGCTGGCTTTAAAGGAGGAGGGGACCATGAACTAAGGCATAGAGATGGTTTAGAAGCTGGAAGCATGAAGAAACTGAACCCTCTCCTGGAGCGCTCAGGAGCGTACTCTGGCCGACACCTTCATTCTGGGTGGTGAGACTCTCCTGATCCCTCACTCATAGAACTCTAAGATAACAAGTATGTCATTGAAGCTGCTGATCTTGTACTTGGTATGGCAAAAATGAGAAGTATGTACAGGATGTTTTGACTTTATTTACCTAGATTGATGGAATTATAGATGTGTGTGTGTTGGTGTGTGCTATGTGTATACATGAGATGACTTCTCATTTACCCATTTTAACAATAAGTAGGTCGCTTTAGTCCTTGTTGCACTGGGATCCAAGGCATCAAATATGCTAGACAAGGGCTCGGCCCTGAGCAATCTGTCTGGCCCTGATTTTAAGATACATTTTTTTTAACATGGAGACTTCTTTAGTTTTTCAAAGTCTGCCACAGTAAACTTCTGTAATCTTTTCTTTGTTTTTAAATGAGTGTTTCTCTGATAGAGGGTATGGAATTATTGGGGTATATGAAATACCAACTTTCCTCTTATACAAACTATTGACAAATTACTCTTCAAAGGATCAGGGCCAATTTTCATTCCCACTAGCACTATGACATTTGATTTCTTTATGTTCTTACATGAATCAGATTTTTAGACATGTTCATTGCTCTGATCTTATAAGTTAATATTATAGATTACAATAAGCAATATTAATAACATGGATATTTCAGCTAACTTCCCATCTATTGTGTTACTCTTTTAATATTCCACTTAGAACTGTGGTTTATTACTGGTAACAGAATGAGAATAGTACATGTGGTTGGCTAGTTTGTCTATTTTTATCTTTTCCTGCACTGTGTCCTTCTATTCCTGGTTCAGTTATGCTAAGATGCTTGTATGTGCACATGTAGTATTGATTCTTCATTTTGCCATTGTCTACTTGGAACTCCTTTATTTTCTCCTTGGAACTCCCAGGGGATATTCTTCTGTAGTTCATGTTTTCTCCTAATACAAAAAACATGTGAGACATATTCTCCAAACAAATGAGCAGACAGAAAAAAAAACTACAAAACACCCCCAAACCAACAAAAACTCCAAAGAATCTTACTTTACTTCGCTTTCATATGGGGTCTACATCTAGTTTTATTATTATTATAATACATTATCTTGTTGAAATATGTTTTAACTTCAGAATATACATACATGCTTCAAATAACTAAAGTATTAAAATGTATAAAATAGAAAAGCTTTCTTATACCATGGCCTCTCAATTTTAGTTTCCTTTCTCTCTGAAAGTAATAATGATTAAGTCTCTTGTTAGCCTTCCAAAATGCTTACATCGATAGATAAGTAAGCAGGTAAGTGTGTGTGTGTGTGTGTGTGTGTGTGTGTGTGTAATTTTCTTCTCAACCCCTTATTTTTGTTTTCTTTGTTGTATGTTTTATTTTATCTTTTTTTTTTTAGCTTTAAGTAACTGTATAAAAGGGTTTCAATTCAACATGTCAATTTATGAGTGCAGTATATCTTGATCAGTTTCACCCATTTATTTAAAAATATTGACTGGTGAAAGTCTTTCTCCCTATATGAGATGTTTGGGCAGCTGCCTGGGATGGCAAAGAAAGCATCAAGTTTAAAGGCCTCTAGGAAGTAGCCATCGTGCCTGACACATTCCAGACAATATAAAATTCCAGGCTAATAAAAGATATCACGAGAGCATTAATAGAGTCCTATTGTTATTAAAACACAGAATAATGTATGTATTGCCAAGCACATACATTGTTCTGTCATCCAATATGTGTATTTTACAAATAAAAATAACATACTTTGTCATAAATGATGTAAAATATTTTTTGATATTTATAGTTTAGTATGTGTGTACTTTACTAAGTGTTTCATTTTCTTGAGTGATTATATGTGTGTTCTGATATTTTGGAAGGGTTGCATTCAGTTAAAATAATAAAGCTGTGTAATAAACTTAGTCTTGTTTTAAAAAAGAATCTCAGTTTTGTAAGAGATAGTACAATTAGCATATTTCTACTTCATTTTCCCTCTCTTCTCCTCTACCCTCCAATTTTAGTCAATTTAAATGTCTTTTATGATTATTATCATTGTGGATTTAAATGCTCTTATATTATTTGATCTGTCAGTTTTAAATGATATCCTTTGACTCTCGGCTATTAACCATTCCATGCTTTCTGTTGCTATGGTTTCCCCAGAGTCACTTCTGAAGACTGAACTTTATCATTTAGTAATTTTCGCAGAAAGACTCATGAGAAGAATTTTTCCTTAGTTGTCAGATATTCAATATTATTTGCCCATAGTCCCCATAGCTATAAAATTATTAAACATTTTGCAATCTCCTTGCCTTACATCTCAGTTAATTTTAGGTGTTAGTCGACAATCTTAAAGGTTTGAGTATTTCTGTGGATCTTTCCAGCATTCCTGTTGTAATCTATTTTTCTTTACTTCCAAGTCCATACATCTTGGTGCCCATTGAGAAAGGTCAATTTCTCTAGCATATATGCTTTCCCCCCTCAAAATGTGTATCAAGTCTGTTTTGTTTCAGGACAAAGTCTTGAATTATGGCTATATTTCCAAGTTGTTTCTTATTTCATAAACCAATTTATGTATGTGTCCATTTTGCTTGTCTTGTGAATCACTTATCTCTCTTCTTTATTTTTATTCATTCTTTTTAGAACTTTGCTACAGTTCTATCCTGCCTTTACTAAGATTTTCTTCATTTAACTATGGTATTGAATTTACTTTTTGTCTATGTCTTTCTTGACTTCTGTCAGCTTTATTTTGTCTTGCTCATTTTATTCTTTATTATTTCTACTGTGTGATGTTATTCCAAAAAGAAATAGTTATTACATTTTTCAAATACAGTATCCAACTTTTGTTTACAAATTTCACTGGACACATTGATTCTTTGTTAAAAATTTTGCTGCTCTTCGAGTTTTGCCTTATTCTAGGTTAATGGAAGCAAAAATGCTATGTCTTTTGAAAGTGTTAGGGCTAATAGATTGCTTCCTTTGCCTTTTGTTTATGCATATTTTTCATACCTACTTTTATGATTGCACTAAATAGTGAAGCAACTAAAGCTATCATTCTTTGACAATTCACTAGATGCTTTCTTGGATTGACATCTGTCTATTACTTCATGTCTGTTCTGGTTTAATTGTTTCATATATTTCTAAACTACGTAATTCCTTTAAAAAAACTATCTTAGACCCTTCAACATTTCTAATAATACTTCATCTCCCTCCTGCTGACAGTCCAGTTAGCTCTTTAGTAGAAAAATCTCTATTTAGTTATAGCTGAGTGTATTTGTTTGACTCTGAAAATGTTGGTTCAAAGTTATACGGTCAGTAGTCAATACTCACACAGAGGTAGTGTAGCAACTCTTTTTAAAAATTTGAATATACTTTGAAAGTATCTGTATTCACTTGAAACAACATCTTTGACCCTTAAGGATACATGAGGGAAACTTGACCATGAGATTTTATAAAATTTCAATTTTTATTATTATTATAAATGTGATGTACAAAGGGGTTACAGTTTTATATGTCAGGCAAAAAGTACATTTCTTTTTGGATAATGTTAACCCTACCCTTGCTCTCTCCCAGTTTTTCTTTCCCTGTCCCCACCCACAAATTGTATAGTTCATTTTCAACATAGTGTCTAGCAGGTACCACTGATGTAGCAACTCTTTTAGCTAATTCATTAAAATAAATATTTTTGTTGATACTGGGATTTGAACTCAGGATTTTGCACCCGCTAGACAAGCCATCACCACTTTAGCCATACCTCCAGCTCTTTTTGAGTTTAGTTTTTTTTCATATGTGGACTTGTACATTTTTCTCAAGGCTGAGATTCTTCTACCTCTACCTCCCCTTTAGCTAGGATTTCAGCTATTCACTATTATGTTTCCCTTGTTTGAGATAAGTCTCACTGACATGGCCTTGGCTGGGATCAAACAATAATCCTGCCTTTGTCTCCTGTGTAACTGGGGTTACAGGTAATACATCACTAGACCAGATCCTTGCACACCTGTTTAAATTTTTAATTGGTTTTATTCCCTAACTTCTCTGAAAGTTCGTTTTTGTCTGAAATGGATTCTCTCAAGAACGTTTTCCACCTCTAATACTTTGTGAGTCTGGAAAAGATGTTTCTTTCCTCTATATTTTACATAAAACATGTTTGATTTTTTTCTTCCTATAGAACAGCCACGAATCTACTTTTAAGATGGCTTCTGGAATGATGCTACCTTTCTCATTTCTCCAGAGCCCACATCTGAGCTACTGCTGCTGGGATGGTAGATCAGCAGACAGTTTGTGACAAATGGCCTCTCTTGAAAACAGAGGCTTCCATCTCAAGTGAATGAATATTTCAAGCATATTCCTAGGAATGCATGCCCTTGGGAGTTCTTCCCCAAAAGACCAAATTTATCTCAGCTGAGAATCTGCGAACCTTCATGTCAGGTTTCCTTCCATTCTTCATCCTCTTGTGTGCTAAATTAAGGGAGCAAGTCAATACAGTTTGTTATAAGTAAAATCAGGTTCAAGGCTGTTTTGTAATCCCAGCCAGTTGTCAGAATATCTAGCCCAAGAGTCACAAATGACAGTCAGTCCTAAATGAAACCTTTGGGAGCCGATTCTCTGTTGTTATAGATTTCTATGCTTTCAGCCTGCTGCTTAGCAGCCCTGGTTCTTGCTAGCAATTGCAGACGCCTCCTTGGAGTGTCATTGTCAGATCTGCTTCAAATCAAGCATGCAGAGTATTTGGTCTCATTTAACTCAGCTTTTTTCCCCAAAGAGCAACGGAAAAAGTGCTTTCTGTGGTGGTAAAGACTTTGGCTTATCGGTCTCAATCTTGTAAGCACATTACAGGTAGATAGGTGAGAAGATCATGAAAACCAAATTAAGACAGGTTTTTAAAAAATATTTAAAATTCTTGAATGGTGTATTCCATCTATACTGTGCTTCATACTCTTTTCTTTATGTTAGTGTTTTTTCTTTCCTTCTGGAAAATTCTGGAAGATCTTGAAGCTTCTTTATATGTGTCTGATCTAGGAGTGTCTCTTTACTTAGTCTAGAGCACAGAGTATCCCAGCTCTTCACTCGCTTTCTACTTCTTTTGATACCTTTTTTGGCCTTTATTTTAAATCTCAAAGAGCATTTGTACGTATGCGTTCATTCACAGTCTGTGATTGAGGTGTACCTACAAATGAGTCTTAGTTTCCCACTCTAGGCTTCCTAGTCTCCACCTTCATGACCTTGAGAAACTTACCTAACCACTTGAACTTTTGGCTGTTTCAAACATCCTCCTATTCAGTCATTTTTTGAGGATTTTTAAATTCCCTACAACTTTAGATTGCTGTGATTAGACTAACGATAATGAACTACCATGTTAGTCTTAGCAGCATGATAATCTGAATAATGAAGACCCTAGTTTCTAAGTAACTGCCTGTCATCCAAAATTATTTCCCAAATGTAATTATTCTGGATAGACAGCTAATTTCTCATTCTTGGTTTGGAAAGCTCTCCTAGAACGGGATTAGAAAGAATAAGATATGCCTTAAGGTGTTTGAAACATTTAAGATTATCAAATTTTATTGTCTTTTTTAATTTAAATTTTACTGTAAAGGTGATATGCAGAAGGATTACAGTTATATAAGTAAGGTAATGAGTACATTTCTTTTTGAACAGTATTATCCCCTCCCACATTTTCTCCTCCTTCCTCCTCCAACCTCCCTACTTTCCATGTTGTAAAGTATCTAGTGAGAATCACTGTTGAATTGGTTTATGCTTTGTCCACTGTTTCTGTGATTCTTTTTTGCTTCCCAAATCAGATAAATTTATATACAAGAAAAAATATACAGAAATAAAAAAATTGATAACAGAGGGTAAACTAAAGGGAAAAAAAGAAAAAAAGAAATAACTGCAAACAGTACAATAAAAAATCTTCTTGTTTCCATTTCTTGGAGTTCATTTCGATAAACGTCATTTTATATGGTCGTATGTGCACAGCTAAGGAGCCATTTTGATCATCTGCTAAGAATATTCTAGACATATTCTAGTTATTAATTCCAAATATATCAAAGACCTTATATAAGACCAGATACCATGAAAATATTGTAGGAAGAGACAGGAGAAACACTAAGGCTCCTTGGTAAAGGTTGAAACTTCCTAAGTAAATATCCAGAAACACAACAAATCAAAGAAAGGCTGGATAAATGGGACTGCATTAAACTGCAGAGCTTCTGCATGGCAAAGGACATGGCTACCAAGATAAATAGAAAATCCACAGATTGGGAGAAGATCTTTACTAGTTATACATGAGACAAGGCCTTCAGATCTAAAATATACTCAGCAGTCAAAAATCTTTATTGTCTTTTAGGGACAGACTTTTATTTTAAGGTTCTTGGTGGGCCATCTCATGCAAGAATAATTCAAAACTTTTTCATACAAATTACTGCTATCTCATAAATTACCTTTCACTGAATACTAATATATAAGCTGTGTCTGAATTTTTTATGAATTAGATTCAAGATCTATGCATCTATCTTGCTATTAAAAAAAGCAACTAAAGTGAGTTGCATACTGTATGACAGCCTTTACATAGTATATGTAAAGGCTGAATACTATGTAAAAATACTATGTAAAATACTATGTAAAAAGGAAAACTAGAAATACTATGTAAAAAGGAAAATACTATGTAAAAAGGAAAACTAGAAAACATAAAAAGAGAAGGAAAAGAGACTTTAAAATACTTGAGTGACACTGTTCAAAAAGAAATGTTACCATTACCTGAGTTATGTAATGGTAACACCTCTGTACATTACCTTTACAGTAAAATAAATAAATAAAATGAAAGAAAATATGACTCAAAAGGAAAAGAGCTACCTCATGGAAAATACCAGGAAGCATGTGTCAGATACTCTGCCTGGGGACATCATTTGTTCTAATTTGTCACCTAGGGCTCCCGTTCTGTGTTTGAGGTACCACCACCGTGGCTGTTTTGCCTTTAGACTCAAGCAAGGAGAGCTCCTTTCCCTGAGTCCTATCACTAGTGTTCCGGTCTCCTTCTACCAGTGGGGTTTTTGAGCTTGATGATAGTACCTTTTCCTTTCAATATGCCCTCAGCTCCAACATGATTCTGGGTCAGTTTCCAGGGCTTTTGCAGGATTTCTTTCTTTCTTTCTTTCTTTCCTTCTTTCTTTCTTTCCTTCTTTCTTTTTTTGTTGGTCATGGGGCTTGAACTTTGGGTCTGGAAGCTGTCTCTCAGCTCTTCACCTCAAGGCTAGCACTCTGCCACTTGAGCCACAGTGCCAATTCCGATTTTCTAGTGGTTTATTGGAGATAAGAGTCTCACGGATATTCTTGCCTGGGCTGGCTTTAAACCATGATCCTCAGATCTCAGCCTCCTGAGTAGCTAGGATTACAGACATGAGACACTGGCGCCCGGCACAAGACTACTTCTTAAATCCTTCTTTGGGAAGGGAGATAGAACCATCAATTTTCTCTTCCTCTTCTCTTCTTCTTTTTAAATTTTAAAAAATAATAATTTTATTATTCTAATTTAATTATCCTTAACTAGGTGTCGCAAAAGGGTTTCAATCAATCTGTTTGTGAGTAAAATGCATCTTGATCAATGTCACCCCTTTCACCTCACCCAAACCCACCCATTCCTTCAATTAACTCAGTTCCATTTCACAGATGTACATTGGATATTATGCTTGCACTCACCCACCCTTCCTCTGTCCAGTTGTTTGTCTCCCCTTGACCTAACACCTCCCCTTAATATGCACCACAAATTTCAGCTTCCTGGGATTCATTTTGTGCAATTTGTAAGTTAGTTGTCCACAGGTGTTAGACCATTGCCTTCCTCCCTTGCACTGAGCTGTTAAGGGCCTCCTTTTACAGATAGTATACTGGAGCACCTTCCCTATGAAAACCTAAGCAGAGACATACAAGGGCTTGGAGAGGATTCTAATAGGACACGTCAAAGTGATCAGGAATAGTATATTTAAACTAGAGTTCCCTAGTTGCATGACGGTATTATGTGAGAGAGACAGAATGCATGTTATTTAATCCTGAAGTAGCTCAATTTGTAATGTAAAAAAAATTTAGACAGCTTAGGGGCCTCCATTTCTACTTCTCATTTGAATCTCACAGATGTTAGGATCAGGTGTATCATTAAGCACTATTTTCATCATATATCAGGATTTTGCCTTGTATCATCAGTTTTGGCCAAAGGCCCAAGTTTGCGCTTGTCACTAGACCACTCAGATCCTACTTGAGTTTGGTCCACCTGGAGAAATGCTCAGTTTTTCTCTCAGTCTGCAACTTGAATTAGGGCCCTTTAAGGTAGAGAGAATCCAGCCTTTCTGGAAACCTCCTACTCAGCAGTGACTTCCAAGGCTACCTCCATTTTTCTGACCATTTTGTTAACTTCAGTTTGCTCTTCATGTCAAAAGGACTCCCTTGCTACCACCTCTTAAACATTACAGCAAGCTAAGTACTTTCTATTTTGGACAGAGGAGGGATACCAAACTTATAGAAGTTAAGGATAAATTAGTTACGAAACATAACGCGTTGTGAATACTAATATTATGATTCTACTAAATTTGTAATTGCAGGAAGGAGACTTTTAACCTGAAATGGGATCCCTAACTTGTCTACATTTCAAAGTCAGCTGCATAAATCTCCCCTGTACTTTTGTTAGATTTGGTTGGCTTTTCAATGGGTCTAATGAGCTCGCTCATTGGTGACTGGTGGCTGACGCATGGTGACCATGATTATAATAGGTATTTCATGGTGCCTAGTAGAGACCAGGTATAAATGGTAGGGGAAGTTGTAATACTTTATTCTTAAAATAAGAGGAGACACCAAATGAAGTTTTCAGTACCACTAAGTTCACTTCAGACTTTGATATGAGAAGAGATATTGGAAGGAAGCGAGGGCTAGACTTCGCTTAGGCTGCCGGGCGCCTAAGGAAGACTTCAGTGTTCGTAAAGGAATAGCATGACAGATACATAAATGACCTACATAAAGGATCAGAGAGCTAGAAAGGCTGCATGCTGGAAGGAAAATTAACATTCATAGAAAGATGCTGGACTCTGCTTACTAGTAAGAAGCTCTTTATAGCTATGTGCAACATGTCATTCAGGACTCAGTGATATTGAAGTCTAAGGCAATTTTACATATAGTTCAAAGAAGTTAGAAAGATCAGTAAAAGTGTATCTTTTACTGTGCATAATCTATAACTATAGCCAATTGGCTCATTAAGATTTTATTGAGCAGCTACTTCCTATAATTTAAACATTATTAATGTAATGTTAATTAAGATAAAATGGCCATTTATTCCCAGGCCACTACTATCTCTAATGAAGGAGAGAGCAATATATAGATATAAAACAAACACCTTGTCAAACTATGAAAAATGCTGTGATCCAACCATATCCTATAAGGTAAGAAAGGGGGAGAGTAGCAATAACTTCCTGCTCATGAGGGGAATTACTGTCAAGTTGTTTAATTTCACTAGTGTAGATGTTGCTTATTTTCTCTTTAGAGATTACCTACAGAATTATCTAGAAGGGAAATATTAATTAGGTAACACATCCTGTTTTTTTATTTTTTTTAGTTGCACAAATGATTGATTGGTTCTTCCTTTTTTTTCTGGTGTGACTCAGCCTAGCATTCTCCTCTTAAAAGAGCTAATTTGTACTTCTGTTTCTTCCTCTTTATTTTTTGACAGGTAATTTAAACCAAGTATTGGTGGTATGATAGCCTAAGGAAAGAGTCATTTCCTTAACATTATTAATCTAATTATAAATCTTATTAACCTTTGTAATTATGTTTCCTTATTCCAAGATGAGACAGATAGACTTGCAGACAATGGAATTCCTGTGTAACTTTTACATTTATATAGGTAAGAGTTTTTGGTCAGAGATAAAACTTTAAAGTAAATTAGCACACATGTACAGTGATGCATGGGAAATTATTTTCCCCCTGGAACATCAGCTTTTAGAAGTTTGTGCAGTATGCTGGTTAGAAAGCAGTTTATTAAGAAATGATATGGTGACTGCCATTTGCAAGCTCCCTCTATCTATCAGGTAAAGTGATTAAACCTGCATCCATCACCCAGTATAATTAATCAGTAAGACACCACAGCCATGTTTCTGTGCTGATTAATCTGTAGTTCAGGTACATACATCTCAGGCTTCAAGTTCATATGAGAAATACATCCATCAGTGCTGCCACATGCTTTGGCATACTCTATTGCTATTATAAAGTGGGTAGGTATTTTGTAAAGAAGGGTAAAAGGATTTTTTTGAGCCAGTAACAAGAGAGAAAAAGTAGTTCTCTGGTAACTATGAAGAAGAAAACAAAATCCCAGTAGAATAATGTCTTTATTTATTTTAGCTCTTTCCCCTTCCCTTTAAATGATGTGGAATGATTTTTCATTGATCACTTAATGAAAAAGATCACTGTGGTAAAATCACTTTGATTTGTCTTACTTATCAGGGCAACATGCCCTTGATGACAGAGCAACAATTGCTCCTAAGAAATATACAGCAACAGCATTTGGAACGTCAATTGGTGTCACTGTAGGTGACTTCAGCACCAGTGAGGGACATACTGTTTTACAAGAAGGTGAACTATACAATGTTTTAGTAACGGGTTATACACCTGAAATAACTTTCAATGTCCCTGTACAATGAATAGCTCTGTTTACATAAACCTCAACTCTGTTTTGATAGCAGAGGGACCACATTGGTTACTTGGTTTAATCTAGTCATTCCACAAATGAGCAAAGCTTAGAGGGGAGTTAGTCAAGTTCATCCCCTTGCTGATGATGGATGTCCAAAGGCAAATTTATGGCACATGTATACCAAAGTCTATTCTTACTACTGCATGCTAGCTTCAGGGGAAAATTTTTAAGCAGTAGATAATGAAATCATTTGATCTGGCTGTGGGATCAAGTTTTGAAAAAAAGATTGTTTCCTCTTTAAATGGTTTACTTATATTATAATTATAAAGATAATTTTAGAAACCCAAATGATATAGAACGGTGGTAGTTTACTAAAATTTCTATATGTATGGAAACCTGGAAGTATATGTACACATATCAGATTTTCAGGGACATGATAAAATCAAATGATTTAATTATGTACTATATACCATGATGTCCAGAATTGACTAAGAGCAAAAATCTTTATTTTTTTATTTATTCATTTACTTTAGTACATATTTTTTATTATGAAGATACTGTACAGAGGGGTTACAGTTACATGAGTAAGGTAATGAATACATTTCCTATTGAGCATTGTTACCTCCTCCTTTGTTTTCCCCCTACCATCCCTTCCCTCTCCAACTTCCCAACTCCTACCCCCCCCAAGTTGTAAAGTTTGATTTCAACATAGTGTCTTGTACATCTCATTGTTACAATGTGTCAACCTGTATCATTATTTCAGCATTTTGTTATTTCCCTTCCCCTCCCCAAATTAGAAAAATATATAAACAAGATGCAGGACACCAGAATCAAATACAGCGAAAACAGGGATTATACCATGGGGGAAGAACATACAAAAGAAACAAAAAGAAATCACATAGTACATTATAAGCACATTAAAAACAACAGCAAGAAAGATAAAACCAAGCAAACCAGAGACTGGTTACGAACACAGGGGAGACACAAGATTCCCTCCCCCCGAACCCAAAATCAAAGAATTCTTTTTGCTACATAATTAAAATATTAAAAAACCTGTTTTGAAATTTTCATCATTTTTATTTTAGTTTTTTTAAAAAAATCTCTTTATATTCTTTTCCCCTTTGGTTCTTTTTTTGCCTTACTTAATTGCTGTTCTATTCATCTCCAAATATATACCAGTCTTCAATTATTAGACCTTAGCCTTCATTGTATGCATACTTAATTCAGATATCGACTACTCAATTCACAAACTCTCAGCCTTAACTCCTTTTTCTTTAGCCTTAACTCCTTTAATTGTAGTATTATTTCTTTATACTTATATAATTTTTTGGGTGTTTCATTTTTTTCTTTTTCTTTATCTCTCTTCTCCTTTCCTTCTATCCTTTCTCTAATCTCTGAATTTAGGTTTTGGTTATATTCCCTCTCTCACTTTCCCTCCTTATATTCCTCCAATCTTATTTTGTACTCACAATTCTCCCTAAACCTATTAATTTCTGGTCTGCTGAATCCTTCTTTGATTATTCTTAGTCCATTGATCCCAATATTTTTGAGCAAAGAGCTTTAATGTTCTCAACACACAAGCAAGGTAATTGTATAATGAGATTACTGTGTGAAATTTATTCTATTGTTTCATTAACTACATTGTCTTGGCCTTTATTTTGCTACTAATCTTCTTCTATACTACAATTCATAGTTTTGTTCTTTTTGTCTTGTTTTAAGATTAATTTTTTATGTATTTTTATTTATTTTTTATTATTTTAAGATTATCTATTTATTTCTTTTATTTTAAAGATGCTGTACTGGGGCTGGGAAGGTGGCTCAGTGGTAAAGTGCTTGCCTTGCATGCATGAGACTCTGTGTTCGATTCCTCAGCACCACATAAGCAAAAAAAAAAAGCCGGAAGTGATGCTATGGCTCAAGTGGTAGAGCGTTAGCCTTGAGCTGAAGAGCTGAGGGACAGCGCCCAGGCCCAGAGTTCAGGCCCATGACCGGACCCAAAAAAAATAAAGATGCTGTACTGAGGGGTGACAGTTAATTAGTTATACCAGGGGTTTCAGTTAAACATGTCAGTTTATGTGAATAGTGTTTCTTGCTCAATATTACTTTGAACATGTTACAATGTTACATTGTTCTACCCCATTTGTCCCAGCTACACTTCCCTCCCCAATTTACCTCATTCTATCTCTCTATCTCTCTTTATATATACATACATATATATATATGCATATATATATATATATATACATTTAATACTATGATTCTATTTGCCTACCCTTTCTCTCTCTATTCCTTTCTCCTCAGTCCTTGACATCCCTGACTTGAAAAACCATGTTTTATCTTCCAATATTTATTTAGTTATACTGTAAGTTACTTATTCAAAGGAATTACACCAGTAGAATCCTACACTATATGCACAATATTTTTGGCAACTTGTGTGTGTATCTATCTATCTATCTATCTACACATATTAATAGTATTCCTGAGGTCTTAAATGTTCCAATTGTACTTACTTTTTCCTATTTATTAATCTGGTTGTTCTAACACATCTATCTTGTCCCAAGGCCTAATATTTTGTTTTCAGTTTGATCTAGTCTATTAGAGAGACTTTTTTTTGGGTCCAGTCATGGGGCCTGAACTCTGGGCCTGGGCGCTGTCCCTCAGCTCTTCAGCTCAAGGCTACTGCTCTACCACTTGAGCTATAGCGCCACTTCTGGCTTTTTACTTATTGCTTATGTGGTGCTGGGGAATCGAACCCAGGGCCTCAGGCATGCAAGGCAAGCACTCTACCACTGAGCCACCTTCCCAGCCCCTAGAGAGACTTTTATCATCTATTTTATTTGACTTATTTAGCTTTACATTTCTAGAATTTCAGCTTCTTTTTTGAAGATGTTTACATCATTATTGAATTTACCTTCCACACCCAGAATTTTATTTGCACTCTCCTTTGTTCCTTCAGCTATTTGCTTATTTTTCTCATTTTAATTCAATCAGCTTTTTATATAGTTATTTATTTAGGGTCCGGTCGTGGGGCCTGAACTCGGCCTGAGCGCTGTCCCTCAGCTCTTCAGCTCAAGGCTAGCGCTCTACGACTTGAGCCACAGCGCCACTTCTGGATTTTTTCTTTTTGCTTATGTGGTGCTGAGGAATTGAACCCAGGATCTCATGCATGCAAGGCAAGCATTCTACCACTGGGCCCAGTTATTTCCCAGCCCCAGTTATTTATTTTTTTAACAGTCTTATAAATGTGCTTTTGTATTTTTCTTGTAGGCTTTCTTCTTTTTCACTATATGGATTGTCTATTTTTCTTAGGTTCCTGGCATTTCAAAAGTGTACTGTTGCCTTTTTTATCCCTCTACCACCCATAATTATTGTGTTTCTTTTGGGTGTAATAACTTACATTGATTGAGCTGCAAGGCCATAGTAAGGAACTTAGTTAAACTCATTTGTACTTCTAATCATGGAAAATGGAAGATAATCAGTGGATATTTAAAGTTGTGATCCTTTGTTACTTAGTAGAAAACCAAAGGCATCTACTATCTACTCTGTGTGTAGTATTGGAACATATAGATGACCAGAATACTACAACTGCTCTCTTGAGATAAGCAAAATAAACAAGATAGATGAACAAACACACATATAATCATAACATATTAAAAGTGATGATAGAAAAGATTTATAAAGTGCCAGAGGAACACAGATAGGTAGCTGTGAGTTCTTCCTAGAGAAATAAGAAGATTCTCTTTAATGACTTTGATTACTGTATTCTATAATAAAATAAATAAACAATATATACCAGGAACAAACAATATTACCAAACAAAAGAGGCATATATCCTTAATGTTTGAATATATACAACCTTGAAAAACAGATTGAAGACACAAAAGAAGGCCAACTTTAATTTTATAAAAAATTAAATAGTACATGTGTGAGTGTATTAGTGTTTGGAGAATAGTTCTATCCGTTTTATCATGTTACAGAGAGATTTCTTCTTAGCATGTTCTGACTGAGCAAGACTGATCATCCTTGAGTAACTTAATTGAATTTCTGCGATGCATTTAATAGCTTCACTAGCTCAGAAAAGCAAGTTGTAAACCCTGAAAATTGCAATATCAGGTAAGATTAGATCCATCTAGGAATGACTTCAAATCCCAATAACAGTGGCTTTAATAAGACAGGCCTTTACTTCTCTGTCATATAAAGGTCTGGAGGTTTGCACTTGGATGGGAGTGTAGGTAGTTATTCCGTAGCAGAAGAAATCTGAGGTTTTGTGGCTTTGAAGTATTCCTAGTTTATACTCTCAAAGTTACCTCATGGTCTTAGAGTTGGTTTAAACCTCAGGGCTTACATTTCTATTTCTTCCAATGGAAGGAGTAAGGGTAGTTATACTAACCCTATCCCCACACCCTGGAAAGTCTATTATTCAGAAGCTGAACTTGCACGTCAGCCTACTGGTCTTCTTCACACTGTCACATCTAGTTCCAAGGAGGGCTGGAAAATGTGACCTCATTCCAGATGGATGTGGACTACTAAAAGTCATAGATTCTATTGCTGCACACTATAGAATTTGTACACCCTGTACCTCTTGTTCACCTTGTGTGAGATTAAACACAGATATTCATAAGTTTTAAATTTGTTTACTTTGAGAAAAGCTCTGAGTTATATTTGGCATTTTAGTAGACTTTTAAAATAGTAAGATGCTCTTTCCTGAAATTTTTAAATTTGGAAAATAAGAGGTCACTTAACAATGAGTTGAGAGAGAATATAAGTATACTATGAGCTATGCATATGTATATGAAGCATACAGTATATACTTATATATACATATATATCTTATACACTTACATGAAGGATAGTATATATACTTATAGCATATTTAAGCATACTATACTGGGTATATTAAGTATAGTAAGTATGTTAAGTATACTATACTAGGTATATTAAGACAAATAATAGTTAATACTTTTGTAAAGAAAGCATAGCCACCAACCTTTTCTGATATAATTGTTATTCTCATACATTAAACATTGGACATTCAAGAAAACCAACTTAAAAT
The DNA here is from genome assembly GCF_000151885.1 of Dipodomys ordii. NCBI lineage: Eukaryota > Metazoa > Chordata > Mammalia > Rodentia > Heteromyidae > Dipodomys > Dipodomys ordii. The sequence continues at coordinate 16,796,571 of NW_012267218.1, read as the reverse complement.
TTTAAAGTGTGTTATTCACATGCTAATTAGACTTCATATGATAGAATCCTATGAAGACAACTTTTCAGACAGGCTCTGGTGGCTCACAGTTAAAATCCAAGTAAAAATGAAGTAACTGTGATTTGAGATTTATTGTTTGGAGCCAAGCCAGGGAAATAAACCCATTACACTCCAAACAGCAACCAAGAAGTCAGAATTGTGGGCAGAGCTCAAGTGGTAGACCATCAGCTATGAGGAAAAAAGCCAAGTGAGAGCAAGAGACCTTGACTTCAAGTCCCAGCATCAAAAAAAATTAAAAAAGTTTATACAGTTTACAAAATATGGGGTCTAGTGTTCATCTTTGCTGGAGGTAATAGAGACTCTCATGAGGTTTGAGAGAATAGATGGATGCCTTAAATAGCTACTTCAATATATGTGGAGAAACATTCTCCAGAAAAAGAGGTTAAAAGGAAAATATTCCTTGGTAGCTTTGAGAACTATCAGCCTTAGAGCAACGAGACATGTGAAAATTAGCAGTCCCACATTCCATAGAACGAGCAGAACAGTTTGGAACTCTCTAAAGAAATCCATCTTAAGAGAATTGGTATTATGTGTTATATTTGGCAGGTTCCTAGATTTGACTTATGGAATCTATGACCTAAGTGCTCACTCCTTAAGGAAAGTAGATCTAGAATGTTTGTCAGCACATCCAATGGCAGTTACTTAACATGGCCAGATGTCTGGAGTGGGGCAAACAAGCAGTTCAACAAACATCTTAATTCCGGGCTTGAAAGTAAGATGTCCATGCCTGGCATTCTAAACCTCTGACATATCCTTGATAAGACAGAAAGTCAAACAAACAAAAGACCCCTCAGTGACCTGAGGAGCCCTATCCTGTGTGTTCCAACATATTCAAGTAGAGGAGAGGGGAAAAAGGACTAAAATGGGTTTTTAATTTTAAAAAAATGATTGAAAACGATTGAAATTTACTAAAAAATAATGTCCATGTACATACGGAAGAAGGTTAATCCATCTCCAACAGGATAAAAACAGAATTTCAGACTGTAGTGATTAAGCTTTTGTGTCAACATGGCTGAGTGGTAAGATACTCAGACAGTTGGCCCCAAATTAGTAGGGGGGAGGTGTTTCTGTGCAGAAGATTGCCACTTGAAGAGGTAGACTGAGTAAAGCAGATGGCCTCCATGGTGTGGGTGAGCCTACTCCAATCAATTAGGGTTCTGAACAGCACAGAATGGCTTATGTTCTTCCAAAAAGAATGGCATTCTCACCTGATAACCTGCAGCAGGGGACGCTGGCATTCCTCCATACCTCACCCCCATTCCTGGGGTCAGACTTAAACAGATGCATGAACTCTTCCTAGGTTTTGAACCCAGGACAGGACTGCCAGCTTTCATTTGTGAACTATACCATTGCTTCCCTGTTTTCAAACCTTTACACTTGGACTGAAACGAAACCATCTGCTTTAAAGAGTTTTAACTACAGTACATCTATACATCACACACACACACACACACACACACATACACACACACAACACATAGACACACACAAACACACGCACACACACTCATACAGTTCCTGTGTTGAGAACATTGAGCGGTATACTTTCCTAAAAAGGCCAGAATCAAACTATTTTAAACAAAGATCAAGAGAATCTTAAAAGCAGAAAAAGGCAGATATCACATCAATAAAACTGAAATTATGTTATAAACCACAGAACTTAAACACATGGCACTACTTTCCAAATTGATTTATACACTCAGTGTATTCTTTCCTTTTTAAAAAAAACAGAAATTCAGAAACTGAAGCTAAAATTCATAGGAAAAGGAACACGAACAGTTTTGTTGAGTGACAGAATAATAATTGATGAAAACAATTGCATTTTACATGATTGATCTGTACTCTTAACTCTTTTATAACTTTCAAGGCATCTAAGTATTCAGAAGAAAATAAATATAAAATGCCTATATTTCTCTTTGTCCCCCCCCCACAGATGTAAACTCTGAATCTGGTTCAGGGGTATCAAAGAGAAGATAGATGTTTTCAGTTAGAAAACAGGGTCCACTGGAGGGTGTTGACAAAACATTTGCCCCATGGTGTCTCCCTGAGAAGGATTGACATGCCCTTCTCAACATGGGAGAATTGAACATAGTATTTTGATTTTTAAAATGTTTCCACATGCTATGCAGCTCTTCTTAGCAGCCCCAGTGTGAGAAATACAGGCTGCTGCCTCTTAATTTAACAGACAGAAATGAATAATGCTCATTCAGAGAAACAACTGGGGTTTTGTCAGCTGCCGCGATCTGCACAGCATCTTCTCAACGGGATAGTCAGAGAGCATGCAGTGTCACCGCGCATGAGGTGAGCAGCTGGGAGGGAAAAAAATATCATGGAAAGCCATCTACTGCAATCCTGAGAAGATGGATTGATGTGAAGAAGCAAGCATTCTAATAGTTCCAGAGCTGATACTAGTCATGCCAGTTCTGATACTGGCGGAAGGTTTGGTTATTTTCTCTGGTCTCCTGGTTTAAAATCAAGCATGAGGTAGTGAGGGGAAAACCAGTTCTGTGGGTATGAGGATAGGCTAGGGAGCCAAACCTAGATCTATTTCTAACTCTAGAACTTGAATAGTTTTTTTCAAATGCCCATAATAATAAGCTTTTTAAAAATATGACTGTCATACAGAGTGTATCATGTAAAGTATGTAAAATACTTGTTGTCATGAATGAAAATTTTCAATACATTTTTTACTTTGTCTTGGTGTTTCAGTCAGCCTTTACAGATATCCAGATCTTTGAGCCCAATTTTCTTAATCAGATAAGAGACTGACTTAGCAGAACTATGAAAACTTATTCTTAGATAACTTCTGAATTGTGTTTTTATGTTTATTTTCTCTGTGTATGTGCACATATGTGCCAGTCTTTGGGCTTGAACTAAGGGACTGGGGTGCTATCCCTGAGCTTTCTCAATGAAGGCTAGTGCTCTACCATTTGAGCCACAGTTCCACTTCCAGGTTTTTGGTGGTTAATTAGAAATAGTGGCTGACAAACTTCCTGCTCAGGCTGGCTTTGAACCTTGATCCTTAGATCTCAGCCTCCTGAGTAGCTAGCATTATAGTTGTGAGCCATCAGTGCCTGACAATCATAGGGGTTTGTCAGGAGGAAAGTGTGAGAAATTCGCGGGCTTGGAAGGTGGCTGGTGGTAGACTGTTTGCCTAGCATGCATGACACCCTGGGTTCGATTCCTCGGTACCACATAAACAGAAAAAGATGGAAGTGGTGCTGTGACTCAAGTGGTAGAGTGCTAGCTTTGAGCAAAAGAAGCTCAGGGATGGTGCCCAGGCCCTGAATGCAAGCCCCAGGACTGGCAAAAAAAAATTCTTATGAGAACACCCCCTTTGCTAGGACGGTGGATGGGAAGGGTGTTTGAAAATATCCTAGCATATCAATCTTGTGGGGAGGTCAAACACTTTGTGTGAGGGAAAGAGGGGGAGGCTTTCTGCAGTACTAAATGGCTTAGCTGTAATTGTGTTGCTCAATATTTTTACAGACAAGGAGAGAAAGGGCAAGAAAGTTAAGAAAGTTAAGCTACACAAAGAAGCAAATAGGTGAAAGTCTACCTTGAGGTAAGGTCCTCTGATTTTACCTGAGGCTGCATAGTAGCAAGCAAAACAGGCCTGAACACTGACTATGCTTGGTTCCAAGAGAAAAGTGGAACCTTAAATCCTTTGGCAATAAGTAGAGAAACCCTGGAAGACTCTCCATCATTCATCTACCCTAGGAAGGCCAGAATTGTCTTTCTTTCATCACATGATCTTCCAGCTTGTATGTATATCAAGAAATTTCTCTCTCCTTGATTCAGAAAAAAACCTATGTTCAGTGCTTGTGGGAGAAATGAAACTAAGAGATTGTTTGTATTGGGTTTACAGGTTAACATGGATTAAATCCAGGGAGAGATTGTGAGAGATCAGGGAGAAAGGAAGGGCAGAGGATGAGTAGGAGATCAGAACTGGCATCTGGCCAGCAGACTACGAAAGAGCTAAATTATGCATCGTATTTAGTACATTTTTAAAAGTACATTTATAGGCAAACATCCCCAAACAAATGTGAGTATCATTTAAGCGCCCTGCTGTCCTAGGCAGATTTAGTGCATGACAGTTTTCTCATAATGGCTTTGTGGTGTTTGCTGAGTTTCATCTCTTTACAGCATTTTATGAACTGTCATTTCATGAGGATTTTAAATAGTCTGAATTTGCCCTTCACTTGTGGTTATTTAGAAAAGTCACAAGTAGATGCAAAGATTGCGCAGGAATGCAAAGAACAGGTTTGTTCAAATGCTGGGGAACTTGTTTTTGGTTGACATTTTCCTATACTGCATTAATTTATTTTAAAGAAATTTTTGAGCTCTCTATTTTTTTTACTGGGTTTTGAAATTGAGACCATCAAAACACAAAGATGGATATAATAAGGTTTTTGATGTGAGCTGCCAATCATATAAATCACCCTGTTTTGTACCTCAGTTGTTCCTTTCTTCTTCTTCTTCTTCTTCTTCTTCTTCTTCTTCTTCTTGTTCTTCTTCTTCTTCTTGTTCTTCTTCTTCTTCTTCTTCTTCTTCTTCTTCTTCTTGTTCTTCTTCTTCTTCTTCTTCTTCTTCTTCTTCTTCTTCTTCTTCTTCTTCTTCTCCTCCTCCTCCTCCTCCTCCTCCTCCTCCTTCTCCTTCTTCTTCTTTTGACCATGGCTCAATGCCTATTAAAATGTTGGGACTCTTGAATTCTCCTGGGTCTTAGAGACTATAGAATATAGTCATACTCTTGTGACCAGTAGGCAGATAAAACTATCTACTTACACATTTGATAGAAAGAATGAGAAGGGAAGATGCACTTTAAAAATGAATTTAACCCAGGGGAGTCATAATGACAAGCTATAGCCAGAAATAGATGACTACAGGATGGATCATCTATCTGTTTAGAAGGTGTTTCAATGTGGTAAAATCACTAGCAAAGAGACCAATTGAACTTTTTATACAGTGAATAGTATGCATCTAGGCCTTACAGTCCAAGTTCATATATTATTTTCTCCCTCCATGTTGAAAGTACAGGACTAATATTTTATTTCCAGAATCACCTTTATACTTAGGTGAAAAGAATTTCATCTGGGTTGTATGGTAAAAAGTGGAGGAGAGAAAGAATGAAATGGTCACTCTTTGTAAATGGCTCATTTCAGTAATGTCCTGAATATGCATGAGACTCTTTTTTATTATAATTGTATTGAGCATCTATCTGGATTGATGACTTGATGATTCAGAAGTGAATATTGGGATGATATATTTCAGCATAAAGGAGATGAAATTGTGAATGATTTAGGTTTAAAAGACTAACTTTGAATTTTGTCTCTACTTAGATAAGTCTCTTAGCAGAAGTGACACGACATATAGTAGGGATAAAATATGGACAGTGACTTTGTGGAGTTTAAATGTCATATTTAAAAATATGCTAAGTTGAAGTTAAGGTTCACAACTTGAGAATTATGATATAATATAGTGAAATAGCATTGGTCAGTATATTTACTGTCATGCCTGTAGTTATGACTTCATTAAAAAACATGCTGGATCGCTAATAAATCTAACGTGAAACTCCAATTTTGCAACATCAATGAATCTGAGGGTGTTTTGTTTTCATTTTCCTAAATGAAGATTTATAATTGATATTCTAATAGAATTTTGAACTGTGAAAATGCAGTGTAATAATCCTTGTGAGATTTTATCCCTGAATAGTTTTAATATAAATTATAATCTTTAAATTATCTTTTTTTCCCCCAGAACTATACAGCCCTTGAGTTTCCTCTCCTACAACAAATTATTGTCCAAAGGATTTCAGTGGTTACATGTAGACTAAATAATGAACATCTCTTAAGACTTTTCTGGAGAGCACAGTTTTGATTGTGTGTGTGTGTGTGTGTGTGTGTGTGTGTGTGTGTGTGTGTGTGTGTGCGCGCGCGCGTGCGCTTGCGCAGGGCCACAGACTTGAACTCAGGGCCTTGGTGCTACACCTGAGCTTTTGTGCTCAAGGCAATCACTCAACCACTTGAACCCATTTCACTTCCAGCTTTTTGGTGAGCAATTGGAGAGAAGAGTCCCAGCTTCCTGACTAGTGGGATTCCAGGTGTGAGCCACCAGTAGTTGTTTTAATTAAGATGAAGAAACAGCCGGGCGTTGGTGGCTCATGCCTGTAATCCTAGCTACTCAGGAGGCTGAGATCTGAGGGTCGCGGTTCAAAGCCATCCTGGGCAGGAAAATCCTAAAACTCTTATATCCAATAAACCCTCAGAAAACCGGAAGCAGCGCTGTAGCTCAAGTGGTAGAGCGCTGGCCTTGAGCTGAAGAGCTGAGGGACGGCGCCCAGGCCCAGAGTTCAAGCCCCACGACCGACCAAAAAAAAAAAAAAGGATGAAGAAACAAGAATCAATGACTGAGTAGCACTCAGTATGCAGCTCTTGTCTATGGGATGGTAAAAGAGTTGAAAACGTACAAATATGCAAACGTTTTCTCATTCACCAGGCTGAATTCCATAGAGTTGAAGTAGAAAGAGGGTGGATGATGGTTGATTCTTTGGATGGATAAAACATCTGGTTAAATGTAAAGTGTAAGGCTTGTATAATAAAGAAATAATTATAAACCTATCAAAGAGTATACTGCAAAAGTGCAGGACAAAATTTAAAACTGAGACTCTGGGGTACTGTGAATATCTTTGGATGGGGCCATAAATTTTAAAAATAGATTTCCTCTCCTCTTTGCTGATTGACTACGGCAAGCCTCTAGTCCCCATATATTTTGCTCTCCTAAACTGTACACCTCACACATTCCAACTTGTGCCTCTCTAGGCTGTAGTAAGCCTTTACCTTCTGGTCAAAACATTCTGAGAGATAACTCCTAAGTGCACTCTCAAAAGACTCTGTGTATGAAGTAAAAACATGTGATTTCTATTAAATAGTCTTGGGAGACTGTGGAACAATATGTACATAATCTCCCACTAATCTTACCCTGCATGGTTGTAACGGTACTCACCACTCCATCCCCCGAATTTCAGGAAGTAAGGCAAGCTATAGTACAGAATCCAAGAATCAGTGACAGAGGATGCATTGGCATTTTGTTTCTGGTTTACACATGGTTCAGTACTTCCCAGGAAGACTTATCTAGGATTTAGCAGCCACTAATGGATTTATACCTTAATGTCAGCTTCATGAGGACTCATTTCTCCAACTTTGCTAAGCCTGTCTTCATTTCCTTAGGGCAGAGTTATTTCTTTTTCCTTCTCACAGTGAAGCATATCTCTGTAGTATTACTTTGTCAGTTCAGAGAAGATCTGGCTAGAAACAGATGTTTGTAACTCAAATTCAGTTTTTGAGCAAAGTTTGCTTACTAAAGGAGCCATTTATAAAGTCATGGACAGAGAATAGAGAAGAAGAAAGGATGGAGTAGTACTCAGGGAGTGAAGGTAACAGAGACAATGTAAGTACTTCCAAAAGCAAAGATGACAGAGGAGGGAAGAGAAGAGATATGGCTTTGTAACATCTATGGAGAGGTCCAACTGATACAGATGTGAAGGAGTTCCTAAAACTAGAGATCTAAATCCTCTGGATTTATTCTCTTTACTACTCTCTCAAAGTTCCTACACATCCTCACAGTCAAAAAACTAACTAAACACCAATGCTGAGGAGGCGTATTCATAAATGCAAATCAGCTTAGAATAGAATAGAGATATGTAGAAAATGGAGCTGAAAGAGAAAAACTGAAGATATTCATCTCATTGGGCTAGAATACGTCCATCTCTACAGACACTGTGTGAAGATCTGGGAGTGCAGTCTGTAGTGTCCTGACCATTGAACTGACAAGATCTGTAATTAGCTTGTTACCTACACACAGTATCAGAAGATGATACTGAATTTGAGGGACAATATTTTTCCAGAGTCAATCAAAACAAATTTTGAACTAGAGATATTCAGTCTTTGGCCAGTAAAAATTTTGTCTTGATGACTCTCGGGTAATCCCTTTCCCCAGATCCGTTTTTAGCATAATTTTGTCCAACCCTTTGTCCTTGGTCATTACTGACTCCTTAATGGGATCTCCTGGACTTCTGGCTACTGGTTGAGATTTGGAAATAAGAAATGCTAGGTAAGGATACAGGTTTTCATGCTCCCTGTAAACCAGTAAATCTCTAGAGGTTAGGGATTGCCTTTCTCCTACTTTGTTTCTTTCACAAAACCACCAAAACAAGGCTCTATATATTACGATGAATAAGTACTACATTATTGATTGGCTGGAGGTTCATAAATGTGTCCAAGGTTGCATCCCAAAGCGAATTCCAAAGTTAATTACAAGTTGTACTGCAAAGAGAGATTTATCTCCCACCATTATTCAATCATTCAACAAATATTAATTGGCACTCGGAACTCAATCTATGCCATTGTGAGTACTGGGAAACACAGGTGCAGTTAGGTAGAGGATGATGGAAACAGAGAACTTGCCTTGATGGATCTTAGAAAGAATGACAAGTGATTCAGAGCTCAGTAGGAATGGAGTCCTGGTTCAAGACTACCTAGTTTTGTAGTGGCACTGGAAAATACATAACTTTCTAAAATTCAGGGTTTTTTAATTAATAAAAATAGCTATCTTTGAGAGAGCAAGGGAAGGGGGAGACATTGTCTAAAAAGAAAAATACTCATTAGATGACTTATGTAACCATCACCCCTCTGTACCTTACCTTTATTATAACAGTAAAAATTAAAAATAAATGGTTATAGTAATACATGTTTTAGGATAATTAAAACAGATCACCTATGAAAGCTCGGGTACAAAGCAAGAAGTTAATAAATACTGACTGTATTTTGACTATAGTGAAATACATTGAGAAGATGAGAGAGCATGTAAGGGCATTACTGATTGCCAGTAGGTTAGAATTTGGCAGTTCCAAGAAGTTACCATACCACTGGGAAGAAGACTTGAGAAGTAACAAACAAAACTGATATTTGTCTCTAGCTGGGAGCTATGGGCTCACACATCTGTAATCCTAGCTATTTAGAAGGCTGAGATCTGAGGATTATGGTTTGAAGCCACTCTGGGCAGAAAAGTTTGTGAGACTCTTATCTCCAATTAGCCACCAAAAACAAAAAACTATACAGAAGTGGTTCTGTGGCTCCAAGTGGTAGATCACTAGTCTTGAGCAAAAAGAGCACAGGGACAATGTCTAGGCTCTGAGTTCAAGCCCTATGACTGATAGGGAAAAAAAAAGTAAAAGAAAATCACAACTTTTGGGTGCATTTCAATATTCAGAATATCACGAAATTTACTAATATTAATGCTTTTGCATTTTACCAAATGATACAAGACAATTCTGAGATCCACAGTTAATTATAAGATGTATAAAAGACAATACTTTACAAATGTAAAATAAAAATGGAGTCCATATAGTTTGGAAGCATTCATGTCTTTCCATTTTGCCTGCCTCTGATTATATGAAAACTTATAGATATAACTCCTTGGAAATTCATGCTGAAATTGAATCCCTACTGTGAGATTTTTAAGAGGTAGAGTCAGGTGTAGCCTCTGAGAGGAGAGTAGGGTTCATGAATGAATGAATCCATTTATGTTATTAATGATGTATAGTCTCAAGAACGGGTCTTCTATAATAGCTTATTTTCTTACTTCTCAATGAAACACCATTCACTGATGTCATAAGTAACAATGAAAAGCAATGACATAGAATAGTTGGCCATTGTAATACTCTTTCTGACCCTCTTCTTTGCCTTTTTAAATGAAATTGAAATACTATCCATAACAACTATTCTTTGCATTTTACATTCAGAGCTGCTTTTTCCTTGCACTTAACTTGTACCACTCAATCCTCTTCCCTTTCATTCTAGGTCTTCATTCCATAGAAGTACAACCCATACCTTATATTGTTCCAAATCTCTATTTCCGGAAGGTACAGAATACAGATAAATGCTTACGACTCTTTTTATTGCTTACAATTCACTTTTTTCATTGATGAGCTCAAATTTCCTCCTCTGCTATGAACATTGCTGTTGTGCTTTTTTTAAATCAAAGTGTAGCATATTACTATGTGTTTAGTATTTTAAAAACACCTAATTTTGTATTTCCACTCTCTTTCATCTTGCTCTTTGCTGATTTCTGATAAAGAATGGCTGAGATATTCACATTTATGTACTTTTGAGTCTTAGTTCCTACGTTCCATTGTAAGTTAAAATCATAATAAACACTGTACAATTCTTTCCAAATCTTTTGAAAATATTCAGTCTTCAATCTGGTTTCCTCCCAATACTGAAAATATTATCATCCTAATTATCTCTACTAAATATGCATATTCCAGCCTCAGAAAAATAATAGATTCCCTGTTACTTTAAATATTACATACATACATCAACTTAGATGAGAATACAAGGACATTTTCGAGTTATTCCATCTAGATATTTTTGTTCATCTAAGAAAATACCTACTTGCTCTTCAATAGTTGGAGCAACTTCCAAACTGATTGAAATTTGTGGAAAACTTCCCAGATTCTCCAGAAAAGGGCTATTTGTCTTCTTTCGGGTTCTAAAAGATTTTAAATAATATCATGTTAAAATATTTTAGAGTATAATCTATTTTACTGTCTTTCTGAAAACAATTGGCCAGTTTTTCTGAATCTAGCATTGACTCCTGCATTGAAGGGGCCCTGGAGACATTAATCAGCAGATGGACGTGTGAATGAGAAATGGCAAAATGTTCGAGATAATGGTAGTGTTTTGCTATATACATACTGGCTTGTGGCTAGTAAGCTTGATATGTGACATTCATAGTTCCTGTTTCCCCTGACAGAAAAAAAAGTTGACAACAGTGATTTATAAGGAAAGACCACTCTCTTTTGTAGGGGCCAGAGATAGAGAAACCTGTGGCAGCTATCAGGTTGTTTAAATTTATGTGACAGGGTGAAGTGTGTCCACTCAGGCAGTCAGCAATGACTTAGTATGTAACCCCTAAACTAAGTGTCAGTTCTCTCTGAGATCCTCAGTCCCCTTTGACCAGTGAACCACTGCTTATTTTCATAATATTTCTAATTTAATTAAAATGACAAAAAAGTATTAGTTTAAGTAATCACTTCATTATGCCCTCCATTTATGGCAACAAACTAAGCCAGTTGATCTGAACTTTAAATAATCAGCTTGGTGATTCTTTTTAGTTTGTTTTGTCTTTTGTTCCAAAGAAAATACTCTATTAATGATAAAAGCATCTGTATGTACATAAGGCTTTTACAGCTAACTGGGTTTTTGAGGAGGGATGACAAATGATTGTAAACAAAAGCAGTTTCCAACATTTCACCCTTGACCCATGAAGGCCAAGAAATATATTGTTCATTTAAATTAAATTCATTGTGCTGTCATATTAGTTATGCTTGAAAGTTTTATATCCAGCAGAGATTTTTCAGGGACATGCAGTTCCTGGAGCAGTGAACATGCTAATGTAGAAAGATATTTGAACTGTAGAACCAGCCACAGCCAGCACTGGAACACTAGTGCAACAGAGATGAAGGAAGGGGGGAGTAAAGAGCAGAGGAAACTAGAGAGAGAGAGAGAGAGAGAGAGACAGAGAGACAGAGAGACAGAGAGACAGAGAGACAGAGAAACAGAGACAGAGAGGGACAGACAGGGAGAAAGAGAAAGCGAAAGAGAAAATGTTTGTAAATTAGTCGTTTCTATTTAATATTATTTATTTATTTATTATTGGTTCTGGGGATTTCAACATAGGGCTTTAAATATGCTACACAACTACTCTGTCACTGAGCTCCATCCCATTCCTATTTCTTTTTTTTAAAGCATAATTTTTAAAGCATGATTTTTAGATGCCAATCCCTTCTGTCCAATTACAGTTTCTTAAACGTTGTGTAAATATCCAGTCTTTCTTAACCATTTACACTCTGTCAAGAACAATGAAGAGTCTGAGAATTTTTTTTACCCCATTAATAAAGTAACAGATTATTCTGTCAAAATATTGTGAATGATAGCAGAACATACAAGATTCCTGGGTCAAAGAGAGAGGATTTTTTTTCTTTCACTCAGTATATGGGGTTGTGTGAGCTTCATGTTTATATCAGTTTTGTATTCTGCCTCCTCTAAATGCCAGGCAAGCAACATGGAAGTGTGCACAGATCATTACTATAAACATCGAGTTGTCATATCTAGTCAGAGAACCCTGAGTTTAGTGAACCCTGAATTCTCAATGCTGCTAGCAGATCTTCCATGTATTTTCTCTGGAAGAATGCGTTATCTTTTTTATCCTCAACAAATCTGCTGTCTAACTTGGCGTAAGATACTGTCTTTGAAGCTTATTTTTATGCAACTGTCCATAAGAAGATAACCCTTCCCTATATAAAAGTTTTCAGAATTATTTCTCAATGTTGTAGATCCTTGCTGAAGGAATGAATTAAAGTGTGTACTCATGAAAGGTAATAGTTATGTATATCATGTGACGCCTCCCAGTTTACATAGTACCATTCTGCTCAATACTGTGCCCAAACACTTATTAAGTCAATGACAATAGAGCTGTATTCCTTCTAGATTTTTAGGAAATGAATGGTGTTCATTAAAAAAAGGTCCTTAATTATGACAAACACATATTAATTTGGTTTAATTGGAAATGAAGGTTGTGGAATTTATAATAAGTTGTGTGTACATAAAACAAATGTAAATTTACCACATGTATGCAATATTTGCTTTTTGCAATGTTCTTTGTTTAGCATTTTTGGGAGGTGATAGTAGTGGAGTTGAAACTTAGGGCCCTACTACTTGAGCTACACCTAAGCCTAATAAACATTATTAAAACTGAATTTCACTGTATTTGATGTCAGTATAATTTGTGGAGGGGAAGGGGAAAAACAAATCGTTTAAATAGGGATACAGGTGGACCCATTGCAACAATGAGATGTACAAGTTGTTATGTCGAAAAATGAACTTTACAACTTTGGTGCAGGGGGGGGTGGTTAGCGGGGAGAATGGGGTGGGAGGGATGGGGGGGGTGATGGGAAGGGATGGGAAGGGGAAACAAAGGAGGAGGCTACAATGCTTGATAAGAAATGTACTCATTATCTTGCCCATATAATTGTAACCCCTCTGTACAGTATTTTCACAATAAAAAAAACAGCTGAATTACAACTGGGTGAGAATGTGGGTTTAATTTAGAAATTAAAATAGAAGGTTTTAGCTTCATGAGTATTAGTATCTAAGTAGTGCAAAACAAAATCATGAAAGACTGCTAATGTTCTCCCTCCATATATTAAAGACAGGCAAGGATTTCTGCAGGCTGGAGGTGTTTCATAGAGGAACTGATGAACAGCTTATAGCTATCATTGAGATGTTCTGTCCGTTTCAATGGTATAGAATGCAGTCATGACTATTAGCATTTCAAGATTCCCATAAAAATCCTTTACTGCAGTGAATCTCAAACATTAGCTTGTGTCCATGGGCATTTTTTGAGAATCATTAGAATCAATACAAATGCAGAAGGCCCTGATTTTCATACATATAATAACAAGCCAGTTTTAACAATTTTATAGATGAAAAAACTCTCCCCTAATAATATCTCTGGTTGTGATTTTCTCCAACTTCAATTTCTACCACCCTAGTCCCTATTCCATTTACTTTATTATATAGAAATAAATGGCATTGCCAGCAGTAGATGACTAAGTAAATGTTAAATTAATGACTGCTCTGTTTTGCCTTGTGATTGTTTTAAATTCTGATAATTTATTCTACTTCCAACCAATATATGATTAGCTCTTGATTACTATTGCTTGAAAGAGAAGAATAATCCTGTGAGGAGAGAATTATTTATCCATTTGACAGTTAAGTAAAGAGAGGCAGAGAGGAGAGTGATTTTCATTTACTTCCCAGAACATAGAGAAAGAGATATTGCTTGAATTAAGAAATAGCATGAACATAAAAACATAATTTTCAGGTACTGTGTGTAATTTAGGTGTCACAACTACTGTGCATCAAGAAATATAATATGACCAGGAGTGAATGAGAAGTAGACAGACTAGAGACTAGTAAATTGCACTGATTAAACACATAGATGTTGGAAATAGACTCCTGAGTTCAAATCTCACCCTACCATCAGTGATTTCTTACTCTATGACCTCTGTATTCTTCTTTATCTCTCAAAAATCACATTTTTCTTACTTTTAAAGTAATAGCAATATTTCTTTGTATTAAAATAGTATTACATTTTCATTATCAGGTTATATGACGATTAAATATAAAACCCTAGTAGATTATTTGGCAAACATGAATCATCATTATCATCAGCAACACCATGGTCATTATCATGAAAATATATTAAAAATCAGGATTTTCCAAGTTCAGAATCAAGATAGGACACCATTCAATAAATAGAAATGGAAGCTCTTTAAAATATTATAAACTCGGTAAAGTAGTATTATTCTATTATATAAGAAAAATACAGAGAAATAAGTTCAAGATATTAAATATCTTGGATGATTTCTTTTCTGCTGAGTAGAATAAAACGTGTCTGAATTTGTGGTCTTTGCACTTAAAGTTTTCGTGAGCTGCCCAGCAGTAGTTTATAAATCCATGCATTCTATTACTTGTTCATTTTTAAGGTATCAAAGTACAATAAAAGTATACAGAGAGTCTTTAAGTATATGAGAGTATTTAAGTTGAAAATGAAAATATAGCTCATGTTTGAGTATAATGTTTTGGAATATGGTATAGAATTTATTGAAGTATAATATTCATGAGATTCATGTTAGACCAGCCTGTGGCAATTTGAATTCTTTCTTATGCCCTTCTTTGTCATTGTGAGCGATTGCATTGATATAAATTCACAAGTTAAAGAGGATCAGTGGAATCATACACTGGTTTATTGGAGTGACAAATAGGCATTACACTGTCCATAAAATTTTGTTGGTCTTCAAAGTACTTCACCACCTCTCAGGTGCATCATTCAGTAGCCCTGGTAATTGACAGCTATGTGGTCAGACACATACAGACACTCAGGACTAAAGAAGAGAAAAATCCCTTCTTGTTATATAGGTCAGATTTAATACTCATGTAGAATATTTTAAAAATATCCAAAAGCTTTCAACTAACCATAGTAAGTCAAATATGTGAGCATGTCCTATTTAGGACTATAGCAAACTTCCTGGGCTAACCTTGAACTTGCCATCCTTTGGCCTTTACCTCCTGAATACCATTTCTTTCTTGTTTTCCCCCTTATATCATGTATGTTCTTCTATGAAAACACTCATAATACTTTATTGCTTTTTTATGTTTATTACTTCCAGAAGACACAACTCTTCAGTGTTTAAACTCTTTAATTTTTCTTCTACAGCTAGTACTCTAATATACATCAAAACATGGCCTCTGTTATATAAAGAACAATCAATATATACTTTCTGCAAGAATTGTTGATAAACTGAAGTAGATAAGAAGAGCTGTATACTCAAGCACAGTGTCAGTGGGTATATTCTTTAATGTTCTTAGGTTTACAACTGTAAGATTCTTAGACTTAAGAGTCAGTTTATACAAGATGATTGAAGTTATTGTATGGGTGAAATCAGGTAAACAAATGATGGCTTACAACAATTAGGGTGAAATGAGTGGGCCTGGTTTCAATTTCTACTAGAAATGATGCAATTGAAGAAGGAAAAGCTAAATAAATGTGACAAATTAAAAGGAAGAAGAACTTATGAATGTAGCATAGAAAAACAAAATTCAGGACAGCTGTTTAAATTTTTAAAAATCTATATGGAGGAAATGCAGTCTTTGGAAATTAGTAAGATTGCTTTCTCATCCACAGTATTACTGAACTATGGAGACAGATTTTATGAATTGTATTTTGTTTGGGAATCTGTCTTCCTTAAAAAAAGTAACAAATAATCTTGCTTGAAATTCATCGTGTTGATTTTCATTATGATTTTCTTATCCTTCTTCTATGTTGTGCCAGGAATTCAGACACTTGAATGTATTGCCTCTGCCTGGTAGAGCTAATTTTTCAATTTACATAAATAAATAACCTGCCAAAACTAATTACTTCTCTTCAAAATCTAAATACATTATTTCTCCTCTTTTTTCCAGTCTGTCTTAGTTTAATTATTTTCACATCAGTTGTCATTTTAGGAGCTGGCTTAGACTAAAAAGGGATAATCGGATGTGTCTTACTGTTTTAATTTGGCTAATTAAGATTGCTGCTTTTGTCTGGGTGCCTGGAGGCATATATTTATAGCTTGCTCAGACTTTGGGGTTTAATGAGGAAATACAACCAATAATACAATGAAAAGGGACATATGTATTTATTTATATCCACACGTTAAGTGACTATCTTCCTTATTGTCTTTGACTCCTAACCTTGTTTTCTATTATCCTTAAGAATGAGGAGGTAACTAAGCTCGATAGGAAATGTACTGATTACCTTACTCATATAACTGTAACCCCTCTGTACACTATCTTTTCAATAAAAAATATATGTTAAAAAGAATGTTATAAACAAGGCAAGGAAGGTGTGTCAAAAATTTTCTTCACATATAGTTCAAATGTTTTTTTCCAAAATGAAAAATACTTCAAATATTGCACCTGAGGTTTCTCTTATCCTCTTCATAATTTGAGTTGTGAACATAGAACAAGATTGCTCTGAGAAAGCAGATGGTTAGCTGAATAACTACACAATTCACAGGATATAATCACCTGGTTTGGGGAAAGATTATACAGAAGCACCTGGGAAACAATATGGTGGGAGAAGAGCAGGTGGAAAAGTAGAGCCATCTTTGCATCAATGATCTAGCTACTGCATCTGAGCTACTCACATTTATGTTCCTCAAAATAGTGCCAGCTTGAATTTATAGAACTCACTATCTTCCAAATTGGTCTTGGACATTTTATATTTTGCTTCTTTTATCTTTACCATGTAATTGTATAAAAGGATTTAATTATCTAGAATTCTTACTACCAATGGGACAAATAAAATAGTATGAAAAGTGGAGGTATGGTTCAAATGGTAGAACACTAACCTTGACCAAAATTGTTAAGGGATAGAAGCCAGGCCCTGAGTTAAAGCTGCAGCATCAGCACTAAATAAATACATATACAAATATTTTAGAAAATATAGATAAAATACTTTGGGTTTGTTAATGATCTCAAATAATGCACTTTGTGGCTTGTTTGAATTTTCTAATGATCCAGTAAAGAAGATTGTTCTATTTGCTATGATGTTAGTATGTGTGTGTGTGTGTATGCACATACATACACTACACATAAATTTCCTCCCTCTTTCTCTTTCTCTAAAGTATGATATTATCTCCAGTGAAACATAAATATTAATAAAAGGTTTCAGAAATGAAATTTATACTTAGCCTGGTATCCAAAATCAACATAAGGAAGGTTACTGTGGTGACATTGATTGTTACTGTGGTAACATCAATGGTGCTAGGTGATGTCAATTATTTCTTTTCAATTTGTACTATCAGGGAATGAACATCGGATCTCATGATGGAGAGATGCTCCATCACTTGAGCTATACCCCTAAGTCCTTTATCTGTTTTTGACACAGGGTCTCTGATCTTTGTCCAATGTTAATCTCAAGCTTACAATCTTCCTACCAAGTGATAAATATTTTAAGTGTGCTCTGTCATAACTTGCTAGTTAATACCTTTTTAGTTTAGAGTAGCTACTATTAACCCAAATAATTCACCCGATTAGTTTTCCATTCAGTTTGTGAAATTGTTATTGCTAATTAGATATATGTATATTTGTCATATGTGCTTCATTTCTCAATTTTTGTTTAATGTGCTTTTCTTGAAAAGCACATTAAAGGGTATTCCTAATATTAAGTAATTCTTGAAACTAGTCAACATGTTAGGTTTAGAAACAATTTGAAACAAATCTTTGGTAATAATAGTGATTGCTGAGTGACTACCGTAATTGGTGCTATATTGGAATGTTCTCATTAAAATGTTATCTCTCTCTGTAAGCCAATACAATGTAGTTACTGTCATAGATTCATGCCAGAGTCCTGAAACTCAAAGAAATATATGCCTTGATCAGATTCACACATTTAGTAAAATGGGAAGCTACAACTGAATTTATAATCTGGGATGCTACAATCTGAACTCATAATCTGAGGCCGGAAACCCTGCCTCTTGAATCTGCCTTCTAAATACTGTGTTGCCCAGATACTAATATGGAAGTACAGCGAGGACTTAAAGAACAAATATGAGTCCTGAAAAAAAAAGCTAAATACAGAGTGAATTCCTACATTAAGCATGTCTATCGAGGCAAGTCAGAAGAGAGTGTCCTTTGACCATTTCCTGCTTTATTTTTTAAATTCTTGCATGTCAAGGAATATGAAAACAACAAAAGAAAATGCAAGACAGGATTAAATAGTTTGTTTCCAGTGTTTTGCTATTTCATCGTTTTTCTACTTTGGCTTCTTTAGTTGACAGCATCTTGAATTAATTTCACTTCTGTGAAATTTATATATTGCATATAAAAATTGAAAACAGTGTTCCACATACAGTGACAAATGCATAACATTTTAGATAAGCATGCTTCTCACTTCTCAGTGTAAGGCTAAGATGCACAGTACCAGATGGGCTATGAAGCCTGGTATAATTGAGGAATTGATAAAACAAACAGGTAAATTCTTAACTCTCATGCAGATCTGTAATGGACACATGGTAAAGGTTTTATTCAATTCAATGAGGAAACAAGTCAGATGATGCAATCAATTCAACAAAGTTTAAAAAGTAGTTATTAGCAGGAAGAGGAATAATTTACTTCCTTGCTATGGGCAAGTATTTGTATTATCATCCATGATCTATAAAGTTATGGAGTGGCTCAAAGGTTGTGAAAAGCTGCCATCAGATAACTAAGAAACTAAGGTGTGCTGAACATATTGCATACTTTTCCTACAATGAACAGACCCAAATATGGACAGCTGATACTGTTCCCTGCACATCATAGCAGGGAGATCATGGATACAGAAATTTTTCCACAAAGTTTTCTGCCCAGGTGATTGTCTTCTTTGCTGTAAACACAGTCTTAAATGCAAGGAAAGATTCACCAGTTGAGATATAATTGGGAGGTGGAAATAATCATAAGAAAGGAAAGATTGAAGATTTAGATACTCGTAAAAACTACTTTAGGAGGAAAGCCAAGCATATTGCTTAGAAAGCAAAGGAATTCTCATTGTAGACCAAGATGTGTATAAAAACTGCAAAAGGATGAAAATGTCAAAATGCAATTTGAATCTCAGTGCCCCCTGCCAAATTCCAGGCCTAATTTGTATTGCATATAGAATGTTTTAGGGCAAACATACAAGACCAAAGGAAATTGATGAGGATCAGAAAGTTCATCTTTATGCTGTTTTGATAAAGTTACTTATTGTAGGATCATCAAACATGTAAGCGAAAGGTCATTGAAAAATGTCTTGTGAATAACAGTGCTCATAGGTTATAACTGATTAGGTGAATATGTGCCAAGCTTTGTTGATGCCTAGGTACATGAAGACACCTGAAATATGATGTTATAACTACAAAACAGTGATCATTGCATTGTCTTTTTCTGAATGTGTCACATGAAACAGAGCAGTGCAGAAACTTGAAATCTGCATGACTGTATACAGGAAGCTTTAAGAAGTAGACTCAGTTTTTTACTTTCATGCTTTTTTATTGTTATTTCAAAGGTGATGTACAGAGGGATTAGAGTTACATAAGTCAGGTAATGAATACATTTCTTTTGAACAATATAACACCTTCCCTTGCTCTCTCCCAGTTTTCCCTCCTATCCCTACCCACAAGTTGTATAGTTCATTTTCTTTCTTTTTTAAAAAATATTATTTTTACAAAGGTGATATAGAGAAGTCAGGTAATGAGTACATTTCTTTTTGAACAGTATCACCTCTTCCCATATTTTCTCCCAGTTTTTCCCTCCCCCCTCCTCTCCCACAAGTTGTATAGTTCATTTTTAACATAGTGTCTATTGAGTATCATTGGTTTACTCTTTGTGTGCTTCCCCTTTCCATGCCCAAATCAGACACACTTACATACAAGACAAAAGATACAGAAAACAAAAAAAGTAAAAAAAGAAGGGAAAAAACCCTGAACAAACAAAAAGCAAAATGACATAAAACCTCTTGTTCCCATTTCTTGGATTTCATTTCAATAAATGTCGTTTTATATGATCATATGTAAGTAGATATTGAACCTTTGTGAACCTCCCCAAAGAATATCTTCCTTTTGGTCTCATTGTGTGAATGTCTAGACTCATGTTTAATTTATCATATCCAAGTGTATTTTTTGGTCTTTTCCCATCTAGTAGGCTTACTTGTTGGTTTATAGACACAGCCTACTCACAACAAATAAGGGAAACCATGCAAACTATGTTTCTTTGGCTCTGGCTTATTTCACTTAATATACTTTATTTCAAGTCTTTCCATTTCCTTATGAGTATCATTTGTGAAGGATGAGTAGATTCCCACTGTGTATTTCTTGATCCTTTCATCTGCTGAGGAGCATCTGGGTTGCTTCCATATCTTGGCTATGGTAAACAATACTGCAATGAACATGGTTGTGTTGGTAGCTTTAGTGTGGCTTTAGTGTTGTTTATGGTCAATTGGATGAATGCACAGGACTGAATGGGTCCTAAGGAAGCAAGGAAGTTCTTTGTTTAGTCTTTTGAGGAACCTCTATACTGCTTTCCAGAGTGCTTGAATCAGCTTACATTCCCACCAACCATATAGTAGAGTTCCTGTTTGGCCACATTCCCTGTGCCTCTCTCCACCCCCCTCCCCCAACATATGTTATTATCACTTTCTTGGATAATGGCCATTATAACTGGGGTGAGGTGGAATCTCAACATTGTTTTGGTTTGTATTTCTTTTTATAATATATATTTTTATTGTAAAGATACTGTACATGAGGGGGTTACAGTTACATGAGCAAGGTAATGAGTCCATTTCCTATCCCCTCCTTTGTTTTCCCCCTACCATCCCTTTCCTCCCCACCTCTCCAACTCATCCCTCCCCACCCCCCTGCAAAGTTGTAAAGTTCATTTTTAACATAATGTCTTGTACATCTTATTATTACATGCAGGACACTGGAATCAAATGCAGTGACAACAGGGGTTGTACAGTGAGGGAAGAACATACAAAGAAACAAAAAAAATTACATAGTACATTATAAGTGCATTAAAAAGAACAAGAAAGATAAAATCTCTTGTGTCCCTATTTTGGGGTTCATTTTGCTTAGTATCAGGTTATATGGTTTGTATTTCTTTTATGGTTAGAGATATTGAATATTTCTTTGGTTTGTCTATTGGCCATTCTTAGTACTTATGAGAAGTCTCTCTTTAAATCTTTAGCCCATGCATTAATTGGGTTGTTGTTTCTTTGAGGGTTTATTTTGGGGAGTTTGATATTTTGAACTCACAGTGTATTTTAAGTATGGGAAACTTGTCTTATTCATAGCTGGCAAAAATATTTTCCCATTCTGTAGGCTTTCTACTTATGTTGCTAACTATGTCCTTTGCCATGAAGAAACTCTTTAGTTTGATGCAATCTCATTTATCCAGTCTTTCTTTGATATCTTGTGATTCTGGATCTTAAGAAGTTTTGACCCATGCCTATGAGCCCTAGTGTTTCCCCTACCCCTTCCTGTAATATTTTCATGGCATGTGGCCTTACCTTGAGGTCTTTGATCCATTTGCAGTTGATTCTGGTACAGGTGATATATAAGGATCTAGCTTTGGTTTCTTTTTTGTGTGTGTATGAAAATACTGTACAGAGAGGGGTTACAAGTACATAATGAGTACATTTCTTATCAAGCACTGTTGCCTCCTCCTTTGTTTCCCCTTCCCATCCCTTCCCATCTCCCCCCTCCCACAACCCTCCTTCCTGTGCCAAAGTTGTAAAGTTCATTTTTCGACATAACGTCTTGTACATCTCATTGTTGCAATGGGTCTACCTGTACCCTATGTAAAAAACTTGTTTTTTTCCCTTCCCCTCTACAAATTATACCAACATCAAATACAGTGAAAATAGGGGTTATACCATGGGGGATGGTTTCTGAATGTAGATAGCCAATACTGCCAGCACCATTTGTTATAGAGGCTGTCTTTCTTCCAACCTGTGTTTTTGGCTCCTTTATCAAATATTAGATGGCTATCTGTCTGTGGGTTCATTTTTGAGTTTTATATTCTATTCCATTGGTACTCATTATTCTTGAGCCAGTACCAACCCGTTTTTATTAAGATGGCTTAGTAATAGAGTTTGAAGTTTGGTATTGATATTCCTCCAACACTGTTCTTCCTGCAAATGATTGCTTTTGATATTCAGGGACTTTTATTATTCTGTATGAATTTTTGGATTGCTTTTTCTACTTCATCGAAAAATGTATTGGAATTTGAGGGGTATCACATTGAATTTGTAAATTGCTTTGGGCAGTATTGACATTTTCATGATGTTAATACTCCCAATCCAGGAACATGAAAAGCTTTTCCATTTCCTTAAATTTTCTTCAATTTCTTTTTTCAAATTTTTAATTTTCATAATAGATGTCCTTTCCATCTTAGGTTATGTTAATTACTAGGGTTTTTTGTAGTCTATTACAAATGGAATTGATTTCCTGATTTTAGCCTCGATATTCTCATTGTTGGCATATAGAGAAGCTACTGATTTTCTGTTGTTGTTGTTGATGATGGTCATGGTGCTTGAACTCTGGGCCTGGGCACTACTATCCCTGAGCTTTTCAGCTTAAGGAGAGTGCTCTATCACCTGAGCCACAGCACCACTTCTAGTTTTCTGGTGGTTAATTGGAGATAAGAGTCTCATGGACTTTCCTTCCTGGGCTGGCTTTGAACCTCAATCCTCAGATCTCAGTCGTCCTGAATAGGTAGGATTACAGGCATGAGCCATTAGCTCTTGGCTGAAATTACTGATTTTTGTGGGTTAATTTTATATCTTGCTACTTTGCCAAAATTTCAGATCAACACAAGTAACTTGGGGAAGGAATCTATAGAGTTCTTTAAATATGGGATCATGTTTTTTCAGAGGGATAGTTTTACTTTTTCTTGCTCAATTTGGGTCTCTTTTAAGGTTTTCTCTTGCCTTTTTGCTCTTATATAGTACAGCATTCCTGTACTATAGAAGAGAGGAGAAAATAGTGGACATCCTTTTCTCCTTCCTGATTTTAGAGGAAATGTTTTGTAACTTTTCACCACTAAGTATAATGCTGGATATGGCTTTCTCATATACAGCTTTTATTATATTGAGAAAAGCTCTGTGATTTCCTAGCTTCCCTAGAGCCTTTATCATAAAGGGGTATTGCACTTTGTCAAATGCTTTTCCTGCATCTATTGAGATGACCTCGTGGCTCTTGTTCTTGCTCCTGATTACATTAATTGACTTATGTATATTGAACCAGTTTTGCCTCCCTGGAATGAATAACATCTAATTGTAGTGCATAATTTTTTTGTTTAGTTGTTTTGGAGAGTTAAGTCTAATAATATTGAGAATTAGGACTGAAAAGTGTTTGGTAACTCTTGCTATGTTATCTGCCTTTTGGGGGATGTGCCTTATCTTTTCTTACTATAGTTATCTGATTCTCTGGTAAGGGGCATTTTGTCTGCCAATATTGTGTCCTTGTTGGTTTTCTATATGTAGGATGTCTTTAAGTATCTTCTGTAGTTCTGATTTGGTGGAGATGAATTGTTTTAATTGTTCTTTGTTATGGAAAATTTATATTCATCCTTCAGGTATGAAGGAGAGCTTAGCTGGGTACAGTCTTCTCCGTTGGTAGTTGTTTGCCCTTAAAGTGTGGGATAAATAATTCCAGGCTCTTCTTGCTTTCATGGACTCAGCCGAGAAATCTGTAGTTGTTCTGACTGGTTTTCCTTATAATTAATCAGTCTTTTCTCTCTGACAGCTTTAAGGATTCTTTCCTTTGTCTCTATTGATCCTGTACCGGTTATAATGTGTCGGTGGCATGTTCTTTTCTGGTCTTGTCTGTTTGGAGTTCTAAAAGCTTCTTGTATCTCTGTGGGTCTATCTTTATGGATGTTCAGGAAGTTTTCTTCTAGAATTCTGTTAAATGTTTCCTATATATTTAGGTGTCTGTCTTTTCCTTCTTCAATACTTATCCATTTTATATTAGGTCTTCTGAGTGAGTCTTGAAGTTTTTGAAATCTCATTTTTGTTTCTTCAATTAGTTATGGATAATTATCTCCTCTTTTTCTTTTTTTAAATTTTTATTTATTTTTTATTGTGAAAATACTGTACAGAGGGTTACAATTAGATGGGCAAGATAATGAGTACATTTCTTAACAAGCATTGTAGCCTCCTCCTTTGTTTCCCCTTCCCATTCCTTCCCAGTCTCCCCCCGCCCCCCAACCCAATCCTCATTCCCCCCCCACCAAAGTTGTAAAGTTCATTTTCGACATGACAACTTGTACTTCTCATTGTTGCAACGGGTCCACCTGTATCATTATTTAAACGACTTGTTTTTCCCCTTCCTTTCCACAAATTATACCAACATCAAATACAGTGAAAGCAGGGATTATACTGTGGGGGAGGGACATACAAAGCAACAAAGAAATAATCTTATAAATGTGCTAGAAACAAATGCATGAAAGAAAAAAAAACATTTGAATATATATCTTAGGGTTCATTTCACCTAACATCAATTTATCTAATCTGTTTTCGATCCCTGAGGATGTCTTGGACAGTGATAATCCTACCTCTACTTCTTCAGTAGCTAGGATTATCGGCAGGAATCACCATGCCCAGTCTGTGGTGAGATAAATTTTGGGTATCCTGCACTACCTCAATCTTCCTCAGAAGTTATCTGCAGAAGTTGTTGGAAATCAGTACATCTGTACTCAGATGCTTGTAGCATGTTTTCTTCTTCTCTAGGGGTAGTGGTGAAAAGGAAAGCATCTATCCACATGCACTTAAACACTTAAATATTTTAACAATTCTCTAGTTTTCAAACTTCACCTTAGTTAAAAAGTGGAAGCTCTTAAGGCATTTTACTTTTCTCTGGGGTTTTCTGGAAAAAACAACATTACTTATTAATTGCTTCCCTCTCCAGATTTCTCCTTCCAGTCTCCCTAGCTCACTTCAGAGTGTCCCTCAACATATAAATGTCTCCTAGATGTGTCTCATCTGCAGTATACTTCTACACTCAGAGACTGTAATGAGCTGGGATGGGGCTGAGAATGTGGAAAATTCTAGCTGTGGACACTAAGAGAAAAGGCAAGGCCCAAAATGCCAAAATTGGGTAGTCTCTGCTAACCAGCTGTTTCTGTATATCTTGTCTGAGCCTTTTGCATCGAATAAGCTTTTCTATTTTCATTGTTGCCTTTTACAAGCTGTGCAAAAGTTACCTTTGAATTGCATTTGAAGCAAGTTTTACTTACTCTTGCTTTTTTTTTTAGATTTTATTGTACTTGTCATCTCTGAAAATGTATTGTTATTGTTCACTGTTTGGAGACTACAGGAAAGAAAGGTTTGCAAAATGAAGTTGTAGCTGTTTGAGAGGTATTCAATCTTTGAAATTTCATACTGGCTTTTAGAAATCTGACTATTGACTTCTTCAGTGAAATACTCATCTTAACTCACAACATGCAATTCTCATGACATCAGCATGGTTATTGAGGGTCAAGAGTATTTCTTAAAGTTTCATAAAGCTTTTAGTAATAACAAATATTCTCCAAGGTTCTTATTGTCTCCAGTTTGTGTAATATAAATTCTAGAGAGATGATTTTTTTTGGTAAAAGTTTAAGATGTATACTAATTGCATTTCTTTTTACTTAAAATATAATCTCAACTCTATCCATGTCATCAACTTTAAATAAAATGACATTTCATAAATAGAAACCATCTTGAATTATTTAAAAATATTAAAATAAGAAGCATAGACTCTGAAGTGACATATCTTACCTATAAAATCTTCCCTCCTGTGATTATATAGTGCAAAGGAAACAACATTTGGATTCAGGAAAGCATGTATAGAGTAGAGATTCCTGGCTTTATAAATCTTACTGAAAAAATAACTTGAATGTTAATGCAATTTGTTATATGACTTTACTATTTGAAATGTTTCTTTTTGGAAAATGTGAAAAGAAAAGATTATTTTCCATGTGGTTGAGTTGGATGAAAGCTAAAATAATATACCTTTAATATATACTTTATACCTAAGTAAAAGCTCAGTCAATGTGTCTGGTCTATGTTTTACTGAGTGATGGAATTAAGTACAGGTACAGTGGAAGGATGGCCACAAAGCCTGGTGTAACAGCACATAAAGCCTTTCTTGTTTCTAACTGCAATGGGGTGCACCTAAGTATCAACATGATTAAGAATTTTTTGAAACAGGTACAAGCAGACCAGGCTATTAATACTCTTCATTATATATTTTATTCTATGTTACTTCAGTATTGTTAAAAGCTCTCCCATAAAATGATTCAGCAAATAGATTCATGCCATCATGTAACATTTCTGGTCTTTGGATAGATATATTTATTAGTACATGAAATCCAGTTGGTAAGAAATTTGAATATAATATCTAAGCTTTACAAGGGGTCATGACAGGAAATGGTGAGGTGAAAGGATTGTTTCAGCTGAATCAGCTCAGATTTATCCCAGTTCATTGAGTACTTTTAATGGATAAGAGAAAAGGTTGCAATAATGAGTAAAAGGCCTGAAAAGATAGTTCCTCACCTTGGAAATCCTATGGAAGGCAATATTGCTTCTCCAGTGTCCACTTTCCTTTTGTCTTTGCTAACCTAATCTCAGTTTTGAAAAAGCTGGAAATGATTCTGGATTTCCTAGAAGATGCATCTAGAAATAGATGTGTCCTTCAATTTTGAATGTTTTAGACATCTGAATAAGGATAAAGAATGGCAGGGCTCTGCCTATTTCCCTTTCCCTCCTTTCTTGAAAAAGAGATGTGATTTCTGGAGCAGTAGCAAGAAGGTGAAATCAAGCTTTTGGAAGATGACAGAATTTACTACTGTCACGTGATGGGTAGAGGTCAGGGATGATGCTATTGGAGATTCCTCCACATAAAGAATTATTCTCTTTCTGGGTGCTGATAACTCAGGCCTATAATCCTAGCTACTCTGGAGGCTGAATTCTGAGGTTTATGGTTCAAAGCCAGCTTGGGCAGGAACATAAATCCAGTTAACCCCAGAAAACTGGAAGTGGCACTGTGGCTCAAAGTGGTAGAATGCTAGTGTTGAGGTATAAAGCTCAGCAACAGCACCAGGTCCCCAGTTCAAGCCTCATGATGACAATGACGAGGACTACTGCTACTACTACTATTCTCCTTAAAATGTCTATTCCCCCAAGGTTGAGAATCGCAGTAAATTGGTATGCTTTCTGTCTGAAATGATCAAACTTTGTCCATAATTTATACTATTATAAGTCTAAGGTCATGGTTTTTACATTATACTTCAAGCTTTACACTTGACCTTTACACTTGCAAATTCTCACTTAAATTCCCCACTTTAAATGTGGAGTAACATTCAAACAATATAATTTTTATCTACCAACTGCTGTCCTGTGTGTGTGTGAGTGTTTTCTTATCTTGTACCTCTATTTACATCTTGTACCTCTATATGAATTAATTAACTGCAAGGAACACTACAAGAAAAATGTTTTGTGTTTATAGTTTCTTATACAAATTTTTTCCTTCCTGGAGATACCCAAGTTTCCAATTTCCAATGAGAATTATTTCTTTGCAAACAGTAAAGCATCCTTAGGAATTTTTTGGTAGTGTAAATCCCCACTGGCAAATTCTGTCTCAGCTTTTTGCATCATTGATTTGACCTCTGTATTTGAAGGTTATTTTCTCTGACTATTGAAGTTTGGATTGACAGGTTGTTTTTGTTCTTATTATTGTTTATTGCTTTGATTTTTTTTCATTTTTCAATATTCTGTTCCATTTGCCTATACTCTTGTTTTTTCATGGAAGTCTGTAGTAACTTATTATTACACATGATTACTTTGAAAACTGCATTTTATCTCTAGTTTTCAGTAGTTGGTAGACCCTGTTTGAAGTTATGTTATTCATATCATTAATTTCTTTCTTAAAGCTCACACATGAAACTTGAAGACACAATAATTATTCTTTATATGGTTTTGTTAATATTCTTTTTCTATTTTTATTTTTATGAACATTCCTTTAAAATTTTAAGTATTTAGGGGCTGGGAAGGTAGCTCAGTGGTAGAATGCTTGCCTTGCATGCATGAGGTCCTGGGTTCGATTCCCCAGCAGTGGTGCAAAAAGAAAAAAAAGCCAGAAGTGGCGCTGTGACTCAAGTGGTATAGTGCTAGCCTTGAGCTGAAGAGCTGAGGGACAGCGCCCAGGCCCAGAGTTCTGGCCCCACAACCGGAACCCCCCCAAAAAATTTAAGTATTTAAATTTGAATCTATTTTTCTGTTCTGCATAAAACCTTAAAGAAGATATTTTCTCCCTTTTTTCATTAAACTTTTCAGTATAGAAAATTTCTTTTTTTTGAGGGGGGGTCCGGTCATGGGGCCTGAACTCTGGGCCTGAGCGCTGTCCCTCAGCATTTCAGCTCAAGGCTTGTGCTCTACCACTTGAGCCACAGTAACACTTCCAGCTCTTTTCTTTTTGCTTATGTGGTGCTGAGGAATCAAACCCAGGGCCTCAGGCATGCAAGGCAAGCGCTCTACCACTGAGCCACCTTCCCAGCCCAATGATAGAAAATTTCTTATTTGTATCTTTAAATTATTTTCTTTTCAGTTATACATAAATTAATTGAAATCTACATTGTGTAGTAGACTATCTTCTTGTATAGTTCTTTTAGTATATCTTGTGTAATTGCCCTGTCTTCTACACTGATTATATTAGATAAATGCTAGTCTTTGTTTTATCTCTCTCAACAACTTATCAAGAGAAATCTCTGTACTGGATAACTACTTTCTTATAGGACCCAAAGGACAAAGTTTTTTTAAAAAAATTAAATTGTGAAAATTATCAGGGAGAAGTTTAAAGCCTGAGTAATCAATTAATTTATTATTCAAAAATTAAATTCTGTGTAAGTCATTTAACGGTTGTGCTAATTGTTCCAAAGTAAATGAAAAGCTATGATATATGTTTTTAATTATTAGTTAATTAACTAATTAACAGTACTTGGGGGTTTGAACTCAGGGTCTAGAGCTGGCTCTTAGGTTTTTCACTCAAGACTGGTGTTTACCACTTGAGCCATAGCTTCATTTCTATCTTTTTGGTAGTTAATGGAGATAAACTTCTTCTGGACTTTCCTGCCTGGCCTGGCTTTGATGCACAATCCTCAAATCTAATATACTTTTGCAAGAGTGGCATTATTCTTTGTATCAACCTGACTGTTTAAGAAATAAGAACTGAAGCCAGAACACATACCAATGTTTTACTGAGGCATATATTTCCAAGGAAGTGAGAATAAATAATGGAGAGAGACAGGGAGAAAGCAAATTAAAACTGGAATTCTACTTAATTTTTTCCATGCTTATCAAAAAATTAAATAAACAGCCTTCTGGGGGAGTGAAGGGATAGTGGGACAACAAGAGAAGGGGTAACATTGATCGACAAGTAATGTACTCATTGTCTTACTCATGTAACTGTGACCCCTCTGTATAGCCTCTAACACTAAAATAAAATTTAAAAATACACCCCTCTAAAACAATATTGCATAGTGCATATTCCTAGCCTGATCTTATAAAATTCCTATTTCTGGGAATAATTCTTTATGGGGAAGAAGGACAGTCCTCACAAGCTTTTCCATGGGTGGAACTAAGTCTTCCACACATTTGGTCTTTTCTAGTAGTCATTTTATACTCAGACCTTCTGATGCATCTGGGTTCTAGAGTTGCAATACTTCTCCAAGGTAGGAGTTATGGAGGTCCTGTCAAAACATAATTCTTGCTCTTGGAGGAAGGGAGAAGGCTACTTCCAGGAAAGATGGGAGCTTCTGAGGAAACTTGAATTTTACAATGTAAGGGTTATTTTGCTGGATTCTTACACAAGTCTCATGCATTCAATCGTTATTGAAGAGCACGGAGTATTGGTTACAGTGACAATCCAAAAGTCAGATCCCCAAATCCTTTCCCAGGGTATCCTTTGTCTTCTACACTGCCATGGATTCTAACTGGGATAAATAGAGTGTCTTCTCAGTTGGCATCGGTAGACTTAAGACTGAGTACATTTATATTATTATCCTACCACAGCTTCTCAGATTTTATTAAAATGCTTAATTTTATGGAGAACAAAAAACATTTTCTGTTATCCCAATTTTCCTGGCTGCTCATAGACATTTTTCAAAGAAGACTTTTTTTTTTGTTTTATGTCAGATGTTTCAATTACCTCAGATTTTTATTTTGCCTTTGGTCTCCCTTTCCCAGCTCATTCGGATCCTGCAGAACAATGTGCAATGTGTGTTTCCACAGTGCCTACTTCAAAACCAGAGCCCCTTGTGTGAGACCTGAGCCATCTCTCTCAAATGGTCCCTTGAAGCATGGCTTCTCTTGCTTTACTTGCCTTTTATGATATTAGGAACAACTATCCACCTTTGGTGTAATTGTGTCTCTTTTGTGCTGATTCTGGTCTGCTAGATCTGTGCCCTTGCTCCTGAATTTCTTTTTCCCTTTACACTCCCATCCTATCTCATTATGTTGCTTCTCTTATTAGCATAGCTCCCAATTCTCAAATGAGTGCTGGATGTACCCTGCAAGTCAGAAGCCTGGAGGTGTCTCCTGATCCAAAGGTCAGCACCACTGGGTATCTTGTCTAGTTAGTCAATAGCAATTGAGTGTCTGGAGCTGTACTTGGTATTCTGTTTAAGAGTCCCATTCACAAATTCTTCTCTCTCAGTTTCAGTGCCTTGCAGTTTTTATTTCCCTCCTATCTCTGGTTATTGACCTGGGTTTTTTTTTTTGGTGGTGTTGTTAACTCTAGGCTCTACATATAATTCCTTATTATATATACCAAGGTATACTTTAGCCCAAGATGCACCTCATACACTGATCCTAGAATGAAAGAAAACATGAATATTCCTAATCCAAATTTTTACTTCCAAAGAGATGTTTTTTTCTTTTTAGAAAGTATTCACTTTGGAAAAATAGATACTAAATCATACACCATGCTGAATTAAAATTCTAACTGTGACTTTACTTCATAATCTGAGACATGATTTTCATCCCTATCTTGAGAATAGATCACGAGCATCTGAAATTTGAGTCCAGTAAATAAGTTAGCTGAGAAAGCCAATGAATTCTTATTTGAGGCCTAATTTTGTTGATGTTGAAACTCTTCAGTAATCACTCACAAAAGAAACTCTACATTTCCCCTTCTGATTTCAGGCCTCACATTTAAGTTTTATGATCAGGCTTTCTGTCAAAAACTGACATGCTTCAATCTCATGAATTTCTTTTTCAGCAAGGCAGATACGTTTATCTTGTCTCTCATCATCCTTGTAGCTCTGCATCTCTGAAGTCTAACCTCTTTCAGGATATCTGAGGAGTGCTTTGCGAAATCAGAGCACCATCTACTACTTACCTCTTTATGTACATCTTGATGGGACAGGTATTTTATGGTTCTAATATGGTCCTAATCTTGGTGGCTTTTCAGTAGCCATGGGATTTATAAAAGTACAAAAACGACTTTTCTTTTGCCCTTTGAGTATGTGGAAATACCACCACCTAAATATTACCAGTCACTTTGATTTCTGCAGATGAGACACAAAGCGGAAAGAACACAGACACACTTTAGCTAATCATTCATACTTAGGAAGTCTCACAATGCTCTTAACTCTTTATGCATTTGCTTACTGTGGAGAGAACATATTCCAACTAGTATCCAAAAGAGTATTACCTCTCTATGAAAAGCCTCCAGGGATGTCTGTGTCCTGAGTCACAGACCCTGCAAAAGTGTCAGTGTGCAATGCAAAACATATTGCAGATGTGATGAAGTGAAGGTGTTGAAGTAGGAAGATGACCGTGTGTGATTCAGGCTATCCCATTTTAACCACAAATGGTGGAGGAAGGTAAGAGAGCAGGGCTTAAATGTGGTATGAGAAAGGTAATGCATTGTTGACTTTGAATAGGGAAGAAAGGGCCATAGACTAAGGAATGAAGGAATTCTCCAGAAGCATCAAAAGGCAAGAGTTTGGATTCTTAGAATTCCCAGAAGAAAAGCACCTTAGTTGATCACTTTTTTCTAGAAAAATACCATTCTGGACTCCAACAATCAATACTATGGCATAATACATTTGTGTTAGAGTCAGTAAACTTGGTGGTAGTTTGTTTCAGCATCAGTAGGAAACCAATACATTGCCCAAAGATGCAGTTACAATAAGTGATTTACTAGTGTGGTTGAACTGCCCAGTGAAGATCCTACTGAGTCAAAATATACTCAAATTACTTCTGGCTTGCACTTTCTCAAATGAGGTTCATTTTTATTTCTATATCCCAACCCCCCATGTCTCTATTTTTCTCTTTAGGCTAAACTTTCTTTAATATATTCCAGACATTCACCATCTCCAACTACATTTTCTGTAATCACCTAGTCAAATAATCACCTAGTCAAATAACATAGAAAAGTCCCTCAGTGTTCCTCTTCCTTCTGCAGAGTGAAGTTCAGTATAGCTCAGGAGTCTCTCCTTTTATTGGAGCGATAAATTCTTCCATTGAGGTGAAGACTTATTTTTACAACCAATTCTTTTTTTTAATGACAGTATAACTTACTACAAGGCCAGTTGTGACTGAGTTGCCAGAAACACAACATCTGCATTTGCCAGCATGAAAGCATTCTGGCACATGCATTGATGACTAGGAAGAAATGTCTTTATTATCCATTAGAGCACAAATATATCCAAGAAATAGCACATTAAACACTCTTTATGTGGTATTGTTTTTCTAGCTTTGTAGTTTTACAATTTCCCCATATTCTTTCAGAAATAGACTCCATTCTAATATTCTGGGTCATTCACAGTTAATCTGTTTAAGTTTATTTCATGCCATATTAAGCAACATAGCATTTATCTCTTCAATTTTATGATTTTTTATGGATATAGGAAACAAATTACTTTCTCTTATCTTGTTTTGATCTTGAGCCCAATGCTATATTGTTTTATGTTGTTGGGATAGATGTAATTTTATCCCAAATTATATCCTAATGGTGCAAACAGTTTTCGTTCTTCATCATTCTAAACTCATAATGCCATCAGTCATTTCTTTAAAAAAGTTAATCAGAATTTAATTGAATAAATCCTGTATATATTAAATACCTTAGGATTATGATGATTAATTGTTCCCAAAGTAGAAAAATCATGATCCTGGCCTTCAAAGAAATTATTTATACCTCACATATATTGAATATATATGTAGCTATACATATCTTCAATATATATTGACTATATATATGTAGCTCTCTCTCTCTATATATATACACATATGTGAATATATAACTCACACATACTGTATTTTGTAATATAGTGTTCACATACCAAAAAGGGTTAAGGTCAATAGAAATTCTGTTCATTTCACTGGCTTTCTCATCTCCTCTGATTAATACAGATGTTTCTCAAATTTTAGATTTTTGACACCATTTGCTTTGGTATATTCTTTCTTAATTATGGCATTTGTTAAGATATGTGTGTGTGTGTGTGTTATTTGTATATTTTTAGTATAGACTACTTAATGCCTCCCCTCTGGGTTTCCAGGAACAACCTAAACCCAAGGTATTTATAACCACATTCACAATATTTAACAAATTCAGCTCTACTATTTTCATTTGTTAATGACATCACTCCTTTATAAGCTTTCCAATTCTAGCTTACAAAATAAGATAGAATGCCATTCTATTATTTTTCATTTACTATTGACAGGTAAAATACAAAATGCCTAATAGAGTCTAAATTTCAGATAAGCAGGGAACATTTTATCACAAATAAATTTTATTATATATACATGCAGTAGGTATACAGTAAGTATATTAGGGCACACACTAATTTTATTATCTCAATCTGGTACCCTCACTCCAGTGGTTCTCAACCACCAGTGCATCAGAATCAGTTAGAGGGCTTGATAAGAAACAGGCTTCTGAATATTTCCCAAGGCTATCTACAAATTCAATGTGATACCTATCAATATTCCAACCTCATTCTTCAAGGAAATAGAAGAGGGAATCCAAAAATTCATATGAAACAATGAAAGACCTTGAATAGCAAAAACGATCCTTAACAGAAAGAACAGTGCTGGAGGAATATCAATGCCAAATCTCAAACTCTACTACAAAGCCATAGTAATCAAAACAGCTTGGTACTGGCACAAGAACAGACTTCAGGACTAAGGGAATAGAATTGAAAACCCAGAAATGAACCCACAGACCTATAGCCATCTAATCTTTGATAAGGGAGCTAAAAAAAATAGAATGGAAGAAAGCCTCTTCAGTAAATGGTGCTGGCAAAAATTGGTTAATCACTTGTAAAAAACTAAAGCTAGATCCTTGTAGAAAACTAAAGCTAGATCCTTATATATCACCCTGCAACAGAATCAACTCCAAATGTATCGAACACCTTGGAGTCAAAGCAGATACTCTGAAAACATTACAGGATGGAATAGGAGCAACCCTATGTCTCCTTGGCACTGGCCGAAATTTTCTTAATAAAGAATCAGAAACACAACAAATCAAGGAAAGGTTGGACAAATGGGATTGCATGAAATTGCAGAGCTTCTAC
>NW_012267218.1:16736110-16760736 GCF_000151885.1 Dipodomys ordii | reverse complement strand
GATAGGAAGGGATGGGAAGGGGAAACAAAGGAGGAGGTAACAATGCTTGATAAGAAATGTACTCATTACCTTGCCCATGCAATTGTAACCCCTTTGTATGGTATTTTCACAATAAAAGAAGAAGAAGAAAAGAAACAGGCTTCTGATTCCCACACCTCTAATTCTCAAAGCCTAACAAAGTTTGAACAAATTAGAAATTGGATTATAATTCTAACAAATTCCAAGTTCATGCTGAAAAAACATCATGGAACCATTTCAATTCCCCAAATTACTAGTTGTGGTTCTCAACCCTGGAGCTTTACAAGAATCCACTGAGAAATTAAAAAATATATAGCCAAGTAAAGTAGTTCAAAGCCACACCCTCCACTCTAACTTAGCTGACCTTAGGGCTTTGTAAAAGCTTCCAAGGATGAGTTTAACTTGCAGGCAGGTTTAACTGTGTTTAGTTGTGAACACTTTACATCTGTTGAGATAGGATGTATTAAACTTAGAGATGTCTCTAGTCCAACAGCCTCTTGCTGTAACATTTTCCCCAATACATTCTCTGATGCTCCCAGTTTCACCACCTAAGTCATATTTGACACAACTGTGTACTTGTATTTTTTTCTGAAGCGTGATTATCTTTCTAAAATATTTTTAACATTGATCCTGGTCAAATTAATACATTAAAAAATTGGCACTGAAGACACATAATCTATTTCTGGCCTACATGGCCCCATTCTCTTCTTGTTGGAAAATTATGTGACTATTAAGAAATAAATGTAGACACACTGTGCCCACATGCTCGAGTTTCTCTAGTTCTGTAGCTGGAAATGTGATTGTGTCTTCAAATTATAAGGTGAATTTCCATTTCCTTTCAAAGTGGTTGTTGTATCAGTTTATATTCCCCAAGAGAGACCCCCCCCCAACTAACAATGCTTGTGCTGTTAAGTTAAGGTCATAAAAAATGTTTAGGCTTAGTATGCTCGAGGGGAAAAGGCCTAACTTATGGTAGCATTTACTTTGGTTGCAATCCTGATTTTGCCACGTTGTGTGGCAAGGTATGTTACTTTTCTAAAATTAATTTTTTCTTTTCCACAATAGGGACCATATTTCCAGCATTTCAAGGTTATTGTGAAAATGAAATAAAATATTTGTGGTTACTGCTACCTTTTGAAACAACTGCAAAGCCTCTTTTCCTTTGATTCTTCTTGAAGAAACTCAGACTTTATCATTTTTACAGCACTCAATTATCTAGCAATCATATTCATACATATCAGATGTTCAAAACTCTTTGATGAATGATCGTTAAATTGAGTAGGAAAAACAAAGCACATCTAAAGGAAGATTGAAATATACAAAATAATAATAATTACTTTGAGTTGTTATTTCCATAATACTGTTATTTTGTTTGTATTGAATTTGTTTTAAGTTTTATTTTGGTATCAACAGTGTGATGGATGCTTGTCTATGCATGATAACTATGTATACCCCAGGTAAGTTACTGTGTGTACAGTACCTTTTCCAG
Source organism: Dipodomys ordii (assembly GCF_000151885.1). Lineage (NCBI taxonomy): Eukaryota > Metazoa > Chordata > Mammalia > Rodentia > Heteromyidae > Dipodomys > Dipodomys ordii. Next base: position 16,759,229 of record NW_012267218.1, on the reverse strand, counting down.
GAATTTACACTTCAGAGGTAAACAGTATATTCTAGGAAGCTCTCTCATCAGAAATCATCACTTAACTTTGCACTTCTAAATGGATATGTACACGAGAGGCTGTTTATTATTAGCACAAGGGGTGTTAGACATAGTTTTATATTGGTGAAAAAGAAGTGTTAAATGTGGTTGGGTTGCTTAGGAAGTGTGTTACCCCCACGACAATTGCATACATAGTAAAATTCAGCCACCTTGACAGTTGAAATACATCATTGCATAGGGGTCTTATAACTCCCTGCTTAACAGAAGTCTGTTCTGCCATTTGGAATGTGCAGAATGGCTGGATATGGTGCTCAAGTTGCATTGTGTTATCTCAGCGTCTCAAGATCCTGAACACTCAGTGGAACTTTCAACTGTCTCTGCTGTTAGTAAGTACTTGTGCTAGGTAGTAGTCTTAGATGCATTTTGATTTTAATTACACACCATTAGCAGAGTTGCATGGATGGGAGTTATCAAGTACCCTAAATTTGTTTAAAGGAACTGTGCTTCACTAAAAGATACTTTAAAAAGTTAGAGTAATGACTTATAGTTCTAAAATGAATATGTTAAAATTTTTTGCATACATCACCAATTAATAAGGGATTATGTTTTAACTTTCAAAGCAAGGTCCAAAGGATAGACATATTCATATTTATTGAATACTGGGAAGAAAATACAAGTCAACTTTTAGGCTTAGTGCTTTTCTATAAAGCCCCATGGAAATCAAAATTACTATTCATCTAGTTCTAGATTAGACCAAAAGAAAACAGAGTAAAATTAGTGATGATTTTAGAAAGACTGAGCAAAGTCCAGGAGAAAGGATTCACCACCTTTGAGGTATCCTCCTGAGGTATGACACGAGGGGAAAGGGCATTTGTTCTAGTGTGTCAATCTGTGAATGTTATTGGCTGAGCTACATAGACCCCCCTGTGCTCATGTGACTAGCCTCAACAACTCAGACCCTAAGAATGGAAAACTAGCATAAATTACAGAGTTAGGACAAATTTGTTTGGAAAAACTAATTTAGAGTGGCCCAAGCATTAAAGAATATATAAAACATGCTTGTTGGGCATAATATTCCATGAGGTTCTCTCTCACACACTGGCTAATTATCCTGTCTTCAGGAAGGACTTCCAAAAAATCTAGGCCTGTCGAGTTAACCCTTTCCTGCCCAAGATCAAGTATTTTTTTTTTTTCATCCCTGGAAGAAGAGGCTGTTCTATCATCTGACAGAATTTTATACAAGATAAATAGTTTGCATTGATATTTGGTTGCATTTTGTAGATTTGTAAAATAGCTGCTCTGGAAACAGAAGTGATGTAAGAATAAAGGTAAGGCAGAAACAATGCAGTTATGGGTGAAGAAGCATTACTTTCTCCCAAAGCTTTCACGCAAGCTTGTTTAGGTGGGTGTGGCTTATTGATGTAGATGGAAGAAGTTAAACATTGCTGTTCTTTGGGCCCAGTGACCCAGTCAGCATGCTATTGTTCTTCCTTAATATAGTGATCAACCCCTAGTACACTCATACAAAATATTTGGAGGATGTAAATTTACAGAATTTATAGTGAAAATTCTGACTTTATTATTATTGTTATTATTATTATTTTAGTTCTTAAGATTTTTTTCTTTCCTTTTTTTTGAATTGTGAAAATACTGTACAGAGAAGTTACAATTACATGGGCATGATAATGAGTACATTTCTTATCAACCATTGTTGCCTCCTCTTTGTTTCCCCTTCCTATCCATTCCCATCCCACCCCTCCCCTCCCCATCCCCCCTTATTTCCCCCCTCCCCATTCCACCCCAAAGTTGTAAAGTTTGTTTTTCGACATAATGACTTGTACATCTCATTGTTGTAATGGATCCACCTGTATCCCTATTTAAATGATTTGTTTTTTTCCCTTCCCCTCCACAAATTATACCAACATCAAATATAGTGAAAGCAGGGGTTATACCATGGGGGAGGGACAGACAAAGCAACAAAGAAATATCTTATAAATATGTTAGAAATAATCGCATGAAAGGAAAAACATTTGAATACTTATCTTGGGGTTCATTTCACCTAACATTAGCTTATCTGACCTTTTCTGCTTGTCTTAGACATACACTAATTATTGCAAATAAGGGAAACCATGGGACCTATGTTTCTTTGGGCCTGGCTTATTTCACTTAATATAATTTTTTCCAAGTCTTTCCATTTCCTAACAAATGGGGCAATGTCATTCTTTCTGATGGAGGCATAGAATTCCATTGTGTATATATACCACATTTTTTTTTATCCTTTCATCTACTAAGAATCATTTCAACGTGATACCTGTCAGTTATAGGCCTGATTCTTTTTTAACAACTTTTAATTTATTCATTAGTAGTCAAATGGAAGGTTCTTTTTCTGCTATGTTTCTTTTTCTTATATTTTTAAGGCATGTCTTCCAATGGCCTTCAGTGGAAATATATTTATTATTATTATTATTGTCGGTTGTGGGGCCTGAACTCTGGGCCTGGGCGCTGTCCCTCAGCTCTTCAGCTCAAGGCCAACGCTCTACCACTTGAGCCACAGCTCCACTTCTGGCTTTTTCTGCTTATGTGGTGCTGAGGAATCGAACCCAGGGCTTCATGAATGCAAGGCAAGCACTCTACCACTGAGCCACCTTCCCAGTCTGAAATATATTAATTATTTTAAAACATTAAATACCTGTTTTTGGTGGTATTTGGGGTTGAACTCAGTGTTTCTTGGTTGGTAGGCAGATGTTCTAAAACAGAGCCATACCTCCAGTCCATTTTGTTATTTTTGTGATAACATCTTCTTTATTTGGTCCCATCTGGACCCCTGGATGGAGCTTTTCCTCTTTATACTTACTACCATCACTGGAATAGCAGTATTAACCATCATGCCCAGCTATTGCTAGAGATGCAATCTTGAAAACATTTTACCTGATCTGGCTCAAACTGTGGTCCTGCTGCCTCTAGAGTAGCTAGGATTATAGGTTGAACCATTGACATCCGGCCAAAGTAACTGCGAAATGCTTGTCTTGTTTTTTTTTTTTAAATTTTAACATTGATTTCTTTTAGCATAGAATAAGTTTTATACTAAAATTTATTTTAGAAATTATATACACATATATGAAATACAAAAAAGAAAGCATTTTACTTTCTCCTCTTCATACAGAAAATATGAGTTAAGAACTCATGTTAAGTACTTCTCTATGTAAAATATAATGCACATATGTGCTGTCATAATTAGTCTTGCTTGGGAACCTAGCAGATTAGTAGCACATACTTTTGAATGTGTGATTCTGTGAGTGCATATTCAGAGATGATTGTTAGTGTGAATTTGAGGTAGAAAAATGTGGAGAGATTGTAATTTCAAAGGCAGTAGAGCATGCATTAAATGCCACAGGAACAATATTTTGGCTTGCTAATGTGTAAGGAAAATCTCTCATGTTTTAATGGTGTCTACTTATACTGAAAGCAAAGTTAATTTGTGAATTACTCTTCATCATTTAGAAATGTAACAAACTATTTTCTCCTTTAAAAGGCAGATCTAGGCTTTCAAAAAATAAATGGATAATTATTGATACAAAAATATAATATTTATAAGTAGAGTAGAAAATGTTGGTTATAAAAAATAGGTAGGACACTGTCTCATTTATGTACTAATATAGCATGTATGCATAGAAAAAAGATCTAGACCTATACATATTTCATATTTCATAATTAATAGTTCTGCATCTGTTGGGTTTATAGATGGTTGTAATTTTCTTCCTTTTGCTCAATATTAATGATTTCTAAATATTCTATGATGGAAATCCTTTATTTTAATAAGAAAATGAGGTGAAAATATTTTTAAGTCTTAGTGATTTGCAAAGAAAATAATTAACTATGTCTTACATCATTTCCAATGGTGGCAAATGTCACTAGTTACAGGAAAAAATGCACAATGAAATGAAGCAATTGCATGATACCTTTTCTTTTGGCCACTTTTCCTACAATCAAGTTCTCACTTTGAACTGTTGTCTGTCAAGAAGAGTTGCCCACAATAAAAAAAAGAAAAGAAAATGAGGTTAGGAAAATTCTTACATTATAGTTTTAGACACTGTGATTCCTAAGTGGGGGAAAATGTAGCATCAATAAGGCTAAAGCAAAGAGAAAGAATGAATAAACTGGTTATTCAAACATCACTTTGTTGATTCTGTATCTTGGCTATGGTAAACAATGCTGCAATGAACATGGGTGTGCTGGTGGTGATTGTGTGACCTGGTTTGTGCTCTGTTGGATATATGCCCAAGAATAGGATTGCTGGGTCGTAGGGAAGATCTATGTTTAGTCTTTTAAGGCACCTCCATACTGCTTTCCAGATTGTTTGAACAAGTTTACCTTCCAATGGACAGTGTAATAGAATTCCCTTTTGGGCACATCCCTGACAGCATTTGTTATTGTTTTATTTTCCTGATAATAGCCATTCTAACTAGAGTGAAGTGGAATCTCAATGTTGTCTTGATTTGCATTTCTTTTATGGCCAGAGAGGTTGAACACTTCTTAATGTGTCTTCCTCATTCTTTTTTTTTTCCCCCTGTGAGAACTCTCTCTTAAGTGTTTAGCCCATTTATTGATTGGGCTGTTGAGGTATTTTTTTGGTTGTTGAGTTTTGAGGGTTTATTTTTTGGGGGTTTAGTTTTTGACCTGTAAGTATATTTTCTAAAATTTTCCTCCATTCTGTGGGATTTCTATTTATCTTGCTAGCTTTACCACACAGAAGCTCTTCAGTTTGATACTATCCCACTTATCCAGTCTTCTTTTGTGTGTGATTCTGGATCTTTATGTAGGAAGTTTTACCTCGTGTCTACAAGGTCTAGGCACCTACCTCTTCCTGTAATATTTTCACAGTATCTGGCCTTGTATTGAGGTCTTTGATCCATTTAGAGTTGATTAGGGTGATATATGAGTGTCTAGCTTCAATTTTCTGCCCTGTAAAGAGCCAATTTTGCCAGCATCATTTATTGAAGAGGATATCTTTTTTTCCAATCAGTGTTTTTGGCTCCCATATCAAATATTAGGTAACTATATATGTTTGGGGGCTTATTTCTAGGTCTTCTATTTCTTCTGTTTCATTGGTCCTCAGGCCTATTCTTGTACCAGTACCAAACTGTTTTTATTACTATGGCTTTATAATATCATTTGAAGTTTGTGCTGGAATCAACCTAGGCGTCCCTCAGTGATGAATGGATCAAGAAAATGTGGCATAAATATACAATGGAATTTTACTTTTTCATCAGAAAGAATGATATTGTACCATTCGTAGGGAAATGGAAAGACTTGGAAAAAAATTATATGATGCAAAATAAGCCAGAGCCAAAGAAACCTAGGCTGAATATATTTCCGTTATTTGTGGTAACTAGAATATGACTTTACGTCCCCAAGTAAATACACTAAACAATTAAAACAACTAAGTAAATAATATATATATATATATATTTGTTTGAGAGCTATTTTGTGTCTTATGCATTGGTTGGCCTCATCTGTATCTTTTCCCTCTTAAATGTCAATATCCACCCCTCCACAATATTACAACTATAATAACATAGCATTTTATATTATAATAATGTAGTATTCTTATAATTATTATAAATTATGTAATAATTACATACTTTCAGATATTTCAGATATCTGCCCAGATATTTTCAGATATTCCTTGGAAAAATATTGCTCTTGATGTAAAATACTACCTTAGTTAACACTTGCCAGCCATTTAAATATGTGGGATTTTAATGTTAGGATTACTAGATTGGAAACTATTTCTTTCTATAGAATAGAAGTCTGGAGGCATGCAAGTCACAGCTTGCAAATCTGAGGTCAACAGGGATCTAGATTTCTATATGCCCCTACTCCGTTATTTCCTATATTTTTTTATTTTAAAATTGCCCCATTGTTCACACTACTGCTGGAAAAGAAGTAATCCCAACCATTTTCTAGGTAGAAATCAGGAGAAAAGACATTGAAAGATAACTGGGGAGTCTGTACTTCTCTCTTCTCATTCATTGTTGCAGCTATTCAGTGCTTCTTAGCTCCATGGAAGGCTGAACAAATAATGTCTTTTACATGTTTTCATTGTCTTTCACATCTCTGTGTCTGTGTTGGGGCCACTTAAGAAAAAAACAGGGTGGGATGGAGGCCAATGACCACTTTAATGATATTTCTTAACATTACTGAATAACACTAGAAAGGTACTTTTGAGAAAAAAAGCTTTGATTCCAAATAAAATTTCAAAAATTATTATAAAAGCTTTTGCTGCAAAACAAATGTTTATATAATAAAAAGTCTGTTATTAAATTATTTTACTTGAAGATATTCAAAGCCATCAGTTTTATCTCAGTATTGAAAATGTTTCATACTGTCTAAATTCCTACTAAACAAGAGAAACAGAGTGAACATCATTGAACATTTGCCTTTTTCACAAAGAGGTTGTTTTTGAGCTCATGTTTTCCTGAAAGTAACATCTATGACAAAGTTTTGGGCAAAGAGCATGATCTCAGGGAATGGGAAGGGGAACAACAAAGGGGAAGGAGAGAGAGACGGCATAAGGATGTGTTTCCCAGCCACTATGGTGGCTTGTTTCAGAATCTGAAGGACTTCCTGAAGAGCCTTGTGACGTATTATCAATCTATCTACCTGGGAAATATAAAAGGAAAGTTTTTATCCAGTTGTTCCTGCTTTCATTGATTCGCACAGCTTGAAAGGTGTTTTGTCCTTGGACTCCCAGATGGCTCATGCATGTGGTGACTTGTGCTTACTTGGTTCCTAGATCATGGGGCCAAAGTCGTCCCTATTCAAAAAATGTGGGTTTATATTGCATAGGCAGGATGTACCACCCAATTGATGGTGAATCTGCCTCTTGTGGTTACATAGGACATCAGGTAAGACCTATTGAACAGACATTTAGCACAGAAGAGTAGGAGGCAATCTCCTGACCACTAGTTTTACTACTTGGAAGAGCAGATGAAGGATTTTCCTATGAGAGCATTCCTTGTTGCTCAAGCTTCTAGAGAATAGTTAGGGAGTAAAGTTATAAATTGGAAATGTAATAAATGTAATGAGGTAGATGAGCACAGGCATGCACATGCATGCTTGTGTATACATATGATTGCTGATAGCTGATTTTTACACACATAGCATTGCATGTGAGTCTAATGTATTTCTGTTTGGGATTCATTCTATGTGTGACACTACTTCTCTTTTGTCCATTACTTAATAGCCATCCACAGATCTGACTCAAAATAGGGTTTTCAGTTTGAAGGGGCACACAGCATTTTAAGGGAAAATATCATGTTTGATGTTAAACATTTTTACATTGGTTACAGCGATGTCAGCACTTTGGATGGATTGGTGAGAAGTAAATAATAAAGGTCATCAATCAGTTATGAAGTGGGGAACGACATATGAAGTGAATGATGTATGGAATTGCTAATAATTGCACATGTAGTAACTAAAATAAATTGTTTGAAACAGAATGAACTTCAGGATCTATGAAAAGTAATTGCTAACATGCTATTGGACATGTGTTTCTGTAGAACATTCAGTACAACATTCTGTAGAACAACATAACCAGAGCTGAATCACTTAAACTTAAAGATTTTTTTAAAAGCCAACTAGAATAATCTCTTGACCTATGACTCCCATTGTAATTTAGCTTTTTGGGAAAAAAATTTCATACAGAACAAATCATTTCTACATATTTGTGGTAAAAGATATTTTGGTGATAAATCTTGGTAAATAAATTTTAATGAACAGTTTTTAATGTTTATAGCTAGAGCTTTTCACTGTCTTTAGAGCTAGCTTGACTTAACATTACTACATGCAGTCCAAAAGGAAGCATAAGAGTGAAGGTGATTTTATTTTATTTTGTACTCATAAAGTGCATGTTGAATTAAAAACACTTTTTGCAACTGCTTATAGTTAGTTAAAAATAAATAATAAAGAGTGAAGTTTTAAGTGCCTAGGACTTTTTGAGTTCACAGTACTTTAGCTTCAACTAAACTCTCGCCCACAAATTTGTAGCATACAACCACACAATTCTCCAGTTGCTTAGAAATGGTTGCTTAGCTCTTGGTGGAAACTTCTGTCTTTTAAGAAATAAACAGTTTGATTTGAGCTAAAGGGGAGAGCACAGCTGGGGCTTCAATTCAAAGAACATCAGCAAAAGAACAGAAGAAAGATCTCATTTGCTAGAATTTTCACAGCAAATGAATGAGGCGACAGGAGAGATTTTGTTGAAAACAGTTGGCTGGAGAGAACCAGTAGTCAAGCACTTTGCTTTTGGCTCAGGTATTGAGTGTGTAAATTTAAAGATCTAGTTTCTATTTACTGAGTCAGTATAAGAAGGTTTATCTCTTTTAAGACAACAATTGGCCTCCAAGACTCCTGAAGTTACTTCATTAGCATTTGTGATAAAAGTCTAAGCAGCAGCAATAGAGAACGTTAATTGAATCCAGACCTTTGGCTTATGTACAGGAATGGTGGGTGGTTAATTCTTCCACTATTAGCATCAGTGTCATTTGCTCACATCAGTTGGGCCTCAGATATAGAAGGCATAAACAACACCCCTGAGGTGGTCTTCCTTGGGTTTTGGAGAGAAGGAATTTCTGATGATGACTTTTCCTTTCTAAGTTGTTGGTAGTCTCATTTTCCTTGGCATCAGATGACTTCTTCCTGCACAACTCCCTCAATCTTTAAAATTAGGATCCCTGACCTCACGAACAGATTCAAATCTTACTTGAACTATAGTTTACCTGTACATACATACCTATGATTCAATGATTTATAAATTTGATCAAGAAATTAACTATAACTAATGGGGCAGAATGAACAAGAAGCATTATACTCATAACCTGACATGGAATTGTAACCCTTTAATAAGAATAAGACAGACAAAAAAACAAATGGGGGGAGGAAAGAAAATCATGGTGTAATAAAAGTCTTGTGAACGTGGTCTCTCAGAATATACCTTGTACCTTTATTGTCCTTCTTGTAGTCATGAGATGACTCAATGCTTATAGGTAAGAAAAAACATGGTGACACATTTTCAGGCTACTGCATACAGATGTGTTGAACATGAGCAGTGCAACAGGTATTGATACCAATGGGGAAGTTTGTCTCACAACCAAGTTATGAGACCATAGCAAGTTACGAGATCATAGCAACTCAATGATTAATGGGTTGGGAATATATAGAATGTAGATACATTGGACTGAAGGATGATTCACAGACTGATTGCGAAAGTGTAAGAATTCATCACACTACTCAGTAAGATGTGATTTAGAAGTTATTAAGTGGACTGAAGGGAACTGATGGGATCAGGGAGAATTGGCTGTACAATAGGATGAGAATATAAGACCTTAGAACTCAGTATTAAAATTGAAGGGATCTCAGCAAGCATTTTAAGAAATCTCAGTTCAATTCTATGAAGAAAATATGGAAATACAACTAGGATTCTCGATTCCCTCAGTGCATTAAATTATTGTGCAGAAATATTTACTCTATCCCTGACCTCTGTTGGAATACAATGTTTGCCCTCCTCTGCCCTTTGACATTGCTTGCCTCTGTGACTTATTTGGTGAGATTTCAATAGCTGGAGTTTATCTGAGGCTAGAAATATACCTGCATGGCGGAGCTTGCCCTATTGTGTCCTGTTTTTCTTGATGAAATGGTATGCCTTGATGAAGTGAAGAGTTAAGGAGGTACAAAAAATTTAACACAATGGACTTGAATCAAAACCACGTCCTAGGACTAAGCTCGAAATAAGTCAGGAAACTTCTAGTCCATCCACAAAGGTGTGATCAACAAACAAATGTTTGCAAGTAAACCACAGATATTTTCTGACTTCTAAGTCTATCTTAACTGGCTGTTTCAGCGGGATTGCATTTAAGGGTTAGGACCACAGGGAATGAGACCCTCTGTTTCCCCTCTCTTCTCTAAATATTTGTTGACATGGACAACAGAGTGCTGGAGGTATCATTTTCTTTGTTTCTCCAGAGCTAACAGGAGAACTTTTAAAACATTTCTTTGGTGATACCAAAGAAATGCTATGATGGCATTACTAGGAAGTAAAAGTAATATCATTCTCAGAACCTGTGTTCATTCTTTCCTAGGGTAGAGTATGAAGTATTATAGATACTGTATTTGGCTAAGGAGGAAAGAACCTAATGGTTGCCTATATATTTCTATATCACCACAACTGAAGTATGGGTTAGACGTATAATTTTCTGAATAATAGTGTAACTTCTGTTTTTATAAAGGGCTGGGGTAAGCCAGGCACTGGTAGCTTTTGCATATAATCAGAAGGCTAAGATCTGAGGATTGCCATTTGAAGCCAGCCCAGGAAGAAAAGTCTGTGAGACTCTTATGTTCAATAAACTACTCAGGAAAAGCCAGAACTGGGGCTTTGGCTCAAGTAGTAGAGTGCTTATCTTGAGCTAAAGAAGTTCAGGGACAGTGCCCAGGCCCAACATTGAAGCCCCAGGACCAACAGCAGCAGCAACAACAACAAAAGGGCTGGAGCAGAACACAGAGTCAACCATCTTAGATCTGGTAAGTTTATTTCATGAGCACAGGATTACAATTAAAGGTGCTACACTTTGCCTTCACCCCAGTAATCTATCCGGGCAGACTTCTTAGAAGCCATCACTTACATGCAATCTATGCATTTCGTTATTGTTATATGTGGCCATATCATATCTATCTGCATATGTATTGTGAGTGTGGGCTGTTTGAAGGGATTAAAGAGGGGTTAGGAAAAAAAAGAATTTTAGAGGATGAACTATGCACCTGTGAATGAAACTATTTAAATAAAATTTCTGAAAGCTCTTGAATAATTAGAAGCATTAGGGATGACAGTAAATGAGGGTGTTAACCTCATTCATGTTTGAGTGAAATACTACTAGGAAACCATTGAAAAATTGGTATACACTTAAAAAAAAAAGAATTGCAGGAATGTAAAATAGGTCAGATGGGGTCCCAAGTAGGAGAGGAAAAGAACACAGAAAAGTAAAAGAAGGGTGAATATGATCAAACTACTTTAAATGCATGTGTGAAAATAGAACAACAAAACTCATTAGATTGATTTGGGAAAAGATGTGGGGGGAGAGAAGGAAGGAAACTGAAGAAGGTGATGAGTCTGATTAATATATATAGCATAGGTATATGGACATATCAAAATGTAACCCCCTTGGACAACTGATGCCAATAAAAAAGGTAAAACAACAACAACAGGAACAATATACACAGCAATGACTCAAAACTAATTTTTTTTTGCCAGTTCTAGGGCTTGAATTCAAGATTTGGGTGCTGTCCCTGAGCTGCTTTTGCTTAAGTCAGGTACTCTACCACCTGAGCCACAGCTCTGCTTCCCAAAATAAAGACCTTATAGGAAATGTTTAAGCACTACTCCTGAGCTATTTTTTTTTTGTTTTTTGTTTTTTTTTGGGTCCGGTCATGGGGCCTGAACTCTGGGCCTGGGCGCTGTCCCTCAGCTCTTCAGCTCAAAGCTAGTGCTCTACCACTTGAACCACAGCGCCACTTCTAGCTTTTTTTCTTTTTGCTTATATGATGCTGAGGAATCGAACCCAGGGCCTCATGCATGCAAGGCAAGCGCTCTACCACTGAGCCACCTTCCCAGCCCCAGCAAGTTTATTTTTTATTCCTATTGGATGTTAACGTCCTTCATTTTTTTTCTTCTGTTTTTCATGTCAATGCTTAGTTCAGCAACTTTGAACTGTAACATTATCTCCAATTATATTTTTGTTTTACCCAAGTCGTTTTCCTGAATCCTGTGACAAACATGGGTGAAGACTATAACCAACAGGGAGAGAGCTGAGAGGATTTATTTGGTAGGGCATCCAGGACCTGGAAACAGATCTTACAAATTGTATTCACAAGTCAGCTACCCACTGGCTATGTGAAATGGGGAAAACGATTTATTCACTGCTAGTATTTCCCTCAGAAATGATACTATACAAAAGATGTTATGCTATGGTTGTGAGAAAAATATTAACTGTTTCCCGTGCACAAGTAAAGTTCTACAAAACACATATAACCACACATAAATGAGTGTATTATCTTTTTAGTAAGTCCATGAACATGTAATATGCTGCTTCCTAAAATTATCATCTATGCCATGTTCAACAATACATAATGTATTTATTTAATTTGTTTTTTAACTTGCTTCAACATTTATAATTTATGCCTCCTACCCCACAGAATACAAGTCACATCATAATAGGGACATTGTCGGTTTCATGTTTTATTCTTGGCTATATTCTCAGATCTAATACATTTTCTTGGTATACTGGGAGCTCCATACATATTTATTGAACATATAAATGAATGGGACATCTCTTTATGTGAACAGTGTTACTATGTAAGGCAATGTAACCATAGAAGGCAATTAGCTCATTTTCAATAATGTTTCCCAGTTGCTTTCTGAAGACTGCTTGCCAGTCCTTCCTTTTCTTCTTAGAAATTGGAATTTCTTCATGCAAAGGATTGTCTTGCAAGATCACATCCTGAGTAAAATAAAGCACCCTGCCTCCTATGAACTCCTTTCTGCCACAATTTAAATCCAAGTCTTTCAGATTTACCGTCTTGTTTTGTACACCTAGATTATGAATGTATGTGTGTAGATGCACTACGCATATCAATGCATATGAACTCACTATAATACCCCCAAATTTTAAATCAAGTAAGCGCTGTTGAGGTATTTAGATGAAGGCGTTGTCATAGTGTGGTACCTGGAATAACAAATGCTTGCTTTGATAATCCCTGGATCTCATTTTATGCAAATAGTACATGAAGGAGGAAAATGGAGGAAGAGTCCTAGTGCTTGTGATACTCACAAAGAAAAATATTTGTGTCTTTGAAGAACTGGCACTGTTGAATATTCATGAGTGAGATCCTTCACTCCCCCTTACAGGCATAAAATATTTGTATAAATATTAAGTCTGAGCATCATCTATGGAAAAGCAGACATTCCCCAGAGGTCAAATACACTAACATAATAAGAAAGGCCTTGCCCTCTTGTAGATTTTATTAAATGAGTTAAAAATCATCTAAAGAGGTAAACATCAAAGAACATATCACTTCAGGGTGGACCAACAGAATCTATCTAGAAATATTGAGAATAAGCAAAGTAAAGATATGTGAGAACATTTTTTAATTATGTTTCATTCCAAAGAAATGCATTTAGAAATAGTATCAACCTAAAATTCACAGTCTAATGGAATCTATTAGACTAAAATTACCATTTTGTTTTTTGAAAAGTGCTGAAATGCTGACTGTAACTGTATTCAGAAATTTCAGTCCCTCAAAAATTTCAGTCCATCAAAAATTGGATGCAATACCAAAAGACAAAAATCACATATAGTTGTTTTGCTTCACTTTTTTGGTGGCTAATGTGTGACCTGAGACAGTAAAGTCAAGGGTTCATATTCTTTTATCACTTTTTCTTTAAATATGTCACCTCATAAACCTTGTCATGATTCTAAATATGAAGTTTGTTCTTATGCTAACAAAGAAGTTTCTGTTTCTTTTTGAAAGTTGTAGGTCATAGATTATGTACCTTGACAACTCCTTCCAACCACAAATGGTGCAAGACAAATCTGCCTTGGGTGGGGAGTTGTCACCTCAGTAAATTCCAGAGGAAAAGAAATCTCTTCACATTGATCTCGTCATTATGTTCATTGGGGGTGTAAGTTTGACTGTGTGAGCAGTGAGCAGTAAGTTTGTGGTATTGAATCAAGTTAATAGTCAGCAAATTGATGGGGAACGTTCCTCCCATTTTTAGAGACCACAAGTACATTGTTTAGTTAGAACACATACCACACACACACACACACACACACACACACACACACACACAAACACACATAATTGCTTAGGTGATTTTTATTGATTTGGCCACCTACTCCTCTAAAGGATTGGGATGTGCTTTGCTGCTTTATGTTGTGAATATCTAGTAAAATGAAAGGACCTTGTTTTTAGTCTGGAACCCACTAACTAACTAGGGTTCCCAAGACTCAGGGAAGAAGAAAAGGTCATAGTTTTCCTGATGCAGCGCAAGGCTTCCTTTTTCTTCTTTCCATGGCTCTACTTTCCAAGGAAGGAGTCAGATAGTGGAAATCCTTCTGTGCCTTGATCAGGCACAAAAATCATTCTGTAGTGAAGTCTTCCCACAATTAAGTTACTTATTCAGTGCTTTAACTTTTGCTTTTCAGTTTTTTATCTTTAAGTAGTTGTACAAAAGAGTTGGCAATTAAGAAAACAGTTTATGAATACAATGCATCTTGATTAATTTCACACCTTTCAACATTCTCACCCATCTCTCCCCTACCTATCCTGTCTCTCACTTTTCTTAATTTTGTAAGATATACACACATTTCTTGACTGCATTTTCCCCTTCTCCTACCCTTCATTTGTCTACCCATATCCCCTTGATCCCATCCCCTCCCCTTTCAAGTAACCATGTCCTGGTGTTTATTTTGTTGAACTTTGACTTTGACCTTTATGAAGAATTACACTATTAGAGTTCTCTCTCAAATCTACCATATTACAGTAAATACATTTGTATGTACTTTCGTACCACCCTATGAATTTTCTTACAAATTTGTAAGCTAAATCTAACTTCACATATAAGGAAAAACATGCAACCTTTGACATTCTGGGCCTGACTCTCCTAACATCCTTTTTTTATTGTAAAGGCGACGTACGGATGTTTGTTTTTTGTAAAGGAGATGTACAGAGAGGTTACAGTTACGGAAGTCAGGTCACCTCTTCCCTCCTCGTCTCCTCTTCCCACTTGCCTCCTCTACAAGTTGTATAGTTCATTTTCAACATAGCATCTAGTATCACTGCTGCATTTGCTCTCCCTTTGTCCCACTATTTCTATGCTCCTTTCACTTTCCCCCAAACAGATAAATACAAGACAAAGACCCCAAAGAAATAAAAAACAGTGACAAAGAAGAGAAAGATAAAGCAAAAATAACAAAAAAACCCCTCTTGTTTCCATTTCTTGGAGTTCATTCCAATAAACATCATTTTATATGATCAAGTCCACTTTTTTAATATGAAGAGTTAGGTCAGAGTTAGATGAAAGTTAGCTTTTGTCTTTCCTACTCTAATAATTTAAAGCTCTTGATTTCCCTATGGCACTGAATCTCTCATATTTTGATATGCTGTGTTTTTTATTATGAGTAGTGTGAAATATAGTTTATATTGTGATTTCCTCTGGAACCATTGTTTATTTAGAGATATGTCTATGTACATATATTTGGGAATTTGTATATGGTACTGCTATTAAATTCCAATTAAATTCCATGTACACTAGGTAATATATTCCATATTCTGTATAATTTCTGTGCTTAGATGTGCATTATGACTTAGGTTTTAACACATTAGTTTCTCTGGGTAAAATTCTGAATGTGATTGGAAAGTGTATATAGTATTCATTTGCTGTAATTTAGGAATCCATGAATTCAAGTAGGTCAATTAGGTGGATAATGTTGTTCAAACTTTTGTAGGCAATTTTAACCATGATTATGGCTTTACATGCTACATATATTTTGTTTCACAAACCCCCAAATCATTACTATCTACTCTTGATTAATTATCTAATTTACCATTGTGAAATGCCTCTTTAATTTGTGGTGGAGATTTTTTCCCCCTATAACTTCTTTAAGAACTAACCACTAAAACAGCTTTATTATGGTTACTATAAACAGTATTTTTTAACTTTCAACTTATTTGTGTTTGTAATTTGGATGTAGATAACCTCTTATAGGTATCATACAGTTGAATCTTCTCCCTTTTGATGGCACTGGGGTTTGAACTCGATTGCTTGTGCTTGCTAAGCAAGCAGTCTGTCCCCTCAGACACATGCCAGTTCTTGCTTTAGTTATTTTCCAGGTATGTGGTATACTTTTGTCTTGTGCTGTTCCAGGACCTATGCCTCCCATGGATCTGGCATTACAGATAGGAACTACCACATCCAGATTTTTCTTCAAAATAAGGTCATGACAGCTTTTTGCTTGACCTCAACTAATGATCCTCTTCTCTCTGCCTCTCTGATAGTGGCAATGGTGCATGTGAACTACTGAGCCAGGCACTGTAATTGACCCTTGATTTTTGAGTTAGCATTGCATAACTACCTTGTAATGAAATTATCCAATATTCACATTGAGTATAACTTGTCACGCATTCATGCTTAATTATTCCTCTTACTATTACATTCCACTTTTCCCTTCTATTTGTTCCCCTTTTGTGTTGTTCTTGGTTTCTTGTCAGTAAGTTTGTTGTTTATTTTCCTTTTATCTCTTGTGTGCTTAGTTATGTTCTATCCTATGATGTAGTGGTTATTGTAGGATCACATGCATTATGTATATTTAATTATTTATCTATACTGTAATCAACTATACTATATAATGATTTTAAGTAAGGATTAGCTCAGGTTATTGTGCTTTGAATAACAATGATCAGGTGGTATCAATTTATAGTTTTAATTATGTAAATCTATCTTTTCAGACAGGTTTCCAAGCTAAACAGATGATATATAAATATGGAAAGGGCCTTAGTAAGACCTGTATTCCCATTGACTCATATTTGATGTTCCAAACAGAAATGTTGGAAAATAAAAACCTTAACATTAATGAAATGAAAATTTTATCAACTCAAAATTAAACAACAGCCACTACCACCACCAAAGGATACGGAAAATGTACTCCTTTAATTTGGCTAGAGTTCTCATTAGCTAAAGTTCAGTTTGAGCTATTTTTAAATTGCTATTATAATCACACTTTTAAAAGAAAACAATGTGATGATAAGAAATAAACAGAGTAATCAGAGTGCCCATGACTTAGTTGTTCTCCAAAAAGTTCTGTTCATATTTATTTTTCGGATTCATTTAGAGATGAACAACAGTTCCTAATAAATCTGTTTATAAAAGATTGCGCATCAATTCTTAATGCTTGGATAATTACAATATCATGCTATAACTTGTCTTATTTATGAGTTCCACTACTAATTGTCTTCAAAGCACGCCATACAGTTTTAAGGTTAGAGTTCTACACTTTGACTTCCTCTGAAATGAAAAATGTGATAACTCTCTCTCCTCCAGGAAATATCTGTTAGGGTTCTCAATATGCTACATCTTGGGACATAGGGTCCTAAAATCCTTGTCCTTGATGTAGGTAGCCTAAAGATGATAAAAATGACAACTACTCTATCTGTATACCATGTTGAGAGCAGGTATATATGTAGAAGAGCCCTGGAAAAGGATAAAGCTAGCTTTTTTTCCTAGAGTAGGTTAAGCTGCAGCTAATACTCAGAGAAGGGGCCCTCTACATAAACCACGGACAGCAACACTACTGGACATGGAAGATACTGTGGTCAGGAGGAAAGTCCAGATCAGAAATCCTGTTTTGTCTGATAAATTACATGGTTTACTGTGGTTCTACTATGGAACATGGAACTTTTTTTTTTTTAAGGATGATGAAAGTTGAGACTGAAGAGGGTCCCATCCACAAGAGCCAGGCTGAGAGAATTTGGTCTGCATCTTGATACCAACACAGAGCTGAGGGAATGGCAAATAGGAGAAAGTTGGGATTCACTCTTGGAAATGACACTATCATGGGAGGAAGAAGAGCATATTGGAAGGCAGTAAACATGGAACTCAAAGGCCAATTGAGAAATTTCTGCCATGGTTGAGGAGATAAATGAAAAGGCTTAAAGCAGTTTCCATGGTTTGGAGAGAACAAAGGCTGGGAAATCCGGGACAAAGGGTAATTGCAAGCTTTGGAGACCTTGACTGATTTTAATAATTGAAAGATAGGGCTGGGAAGGTGGCTCAGTGGTAGAGCACATGCCTTGCATGCATGAGGCCCTGGGTTCAATTCCTCAGCACCACATAAGCAAAAAGAAAAAAAGCTGGAAGTGGCGCTGTGGCTCAAGTGGTAGAGCGCTAACCTTGAACTGAAGAGCTGAGGGACAGTGCCCAGGCCCAGAGTTCAGACCCCATGACTCACCAAAAAAACAAAACAAAACAAAATTGAAAAACAAATCCTTGACATCCTGCTAGAACAGTATCTAGTAATCTGAATTGATTACTTAATTTAAATTTACATACAATAAATAGTTTCACATGGCTTTAACGTACATTGAAATTGGAGACTTAGGAAAATCATTTATTTGGATAAAGTTTTGGAATTACCCTGACTTTGTATTACAGAAACATATACTTGTGGTGGTGGTTTAATTTTGATTTTGATTTTTTTTTTTTTTGCCAGTCCTGGGTCTTGAACTCAGGGCCTGGGCATTGTCCCTGGGCTTTTATGTTCGTTAACACTATGCTACAACTCCAGCCTTTGCGTGTGTGTGTGTGTATGTGTGTGTGTGTGTGTGTAGTTTAGTGGAGAAAAGACAGACTTTCCTGCCTGGGCTGTCCTTAAATCATGATCCTTAGCTCTCCGCCTGAATGGCAAGGATTACAGGTGTGAGCCATGGGTGCCTGGCTTTGATTACTGTATTTGTATTCAGATTTTTTGTTGTTGTTATTTTGGCATATAAGCTTGAACATTTTTCTTTTTTTTCTTTTTTTTTCTTTTTTTTAAATTTTATTTGTGAAGATACTGTACAGAGGGGTTACAATTACATGGGCAGGATAATGCTGCTTACATTTCTTACCAAGCATTGCAGCCTCCTCCTTTTGTTTACCCTTCACATCCCTTCCCAGCCTCCCCCCTCCCCCCAAATCCCAATCCTTCTCCTTCCTCCCCTTCCCCCCCCCCCCCCCCCCCCCACCGACGTTTTAAAGCTTGTTTTGGACAGAACATTTTACTTTTGTTCTGCTAGAATAATTAATACATTGAAGTGTTTTTTTTATTTTTTATTGTTGTTTTATTTTTTTGCTAGTCCTGGGACTTTAACTCAGGATCTGGGCGCTGTCCCTGAGCTTTGTTTTGCTCAAGGCTAGTGCTTTACCACTTGAGCCACAGCATCACTTCCCCTTTTTCTGGTATGTGGTACTGAGGAGTCAAACCCAGGGCTTGATGCAGACTAGGCAAGCACTCTACCACTAAGCCACATTTCCAGAATATGTTGAAGATTTTTTTTTTAATTGTAAAAATACCATACAGAGGGGTTACAATTACATGGACAAGGTATTGAGTACTTTTCTTATCAAGCATTGTTGCCTCCTCCTTTGTTTCCCCTTCCCATCCCTTCCCATCCCCCCCTACTACCCCCCTCAGCCCCCACTGCGCCAAAGATGTATAGTTCATTTTCAACATAAGATCTTGTACATCTCATTGATGCAATGGGTCCACCTATATCCCTATTTAAACAATTTGTTATTTCCCTTCCCCTCTGCAAATTATATCAATATCAAATACAGTGAAAACAATATTTCTTTGTTGCTTTGTATGTTCCTCCCCGAGAAAAAAATCGAAAACCTTATTTCTAAATCAGATTTTCTTTGTATGACTTTGAGGTAATCGATTGCAGCATTTTGAAATATCAGCATATTTTTATAGTTGATAGCATTTATGAATTATACTTCTGGATAAGTGATAATGGTAATCTTTTCCATACTTTTTCACCTGGTTTGAAAACTCTTCCCCCAGGCCAGATAACATATTCTGTTTGAATGTTAATGAGTTCAGGACCAGGTTTAGTACTTCTTCTGATAAGATTATAAGCTGTGTGTCAGTGGTACCCTAGAGAAAACCACCTTCTTGGATCCCTTAGTTTCTGTCTTCTTGACTCCAGAAAAGGGACAAGCCTTGCTACTGTTGGCTCCTGACCTGATGGTACCCATCCTAACACCTGAGAATTGAAAAGACCTAATAAAAAAAACTTTATAAAAGAATTACTAAGTTATCTCATTACTGTGTTATTTTCCTTTAGCTGCCTTCTGTCCTGGCTTCCTATGAAGTGGAATTTAATCTGCTCACTTTTTGTTATAACTGCCTTGTAAGTTAAAATAACTTGCATTAAGTCATTTCAAGTCTCCTTAATTTCCTATGAGAATACATATGACTTTTTCAATTTTGATGAGTAATATGAGACACAGCTTACAGCCAGTAAATTCTACAGCACTCTTCGTACCTCATCTGATTTATATTTTAGCTTTTTAATAATACACTCTAGCAACCTATGTGACACTTTCATTATTGTCGACATGCTTTGGGTTAAAGATGAAGCTTGAATGCTATAAAATGACTTTGAAAAAAGAGACATTATGTATACTTTAGTTTCCAGTTTTATGTTTGTTTCAAAAATATGAATAGATTTCAAGAGATTTAAACAAGACATTTTTTCTCCCCTGACAACTAGGGTATACATGTAAACAAAATAGCTGTTTTTGTTGCAAAGTATTTATTAATGACAGATGGACAAAAAAAGAAAAGTTTAAGTCTTTTTGCAGGAATTTTACCAATTCAGTGTTCCTCTGAGTAGAATTATATTCCCAAGACTTCTCTGTTGAAAGGTGTGTGTATGTATAAATACAAATCTTATTTCTTTCAAGGAATACATCTTCTATTTGAAGACAGAGATCTTCTATTATGCTCTGATTTTTTTTGTTTTGCAAAGTAGTTAATATAAAACTTTCGATATTTACTAGGGTCTGCATACAGAGTGTATATTTTGTTTCTGGTCCCTGGATTCCAAATCTATTTCAAAGGATTATAGAGTAGGAGGAAGACATTTCTGTATTATGAGTGAAGGTACTATGAGTTCACTATCATCTTCTAAAGCTTGAACCAACCATAATTACCAAGAGAAAAATTAGAACAAGTGAAGACAGGATATGTTGTTAAGTAGTAAATTATACATTAGCAGTTATAGCAACTTAAAGGTAGAGACTAAATAACTAGAATCAGTCTCCGGGAAGGGTAGGGGAAACTGAATTTTTAAATTATAATTTGATCTTTAAAATACTTGTCAGTATTTGTATGTGTATATGTGTGTGTGTTTGTACTAAAGCTTGGAAACAGGCCTCAAGGTCTTATTCATCTTTGTTGTTCGAGCACTATCACTTGAGTGATATTTCCACCTATGGCTTTTTGTTGGTTAATTAGAGCTACGAGTCTATTGGATGGGTGTGTCTGGGCTGGCTTCAAAAGATGTTCATATCTCAGCCTTTAGAGTAGCAATAATTATATGTATGATCCACCAACTCTTCGCCCTCCCCCCCCACCCATGCCCTGCCAAGTTCTTTTGAGTTTTTATTTGTATCTTTGGAGTTGTAGGAGTAATCTTCATAATCTGCCTCCTTTTGTACATTTCATAATTCTTTGTTGTTTTCAGCAAACTCTCTCTCCAGTGGCATTGTATTATGTCAAGAATAAAGTGCTCTAAATGACGTGACTGTGATTATTGACTGGCAGTTAAGCATTTGAAGTTACCATGGATCAGCTGCCAAAATGTGTCACCTAGTAATTTGTACCTGATGTTGATATTCTTGGAATGTTTTCATGAACAAGTTGGATTTACCACCTTTTTATATACTCTTTTGTTGCTACTTATGTGATGCTGTTTCTAGTGACTTGATAAAAATAACTAAGGGCTTCAGCATAAATAAGAAAATTTGGAACTGGATGATAATTTAATTTGTATCTTAGGCTTTCTCCTCCTATCCTTAATAGCCTAAAATCTTAAAAATATTGGTCTCTGCGTGTGTGTGTGTGTGTGTGTGTGTGTGTGTGTGTGTATGTGTGTGATTAGATTTATAAACAATGAATAGATTTCTCTTAGTAGTAGATTTCAGTACTTTGGGGCCCTTGTGTTAGCTTTTTAGGACTCCAGTGAAATATGCAATTAACCCATACATTTTGCCATAGGATTTAGATGTCAGGAATCCTGAGGTCTTTCCTACCTCCATATCAATTATCTTCAGTATAGTACTTTTTGTTTCAATAAAAAGACATTTTGGGGTGTCATCTTTTTGTGGCATTCATATGATGCCATGACATAATGGCCTTCTTTAGATTGAATAATTATTTTCAGAAATCCAACTATCATTAATTAGCAATAATACTTAACTATGCCATTCAAAGACTATATGTGTGTATATGTGTATATGTATATTTCTGATTAGATCTTAATCATGATCTTCAGTTCCAGATAGGAATCAGTACTATTATGAACCCACAATATCTAACATACTAACATACTCAGAGGGGCCAGAGAAACATCCCAAACTATTGTGATGGTTACTTTTACATATTAATGCCACTTGATTATTAGCTACACATTTCTAGGTGTGTCTGTGAGAAGGCTTATATATTTGATTAATATTTGAATCAGTAGACTGAGCTATGCAGATTGCCCTGCCCAATATGGGTAAGTATCCAACTGGACTCATTAAGGGTCAGAATAGAATCAAAATCTGAAGAAAGTAGAATCTATTCATTCTACCAGATTTCTTGAGTTCACTAAAAGATATATTTTATTAAATAGAAAGATGCCATAGTTGTTTTCAAAATACTGGGATCTATTCAAAGGTCAAAATTATGATTGAAGATAATTGAAAGCAAAATCATAAGGGAAAGTAGATAAGAGGTCAAATAGTTGGTGCTGCTGGAATATAATTACCTTGTTTTGGTGTACTTTGTTCATAATGCAGCCCTGAAGAGTTTGCCTACCTTGGCTAGTCAGTATTCTGGTGTCTTGGCCATAAGGTTTTCATATTTTTTAGAGGAGCCCAAGCAAGCTCAGGTCTTTGTTTCCTGACATTAACAGACTAAAGAGATCTGAGCGATGTCTGGTCTCTGGAGGGTGTTTATACATATTTGTGGAATGGACATCTTTTCTCTCCAATCTGAACAATGTATTTGAGAGACTGAATGCTTGGCTTCTCATTATGAGACGTGAGCACCCATACCGTCTTTGCTCCCTCCATGGGTTCTGTGGAACCTTTGCATGAACCATGCTTACTTGGAAGAAGTCCCCTGCTTGACAGTGCTTGCTGAAATTTTAGGAAATTTTCTACTCTCTCTCTCTCTCTCACTTTCTCTTCCTGCTCCTCCTCCTCTTCCTCCTCCTCCTCTTCCTCCTCCTCCTC
>NW_012267218.1:16696098-16736060 GCF_000151885.1 Dipodomys ordii | reverse complement strand
TTCTTCTTCTTCTTCTTCTTCTTCTTCTTCTTCTTCTTCTTCTTCTTCTTCTTCTTCTTCTTCTTCTTCTTCTTCTTCTTCTTCTTCTTCTTCCTCCCACCTGCCCCCCTTTCTCTTTCCTATAAAACTCTTCTCTCTCTTTTCCAGATACCTATTAAGCCTATACTTTTCTTTTTTCTTTTTTATCAGAACAGAGAACTTTTAGCAGCTTCTTCTTTCTGAGATATATTGAAGAGTTAGTTGTGAAGAGTCTGGAGAGCTACAGTGAGTTTGAGTGCTTTGTGTCATGAGCTGAAAGAAACATGGAGAAGTATGCAGAAAAGCTTTATTCTCTTAGTGTATTATGCTATGAATGGAGGAAAGAGCTTTTTGAGCCACTGCTCCACTTCCTGCTTTTTTTCCTCCATAGATTTTTTTTTGTTGTAAAAATACTGTAGAGAGGGGTTACAGTTACATGAGTTGGGTAATGAGAACATCTCCTATCAAGTATTGTTACCTACTTTTTGATGTCTAATTTAAGATAAGAATCTCAGGGAATTTTCTACCTGCACTGGCTTTAAATTGTGATCCTCAGATTTCAGCCTTCTGAGTAGCTAGTATTATAGGTATGAGCCACAGAGTCCTGGCTTAAGTGCTTCTTTTAAAAGAAAAAACATTCATATGTATTAATCTTGTTGAGCTCCAAATGAAACACGGACTTGAATTAAAAACTGCATATGAATTATACCAGCATTTTAATGTCTGACTGAAGTAATTCATCTTTTCATCATTAACACCAACATCAGCAGAAACTAGGTCTTTTATTAGTTTCAAATTCCAGTGAATGAGCTATGGCATCATTTGGATGTTTATTATAAAGACAGGAAATAAACTTCAATTTTAGCATGGAAAGACTCATTTTATAACAAAGATTATGTGAATATGGTATTTTTAAGTCACCATAGAGCAGGTATATAAAATCTTCTTCACAATCCCAAACACATTTTATCCACTAAAAGCATGGAAGATAGCAGGTGTATACTTGAATTCTTCACATTAGTTAAAAGTTTGGTTTCCTATGACTTCAGAAGCCATACAAAAGTGATTGATAAAATGCTTCTTATATTCTAAACTAGTATATTGTGTTTATATCTCATATCAGAATACATTGTTTCAATTTATTTACTTATTTTAAAACATACTGTGATATTGTTTACAGGGTTTCTACCTTCTGATTTCTAGAGTTGAGTATAAGCACTGTGATTTTTAAGCAAGTTGATAGTATAGAATGACTGTGCGTAGTGTGACAGGAGAAAGAAAGCTATTTGACACCAGAAAAAAAAATTCACTGAATTGACCTTAGAGCGTTATAATGGAAGGAACGTGGGATTGGGGTTATTGGCAGAAACATTGGAATATCAATGTATCTGAATCTAGAAAAACACATTTATGGCCTGTATCCTAACTAATAAGTTGTACATTGGTTAAACTGCCACTCCAGATCAAGCACTTTTCTCATAAAGTATTTTGAATATCACCGATGTCTTATAGGACAACACCGTGATTGGCTGAGAACTGGGGTATTAGCAAAACTGTGTGGTGCTCCTATGATGGATGCTGATCAGTGGGTTGTGGGATACTGAAGAAAAGATACTGATCATGTGATGAGTTTCAAGCTGGCTTATTTTATTGTAAAGATGCTGTACAGAGGGGTTACAGTTACATGAGTAAGGCAGTGCGTACCTTACTTGTTGAGCATTGTTACCCCTTCCCTTGTTGTTGTCCCACGTTGGGGTCTTGATTCAGGTCTGTTCAGCTTTCACGTGGCCTGCAATCAACACAGAGTAATTATTGCAAGTGTCAGTCTTGCATGTAGACTGATGCTCTTCCCCAGCAGAAACTATTATTATTATTATTGTTATTGTTATTATAACATATACCTTTATTATGTCTCAGCCACTTCAGCTCTGGAAAAACAGGCCATTCGAAGGGGTCTCCTTTTTCCACAGTGTTTCAGGATGAACTAGAAGCCAGACATAAGATCTTTCTAGTAGTAAAAACTTTCTTACATTAATGCTCAAGGGGTAAGGATCTAATTAATAAGAATATCCTCAAAACTAAATTTAATAATGCCTCTCTACGTGATCTCATGCCTGTGTCTTTGAATATGTTTCTCGATATGATTTGTTAAAGCATTTTTGTTGTGAACTACATAATACACACACACCAGAAAAATCAAGCTGGATTAATTATGCCAAAATAAAAGCAAAGTAACATATCAAGCAAAAGAAACTGTACATTTATTTAACCCTGAAAGTTTTCTTATACGATTTCCATTTCTCTTCCTTCTAAAGACTAAATTAATTAATTAATTAATTTTTGTTTGTGTCAGTTGTGGGCCTTGAACACAGGGCCTCTGGACAGCACTGTCCCTTTGCCTTTTTGCTCAAGGCTTGTTCTAATACTTTGAGCCAAAGCTCTACTTCCAGTTTTTTGTTTTTGACTAACTTTAACAAACAATTTTGTTGTTGTTGTTGTTGTTTTGTTGGTTATGAGGCTTGTACTTGGGGCCTGGTATCTGTCCCTGATCTATTGTGTTCAAGGATGGAGTTCTACCACAGCTCCACTTCTAGTTTTTGGGTGATTAATTGAAGATAAGAGTCTCACAGAGTTTTCTGCCTGAGCTAGCTTTGAACTGTGATCTTTAGATCTCAGCCTCCTGAGTAGCTAGAATTACCAGCATGAGCCACCATCACCCAACAACAAACATTTTTTATAACTAAAAACAAAACTACTTTTTTTTTTATGGTTGTGGGGCTTAAACTCTGGGCCTGGACACTGTCCCTCAGCTCTTCAGTTCAAGGCTAATAGTCTACCACTTGATCCACAGCGCCACTTCCAGCTTTTTCTGCTTATGTGGTGCTAAGGAATTGAACCCAGGGCCTAATGCTTGTGAGGCAAGTATTCTACTACTGAGCCACCTTCCCAGCCCCAACATTACTTTTGTTAATTGTGATTTGTTTTTATTTTCTGTAAGATTATTTGCCTACCTAAACACATACATACCTTTAAGCCCTCCCAAATTGGTTTTATTTGTTTCTAAACTTAAATGTCACAATATCTTGCATGTGCTGTTGTATTTGGTGTTCCCGAAATCAAATTTGTTTGTTGATAGTTTTGTATGTTTTACTAGTTGGATTTTTATTATCTCAATATTCCCTTGTATGACTCCTCTGATAATTTATATATTTATTTATTTTATTTATGTATTCACTTATTGAATAATAGAAATAAAAGCCAAGGGCAAAGATGACTATGAGAAAATAATTTAGGTCATATATCAAAAATCATAGGTGTCTTACCCACTAAGAGAAAGGTTGCTAAAGGACAGATAAACATTTTTATTACCTATGTAGTACTTCATGCCAAATTCCACAGTGCTGAACAGTCCTGACATGCGCAGCAGTTGCATTTAAGTAAATATGAATGATTAATTTTGTTTGCATGTACTTGCCTAGCTCTTAGGATTTAGCCATTTAGGACTGTACTTTTTCTAGTCTGTGTGATGAAATCTACAGGTTGTTGCATGTAAAAATGATTCTGATACTAAGAGTAATTTGAAATCATGATTTTCAGTTTTAAGACTCTATTCATAATGATACTAGGTTTTCAGTGTCTTACAATTTTTTTAACCTCACACCTGCTTTTTTTCAGGGTGGTGGTAGTTATTTCCTTCCCTTTTAATGAATTTGTCTTTTCCTTTACTATTCAAATTATTATAATGCATTAATAATATATATTCATAATCAAAAGCATGAAAAATATAGAGAAACAATAAATCATATTTCAAGTTATAGGTTGGGCAGCATGATAAACTATTAGTCAAAGGATTTTGAGATAAGGAGTTACATTTTGAGAGAGATGAATTTTCTAATACAAATGTTAGGCAGGCAATGAGAAAATCTGGTGGATAAGATCGCTGGTTTGGATATTGGTAATCACATTCTCAACTATTGACATGAATAACTCACCTGAGGTCATGGAGCCAGAGTCTCACTGAACCACAGTTCCCAAAGCCTGTGCAAAATGGCAGCCTTGGTCAGATCATCCAGATCTAAGAACTACCCAATGTGTGGCAGGATTTGATGATGCATAAGTCTTCAGGAGTTAATGACATATTAATCCAATTTTCCAGATGGACTATCCCTCTTGTTTGTAGACCTCAATTAAAGTGCAAAGTCTTGGGACCCAGTCAGTGCTACATTTTGAGTGTGCCAACTCTCCTCTCTGAAGAATGCACTTTGAAGAGTACACCTTGTTTCCCTTTTATTTTGCTTTGCATTTATAAGCCTGTTCCAGCCAAAGTCTCCTCTGTGTTTGTCCTTGCACTTTCTCATCCTTGACTATGACCTGGATTGGGTAACAGTTCTATAGAAATTTCCATTTTCAGGCCACCAACTATACCTGTGAATTGTGTGGCACTTTGGAAGTATGGGTGTAGAGAGGTAAGTTAATGAGTTGGAGGCGAGCAAATATTATTTTCACTTGACATGGGGTTCAGTTGGGATCATGGGCACATTCTTTTAATTGTGTTATCACACTCATTCAGATCTGTGTCTTCTGTTTCAAAATTCTTCCTTGCACTAAATGAATTTGAGTTGTGTGTATGTTCTCGAAAGATAACTCACATGAATAATCTAAATTAACACTGGTAAGAGTTACGCAATTAGTGAACTCAAATCCAAAATTCCTTGATCAGGGCACAAAATAATGGTGATACCTAATACCTTTTGCATTAACTATCTTCCACATGCTCTTCGAAGTATTTTGTGTCTAGTAAATTATTTAAACTTCACTACCATACTGTAATATAGATGTTCTATATTTTGGAGAAAGTTAATTAATTTTCCTGAGGTCACAAAAGTAGTTATTATTTTGAATCAATATAATTCTGACTCCAGAATCTAATCTCAGTCTCAACACTCTACTCCTTCCAAGTAGTACTAGCAGAGGTGCCAACAGGTCAATTATCAGTATATTGTCTATTCCAAAGAATAGTCTGAGTCTATGCCACATCACAGATATATTCATAAATATTTTCAGTAAACTGGTGTGCATGTATATATTGTTTTATTTGAGAATTGGCTAGAGAAATCATTCAGATATTAAATTAATATCTCTCTTTAATTTGTTAGCTATTATGATTTAGGGTAGAGATTTGACTATAATTCACTTTTTTTCCAATGTAAAACATACTGCAAACCTAAATGTTGTATACTTACTGCTTACTAGTATTATTCTATAGTTAGAAAACTTACATTTTTGCCTCAGTTTCCATGAAATAAAAGTATCTTGGTTTCATCTTTACTTCACTGTGACCAGTTTAACCAAATGGAACCTTCTTTATAACTTTTTTTTTTTTTTTGGTCGGTTGTTGGGCTTGAACTCTGGCCTGGGTGCTTTCCCTGCACTCTTCAGCTCAAGGCAAGCGCCCTACTTCTTGAGACACAGCAACACCACTTCTGGTTTTCTAGTGGTTTATTGGAGATAAGATTCTCACAGATGAGTTTCCTGTCCAGGCTGGCTTTGAACCATGATCCACAGAGCTCAGCCTCCTGAGTAGCTAGGCTACAGGTGTGAGCCACTGTTACCCGGCAACTTTGTTGTTTTTGATATGATCATAGTCAAAGATATTTTGAGATATGCAAATAGCAGAAATGATAGGTCAACCAATTATGATGAGTATATTCTGTGGAACTGTATCAGGAACTAATAACTTTATAGCAGGTATCTAGGTTCAAGCCCTACCATGTTTCTAGGAACAAGACTATTTGAGATTTATAAAAAAAATATGGTTATTACTCTGTTGTCCTATTTACAAATTATGAAGGCAATAATGTAAAAAATTGCAATGCTTCCTAGAACTATTAAAAGTAAGTAATTAACATTATATAGTTCAGGCCACTTTTCATAGGGTATGGGTAATATATATTCTAATTACAGTATTAAATTAATAATTTCTTGAGTTGTAAAATATACCTCAGATATATCCAGATATATCAGATATATCCATCCATACATAAGTACATATATGCACAAACACATTTATAACAATTATTATGAATGAGAGATCATTGTGCTGTAGAGGATATAAGACAATCAGGATTAGACCAAGATTGAAGGTGAGAGATTTTCAAGGACATATTGAAAACAAGAGTGATTGGATTGGGTGTAGTGGAGGGGCAGAGTGCTCACCTAGCTTGCCAGAGGCTCTTGGTTAGATTCTCTCTGGGAAGCCTGGGGGAGGAGGGTAGGTATGGTTGCAGAATGCATACTAATGTGTCACTGTAGGGGGCATGGCACTAAGGTCCCATGGTGAAGGAAGTAGGGCCTATTTCAGAAAATGGAAAGAATTTCAGCAGGGATTGAATTCAAAGAGGAAATAGCAAAACTAATAATAGATAGTTCAGGGTCACATGGACCATGGTTTAAAAAAAATAAAGATGCTTATTTCATTGGCAAAGAACTATCCAGAAGTACGTGGCTAATCAACCATGTCCATAATCATCATAAACAGATTATGCTTACCAGCTATTTCTATTACAATTTATCAGTGATATTAGGCCAATTCTCACAGGTCAGATTGCTGCACTTTCTCTGAGGGCTTCAAGGTCCTTTTCTTTGTTTGTTCTTCCCTACTGTGAATTCAATTGTATCACTCTCCCTCAATCATATAGCAAAAGTCCTAGTGGCATAAATTATGACTATCCTGGAATTGCAACTTCTAAAAAGATAATCAAGTGAAATTAGGTGGTAGGCCTTAATCCAATTACCCTGGTGCTTTATGTAAGATGAGCATATAAAGAGACATACAGGTATACACCTACAAAAAAGATTCATTTGGGGACACAGTGTGGAGAGGGCCACCACCAAGCCAGAAAGAAGGGACCTCATAGACCAACCTCAGAAGCTTCTACTTCCTAAAATGGGAGAATTTACTCTTTGTTGTTAAATACCATTTGGTCTGTGATATTTTCATTATGATACACTTGCAAGACATCTCATCTACTTTTTCCTTCTCTGTGTTTCAATTTTAAATTTATAATCCTGTAATGGTGTTTTATCATAGCAGCTCATTTAATTTGGGAAAATGGTGTATTAGTATTATTTTAGGGGCACTCTTAACACTCCATTTCCCAGAAGGTGTTTCTCACAGATAAAATAAATTGATTTAGGAAACTAAGCAGTAAGGTGGGATCAGGTTTTGTGGTTTTTTTACTCTGGCAAAGTTCCTACTGAAGCTGGGGAGGTTATACAGACTCAAATAATCATTACACATCCACAGCCCTGCTGTTGGTGTGCTGGGATAGTTTTTAATAATTCCTAACATGTTTCCTTCAATAATTAATGCTTCGGTAGTTTTAAATGTTTCAGTACAAAAAACAGAACACCCCAAAGAAACAAAACATGCAGTCAGATCTCCACGTCATAACACAAATAGATGTTTTGCAATAATTTGCATGGAATTAATTCCATCCCAGGGTTCTGTTAAAAAAAAATTAGAAACCACTTAAAGGCGGAGCTCTGGTAGTTTATGTGTCTCAAGACTCCCTCTCAGGAATCGTTGCAAATCTTTGCAGTCCATTTTGTATTCCACACATACTTTGTCTCTTGATGGCTCTGATGGTTCTTAATTGCATTTCTCATAGCCAGTCTCAGCAGGATGTTTCTTTCATCTAACAACTAGTACTGATATGCCATCCTGGCTAACACAACTAGTCTCAGTTTAATTATTAATACTCTAATGCCTTTCCAGAAAACATTAAAGAAAACATGAAAGCACATTGCTTAAATAATTACTAGAATAATTACTTGAATAATTCTTTCTTTTTTTGGAAAGACTTAAAAATTATTTGTGTATTTATTTTTAACTTCTGGTGTTCAGAGTAGAGTTAGTCATAGTCATACATCCTTACTTTCTGGAACACTATTGATCTCCTAAAGGATCTCTGCATTTTATTCATTTGTATCATTACTTTTTTTATTCCTTCTGTCATTCTTATTTTTCTTGTCTCTTAGGCAATATTCCAAATGTGATTTTGGAAAAATTCTTGTATTTCATTTGGTTCTCATAAAATATGTACATATATTTTTGATTTGTAAAATTAGTATGTAAATTGGGTACATCTTTTTCTTCAGCACTAAGTCTCTAAGAACTCTTTCTCTTTTTAAAAAAAGAATATGGATAAAATAAGCTTTTACTCTTAATTTGGAGGGAAAAAAAGCTCTCACAAACAACAAAGCTTCAATGCTTTGTTAAACTTAGTTTCCCCAAACTCTAGCCTCTAATTAAGCATACAGTGTCATACCTCAGGCACACATTTTATATGGAGCACTGTTCCCTAGAGACTATTGAAATACTCACTGAGGAGAACAAATATATTTCTGATTAGGATTGAAATATGATAATAAGACGATGCTGGCTATCCAACAGAACTCTTGATTCCTTCCTTTACACACCATGGAATGGATCTGACAGTATATGTCTTTAGTGGAGGTGGAGTTAAAACACAGCTGAGATTTATCTTATGGCCTCATCAGCAGATAAACAGTGTCTGTGCAACAGAATGTGTGGATAGGAAGCAAAGTGAGAAGTAGCAATACACATGCATCACTGCTTCTAAGCATCAGGAGATCCAGGAAACTGGAAACTGAACACGGAACTCCTATCTTGAACCTTAGGTACATGTTAGGAAAGAAAGAAGTGGTTAATGGTATAGGTGATATACTTTTGGCTGTGCAGATTAAATTAGCTCATTTATATGACATCTGTCTGCTGCTAATATAATAATATTTATGTAAGCTTCTGATATTTCATTTATGTAATTGTCTGTTATTAATGCAATTTGATGATAAGATTGCTGGTTGTGATATCAGATATTGCAAAATAACCTCAAACCGAAAAAAGTAGAAATAAAAAGTGTGATGAATGTAAATGTCCCAGTAATAGTTATTACCCATGGTCAAGGGTTTGGGCTTGTGCATATAACTTAAGGGGGTTAGAATACTATTGTTTTCCTAATTCATTTACATTCTTAATAAAACTACTAAACCCCTACTAAGACTACTAAACCCCTATAAAAGTACTAAAACCCCTTCTGTTAAAGTAAATTTGGCATATCTTTAATTAAATAAAGGTCATATGCAAAAGTCTGAAGCTTTATATTAATTTTTCTAAAATTTACATTTGAAGGAAGTGAAATATTTTGGGCAGGAAGAAAGGTATTTGCAAACACTGCATGAGCTGAAGTAACTTTGGAAAGTCATTCCAATGCTAAAGGCAGAAAAATTAAACACTTTTTGGAAAATGTTTAATAACCACACAGAAACACCACTGACAGATTGCAACTGGTAACTTTGCAGTGAACCAAACTCTTCTCACCTTTGCAGGCTCTCGTAGAAAGATCTGCAATATTGAGATATTGTGCGATTATCTGGATGTTTCGAGTCAGTACTGGGCTTATAATTATGGCTGTGGGCAAGTTTAGGCTCTCAGTTGATTGGAAACACATGTAATGCTGTTACCCTTTTAGTTTTATTTACCAGACTAACATTAGGTATTTTATATTAGTTTATAGTAAAGATAGGGCAGAGTTAGAGGGATACTAGTGTTGGGTGTAGAGAATGCTAGAGGCATATGAAAAAGGGGCAAGCAACATCATGAAACAAGGAGGCTCTTTGTTGGAGTTCATTGTTCGTCACTGAGAAGGTGTTGGCCTACCAATTGGAAAAGAATCCAATAGCACTAGGATTAAATCAGTGATGGTCACAAGGACTTTATCCCTCATTCATGTATTTCAGCACCCTGGGGTGATACAGCACCAAGGACATGATGCTGGGGGCAATGATGAGTGTTGTTATCCCTTACTTTTTACTAGTATCTATATTGTTTAAGCAAAAATAAATTTTCATTTAGCAATATAAGTCCTGTCAATTGTGTCTAGTAATTTCCATCATAGCTCATTGTCAGTAAGAAGCAGTTTTTTTCCATAATATTGAATGTCATCAGCCACTTTTCTACACTAACTCCAGAGTTTATCTGCTATTTTCTATGTTAAATAAATAGACATTAAGTGACTTGTCCTGGTGCTACCATTTCCGGCAAATTACATGACTTCATTCTTCTTTATAAATGAATAATACTCCATTGTTCATAGGCATTACTTTTTTAGCAACAAACATGGTTGTGCATTTTCATTATGTATTGATGTACATTTTTCAAATATATGCCCCAAACTAGTATCACTATATTATCAAAATTACCAATTAATAAATGAGCAAGTGGATGGAATAAACAATTCTTGAAGGATAAATCCCAAATGACCAATATAAAGAAATGTTCAACCTCCCTAACCATAAAGAAAATACAAATGAAAAGGATATTATGATTTTATCTTAACTTCAATCAAAATGACTACCCACAAGTAAATAATAAGTACAAGTGAGGAGGTGTGTATGGGGGGAGTGGTCCTTATAAACTATTGGTAGGAATATAAATTAGTACAAGCATTATGGAAGTCGGTATGGAGATCCTAATGAAGTACTATAGTCTTTCAGCACTTTCCTGGCTCTAGACTGGGTGCCCAGCTCACTCAGTGAGTGTGAATCATTAAGGAACTTGAGTAAAACAAACTGAAACTCACCTCGGCTATGTATGCCCTGTACTCTCATTCTTCTGTGCACACCGGCTCTCTGTATCCCAATCTTGCAGTGCTGTTGCTATTTTGTGAGATTTAAGAGCCAAGGAGGACCTCATCATGGATTCAGGAGGGCTAATCACTGGGACAGACTCTTAAGGCCATCTGTTCAGTAGTTCAGCCTCAAAACAGATTAGTTTTCCTGCATCATTCAGAAGCTTGGAGAGGTTACTCTCCCACTCCTGCATTCCTGAAGTTATGACTCAATCACTCCTTCCATATGTTCTATTAATTTACTCCTTAGCCATTTCTCTGATTTAATGTAAAAGTATGAAAGTACTTGTACTAGTACTTTTGGTCTTCCATTCTGTTTCTGTAATAACTACAGGGAAAGTCAAACCTTTTTCTTCTTTGCAGATATTTAATTGTGTTAAAAATTACTTCATAATTATTTATGCAAATCTACTATTTTACTAGTTAAATTTATCCTCCTAACTTTCTTTTCCTTTGTATTTCTCAGTGCTTGATTTCTGTGTGAATAAATACATAGGGCTTTAGAACTTCTACTATTAACTTTTCTTTCTTTTGTATTTCATGCAATATTTTAGTTTTATGAGTCTCTTGGAGTGGAGCTTTATGTTCCAGTTATTTTTCTGACTACCCTAGAGTAGAAGAAAAGGGCTTGATTCATTGTCATGGAATCTGTAATTCTATTATTGTGACCGAAGATAAGTTTCGGCCAGCACATCATTCTATTGCTGCATATTGAACTAAAATCCATCAACTTTTCTGTCTTTCCCTTATAATCTATTTTATCACAGCTCTTTCACTCCATCCAAAAGTAATCAGAAGACAATGGTTTGTTCTAACTATATTTGAAAACTCTTCTAAAATTTATGAATTCCCTAGAGATAGATGCACTATTGATTTATGCAATTGTTACATAACTAATTCCATTACCACCTCCCCAAGTTAACTGTACCAAAGTCTACTATTTACTTATTGCCACTGAAAGATGTGGAAGGTCTTTCTTCACAGAGGATAACTGTCATGTCTGAATTGAAGGGTCTACTTAGGTAGAAATACTGCCCTTGAGTTAAAGAACATTTAGCTTAATTTGTCTTTTGTTCAGCAGAAATTCATGGTCACTGGAGATTAATAGTGCATTTTGCAATTTACTTGACTTCATTCTTACCTGGTCTGACATCCCTGTTGGGCTCCCTGGTAGAGACCTAAAGAAAGCCACTCCATTAAGCAATCCTGCTGTGATGTTTCTGATATTTTAGAAGTTAAATGCATTTCTGCAATATACATCCACAGGTTTGGGGAGAATATTTATAGATCTGTAGTAAGCTGGTCAACAACAGAAACAAATTTTTACCAGTGTACTATCGACTTCAATTATTTTTTTAATCACATCTTCCATCATTAGAACTGTAACCTGCCACAGTTGTGCTCTTTAGTTAATGGCCTAATTTTTTTGCAGGGCTTTTAAAATAACTTCTAAAATTATATGAGGTAAAGATAAGATTAAAGAATGTTGGATTGAACAATGAAAAACTTGCCCAGCAACCAAGGACTTTTGAACACTAAATTAATTGGATAAAGAATTTCGGAAACCAGGGAGATTGTGTGTGTGGTATTCTGATGGGGTGAAATTTTATAATTAAAGGTTACATACCATAACTTCTATATTTAAGAACACACTTCATTCAAGAAATGACACTCAGCACTCTCATTATGCCTGTAATATAGCACAAGCCTGCCAAGTCTCAAATACTTAAGCTGAAGCTTGCTCAGAGATGATAAGCTTAATAGCAAAGAATATGAACAGTATATATATATATATATGCATATATACACACATATATGTACATATATATATACACACACACTGTAATCTAACTGTAATCTATCATATGACTGAAGATAAGACAATTGATTTTGAGTTCCAAAATCTGTGCAGTGTGTCCCTGTGTGAATAACACAGCATTCTCTTTGGCTCTATTGTTATCTGTATTGCCTTACTAGAATGAGAACAGAGGTGCCACTTTCAGCCAGAGTCATTCTGTGTGTCTGTTTCTCTCTTCTCCCTTCTTACCATATGACAAGTAAATTCTGAGTAGAATTTGTTCTTCAGCTCTAGTTGTAGACTAAATTGGGTGTGGATGATACCATTGTGGACTCATGTTGGATAAGGATGTAAGAAACTAGCAATTATTGTTATAAACCACAGCACATTCACCACTTTCAAACAACCAGCACTCAATCCTCAGAATATATCACAACAAGACCACACTGGTATATAGTAAGCAATCAATGCATAACTGTTAATTGCAAATCATGTCTACTACAGCCATTTCCCAAATAAGCACTTACTATTATCCCAGCAGAAGATAATGATTATTTATAGGAGCTAATATATGTCTTGATTCCTAAAAAGTGAGCTTAAAACACATTTTTGGAAAATAAGGGTGACATGATCAAATTAGCACCTAAATAGTAAAACTATAATACAATTAAAATTATTCAGTCAGGGCTGGGAGTGTGGCTCAGTGGTAGCATGCTTGCCTTGCATGCATGAGGCCCTGGGTTTGATTCCTCAGCACCACATAAGCAGAAAAAGCCAAAGTGGCACTGTGGCTCCAGTGGTAGAGCGCTAGCTTTGAGCTGAACAGTTCAGAGTTCAGGCCCAGAGTTCAGGCCCCAAGACCGACAAAAAATAAATAAATAAAAAATTATTCAGTCGTTGTATCTTTATCATAGCAAAGGATTACTGACAGTCTCCTCACGGAACCAGATCTCACTTGGACTTTTGGGGGAGAATGGACCCGGTAATAATTGGATTTTTGTAGTTTTGAATACCAAATAGACAAAAATATTAAGGGGGAGTTTTAAGTAATTAGGATTCTGGCTTTGGAGAGTTCAACTGAGTCTACAGTGGGTCAGTCCTATGTTGGTTCACTATTAAAAATTTCTTCAGGCAGTGTTAATATTGTAAATTGTAATGCATGCTTTAAGGAATATTTGGAATACTTACTGCAAAGAGGTGCTGGTAGGTGCATTTGAGCCATTTAATGGTTTGCAGATATATCAGAAGTTTGAGTACTCTGTGATTTGGTAAATAATTTGCTGGTATACATTATTGTTCTTTAATTCCATATTATGTCATTAAAAACAACTAAAATGTACGTATTCTTTGTCTTTTGTTGGTCCTTGGGTTTGAACTAAGGACCTGTATGCTGTCACTGAGCTTCTTTTTCTCAAGGCTAGCACTTTACTACTTGAGCCACAGCTCCATTTCTAGATATGCTTTGGTAATTCATTGGAGATAAGAGTATTCAAGGCTTTGAATTGTGATCCTCAGATGTTAGCCTCTTGGGTGGTATGATCCACCATTACCCAACTTGCTATTTCTTTTAAAAGGGATTTTACAATAGTATAATTGTGGGCCAGTGACTCACAGTGATCCCAGCTTCTAAGGAGGCTGAGATCCAGAAGATGGTTGTTTAAAACAATCCTACTTGGGAAAATCTGAGCTACTCCATTTTCAAAAGCTAACAATGAGTAAGTAACTAATGTAAAAAGCTGGGCTAGAGCTGTGGCTCAAGTAATAAATTGACACCTGAGCAAACAAACCAAGCAGGCTTGAAGAACTGAGTGGAAGTCTTGGTAATGGCAAGCACATGAATGTAAGTGTGTGTGCGTGTGTGTGTGTGTGTGTGTGTGTGTGTGTGTCTTTCTGTTTGTGTGAGATAAAAACAGCCCCAGGAAAGATACCTAACAAACTGAATGAATAGAGTTTTATAGTATATAGTTTGAAGTTCTCAGAATGGTATTCATTTGATAGTAAAATAAGGAAGTGGGTCAGTGCCTATCTTTTTACCCCTCTACATACCCTGTAGCAACTGAAGGTTTTGGTTTATGTATTTTATCTATTGAAATTAATCTACCCTCTCTGCATAGACATGACTTAATACTACAGTTAACATACACAAATGTGTGTGTGCACATGTGTGTGTTGATGCCCATATTTTCTCTAAGCTACACTAACTTGAAGAGAGAACTGAGGATCAATTGACCCTAACAATGGTAAGCCCACATTCTGACATCAGTTCCAAATTGGAAACCTGGGTCTCTCAATGCAAGCAAATTATCTCATGACTCCTGGAGCTGCTTGTCAGTCGATCTGTACAGTTCTGCACAATGACTGTGTTTTCTGGGGTAATGGAAGGCCATGTCCTCTCCCCATTGTATTGAGATCTGCTGTGAGGTAGCACAAGGAAAATATTCTAGGTTCTTGTCTCCTTCACTGTCTTGAGAAGTAGCAGTTTATTTTATTTCCCCTTTACATTCATTATAGTCTTGTACCAAAAACGAGCTGATAACAAATAAACAATCCTAGGGGCAAGGCAATGGTGGGATGAGGTAGGGGAGATGGAAGTGGGTGGCATGAGAGAAACTAGAAAACAACGTAGAGGATTCTGTGTTCACCTCTACCTTTTTGTTGCTAATTGCTCTTGTACTGAACTCAAACTTTCTTTTATTACTCATGGTAGATGAATCTCACTTTTACATATTGCTTGGTAGAGATAATAGGGCCAGGGAGGGGAGAGAGAGAGAGAGAGAGAGAGAGAGAGAGAGAGAGAGAGAGAGAGAGAGATTGTAATATTAAGGTATGACCTCAGGACTTTGCAATTTCTAGGCAAGCACCACTCTTCTTGAGGAAAATTACCAGCCCTCTTTGTTTTTATATTTTAAGCAGAGTGTTAGTGCTTTTGTCCAAGGCTGGCATCTGACCTTGATTCTTCTACTGATACCTCCAGAGTAGCTGAGATACAATATGAGCCACCGTACTTGGCTCCAGGAGATAATATTATGGGGTAGAGACCATTTCCTCTGAATAATTAAGAGTTTTAATCCTCAGGAGCGGTGATCAGCTTTATCATATTGAATTAACTTTTCATTCATTTATTCATGAAATAATTCTAATATACTTATTAAATCATTTCCATGTGCCAGATACCCTGTAGGGGGCTGAGAATAAAGTGGTGAATAATCACAGTTTCCAGACTTGAAAGAGTTTACAGTGATGAATCACTACATGCTCTTGGACATTAAGTCCTCAACACTCCTTGCATATACTAAATCATTTTATATTCAGAACAGGTGTTATTTATTTAGTTCTTTTGTTGATTATTTTTTATTCTTTTGAGGCAAAGTTTTGCCAAGAAGCCCAAACTAGGCTTGAACTTCTCTCATGATACTCCTACCTAGGACTTTAAAATACTGGCATTATAGGCTCATTCAGTTTTATTAAGTTCTCCTAAATCCTAAGTACAAGTCTGTTACAATCATTGTCATATCTAAATCTATTTGTCTATATATGTAAATACACAGATTTACATACATAAATATACATGTGTAAATTTTACAAACATGTATATATTTATGTCTCAAGGAAATACTTGCAGAATAATTAATAGCTTTACACATAAGAAAACCAAAGATATAAATGTTTAAGTAAACTGTCTTATAGTTACTAGAGATAGAGGAAAGGAAATGTGGTATTAAAAAGGCAGGGGAGGGCTAGGAAGGTGGCTCAGTGGTAGAGTGCTTGCTTTGTATGCATGAGGCCCTGGGTTCAATTCCTCAGCACCACGTAAGCAAAAAGAAAAAAGCTGGAAGTGGCGCTGTGGCTAAAGTGGTAGAGCGCTAGCCTTGAGCTGAAGAACTGAGGGACAGCGCCCAGGCCCAGAGTTCAGGTCCCATGTCAGCAAAAAAAAAGAAGGCAGGGGACTTGATTTGATGTGCATGTATTCTGGGTTGTAAAAAACTCAGTTTTCACTGACTCTGAATTACAAATGGGGATCTCTGTCTGTTGCAAGGGGTATCCTTTTATCAACATCTTAATAGTCATCAATTTACATGTATTTACAAACTTCTTTCTTAATATATTTACAAATTTAAATATAAAACCTTAGACTGAGAAAATGAAAGTAATTAAATTGCTAATAAAATCTTAGTAAAATAGAGAAATGGTTAATATATGTCAACTAAAAACTCTCCATGCTTGAAATTAACCATACTCAAGATAAAAATGTTAAACAAGAACACACATTTGGAAACTTTCTAGTTCTTCATATTCGGAATTTTTTTTAAAAAAGAAAAGATCCTGGCTTGCTTGCTACTCTGTTTTAGTAGTAGCTTTTAGTAAATAAAGTCATAATTATTCCTTCCTTCCTTCCTTCTTTCCTTCCTTTTTTCCTTCCTTCCTTTTTCCTTCCTTTGTCTCTCCTTCCTTCCTTCCCCTCCTTCTTTTTTCCCTTCATCTGTCCCTGCCTCTGTTCCTTCCATCTTCATACACTGTTTTTCTTACTAGTATTCAATCCTTTCATTTCATCTTGTAGTGTATGTTAATTGTTCAAAATGGATTTTATTGTCACACTTGTATCTACAGGAAATTGACCCCTTCATTTACTTTCACTGCCTCACTTGTCTATCCTCTATTATTCAAACAGCTTCAATGAGTTTCCCTTTTTTTAATTTAAATTTTATTCTAAAGGTGACATAGATAAGAGTTCAGTTACATAAGTAAGGTAATGAGTACATTTCTTTTGGAACAGTGTTAACCCTTCCCTCATTTTCAACCGGTTTTTCCCCTTCTGACCCCTTCCCCTACCCAAACTGTATAGTTCATTTCCAACTTGGTGTCTAGTGAATATCACTTCTGAATTGGTTCACCCTTTGTCTCACCATTTCTGTGATTCCCTTCCCCTCCCCAAATCAAATAAACTTATTTACAAGATAAAGGGTACAGAAAGCAAAAACAGTGACAAAAGGGAATAAACAGAAGGAAAAAACCCTGAAAAACAGTATAATAAAAAAAACACTTGTTTCCATTTCTTGTAGTTCATTTCAAGAAGCATCATTTTATATGGTCATAGGCACATGTGTATTGAGCCCCTGAGGTCCTCTCCTAAGAATATCCTCCTTTCTTCTCACTGTGTAAATGTTGCTAGTACTGTTTATTTAATCATGTCTAAGTGTAATTATCATCTTTTACTATCCATTGGATTTACTTGTAGCTAGTTTCCTTTTGCTATTCTAAGACATCTTACTGGATATTCTGAGAAGCCATGATAGGAGGTAATGTTTTGTCCTGGTCTTCAATGTGATTGCAATCAGATGCAGTTATTTTCATTCTTTTCAACTATGGCTTCTGGTAAGAATTGCTTATGTATCACTTTTCAGTATGTGAAATGCCATCTTTTTGTTTCTCTTCATCCCAAGAGAAGAATTGGATATTGTAGGTTTGTCTTTCCTATGTTAACAGACTCTTATGTTCTAGTTTACTCTTTCTTTTACTATCCTAAGCTTCATATCCTAATTAATGCTCTTCTAACTAATGGATTTAAAATGAGTTGGCTTAAGAGGGGAGATTTGTATGGGGCTATAATGAATTTTAGATTGGAAGGGATAAATGTACACACATAAAAACAGTACAACACAAAAAGTGTTGAAATCTGACTTGGATGTTAAGGAGAGATTTTCAGAGGAAAAACCATTAGGAAAAAACATTTCATGAGTGACTGACAAAAATCAATGTAAGTAAGAATGAAATGCAGGTAAGCAAACATATATTTCATGTAGATATAAATAAGCTGGTAGTGGGGTTCTGGTGGCTCACACCTGTCCTTGCTACTCAGGAGACTGAGATCTGAGGATCATGATTCAAAGCCAGCCTAGGCAGGAAAGTCCTTGAGCATCTTATCTCTAATTAACTATCAGAAAATTAAGAAGTAGCGCTGTGGCTCAAAGTGGTATAGCTTAAGAGCTCAGGCACAGTGTCTAAGCCCCAGAGTTCAAGCCCCAAGACCAGCAAAAAAAAAAATAGAAAAAAAAGGGAGCTGTTCATTTATTTGTAATATTAAGTAGAGCACATACTATAAATAAGATAAAAAACACAGACTGGATAATATATGTGGGAAGCAGCAATGTGAAAGGTAGAAGTATATAATTTTGTATTTATCCTATATGTATTGGACATCATTGAACATTTTTACAGAGGAAAATGTGATGGTCATATTTGTATTATTAGGAAACTCTTACATTAAAAGCAGGGATGGTGACCATGAATGCTTTGAGAATAGTGGCCTTTAGGAGACAGATAAAACAGGGTAGAGATAATGAGGACTTACAAGAAGATAATAGTCAGTGTAGGGAAAATAGGTGTAGTGCATATTCAGGAGGGAAATTAAGACATTTTCATTATCTGGGTAATAACAAAGAAGTGACAAGAAACACTACCATACCTTATTTCATGAACAGGCCCCCTTCCTTGAAAAGGAGGACTTAAACATGGGCAAGCCTCCGAGACTTGAGAGACAGATGGAACTAGAGAGAGAAGAGAGAAAACTAGAAATCTGTTTTTCATATTTAAAAAGAATGTGCATATGTCTATCAGAGAGTTCAATTTCTCAATTCAATTGTTTCACAAAGGAAACTCTCAAGCTTCTGTTATCAAAAGCTGGTGATTTAAGTACAGGCAGGAAGCCAGTAGGGTTTTGTAATTTAAATCCTATTTAATAACCATATGTACTAAATTGTCCTACATACAGAAAATAAGAAACGAGACAAGGAAATGGAAATGAATTACATTTTGATCTGTAATCCTCCAGATGGAAACAGTAATATCAAAATAGAAACAATTTCTTGTACTTTCGTTATTTCATATTTCTACATCTTTCACGTCTCTTTTTAGGTGGGGTTTGATGGGCTTTCTAGGAAGAAGGCAATTTCATGATCTGAAGAGTAGACAGGAAGTTTGAGGGTTTACATCTTTGTTGTGCTTTAAGATATTGACTACCTAATAAGCAAGGCTTGGACAAGATCAAAGGGCAAGACATAATGATAACCTGTATCTACATAATAAGTTAATAAAGTCTTAAGAGATGAAGCATTTGCAGTATAATTTCCCAGGTTGAGAAATAGGTAGAAATTTAATAAGTCTAGCTTTAAGCTCTGGAGTTGAGTCCCATATCTGCCCTCCTCCCCCATTTTTTGTAGTGGGAACTGCACTGTTTTCTTCTATTTCTGACATTGCCTTAAGGCAGATTCAGGTTACTGTCAAAGTCTGGCTCACTCTATGATTAGCAGAGGTGCTCCAAAGTGGCCAGGAATGAAGAGTCTGGTGAAATGGAAATCTCTCTGAAGCTATCTATATTCACTGATGAGTGGGTGGAGGTGGGGTAATGAACTGTAGGTAAACATGTGAATTATGACATTTTGGAAGAGGAAAGGACGTAAAGATGAATTCCAAGAGAATTGCCAGAAAAGCGAACATAATTGAGGAGAGAAGATTGATGATCAGAGTAAACCAGAAAGGAAAAATTATGATGCAACCAAGAGACTTACAAGAGGATTACACTGGGGATATCCATCCTTTTAGAGAAGGGTTAGTCATTCTTACTTATTTTCTTTATTTGTTATTAAATGTTTCTATGAAGACCTGTGCTAATCCATCTGGGAACAACTTTTGGCATCTGTGGATTGGATGAAATAAGATGAGATTGAGAATCTCCATAAGAGATTGACAACCAGCATATATTTTGTAACTCAGGGTAGAATTTATGTCCTCAAATAGTATAATTTGAGGAAAGAGTATTAAATGTTACATTCTTCTTTTTTTTTAATCGGTCGTAGAGCTTGAACTCTGGGCTTGGGCACTGTCCCTTAGCTCTTCAGCTCAAGGCAAGTGCTCTACTTGTGGCTCTACTTGAGCCACAGTTCCACATCAAGTTTTCTGGTGGTTTACTGGAGATAAGAATTTCATGGACTTTCCTGCCTGGGCTGTCTTTGAACCATGATCCTCAGATCTCAGCCTCCTGAGTAGCTAGGATTATGGGTGTGAGCCACTGGCACCCAGCCTTAAATGTTATATTCTTGATTTCATTAACACTTGTATTTTTTTTTTTGCTGGTAGCCTTTTTAAAAAATATAGTTTTTATTGTGAAAATACCATACAGAGGGGCTACAATTACATGGGAAAGGTAATGAGTATGTTTCTTTTTTATTATTATTATTGTGAGAATACGGTACAGAGGAGTTACAATTACCTGAGCAAGATAACGAGTACATTTCTTATCAAGCATTGTTGCCTCCTCCTTGTTTACCCTTCCCATCCCTTCCCATACTCCTCCCCTCCCCCCACCCTATCCTCCTCCCACCCCCCACCAAAGTTGTTAAATTTGTTTTTCGACATAACGACTTGTACATCTCATTGTTGCAATGGGTCCAGCTGTATCCCTAGTTAAACGATTTGTTTTTTTCCTTTCCCCTCCACAAATACAGTGAAAGTCTGGGTTATACTGTGGGGGAGGGACATACAAAGCAACACAGAAATCTCTTATAAATATGATAGAAACAATTGCATGAAAGGAAAAAAAAACAAAAAACAATGAGTACATTTCTTTTTTTTTTTATTGTGGTGAGTACGTTTCTTATCAAGCATTGTTGCCTCCTCCTTTGTTTCCCCTTCCCATCCCTTCCCATCTTCCACCCCCCCCCCACCAAAGTTGTATAGTTTGTTTTTCCACATAACGACGTGTACATCT
This sequence comes from Dipodomys ordii, assembly GCF_000151885.1. Classification (NCBI taxonomy): domain Eukaryota; kingdom Metazoa; phylum Chordata; class Mammalia; order Rodentia; family Heteromyidae; genus Dipodomys; species Dipodomys ordii. Next base: position 16,714,768 of record NW_012267218.1, on the reverse strand, counting down.
CATTGTTGCAAACGGGTCCCTATTTAAACGCTTTGTTTTTTCCCTTCCCCTCCATAATAGCATGTATTATTGTTTGTTTTGGCCACTAATATGAGCTCTTCAAAAGTAGGAGCATTTGTCATATATCCTTGCATTCTCTGTGGATACCATGGTAGTAGGACCAGAATATGATCTCAATAAGTGTTTGCAGAATAGCTAATGTATATAACCTCCTGACCAGTATGGACAGAGAGTATAAAAATACCATTTTTGGATTTTGCCTGCCTGCCTGCCTGCTTTCCTTCCTTCCCTCCTTCCTTTCTACTTTCCTTCCTTCCTTCCTTCATTTTTTTTCTTTCTTTCTTTCTCTCTCATCCCCCTTTTTTTGCTACTGGGTATTGAGACCATAATGTTGTTTATGCTAAGCAGATGCTCTACCACTGAGCTACATCTCAAGTTCTTCATATATATTTCTATAGAGAAGAAAAATATCATTTTCTATTGGCTATTGCTTTGTCCAGGGTAGTTCAGGGTAGAAGAACTCTGAGTGGTTATAATTTCTCTTGTAAATTATGTTGTATCTGGGGCCTAAATCGGTGTGATTAGAATGCATTAGTAATCGTACCTCCATCAATAAGAGTCTAGAGTAACAAGTTACTAGAGAATTGCTAGGCTTTGTGTGAGCTGAGGGGACTAAGAATGAAAGGAAGAGGGAGGGGGCTGGGAAGGTGGTTCGGTGGTAGAGCGCTTGCTTTGCATGCCTGAGGCCCTGAGTTCTATTCCTCAGCACCACATAAGCAAAAAGAAAAAAGCCGGAAGTGGCACTGTGTCTCAAGTGAAGTGGTAGAGCGCTAGCCTTGAGCTGAAGAGCTGAGGGACAGCGCTCAGGCCCAGAGTTCAGGCCCACGACCAGACCAAAAAAAAAAAAGAAAGGAAGAGGGAGTTCTCTTCAAAACCTTAAAGTTCCAAAAGCTATTTTCACTTTTTCTAGGAATTTTCTGGGAGGAAACTTTTGGCTTTTCCATTCATATAGGCATTTGGAGTTTTGCTTGATAGAGTGCTTTGAACTCTATTTTGAAGGTGTTTTTATGTTGCGTTGTCGTCCTATTCACATAATTGGAACCTGAAAGGCACAGAGGAGGGTATGAACACACTGTAAACTCACAAGACTTAAAACAATCAGAAGGGGAATGCTGTGTGACACCGGATGTCTACATGGCCACAAATGACATGACAACCATTAAAAATAATCAGTGCTATATAATGGCAATACAGAGAAACAAATTTTAAATCAACCATTAGTTGGCAATTACAGTGTCACTCACTTGTCCTACATTTTATTAATCAGTTTTGGTGGTAAATTTGAACATGGTTTAGGAGAGGATTTGAGTTAGGACATGGAGCAGCTGCTAGATTGTTCCTGCATTGGCACTTGCAATTGCTTTTTTTTTTTTTATAGTGACCTCCAGTTTAAATTTATGTGTCTACTTAAATGTCAAACAAGCTAAGTGGTGCATTTCATTAATGAAAAATTAATGAAAACCTTAGGTTGGCACGAACTACTTGTTTACAATACATATAATTCATTAGGAAGACATCCGTCAAGCAAGGTCTTGGCATGGGTCTAGTGGCATTGTACGTGGCTTTATTTTCTTCCTTCCAGTTAATGAAAGTGCAAGGCTGGGCAAAAGTACACATAAAACAGATTTAATGAGTCTTTGGGGAAGTTTTACCGAATAGGTTACATGAGTCATAAATATCACATGCAAAATCTATTTGGTTCAAATTATTTAGGATTGGAAACAGCTATAATTTCATTTTATAATCAGAAAGTGCCCAAGCATTTAGACCAATAACTTAATTCCAGGCAAAAGTCCCACATTCTTCTTGGAGCCTTGTAATTAATTGGGTTCAATTTTGAACAAATCACTTTAGGATATGAGAACATGGATTCATTTCTCCCTAAATGGAGGTTAAACTATGGACTATATCCCTGGATAATAGATAGGATCGTTTATTTTCAAAATTCTTCAAAGATTATTTATGTGACTGTCTTGATGAATACAGCTTCACTGATCCTGATAGTCTGATTCAACTGTATGATAGAAAATTTCTAAAAATCACTTCAAAGCAAAGCTTTCTTAAATAGAACAGTCACTATATAAATGGCTGAGAGTGTCAATGGTTTCCTCTGTTTCACTGTTTTATAGACTAGCTAATTAGCCTATATTAGTTGAACAAAGTAAGTGGTTTCCTTCTGACATTTCCATACATGCATATAAAATACTTTGATTCTTTCACAGTCCCATTAGTTTTCTGCCCCATCTTTTCCATTTCTCTTATATGTCCGTGGTAGATTTTTAAAAAATTTTTACTTTTGTATTCTTCTCCCCACTCCTGTAGATTTCACATACTAGTCAAAACATGCTTTTGTGAGACTGGATTATTTCAATTACCATGATGATCCCTGTCTCTCTCTTACTTTTGCTTCCCAGTGTTTTCAGATCTTTTATTATTTCCAGTGCATAACAGTAAGTACTGGAGGGAAAATAAACCATGAGGACATGCACTGACTCAGCATTGTATTCTCAGCTTATACCACAGGGCCTGTTACACAGAGAGGCCTCCAAAATGTGAGCTTAATAGATGTAAAAAGAACAAAGTAGTCATTCTTTGAGAAATGTCCTCAACAAATCAAGGTATTCTATCCTGATTGCCCCCTGCCTGTCTTATTTTCTTAGCAGGATGCCACAAGTAATTTAATCCAGTCAGTTTTGGGGGAGAATTTCAATGTTATGTCCTTGAGTTGAAATCAACTCCCCCTACTGCTTAAGGAAAGGCTTCGGCTGTCAGAGCAGTATCACCTCACACTAAGGGCATCAGAATGGCAGCCGCCAACCTACACACCGCCTGTCATCATCAAAAAGTGATAGTCACCCACAAACTCATTGGAACAACAGAATCTTAGGATATCACCAGATGGAGTAATCTGTCATGCTCACGCTGTAGAGGACAGGATGAAGTGTCTTTATGTGAGTAGAGGGTGCCAAGTGCCACATCATTTCAAAAGAGAGACCAAGGCCTGCCAATCATGGCAATTGTTATAATGCAAAAAGGTCAGATAGTCTTGTCTTTATGTATCTGAAATGCCAACTTTCTGTCAATGATGAGGTCAGAAATCTGTACCAGATTAAAAGCATTTGTGCCAGGAGCCTCAAAGTTCCAAAAGGTCAGCATCCGTGCCAATCAAAAGTGCTAAACAGAATGGAAGTTAAGTTCTGCCTAAACTTAAATAAAAAGCTTTTAATTTTATTTCTGAACCAAATATCTAAGCCCTTTGAAGCTTTATCAAATGGTTTGTAGTATATTGGTACTATATAAAAACCAGATATAGACATAATAACATATATTATAAACTAGTACTCTCAAACCTGTGTGTGGATCAGATTGGCTTGTTAGAACAGAGAGAGCTAGGTAATACCCCTTAACTTCTCTCTCGGTGGGTTTGGGTTCAGTCCCCAAAATATGTTTTTCAAATGATTTCCCAAGTAATGATCAATTAGGGACCATATTTCAGAAAACATTGCTTTACATAATCACACACAAATACACACACACACACACACACACACAAACACACACATATACATAATACTCTCCACATATAACAGAAGTCCTTGCAGTTTTTAGCTTTTATTTTTATTTCAACTTTTTTCTCCATAGTTCTTGCCTATTGTTGCTAATTTTCTTTCAGTAAAGAGCATTGCTATATTTCTTTATGGTTAGATGATCTCTCACATCAGGAAAGTCCTAGATGGTTGCATACATATGAAAACATAAACCCATAAACTTAAGCACAAGACAGTTATTTCTATTTTCATTGGCACTTACTGGTATTTATGGTGAGATAATAATAATATTAGTGGTAAAATCTCTGGTCCAAAATAATACCTAGAGCAAAAGGATATACTCGATGAATTATGGATCAATGACCTTTTCAATTAGAAATCAAGTTTTTCTTCTTAAACAGTGCACAGACCCATCTACTAGTCACGTTAATTTCATACTAGATGTCTCTTCTGTAATAAAGAAAGAGATACTGAAAACTTAACAGATGTGTAAGGAAATACTTGATCTTTTTCTTCTGAATGAAGTTTACTTATTCCTCTACAGTCTTATTCCATGGTCTCTTCAAATCTAGAATAAAGACTTTATTCTTTTTTATTTTAAATTTAATTGTGATGTACGGAGGAATTACAATTACATAAGGTCAGGTAATGAGTACATTTCTTTTTGACCAGTGTCATCTCCTCCCTCATTGTCTCCCAGTTTTTCTCCTCCTGACCCCTCTCCCCATCAAGTTGTATAGTTCATTTCTAACGTAGTGTCTAGTGAGTATCCCTGCTGAACTGGTTCACCTTTTTTCCCACTGTTTCTGTGCTTCCCATTTCCAGTTGACATTACTGATCAATTACCAAGTTTTAATGTTGATTCTATTTTCCAAATGTATATCCAAAAATGTGCCCATTTCTTTGAGTCTTTTAGTATGTACAGTGAACAATAAACTTCTTTCCACATAATTATTACATAAACCATCTCAATATTCCAAGAACATATTTTAGTCCATGTTTCCTTTAAAAATTATTTTCTATTTTTCCTTTATTATTGCTGTATTAATGCACTTTTATTGTAAATGCTTTTAACACTCTGCCTTGGAATTCCATTTCCCTCAAATGTACTTCTTTTAAAGTGTTTTTAGAATTGTTATTAGGAAAAGTGATGTGCAGAAGGGTTACAGTTACAAAAGACAGGTAAAAGTGCATTTCTTTCTTTCCCTCCCTCCCTCCTCCCTCCCTCCCTCCCTCCTTCCTCCCTTCCTTCCTTCCTTCCTTTTTCTTTCTCCAGTCTTGGCACTTTTTCTGAGCTTCTTTTGCTCAAGGCTAGCACTCTACCACTTGAGCCACAACAGCACTTCTGTTTTTTTTTTCTGAGGAATCAAACCCAGGGATTCTTGCATGTTAGGCAAGCACTCTACCACTAGGCCACACTCCCAGCTCTGCATTTCTTTTTAAGCATTGTCATCCCTTTCCTCATACTCTCCCAGGTTTTCCATCCATCCCATCCACAAAAACTGTATAGTTCATTTTTAACAGAATATTTGGTGAGTATTTCTGCTGCATTTGTTTATCCTTTGTCCCTTCCAAGTGTACTTTTGGTAAAGTGTATGTCTTAGGTTCTTTTTTATGTGCAAATAGATACACACACATACACACACACACACACACACACACACACACCAAGTCTCTGATAAAGGTCTATGTATTAAAGGCTTAGTCCTCAGGAGATGCTAACGGGAAGTTTTTGACCTTGAGGAGGTAAAGCCGTGGAAGGTCTTCAGATTATGAGGAGTATGTTCTTGAAGCCTTTGCTTTGTGCCTTGTAAAGAAAGTAGTAGTTTCTGCTATGATGTTCCTGCCATGATAAGCTGCCTTTGGCTGAGGTTTAAGTCAGGGCCTCCAATGAGGGCATCTGGACTTGGACTGAAACCTCTGGAATTATCATGTAGCTAAGCCTTTTCTCACTATAGGTTCATCACTTCTAGAATTTCAGTGTAATAGCACTAAGTTGACTAATACTGTTTTACTCTCATAAGCAATGTAATCAAGTATTTACATATGTATAAGGAGCATGGATCGCTAATGTTTTCTTGTTTCAAAATTTAGAATAAGTATAAAAATGGGATCATAGTAAGAATTCTGAGAATGAATCCAAGTTCTTTAACAAGCCAGACATAGCCCAAACATCTAGTGCCCACAGCCTTCCTAATCCTAAAGTGATCTCTCTCTGGATCATTTTGATCTAATTATGTTGGCTGTCTGTTTTTCTGAAAAGATTTCAGGCTTTTTGCTTTTCCCCAGGTACCTTCTACATCTGGAATAGGCTTGCCCAACTCTTTCCTTCATAATTCTGATTTGATCATGATGTTTCATTTATATCTTCAGTTCTCAGAAACATGGACTCTATTCCACTGACTCCCATTTCCTCCAAAAATCTGGAAAAGTAACTACTTGCTATGTATTAAGCTCTTAATCACAACTTGTATGGTTATTTTGCAACAAACTGACTACTTTCTCTATCAGATTCTGCAAAGACTCAGACCATTTTAAAAAATGCTTAATGACTCAATTACTATTTTGTTGAATATTATATATAAGCCTGTAATAACCTAGAGAATCTTTAGCCCTTTATCATCCCCAGTAAGTTAATTTTTTTGTGATTCATGGTACAAACAAGTATATATGCTCTTTTCCTCCACATTCTTCATATTGTTTATACATTCATGTATTTGTAAAAAAAATAAAGTAATATGTTACACGGTTTTAAAAGTTCGGAGAAAGATCGTGACATTGTTGGCTCATGCCTATAATTCTAGTTAAGAGGCTGAGATCTGAAGATTGTGGGCTGAAGGCAGCCCTAGCAGGAACGTCCGTAAAACTTTGATCTCCAATTAACCACTAAAAATCCAGAAGTGGAATTGTGGCTTGTGGGGTGCTAGCCTGGAGTAAAGATGCTCAGGGACAGTGCCCAGACCTTGAGTTCAAGTCTGCGCATGCGCATGTACACACACACGCAGAATGGCCAGGGTGGGTGAGAAGAAATTGTATGTGCGCTAGCAATCTTGTGCGATTGTTTCCTTTTTAAATTTTTTCATATGTTTATGTGTGATCTATAAAACTAGGTCATTTTATCTGAATGCTTCAGAGCATCTAACATAACCCATATGCACATTCTACTGGTCAGTTCTCTAATAGTAAACGCTCATATTTCCCACTTACGTTTTCTATGATGGAATAGCACATGACAGAGGATTTTTTTTTATATATTTATCCTTCCATATCTTGCTGTACTTTTCCTGAGATATAATTCAAAGTAGGATTGGTAGTTTATAGATTTATTTCAGAAATGTACTGTCAGAAATTGTTATTGGTCTTTAAACCAGGCTCTGGTGGCTCACCCCTGTAATCTTAGCTACTGAGGAGGTTGAGATCCGAGGATCACAGTTCAAAGCCAGCCCGGGCAGGAAAGTCCGTGAGACTCTAATGTCCAATTAACCACCAGAAAACCGGAAGTGGCGTTGTAGCTCAAGTGGTAGAACTGAATCGTTCAGGTACAGCACCCAAGCCCAAGGTTCAAGCTCCATGACCAACAAAAAAAAACAAAACAAAACAACAAACCAATAATAATAATAATTCTGGTTCTTTCTTCTAAGATTCACATCTTGACTGAACTTCCCAGCTACTTTTGCAGTTAGGAATGGCCAGGCAACTCAACAAAGTCTAAGGAAATGAGTGAGAATAATGGGAGCCTGGGTCATAAAGTCTTATATATCACTTCCTGACTGAAACTTTCTGAATGGAGGCACAGTTTTCAGCCCTTGGAAGAGCAATCAAAATGAAAGGAACTTAAGGTCCTGAAACATAGTTTATAGGAAAGACAATTGATGGTAAGACTTTCAGTGAGCTATGAATTGAAGGAGAATGACGCCTATCTTCTGGATATGACATTCTGACACATGCTTTCTTGCATCAGTACTTAACATTAATCCAATGATTATTGTGTTCATATTGAGTTTTCTTTAAATAATTCGATTGCTGTAAATAAGACAGCTGTACAAAATTACATTTTCTATTATAAAGAGGATTAGTATTGTATGCAATCTTTTAACCTAGAGCTTGGTAAGTTTTATCTGACTTCATGGTTCTTCAAAACTGGTTTATGAGAGACAAATTTCAATCAAGATTTTGTTTAATGAATTAATCAGTTGGCACCAGGGATTGAATTTAGGGCTTCTTTGGCAAGCACTCTACTACTTGAAATGGGTCCCAGTCATTTTTGCTTTTAATTTACTGTTTCTCAAGTCTTTTTCTTGCACTAAAACTGGACAGTCTCATAGTAATGCCTGTATCTCTGACTTCCAAATGGATGGATTACAGGTGTGAGCCACATACCCAGCCTAGGTTCAGTACTTTTAGTTTACATATTTTGGATGCTAATTATTAGTTAACTTTATGTATACATAAACATATACAATTTGTTCTGGCATATTTTCTGTCTTTTTTCTTCTACAAGTACCTCTTAGGTTTATTTGATTTAATGTTTTAAATATGATATGTAGTAGGAAATTAATTTTATTCTTTTTTATATAGAACTAATTTGCCCAATAATGTTTACAATGTCATTTTTATATTGATATGTACTAAGTTCTCATAGACACGAGAATCTGTATTTTTTACATCTTCCTGTTTTATTCATCTATTATTGTTGCATAACTTTTCTTTTTACATGTATGATTTTATTATACAAATTGATATATGATAGAGGCTTAACTTTTTGCTCTTTTTTGAAAAAGCATATATTATATTTTTCCACAAAAGCTTTTTAATTGTTTTTCTCCCCTACCCAATAGATATAATTTTCTTTAGTTATGCTGAATTTTATTAGAAATTTGGAGATATTTAATATCTTTTCAATGTCATTTTCACTATGGCTAAATTTAACTACCTAATTCTGTTTTATAATTTTTATCAATTTAAAATTTCTCTTCATATAGTCTAAAACAGTATTTAATTAATTAATTAATTAATTAATTTTTATTGTGAAAATACTGTACAGAGGGGTTACAATTACATGGGCAAGATAATGTGTACATTTCTTATCAAGCATTGTAGCCTCCTCCTTTGTTTCCCCTTCCCATCCCTTCCCATCCTCACCTCGCCCCCTCTTCCCATCCTCCCCCCCCTCCACCAAAGTTGTAAAGTTCGTTTTCGACATAACGACTTGTACATCTCATTGTTGCAATGGGTCCACCTGTATCCCTATTTAAACGGTTAGTTTTTCCCCTTCCCCTCCACAAATTATACCGACATCAAATACAGTGGAAGAAGGGGTTATACTGTGGGGGAGGAACATACAAAGCAACAGAGAAATAATCTTAAAATGTGTTAGAAACAATCGCATGAAAGAAAAAAAAAACATTTGAATACATATCTTAGGGTTAATTTCCCTAACATCACCTTATCTGACCTTTACTGCTTGACTCAGACATATACTAGATATTGCAAACAAGGGAAACCATGGGACCTATGTTTCTTTGGGCCTAGCTTACTTCACTTAATATAATTTTTCCAAGCCTTTCCATTAATTACTAGATAGATTAAAATATATAAAAGTACTAGTAGTACTTATTACTTTTTCTGTTTTATTTTAAGTTGATAAATGCAGAGTATCAAAATCTTAATAAGATAGTACATTGATATTATCCTGTGTTCATGCTAAGTTTAAATTAGCTTTAGCATTATCCCTCTTGATAGTCTTGTATTTGCAACAGCAACAAAGTCATATGACATTTGGGTACACTTGTGCACAATACTTATGGACGACCAACTCAATGAATAGAAGGGCTCACCATACATACTCTGAAATGAGAAGAAGATTGTCCACTTGGATCCTAAGTCTAGACTACCTAGGCATTCTATGGCCAAAAGAAGTATACAGTAAAATTGTAAAGCCCCTAAGTCCCTTTGTGTCCATGCTACCTAAAATAATGTTGACTTAGCCTTATTCAAAATCAAGAGAACTCCTATTAATCAGAAGAGCACCTTATGAAAGTTCCAGGGAGGAGTGAACTCTTCTGTGAATATGTACTAGCTACTGCCTATCTCAGAAGTATGAAATATAAAATGGGAGAATACCTATATTTACATCCCCCAAAACTCTTTGTTAAAAATTAAATTTAAATCCCTGTTTAGTGTTCACTGAACATATAGGAAGAAAATTAAGACTGTGAAAGCAAGTTTATTTAATCTCCTGAAATACTACTTTTAGTTCTAAAGCACTTCATAACCACAAACAGTAAAGTTTGTACTTTCAGGAACTTGAATTTCCAGATAATCTGTAGAATCTATGGCTTTTTAAAAACAGGAAATTGAGGCTGTCCATTCTCACAATTCTATGGGCAGTAGAGGCCATGGAAATAGATGAATATCCTAGTGTTCACTTACTATAGAGATATTTAGAGAACACAGAATCACACACAGGTAATAAGGGTCTGTCTGTCTACTTGTTGGCCACAAAATGTCAAATTCTTTGGTTTTTAATATGTGAGGTTTTTTATATGTTAGGCTGTTTCTATTTGATTTCAAGTACTTGGCAAGGATTAATCTGGGGTTCAAGAAAAATACATAATCTGTTATTTGAGAGATGAAAAACTTAAATGATATTGTATACCTGAGGTTTCACTTAAAAAGTTTAATTTTATTTTATCTGTTTTCTTATATTTTCTCCAAATAATATCTGCGGTAAAATGAAAGATTCTAGACCAATCACAGTCTATTTTTATACTTATTTCTAGCTTCTACTTGAGTATTTTTTAATTTTATCACTGATTTTCCAATTTGTTTTATTTTACTCATAGTTATTTATATTTATTATTATATTTATATTCCTCTCTTTCCCCTCATTTATTTCCTTATATTTTCTCTGCATCAATAAGTGAGACACACTTTTGCGATGAAATGTGGGTTATAATTGTGCATGCTTTTAACTAAACCCTGTGTGGGAGTGCAAACCTCTAATCCAAGCTACTTGGGAGGTAGAAAGACACTGTGTTTGAATTCAACCCAAGAAAGTGAGCAAGACCTCATTTCAACACTAGAACCCAACCTCAATAGCTAGAGGCATACCTCAAATTGTAGAATACTTGCTTGCTGTACTTAAGGCCCTAGTTTTATTTAAACGAACCTACAAACCCACCGTAAAACAAAAATGAGAATCCCCAAATACTGGTTCTGTTATTTACATTTTTCTCTTATAAGAAACTTGACTGAGTTGGATGTTCTATATTCCTAGGTTTAGAGTCTGCTATAGTGGGAGTTGAGAGATGTATCTCTGTTGAGGTCAATGGCTCACTTGACATCATAAATTTGGATGTTTCTCATCTCATTACAGAATGCCAGGATCCTAGGTGCTAAGCGTCTGCGTCTCTTGATCCCATTCTTCTAAGAACACATAGAGTTTAACCATATCCCTGAAAATTGTTGCTCAGTTCACTAAGGCCGATCTATAAACTAAAATGCTAACTGGTGAATTAATGTTGAAACTATGAAAAGGAATCAAATATTCTCTTACAGGAGAAACAGCCAAGTTTTCAACAGAAATGAGAATGAAGAGCAAGATGGTAATCATGAGAAAAGATATCTGCATGATCTGAGAAGCTGTTTAGTTTACAATCTGATGTATTCCTCCCCTGGGTGAGGTATATCTGCCAGGTTGAAATCAGTATCGCTGCCAATGGGTCAGGATGCCCTCTTTTAACTGATGCAAATGAGATATTAACAATAACCTCTTGTGGATGGTTTTTATTTATCTGTACTTTGTAGAATCTATTCATTCTGCTGGAAAAAATTTTTAAGTATACGCGATTGATTTTTCAGCTTGAATTTAGTCATAATCCAATTCAACTTCCAAAGTCCATATTCTTATATTAACTTATCTATGACATTACAAATTTCTTTTATTTCTCACACCTTGATTTACAATGACTTTTTCAATTTCTCTAGACTAGTCTGTATGGATTGTACTTCTACTGATGGTACCACCATATCTATTGTAATTCCTACTAAGACAATTTCTTCTGAAGATGAGGTATTCAGTACAAAATGGATTTCATCTTCACAGCATGTTAAGGGGCTAGGCATAATTATTGCTATAAAGTGATGAAACAGTGACTTATAAAAGTCCAAGGCTAAGTAAAAAGTCCAAGGCTAAGTTAAAAAAAAAGTCCAAGGCTAAGTAAAAAGCAACAAAGTTGAATATGGAAGTCAGATATTAGTCTAGATTAATCTAGATCCTAGATCTAAGTAGTACTAAATCAGAAGGGCTTTACTCTTAATTTGTTTTAGTGTTCTTGAGTACCTATTTTTTAAATAAAGTTAGAAAAAAATAAGTAGCATCTGAAAATTGCTTTGAAACTTAGATTTTTCTCCCCCAGGGGAAAAATATCACAAAATAGTGAGCTATTATAATTTATGTAGCTTTAAATCCACCAGGTTACAGTGACCCTGGTGAAATTGCTTGCCATGTTCTATTTGTCATAAATATTCTGTGAGAGTATTTATAGAATATGGTAAGTGTACGTGGAGCTTAGCAAAGCAGAAAGCAACAAAGGCGAGGTGCTTGCTCCAAAGAGACTGGGATCTAATTTAGATGTAGACAAAATGCTAGATACCTATAAAAAGCTTACAGAGACTTGGTTGATGGACTCATAACTCCACTCATGGCACAATAAATCAGGCTGTAACATTCTAAACATCGAATGGGTAACTCAATAGATCAGCAAGACCATGTTCTGGCTATTAAGGCAGCAGCAGGTGGCTTTTACTTTGATATGAATTGAGAAATGACCAAGAAGGCTGGGAAAAGAACATAATATATGTCTGCTTTTATATATGCTACATAACACAGTATCTTGAAAGGGAGAGCCATAAAAGTCACATTCAGAGGGGACTGTATTTTCCTTTAGTTCAGTGAAGCAGTATCATTCCTATATCTACAAAAGGCTATTATAAAAGAAATATATTATTATGGGTTATTTACTTTGATTATGCATTAGCATGGAAACTAACTAAATATGAGGGATAGTCACTAAATTGCAGTGAAACATACAGAAATGAAGAAGGAGTTTCATGTACCTCTTGAAACCAGGGATTTTTTTCCTTAACTCTAGTCATTGTTGATCACTACCCTTAATATGTACATAAGAACACATACACACACATCAAGGAAGGATCCATCCTTACCTTTTAAGTGTTCACATTTGGTCATCCTGCTTATTAAATCCATCCATGTGTTTCCTATGTGAGCTTTCATGGATAAGCTTGTAAGTCAGCTGTACTGTACCACAGTGGTAGTGGTCCTGGAGTGGACAGCAATTTTACAGGATCAGATAACTCTAAACTAATGAGAGTACCAAGGAATTTGGTTGTGGCTAATAATTTAATTATTACCATCCAGCCTAACTTTATGGGTAATGAAACTGCTACTTACCTCTTCATCTGTCTAATTTTATGTTTTGCTTTCAGTTGATTCAAAACTTGGAAAGGGAGAGAAAGTATGTGATTAAACTCCAATGCACATAAAAGATGTCTACTAAATAATTGAGCCAGTTAGATGACACATTAAAATTTAATTTTTGGCACCTTTAGTTTTATATGATCAAATGTAGCATTATATGTTACTTCAAATTTTGTTTATCACCTTCATAACAACTACTATTTAATTGTTTTAATCATATGTTTAATGTGAACACATATTATTATACATTTATAATTACATAGTTTTGCTTATTTTTGGTTCTAAATTGTATATTCAATCACACATATATAATTTGTGGAGATATCCAAAGTTAGCCACATATGTATTACGATCCATTATGTAAAATCATTATTTAGTATTGTCCTATGGAAAATTTTGCTTAAAAATTGAATAATTTGAAGTGTCAGCTTATAAACTATATTAATGGAGTCTGACAGCAAGTATTATACTACAAACTAGTCTTAGGAATTTGAGTGTTGAAATAGAGATATAATATTTAAAAACTCAATAAATAACCATATAATAAATGGAGAATACTAATTTTTAAAAATAATTTTGAAGTCTATGAAAATTAGAATCTATGGGTACAACAGCAAACAAAACTACTCATAAAAATCTACTCAATCTTGGTTTGCTACAAGAATAATTTTTAGGCCATCAGTTCTATTTTCCTCAATTCAATTGCTGTTAGAAGACAAACATTTTTCTGGGAATTTGGAATGTTATCTATAAAGGAGAAAAATATAGTGAAACTTTTGATGTGGAATTTAGTTGAGGAAACAAAGGAGATCTTTATACTCTTAGGGTAATATTGTATATTTTAAGTTACTGAAAAAGTACCATGTTTTTCTAAAAGATAAAAAATGAAATTCTAGGATTTTGTACTTATTTTTCACTTGAATGTACAAACAAAATCGAATTGGTTTGAGGAACAAAAAAATAAAGCAGATTAAAATCTTCTCCCTCTTTTTTGGTCTCTACACATAATTCTATATAAGGCTTTTGACCTTAAGGTCAAAGGGTACCATGGCATTTCTACTCTGAAATCCAGTGCAGTAAGAGTTTCCTGATGTTTCAAACAATATTTAAAGTGAGGTACAAGGATCCAGATGTGGAACTCGGTACTGAACATATTCTCTAATATAAATTTCCCAAAGTATAAAGAACAAACACTTTGTACATACTGGCTGATGCCTAGCTTACATTTCTCCTTACATCATTTCATGTGATCAGTTTCTTTATTAAATCATTTCAAGTGATTCTCTTTTCTAATACTGATGCCTTCAGGGTCAGTATTTGGTGAGAATTCGTATTTTTGGCTCTACCCAATAATTACTTATGGCTTTCATCTTTGTCTTTTACAGTCTTTCAGCACCTTTGCCCCAAGTCATGGGTGAATCCAGTGCTTTCAGGAAAGGAATGTTTGCCTTGCAATATCAACTCAGTATTTGAATTGGCACATGCCTTAACATTTAATTTGATACTGTTGTTCCTTAGCACAGAATTAGCTTCTACTGTGGGTTTGGAAGCTTTTCAGCATGGAAAATCAATACGATATGAAAAGGCTAATATGGTGTAAATTATATTGTTATGACCTGGCCAGGAAAGCCACCCCATGACTTCATTCATTTTATGTTGAGAAAACAAGTCAGACTGACACACTGCCAAGAGCAGTGCCATGTTTATTTACAAAATCACAAACCAAAGAAAATTACAAATTGACTCATTGGTGCATGATTCAATTTTTTAAACAGAGAAAAAAATTCATGTTTTATATTACAAATTTCAGGTTGTCTTGTTACCAGAAACTCAGTCTCCTATATTTAATGACAATTCACAAATAATGATAACAAAGTTCTGAGGAAAACAGAAGTAAAAGTTTATTAATTTCTCCAGGCAAAATGAGGACTTCGTGGGCTATTGCTTCAAATTCACAGTTCTACCAATGTCTAGTATTTCAGATAGCTCGTTTTTTAGGTACATGATAAAATGCATGTTGGTACCATTGTTGGTCTTGATTTTTATTTCCTGTGTGCTTTGGTTGTCAGAAGTTTACTCTTGTCCTGAGATTAAAGAAGGATGTAGCAAGGGTGTGAATTACCTAGTTTACTTGAAGGAGAAAATGGTCTTTTTAGCATGTGCAATTATGCATAATTCTCAGTCAGTCCTGTTCTTGGACTCCAATGTGGCTGCAGGAAAGAATGATGCAGAAAAGACAGTAAGTGGAGGCTGGAATGCCCAGCTTCCATCTTGCCTTTAACTAATTTGTGCATCTAAATAATGACTTAGTATTTCTCACCAACAACAGCTTATAATCACCTGTTAAATTTCCCAGAGTTCAACATAGTTTGTATATTCTATAGGGCAAATTATGATGGCACTGCTATGTATTTTGGACTTGATAAAGTCTGATGAAAGCCTTGTCTCTGCAGGATATTTAATCATAAATTAATGAGATTTACAAAGTCTTTCTACTCACAATTTCCCAAGATATTTTGTAGAAGAATTAAATAAGAAAAAAAAATTAAATATCAGAATTTCTTAAAACCAATAGCCCTTCAAAATTTTTAATGTCTCTCCTTTGCTTTCTTCTTTCTGGGTAGTTCTCAGAGTTTTCTTTCTTCTTGGTTTCTCATGGTAATTTTATAGGATATTTGACTAAATTAGACTTTCCTCAGTGAACAGTTTTCTTTTTGAAGTGTTCTTATCAATCCAAACTTTGTCAGGCAAAGATGATGGGTTTCTTTATGCAAAGGAAAAGGAGGAATGCAGGAAGCAAAATAAAAGCCTTTAGAATTACATATGATCCATACTTTGTCCTGTAAACAAACCCTATAACTAAAATCCAAGTCATGTTGTACTCAGTTCTCTTCTCTGTGGTTATCTTGAAGAGATCACACCTCAGACAATCCTGCACAGCAATGTTCTCTGAGCTGAGCAGTCTGTAGCGTCTGTGAAAATGCCACTGTGAGGTTATTGAGATGAGTTTTCCTCCATCTTGGAGTCTGGCCTCAGAGCAGGTTCAGCCTGTGTATATCAGCAATCATCTCTTAAATACCATCAAAAGGAAGACATGACGAATCAATCATCCATAAAAGAGTAAATATCAAATAGAAATGAGCCGTGTTGACACTGGCTATTGGTGTAGGGATATGAATGAAGATTTCGAACCTGGTTTTGATCTTTGAGTGATCCTAGAAGTTTAATTTTGTTTTCCCTGTAAGCCTCCTATCTATCTATACCTCTTTAGTAGTTTTCAAAAGGAAAACTAAAACCAACAGCAAATAAAATTTTAAAAATGACCAAATTTCTATTCTATAATCTAAATTTACTATGAAAAATTTAATTTTACATTCTGTCAAATAGAAACTTATCGATGATGTAAACCTTTAAATGATATGAACTTTTAAAATGATATAGTGAAATTATCCTGAATATTGATAGCACAATCGTGTATCAGTATGAAAACATAAAATTCCTTTTTTGTGTGTAATGAAACATGGATTTGTTTTTCTCTGCACAGACATATTTCACACATCATAGAGCATCTTTGTGTAGGTGAGTTCTATGAAAGCCATCAAAGACCTGTGTGATAAAGCCTCTGCCCTGGGTGATGCTACTGGTAATGGTAGAGTTTTTAAGAGGTGACACTTTGGGTAGAATTTATGGCAGGTTCTTAGATCACTGGCGACTTGGAGTTCAAGAGGATGATTGGGAAACAGTTCCTTGTTCTCTTTTTTCTCCCTGGCTTGTGTGTGAATGGTGTGCCTCTGTTACAGGAACCTGTGATGGTATACTGTCTTTGCCAGGGGCCTGAAGCAAATGGTTCTGCCAGAATGCAACCTAGAACCACCAAAATATGAACTCAAACTTTGCTCTCTGTCTGAGTTAATTGACTGAGGTTTTTCATTATAGCAACATGAGGTTGACTAATACAATGTGATGGCCATTTCAACTTGGAAATCTAATGAGAAATCATGGGGAAATTCTATATATACTCTACTCTACCCTACTCTACTCTAGGCTACTCTACTCATGACCACCGTATCTCCAGTTTGTCATGCAGCAAGCTTTTGGTATGTACTTAATATTAAGATCACGAATAAAAGGTAAATATGTAAGAGTTAAATACTGACTGGATTCTAAAGAATGGTTAACTGGCCCTGGAAGAGCAGCAACATAATTTAAAGTAGAGACAGGACTGTATGAAGTGACAAACTAGAAGCTTGTAAAAGCCTCTACAAGGATTGGCTGTTGGAATCAAATCATTCACTCACTCACTGACTCACTCATTCATTTAATAAGTATATTGTTCTAATAAGTGTTACTATATAGCAGGGACTGTTAAAGCATTAACAACAAGCGATTCACAATTATTGGTGTACAAATTTTAATATCTAGGAGAAAAAGGAAGGAGATAATGTCTAAGGTATAGGTAATTTGTCTTGGATTCTAAGCTAACCTGAGGGCAATCTGCAGTAAAGTCATATGTAAGAGTCTTGACATGATAACTTGTCAATACTCAAAAGAAATACTTGCCAATTTTATCCGTTTTTTTCCAAAAAAGTCTCTAAAAATTTAAAAAAATCAGAAGAGGAAATATTTGAAAGGAATCACTGCTCTGGAACAGGGAGATAAATAAGGAAAATGTCAGGCTAGGAGGCATCTAGAATGTTGATAAATGAGGAGAAACGTGGCCAAATAGGAAGATTTCTGGAGTTTCCTCTGGTAGGCCTGAGGTGATCTGATGACTGCATATGCTGAGATATAGACACAAATGGAGAGAGATGAGTCACGTGTGAATCTGAACTTTTCTATGTATACTCATGTGTGATGTAATGTGGAGACCAGAGCTCAGAGTGAGAGCCTGGAGGTAGAATATCTCCTTCTTAGAGTAGAGGGACAGCAGGAGCTACTTTGGAAATGGTGGTGAGCTGCATTTAGTGGACAGTCAGGAATACAGGTGGGGCATGGCTGAAGAGGGCGAATGGGGACACCTCATTAGAATTCATTAGAAGAGACTTTAGCTAACACTAGGAAAACAGATGTGTCCACCCAGAAAGAAAGCAAAGGAGAAGAAAGAAATCCTAAGTGTTCAAAAGCATGGAAGCCAAGAGTTCATGGAGCAAAGAGAGCTGGAAGAAGACCAGAAGGACTAGCCGGAGAACTAGGTGACAGCCTCACTCAAGCAGTTTAAAACACGGATTACGGATCTTTACCAGTCTGGCCCAGCAATAATGCATGCTGATGAGCTGAGTTGCTGGCAGACCACAGATTCCATTGTGCCCTTGACACTGAGAATTAGAAGGTTTCTTTGGAAAGAATTTGAAAGCCAAGTGTGGAGAGCTGCGGGAGCCGCAACCAAAGACGGCTGCAAAAGCAACATTGTAGCTAAAATGACAGGGCCGCGTTGTGCGGCTCCGACCTAAGATGGCGCGGGCTCCCGCCTTCTGTCTTCCCGGTGACGAGTGCTCTCTGTAAAAAACAACTCCTTATATGGCTATGACTTGGCTCCTAGTTTGCTTCCGTGTTTGCAGCC
>NW_012267218.1:16599327-16693890 GCF_000151885.1 Dipodomys ordii | reverse complement strand
ACTGGGGAAGGCGCCCCTCAGGCGAAGACCAGTGCAAGGTCCTCTCATTAATGTTTTAGACAGAGGCCCAACCTCTACTCTTACCTGTTGCTTAATAAAACAAAAAAGGGGGAGCTGTGGAGAGCTGCGGGAGCCGTGACCAAAGACGGCTGCAAAAGCAACATTGTAGCTAAAATGGCAGGGCCGCGTGGTGCTGCTCCGACCTAAGATGGCGCGGGCTCCCGCCTTCCGTCTTCCCGGTGACGAGTGCTCTCTGTAAAAAACCACTCCTTATATGGCTATGACTTGGCTCCTAGTTTGCTTCCGTGTTTGCAGCCCTATCGGTATATGCCACATGGCGCTTCAGGATTGGCCATCCAGGAGGCTTATAACCGGAGCGCGGGGGCGGATGGGGAGGAGAAACAAGGAGAAGCAAGGAGAAGCAGGAAGAAGAAGGAAGAAGCGGGCAGGAGAGAAGTAGGAGAAAAGAAGCTGTAAACAAGGTCCTGAATAAACCGTCTGAAAGAAGGATCTGTTGTCGCGTCATCCTTGCGGGTCGAGGCGGTCGCGACAGCCAAGTTTATGAATAAAGGGCTCAAGTTCCTCTAAGTGGAATCCCGGGTTTTGCTTCAGCCTCTTTCAAGCAGAAGACTATTTTTCTATTCGTTGCTAAGTGTCTATTTTCTTTTCTATTATCTTTGGTGCAAAAGTTAATCTTTGTAGATTAAAATAGAGAGTATTGGATCTTGTCAACCTATAATGACAGATATACGGAAACAGGAGGGTGGAGGTGAGTGGGGTGTCTCCCGAAATGACTCAGTAATAAAGAACTTCTCCTGTAAATGTATAATAGGTAATGGGCAAAGGGAAAGTATCCATGTGTGTCATAAAGATAAGGCTTCCTATCATTTACATAATATCCACAATACCTTGATTATAAATTTTATAGTAATTAATACTGGTTGGCTAAGGTCAGAATAGTGCTCATTTTGACAATTAAATTCAGATTTATTACCATCCTGAAAATGTACACTATTATTATTATTACTACTATTATTATTAGAGTGTCATGTTCGCATCAGTTTGCCTTTGTATCTGGCAAGACATGCTGTACCTAGAAAATACTCCAAAAGTGCTCAGATTAAGAGAATCAATGGGCTCTTATAACTCAGGGACAGGCTATTGTGGTCCATTAGGGATAGACTAGACTGACTTTTTAACACAAAGAGCCAGTAGGAATCAAAATCTTGTCTTCTCTAACCTTTCCTGAGTCCATTTCTTTTCTAGCTTTCCTTGAGTCCACAGCTCTATGAAAGTCATCAAGAACAATTGCAAGCTAGCTCAGTATATGTACAGATAACTAGTGTCAAATTGCAAAATTACAATAAAAAATGCAAATGATTTTTATTTGTGCTTCATGAATTGGAGCAGAGTCCAGTCTACAAATAGCAATAGGGATCACACCAGTAGTTGTTGCTGTAATGTGAGAATGAGAAAATAAGACAAGACCGGGAGTGGGGAGGGGTCTGGTACATGAGGCTGTACCAGGCAACTGGGCTTTCGTTTTTGTAAAGGAGTGGAGGGAATATTTATTACACAGATTTATGAAGACTAGAGTATAGGGGATAAAATCTTATCTGTTTGAGGGGTCAATCTATTTGATAAGGTTGCAGTTTGATTATGTGATATTAGTATGAGTGACTCCATTTTGTTTCCATCTGCTTTGTTAGGGTGTAGTGTAGGAGCTGAATTCTAAATAATGGCTTCCCATACATTTTACTAAATGCTGGTTTATTTACACTGAAAATTGACAGGTTGCTCAACCAGATGGTGAAGAATCTTGAATCTGGAGATTTTAATGGCCAGGTTCCACTCTCTAATTACTCTTCATCTTTGAGAAGATTACCCTTTCCCTGTGCCTTAGATTTTGTTTTTGTGATTTTGTTCTGAGTTCTAATCTGTACCAGAAGGATGGTAATATGCTTGCAATAAGAAAGAAAATAAGACTATCTGGTTGTGTTAAACTTCAAAGAATTATCAGATTAAGAAAATTATTGCATAAATATATAAATGCACATTCCACATAGCATCTGTCCATCAATACACAGACATCTGCATTAATGACTTCCTACTTACTTCTTCATGCTTATGAAGAAGTAAATGCTTAAGCTAATCTAATCTTTTCTTTTTATTGTGAAAATACTGTACAGAGGGGTTACAATTACATGAGCAAGGTAATAAGGACATTTCTTATCAAGCATTGTTGCCTCCTCCTTTGTTTCCCCTTACCATCCCTTTGAAACCCTTTAATAGAAGGTTTATTACAATGGTATTTTGTAACTCTGTTCTACTTTCCTCTTCAGTTCATTTTAACTATTCATCATATTTGGCTTTCTTTTTAGCTTCATTATTTTTGACAAAATGTAAATACTTGTTAGAATTTCTGATTTTATATATATATATATATATTCATCATATTTGGCTTTCTTTTTAGCTTCCATTATTTTTGACAAAATGTAAATACTTGTTAGAATTTCTGATTATATATATATATATATATATATATATATATATATATATATATATATATACTGTGAACATGATAGGAACTGCATATATGTACTCTGATAGTAGTTCTATCATTTAAACTTTCTATCAAATCAAGAAATTATAAAAATATTTGGGTCTCAGTTTTCCTTATCCATAAATGGAATAGTAACCCATACTGCTTTCCAGAGTGGTTGAACAAGTTTACATTCCCACCAACAGTGTAGTAGTGTTCCCTTTAGGTCACATCCCTGCCAGCATCTGTTATTGGTAGTTTTCTTGATAATGACCATTTTCACTGTGGTGAGGTGGAATCTCAATGTTGTTTTGATTTGCATTTGTTTTGTAGCCAGAGGTGTCGAACATCTCTCCATTGGCCGTTTTTATTTCTTCTTCAGAGAAATCTCTCTTTAGACTTTATTTAGCCCACTTATTAATTGGGTTGTTTCTTTGAGGATTTGTTTTTGGGAGGTTTAAGTTTTTGAGTTCTGAGTAATATTTTAGATATGAGGCCCTTGACTGATGAGTAGCTAGTAAAGATCTTCTCTCATTCTGTGGGCTTTCTATTTATCTTGCTAGCTGTGTCTTTTTGCCATGAAGAAACCCTTCAGTTTGATGCAATCCCATTTATCCGGCCTTTCTTTGATTTGATTCTGGATCTTTACTTAAGAAGTTTTGACCTGTGTCAAGGGGCCTAGAGTGTCCCCTATCCCTTCCTGTAATATTTTCAGGATATCTGATCTTACACTGAGGAAAATATGCTATATGTACATAATGGAATTCTATTCTTCCAACAGAAAGATTGACATTGTCTCATTCATGAGGAAATGGAAAGAACTGGAAAAAGAAAATTATACTAAGCGAAGTTAGCCAAAACCAAAGAAACTGCATGAGTTCCCTGATTTGTAATAACTAGAATGTGTCTATAAATCTACAAGTAAACTCAATGGAAGTAAAAGACAAATAATTACATCTGGAATTGATTAAGTAATCAACAATCTAGACATTCCCACAGTGAGAATAAAGGAGGATATTCATAGGAGAAGATAGCATGGGCTCAATAGCTATGTGCATAAGATCCTATAAAATGATGCTTATCAAATGAATTCCAAGAAGTGGAAGTAAGATTTTTTATCATACTATTTTTAATTCTTTTTTTAATTTATTTTTTCTTTTCTTTCCCTTTGTCTCTATTTCCTTCTATCACTCTTTCAGATTTCTATACCTTTTGTCTTGTATATAAGTTTACTTGATCTGGAGAGAGGAAGGGGAAGCACAGAAATGGTGGGCCAAAGGGCAAGTCAGTTTAGCAGTGAAACCCACTAGACACTATGTTGGAAATGAACTATACAACTCTGAGAGAGGGAAGTAGGGAGGAGCGAAACAGGGAGAGAATGTTCAAAAAGAAATGTCTCATTATGCCAATCATGTAACTGTAACCTCTCTGT
The DNA here is from genome assembly GCF_000151885.1 of Dipodomys ordii. NCBI lineage: Eukaryota > Metazoa > Chordata > Mammalia > Rodentia > Heteromyidae > Dipodomys > Dipodomys ordii. The sequence goes on along the minus strand of NW_012267218.1, from coordinate 16,689,916 downwards.
ATATTACTTTTACAGTAAAATTTAATTTAAAAAAGAATAAAGACCTAAGAAAATAATTATGCTAATTGAATGACTTCATAGACATAGAGCTTAGTAAAGTGCCTGTACTATGAACATTTACTATTAAGTTATAAAACCTTTACCTGTATTAGTAATGGGTCCTCAAATACAATAACATATTGAGAATGAAGTAAAGTCAGTGTCATGCTACAATTAAACTGGATAATATTGCTAGTTGATTTAAGAGATATAAAATATTTTCAGGTTGTTTTTAAAATGAAGAAAAGTTGAGTGATGTCAGTCTTTACACTAGAGCCAAAACTCTTGATCTTTGAGTCACTCAAGTTGTTCACCATTTAGTATGATGTTGGTTATAGGTTTGTCATGAACCAATCCTCCTCAAACTCTTTCATGAAACACAAAGGAAGGAATCACTACCAATTTTATACTATAAAGCTAGCATTACACTTTTTCCAAAACCAGATAGGGATTCAACAAATGAAAAGAATATGGACCAATCACTTTGATGAACATGGGTACAAAACTCCTTAATGAGACTTGCCAACTGAATTCAGCAACTAGTCAAAAAACATCATGCACTACAGTTAAGCAGGATTCATCCTGGAGATGCAAGCCAGGCTTACTACGTGTAAAGTAGTAAGTGTAACACAGCACATTGGCAGAACCAAAGACAAAAATTACATGATTATCTCAATAGATATGGCAAAAGCCTTCGACAAAATCCAACCTTTTAGTTTCTCCTTTCTGGAGAAACTGAGAATAGATGAAACATTCCTCAACACCATAAAGACTTTATAATAAAACTATAGCACATCAATTTTTACATTACTATGTTTTTTATCTTTTACTCTCTCTATAAAGAGTGACACTCATTAAGTCAAACTGACTGTCCAGTTATTCAGCATTGATTTATTACTAAAAGATGAGGAAGAAAGAGCTTAATTCTGATATTGTCTCAAAGTAGCAATTCTTTCTTCAAATCAGACTATCTGTGAATGTATTGATCGACACTGCCTGTGTAAGAAAATTGCAGAAAAGTGAATAGTTAAATATATATTTAATTTTAAATAAGTGTTTAATTTATCAACACAAATTTCAAATTATGTATCTTATAAATAAACAAACATTACTGCAAATATTTGTTTTAAGAACTGAAAAATAGATGGGTGTGATTATCTATTACTGTAATCCCAGTGGGAAGCTAAGATAGGAAACCTGGGATACTTAGTGAGATTCTCTCTCATAAAGTTTTCTTAAAGATGTGGGGATACAGATCAAAGGTAGAGTATTTGCCTAGCATTCATAAGGACCTGGGTTCAGTACTAATCACCAGAAACACACACACACACACACACACACACACACACACACACACGCACAGATACACACACAGAAATGGAAAAAGAAAAAATTCACATATATTCAGACATACAAACAAGTATGTTACACAGTGAAATTTCTAGGTGTTGAAAGATAAATGGGAAGCCTATCTCCTTTTCAGATATCTTAGACTGAATAAAATAGTGAGTTAATTCATGTTTAATACAGAGAATAATTTAGTTGTTCAGCAACTTTAGGAAATCTATGAATTATTACTTTAGCACAATAGTATGTGAGCTTTTGAATTATTCAGCTTTTAGTATAGGGGAGTCATATTTAATTCTAATTTAGAACTAATAAAAGAACAATTTTTTGGACTTGTCATTCATTACTCACATCCAGAGCACTAATAAAATCATATGACATAATTCACAGAATACTAGAAGCTTCCTTTACTTTGCTGATCTTAGGAATTTTCGTTTATTTTCTCTATTAGAGCATTTTTATTAAAACCTTTTTTTCATGAAATAAAGATTTTATTCCATATAATGTGGAGCAGTGCAATGACCTGTACAACCTATGATTGTTATTAGCATAATAAATAAATATGTACTTATATTGTGTTATTAATAGAATTAATTTATATATATGTAAATATATATACTCATTTAAAAATGATACCATTTGAGTTTCTAACAGAATATTTTTAAAAACCTGCTTGATTTATTTTGTCAGTGTTTTCATAGATTTTTAACTTGCTTTTCTATTTTAAACTTTATATTATTAAAGGAAATAACTGGGATATGATTCATGGTATCCATAAGTGCTGAAATGCTTATGGTCACAACATGTATTTTCTTTCATTTATCATTAGGAAAGTCTGTGATAAACCACAAAACAGATCACAAATGGAGACATAAGCTCGATTATAGGTCATTTAAAACACAGCCATTTGTAATTGAATAATATTTTAAAGATAGTGGCAGACTATATTTCCTGATATTCTTCTGTATGATGTAACATTGATTTAGAACTGCTTCAGTTCATTGGATACTAAAGTATCCATTTGAATGTACTAGAGAACACTCAAACAAGAAGAAGCTGCAAAGAATTTTATCTGATTTTGTCCTCATATATGATAGACTTTTCTCTTTCTTCAGCTAAATTGTAGACTACATGTATGTGGAAATTTTGACTTACAATAGTAATTCTCTCCTGTTCTTTAGAGCACATGCAGGGCTTATGAATTGATTAGTAATTCCTTGAAAAAAAATATTATGTTTGAATGAGAAATTGCCTGAGGTATCACATACTCCTAGTCACAAATTATTTGAGTGCCCATTGTATTAAACATGGCAACAAGGAATTGGGCCTGGAATGAAAACTCTGACATTCTTTACTGTAGGTCCTTAGGCCAGTTTCTATGCTGAAATTCTGGTTAATTGCACTTACCCAACTTTACAACGATTTATATTCTGCCCACCTAAAAAGTATTGATAATTTTAGGAATCTCTGCTGAATAAGAGGCATTTATACTTAGGTAACCAGTATAAAATATTATGTTAGAATTTCTGTATATAAGTATCAGTTAAGGCTTGGGAATGTGGCTCACTGGTAGAGTGCTTGCCTTGCATGCATGAGTCCCTGGGTTCAATTCCTCAGCACCATATAAATAGAAAAAGTCAGAAGTGGTGTTGTGGCTCAAGTGGTAGAGCTCTAGCCTTGAGCTGAAGAACTGAGGGACAGTGCCCAGGCCCAGAGTTTGTGCCCCATGACCAACCAAAAAAAAAAGTATCAAGTTAGTATTACGTGTTATTGTTTGAAATGTTGAGTTTGAATCTTTGCTTGTCCCATTAGATTTGCAGTATCTATCACTAAACCTTGATTATATAATGAATGAACAATAGAATGAATAAAAATGATAGGTTAGAGAGGAGTACAGGTAGGAGAAAAAGTGTACAATCTGTTTTTCAAAGCATAGAATCACTAAATTTTATTTATAAAATGTGAATTAAAAATATAATGTATGAAAAATTAGGAATTATTTTCCTTAACTGTATCCTCTTATAATCCTTTATTCTAATGATAATCGGTTACTATTTATTTTGTCAAGTAATATTTACAAGATTAAAATTTTCTTCAGTTTCTAGATCTTTTTTGGCAAGTGCAATGAAAATCTGACACCTTTAACAATAAGTTTGAAAGCTTAAATGCGGTTTACGCATGTTTTTGGTGATTAATATTTATGCGTTTTTTACCTGAGTGCACACCTGGAATAATGTTCCGTGAATGTATGCCTTTAGAAACAGTCATAAGTTGGTGTTTGTCTTATAAATTTCCTCTTTTCCTTGGAAAATTTTTTATATTACTTGCATAATTTGAATATGAATGTGCATGATTTATATGCAATTCATTTGATAAAAGACTACTTTAAGAGTAGAAGAGGATCATAGAAGAAGTGCTATTTGTGGCCTCTTTTGAGGCTCCACCTGCTCCTGAGTTGCTCTCAGGCAAGTATGTACCATGTCTGCTTCTCCTAGGCCCAGCCAAGACATTGACCTCAGGTAGCTGCAGGGGTAGCTCAGCACAGATGTTAGGATTGACTCTTTTTATAGTTCCCCAAGCTCAACAGTTCTGGACCCCCACAGGGCCAACTCCCACTACTTCCTTCAAATTCTCATATTGGTTCTGTTCACAGCTTTCTTCACCCTAACTTTGACAATCATAAAAATCCCAGACTTTTATTTACAAGTCTTCTGGCTCAGAGCCTCCTTCCAATACTGACAATAAAGTTTGTCTCAATTTCTTCTTTGCAGGTTGCATCAGATTTGAGTCTGGCGACCACCACATAGGGATGGTGAGTGTGGCAGCGGTGTACTGTGGGGAGGGAGGGGAAGGGTTCCTCTTGTGTTCATACCTGTCATCTTCACATTTTCCTTTGTTGACATCTGCCTCCTTGAGGTACAACTGATGATTAGGCTTCCTGTTCTCTAGTGTAAATAACAGGAAAGGATAGTTCAATGTTTAGCATTTTGAGGACCCTTCATACAGCTTTCCAGAGTGGTTGAACAATTTCCATTCCCATCAACAGTGTTAGTAGCGTTCCTCTTTTGGCCACATCTACGTCAGCATTTGTTATCATTAATTTCTTCATATTGGCCATTCTTACTGGGGTGTGGTGGAATTGCAATGTTGTTTTGATTTGCATTTCCCTCAGGGCCAGATGTGTTGAACTTTATTTTTTTCATGTATCTATTGACCGTTTTTGCTTCTTCTCAGAAGTCACTCTTTACGTTTGCTTTGTTAAATGGCAAAAAATACAGTACACATCCTAAAACTTAAGAAAATATGGAAAATATAGGTTGAGAGAGATGGATGAGAATGTTGGATGGGATGACACTGATCAAGATGCATTGTATTCATAAACTGCTTTGCTGAATGGAAACTCCTTTGTATAACTACTTAAAGATAATAAAAGTATCCAAAAAAAACCCCCAAACAAGACAAAATCCCACAAAAAAAAACAAGAAAGGAAAAGTTCCAGAACTTTCTAGGCTTTCTTTTTACAACCAACATTACATTGGGATTATGGTGAAAATCATGAACAAACACACTGTGGCACTATCATTTATTTATTTACTTTCTAGGTCATGGTTTGTTTTTGTTTTTTTTTGGCGGTTGTGGGGCTTGAACTCTGGGCCTGGGCGCTGTCCCTCAGCTCTTCACCTCAAGGCGAGCGCTCTACCACTTGAGCTACAGCACCACTTCCGGTTTTCTAGTGATTTATTGGAGATAGGAGTCTCACAGTCTCTCCTGCCCGGGCTGGCTTTGAACCGCGATCCTCAGATCTCAGCCTCCTGAGTAGCTAGGATTATAGAGGCGTGAGCCACCGGTGCACGGCTCTAGGTCATGGTTACATTTAGAAATAATGATACTAAAACTTTGGGATGTGTTTAGAAATGCTCCAATCAGCACTGAGCTGAATATGCATCTGTCATCAACATCATCAAACTGATCTCTAACATGATTTCAAAGGTTTTAGGTTTAAAAAATGGTGATAAAAAAGGAATGTCAATAAGATAAACTTGCCATCTGCCCTGAATTCCATTGAAAGTAAGAAAAGTATTGGAATTTAATTTATTTTTCTTTAAACAAAATGCTACTCTTGCTAAGCAGAGTTAGACACTAGGGCTACTGGGGTATATTCTCCAGATGCAGACTCTGCTCTCATGAACTCATAAGCCGTATATACATATATATGCCAGAGAATTAAAAGGAATAATGAACTTATGTTCAGAACCATTGAGAAGAGCAAACTAACAGAGCCTCCAGGTCAGGGAGTCTTCCTGGGAGATGATGTCTCACTTGAGTCTTAAAGCTTCCTTGGGAATGATCCAGGCATATTCAGATGACATTCTCAGCAAGGAGAATGATGTTCCAACTTCCTCGTAGAATCTTTGCTAATGGAAGTATTACCTATTTTCTTTTTGGAGCTTTTCTTCTCCCCGAGGCAATTATAGAGGCAAAATTTTCTGTATGGAAGACACTCAACCCAGGTTACTTTGTAACTTGGCTGTAACCATCAGAAAATCCCCAGCTAAACCTGAATGGAAGAGATCTCCAAGGAGTAGTAGGGAGAGAGAAATGACAGAGGTAGTCTAATTTCAAGATTCCAGAGAGAAGGAGGGAGCAAGGGGAGGAGGAGAGGAAAGTGGGGAGGGAGAGAGGAGAGGAAAGGGGTGAAGGGAGAGAAAGAGAGGGAGAGAGAGAGAGAGAGAGAGAGAGAGAGAGAGAGAGAGAGAGAGAGGGAGAGAGAAAGAGAGAAACCATATCAAAACACCTTTCCCCTGAGTAGCAGTAATGCTGAGCAAAGTTGCTGGGTTATCAGTGCTGAGAATAAATGGTGTCAGCTTGACATTTTGCTGCTGGCAGAGGCAGAACACCCTTGAGGAAGAGACACTGATCTTAGTTTTGTTTATTCAATTGAGGGTGATGTCTTGGCAGGTTGTGATAAATGTGTTTAGAAACTGAAAGGGATATGGCTATTGTGTGGTTTCTGCTTATTGCAGTGTTGGTGTTCCCCATCTGAATTTCAGAGTGGCTCCCAAGTGGTGCATACTTAATCCTCAAACCATCAGGCAATCAAGACTGTGGCCAGTGACTACTAAGAGGCCTAGTGATGCCCCTCAAACATTCTTATCCCATTAGCCAAGCCAGGCAGTGTTTGCACAGGATTTCAAGAAAGATACCTTATTCCCCCTAAGAGCTGGTCACCGATGCATAAAATTCCTTTAAGTGAGATAAACTTTTCTTTCTGTCAGTGGTGGCTGAGGCTTAAAATGCAAATAGCCTTAGGGAGATAAGACTTTTGATTTCTCTACTTTTCAATGAATGAGATGAATGAAATCTTATCTTTAAAAGTGAAAATTTAAATGTACTTTAGTGACTGGAGCTGCTGTGTGAAGAGAGTAAAGGAGGGGAGAGGCACAGGGAGTGGGAGAGGGAAAGGGGTGAGAAGAAGAGGAAGATGGAGAGCAAAAGGAGAGGAGGGAGCTAGAGAGATAAACGGGAAGAGGGGATGCAGACAGAGGAGAGGTAAATAGAGAAAGTAGGCAGATTAGAAGAGAGGAAGAAAGAGAGGAAGGGAGAGAGGGAGAAGGGAAGAAGAGGGGGAGAGTAGGGGAGAGGAACAGGGAGAAACTAATGAGAAATGTGAAGAGGGGCTATTCTTTATGAAAGACCAGCTTTGGTTTGGGCCTAGGCTTAGTGGTTATACAGGTGTAGTTCTGAATTTAAGATGAGGATACGTGCATACATATGTATGTATGTATGTATGTATATACAGGCACAACTTGGTAATTGGAATTTTTGGAAAGCAGGACACTTTTGTCTACAACTGTTTGGCAGTGTGTAACACCCTTCCAGTTCCCCACTACTTTACAAACTATTGGCAAGCCTGTTAGATACATTGTAGGGAACATTGATAATAAATTAATGCCAATAAAGTTTACAGCTTTGGCAAGACAAGATCAGATAATTGGATACTCTTACAAGTGAAGAAAACACCTTAGGATGACTGTCAAGAAAGGAAATCTGGCTTACTAAGAACAAAACTTTCTTAAAGTCAACCCTAAGTAGGAATTTTTTAAATAAAATGAATTTTTAAAATAAAATCTTATGAGGCCCTGTTCACTTCTGAAGAGTAAACATCCTGAAATGGCATTAAAATATAAAATGTCCCATATTAACAACGTTTCCATAGCCATGAAAAAAACAGTACTATAGATACTGCTCTTTACAAGCTCTAAACCTTTACTGTCTTGATATATAAAATAAGCACACTAACAGATAGCGTCTTATAATTCCTTTCATATTCTTATGACTATGGGAGGCAAAGGAACCTGTCTAGGAGTAGGAAAGTAAACAAAATGGGAAAGAGAAGACAATCATTATTATCCAATAGACTTGACAATAGACACCAGAAGCTTAATTCAACTGAAGGCATTCCACCGTTATGTTAAAGACCACGTAAAGGCTAGGCAAGGGAGCAGGAGATCTGTGCCTTAAACTTTTGTGAGCATTATTGGAGGGTATCCTTGCAATCATAATTCACTTGCTCTTATACCCTGTTAATTATGTGGCAGAGATGGCTCCAGTAGCCTTTGAAAAACTTCTGGCTAGCAAAGTCTCAGGATAGTTGTTGGAAGTTAGAAGAGCACTGATGTCAACAGGAAGACAGAGGGGAATGTGAATAGTGGTGGGTGGAAACCATCTGCCACATTCAGTATTCATTCCTCACTTTTGCCAGCACACAAACCACATATGTGACAATTCCGATCGAATGATTTATTAATTATCCCGTTTGCAAATTTAGTACAAATATTTGTCCAAATTTAGAGGACATCTCATGTATAACATCTGTTTTCCTTATTTTTATAGTTCTCTCCTGGTAAAATGTCTAGCTTCCTCCTCCCTTTCCTGGGAGAGAAAACTTTAAAGATGATAATTATAGGGTAGTTAAGGCAGTGGACATCAGTATGTTGTGAACTTATAGAGTTTAAGAAAAATATGGAATCAAATCTCTTTTTCTTTAATCATTTTATAAACAGTTAAACCCTCCTTCTGTACATATCCTGCTGGCTGTTTATTGCATTATTTGTGCTTATTTATACATAGTTTTTAAAGAGAGTATGTTAGGAAATTTTTTTCAGTTTGAACTCAAGAATAAGGGCATCTTGTTTGGTTAGAAACTTGTACTACAGGAAAGAATATGCCTAGATTTGAATATTGCTGGTTTTAGACTATTATTTACAGTATCGTATTCCTAACCAGTTTTCAATGTACAGAAGTAAATGTTCTAACTTTATCATTTTTTAAATATAGGAACTCAAAAACAATTGACTGTGATTGAAACATTCATGAAAACCTACGTATAAACATATACCAAACAACCAAAACAACCAAACTAGTGATTATCATAAAATGAGGTATTTTCATTTTGGATATTACATATTGAGTAGTGAGTGATATATTATGACCTAATAGCCAAATATGTTTTCCACCTTATTTTGTAAATAAACTTTTATGGAAATACATTTTCACCTATTTTATGGTACTGCTGTCAGTGTTGAAAGGTTAAGACAGAGTTCTAGTTACCTGCAAATTCAAAAGTAATTATGACCGATTCCTAACCCCTGGTTTGTGAAGTATACTTAGGAGATACTATAATTTATTCTCTACAACTACCAAATTTTAATCACTTTGATTTAATTTCAGCTAGATTATTTTATGGTGGTCAAGTAATACCTTTAATAAAAGTATAATTAATATAGTACAAAAATATACATGGGATAATATACATTAAATCTACCTGCATTTTGAAAAATGAGTGTAAGACTTTTAGAAAAAGCAGTTAGATAAATTGGGCATATGATAGACTTTGGACCCTCTCCTCTGTTTTTCTGGAAATGGGCACCTGGAACTAGGGTGAATTCACCATTAAACATTGTTGAAAGAGAAATCTTTTTCATTTCCTTACAAATGGGGCAATGTCATTCTTTCTGATTGCAACATAGAAAATCACATTAAGTGAAGTAAGCCAGACCCAAAGAAACATAGCTTCCATGGTTTCCTTAATTTGTAATAATAGGATAGTCCTAGCAAAAGATCACAATAGCTCAATAGCTATTATAATAGCTAACATACATATGACCATATAAAATGATGCTAATCGAAATGAACTTCAAGATATGGGAACAAGAAGGTTGTTTATTTTCGAATGTACTTCGTGAAGTTATTTCCTTTTTATTCTATTTTTTCAATTTTTCCCCCTTTGGTTATATAGTCCTGTTGTCACTGCTTTTGATTTTGGTACCCTGTGTCTTGCATATATGTTTATCTGATTTGGGGAAGGGAAGGGAATAACAAAATGGTGAGATAAAGGACAAAGGGTGAACAATGCAACAGTGATACAAAACATTATGTTGGAAATGATCTTTACAACTTGGGAGAAGGGGAATGGTGGGGGGAGGGAAAGTGCCAAAAAGGAGGGAGGGGGAGTACTCATGACCTTACTTATCTAAGTCTAGCCCCTCTGTACATCGCTTTTACAATAAAATAAACTTAAATTTTAAAAAAACAAGAGAGAAGTCTTTTGACCACTGGTCATATATTCACTTTTCTCTTTCTTTTTTCCTTTTTTGTCAGTCGTGGGGCTTGAACTCTGGGCTTGGGCGCTGTCCCTCAGCTCTTCAGCTCAAGGTGAGCGCTCTACTGCTTGAGCCACGGTACCACTTCCCTCTTTCTTGATGATTTGACTATTTCCTAAGTGAGAGGAAAGAAAACTTTGGTTTACAATGATTAGATTTCATTATGGTCTTTTGTCTTACATAAGTTACCTAATAGCAGCCCAAATACCCACTGAATTCTGCTTTAAAAATAGCTTCACAGAATCTTCTTTCGAGAGTCATTTAAAAGCTTCTTTGACTGTATCTCTATGAAATTAATGATTGAAATGAGATAAAATCAAGTTAATAGACATGTTTTTTAAAATTAATTTTCTTGTCAGGATGATGTTCAAAGGGGTTACAGTTACATACATAAGGTAGCGGCTACATTTCTTGTCATTGTTACCCCCTCCCTCATTTTTCTCCCACTTTCCTTCCCCCATGTTTCCCCACAAGTTGTAAAGTTCATTTCCCACATGTTGTCTTGTGAGTATCGCTGTTCCATTGGTTCACCCTTTGTCCTTTGTCTCACTGTTTTGTTGTTCCCCTTCCTTTCCCTAGATCAGATAAACGTATATACAATACACAGGGTGCAAAATCAAATACAGTGACAACAAGGGACAAATCATGGGGGGGAGGGTGGGGACAAAAATGCAAGAACAAAGAAATAACTTTCAATAGTACGTAGACCTAGAAGAGGATCACAGTTGTTCAATAGCTATGTATATATGATCATGGATCATGATGCCAAGTAAAATGAACTCCAACATATAGAAACAAGAGGTTTTTCTTTGGAGTTGTTGTTTTTTAAAGTATTGGTTGAAAACACATGATTTGGCCTATTCCAATGGTCCATGTTTCTGGAAGATGAGTCTTCAGGGTCATGGGTCATGGGAGGACAGAGCCTCTCAGAGGTGAAGTCTGGTGGGCAATCCTAGGGTGAGTGGAGGTGTGAAACAGTGTTCTTATGGCTTCCTGGGCTGGACGTTATGAAAGAGCAGGTCCTTCTTTACGTGGTTACTTGTACACAAATGTGCTTCAACCATGAAGTGATACCAATTGCTGTTAAGCCTTATAAGAGGTAGAATCAGTGGGACCTGCCTGAAGTTCCGAAATTGTGTGTTAAATAAGTAATTTTTTTCTTTATACATCTCTCGTCTCAGGCCTCAGGTATTTCATCCTAGTGATAAAAGATGTGCTCTTTCAATGTCATAGTACGTAGCTGAAAATTGGAATATTCTGTGACTATTCTATGACTATGAATGAAACATACCCCCTTTCCAAACTTTCTTGTTTTATGCAATCAATTATATATAAACTTTATAAAATGGGCTGGGCACTAGCGACTCACACTTATGATCCTACTCTCTCAGGAGGCTGAGATCTGAGGATTGTGGTTTGAAGCCAATCTGGGCAGGAAAGTTGTGAGACTCTTATCTCCAATGAACTACCAAACTAAAAATTAAAAAGTTGGAATTAGATCTGTGGCTTACATGGTAAAGCTCTAGCTTTGAGCAAGAAAAAGCTCAGGGAATGTGCCCAGGCAGAGTTCAAACCACAGGAGTCTCTCTGCCTCCCTCCCTGCCTCCCTCTCTCTCTCTCTCTCAAACCACAGGAATCTCTCTCTCTTTCTATCTCACACACAAACATTTATATAAAGATATGGAGTTAATAAAAATACTACCTTATAATATACAACCATGTAGTATGATTAATAAGCAAACATAGTACTTTTTGTACAATGAAAGTATTTTCATTTATAGGAAGATAGCTTAAAGGAAATTAATGTAAGTAAAATTTGAAAAACTTCTTGAGTTCCTCTTAGGTTAGAGTGCTTACAAGATGTTTGGTATTCTACCTGGTTGAAGAATAGAATTGTTAATGCAATAAATGGAACATATACAGATTTCCCATTTGTCAAATGCTCTAGCAGTCCCCACAACTTGGAATCAACTTACTGTTGACAACTTTTTCAATAATCTTCAACATGACATGAAAACCACTTTGAAGGTAAAGAGTTTCTTTCATTTAAGACATTAAGTCTTTGGTTTTCCAAAAACCAAAGACTTTGAGAAATTCATTGAGAAATGAATTATAGTAATTGATGGACAGTTTCCTATAGGCACTTTTCTTTATGTATATTTTCATTGTACTGTAAGGTTCTGATTAGAAAAGTTCAAACTTTGTAAGTAAAAAAGCAGACCAAACATGGTTATTGAATTAAAGACATAGTAACACTAAGAAAATAACTTCAGTGGAGATAGATTGGTAGGTAGAAAACCCAATGTTATATTTGTGCTAATAATGTGCTTGTGTTTGGAAGGTCATTATCCAGGATGGACACTGGTGCCAGGTCCTCCATTTATTTTTGAGATAAAAAGAATAACATTTTCCCCAGGCAAGCCTGGACCACGCCCTGCCATTTATGCTTCTTGATGTAGCTAGGATGACAAGTGCTCATCAAACCTCGCTTGATTATTGAAATGAGGTCTCCTGGATTATTTTGCTTGGACTGGCCTAGAACCACGATCCTTCTAATCTCAGCCCCTCCTTTACTGTTTGAAATGGACTCTCCCAAACATTTCTCCTGAATTAGCTTGGAAGGGTGCACCATTTGTTCTTCACTTCCCAACTAGTCAAGATTACAGATCTGAGCCATTGGCACCCAGCTTGTGTCTGGCTTACTTTGTTTAATACAATCCCTATGAGACGCATCTATGCATCTGTGTTCTTGTATAATAGTTGATTCTTTTATTTTTTTGTTATTGTGTAATGTAAAATTCATGTACAATTGTTTATATAATCTACTATTTATGAATACTTGCAGTGTTTGAAGTTTGGGTTATATAAAAATGTACCAAAGAAAATTCTGGAATATGTACAAGCCATTTCATTAATTCCCTTAAATGTGTATCTGGAGGTAATTTTTTTTTAGTAAATGTAGTCAATGTTACACAATTGCTTCACTACCCTACACTTTCACCACATTGAAGCCAAAGTTCCATAGAATTAATAACTTGCAGTATTGTCTATTTATTTGTTGGCATTTTAATAATTTTTTTTCTTTTGCATTCTGATAGGTTAGTTTTAATATTGATTTCTCTGATGAGGTATGGCACTTTGAACATTCTTTAGATATTCTCTTTGTGAAAATAATTTTCAAGAGCTCTATCCATTTTCATTGGTTGTCTTTTTTTTATTAAGTGCTTAGATTCTAAATACTTGCATATCTTTTTTATTAACTATTTCAATGATTTTCAGTCCACGTTAATTAACTAAGGATGATTTATGTTGTAAATTATTTTACATTTTTATACAATTATCTGAAAGTTACAGATATTAATACAAAATGTGAGTTGTGATAATAAATGTTTTGTGTTCACCTGAATGTATATTCTGCATATATTTACCACTGTGTCCCAAGAAAGCAATTAAATAGAATTAGTTGATAACACTATTCATATCTATAGCACTTTTATTTACTTCTAGCATTTAATGAGAGAAGTTTCTTGAAATGTACAACTATGGTCATGGATTTATCATCTGTTCTCATTTCTGTCAAACTTTACTTCTTTATATTTTAATAAATCGTAAGCTATACAAAATTTCAGTGTATTAATCTTCCTGTTTAATGTATTCCTTGCCTAATGAAATACCTTTGTATATTTCAAATAATATTTCTTCCCTTCAAGTGCCTTTTGCCTGGTATTAATCAGCTTACAATAGCTTTCCTTTCATTAGCATGTTTCAATTGTTTAACTTTCTGCCTGTGATCTTTCTATTTATAGTGAATTTCATATAAAAAACTAGAAGTAGGTTGATTCTTTTCATGAATCTGACCATATTTCCTTTTAACTAGAGTGCTTAGTCTATTTCTCGTTAAAACAATGACACCTATTCTTGGTTTAAAATCTGTCATCTTGGTCCTGGTTTCCTACTTGTCTCGTCAGGGCTTGCTCCTTTATCTGTCATTTTCTGTATACCTTTATGACCTGTTTTACATCTATGCTTAATTATTCTTCTCTCTAAGTAAACTTTCTGGGTTGCCAAGGGAACCTAGAGCACAGAGTGCTAAAGCCTAGTAGAATTCTCCTTTATATGAAAGACTTTACTTAATTCTATGCACTCAGGAAGGGGTCCTCTTAATCACCTCTAAAAGGCCAACATTTTCATAACCCAATTTCAAATTTCTGAGGTGACACATTATGTTAGTCTTCTTTCTTAAAAGGAGTAAAATGCAGATATACTAACATCTTATCGCTTAGATTAATTGGTTTAAAATTTTTATTAATTATTAACAGCTATTAACAGCTACCTTCTTTGTAGGTGATCAATACTATGAGAGCATTTTTACCTCTAGTAGTCAGCCTGGGCTAGCCTCGAACTGTAGTCTTCTAGATCTCAGCCTCCACTGTATTTAGAATTACAGGTATATGTCACTGGTGCCCATAACTTTTATTATTGTGTATTATTCTATTTTATTATTAGAATTTTCTTCTCTTTTTTGGGGGGGGTCCGGTCGTGGGGCCTGAACTCTGGGCCTGGGCGCTGTCCCTCAGCTCTTCAGCTCAAGGCTAGCACTCTACCACTTGAACCACAGCGCCACTTCTGGCTTTTTTCTTTTTGCTTATGTGGTGCTGAGGAATGGAACCCAGGGCCTCAGGCATGCAAGGAAAGCACTCTACCACTGAGCCACCTTCCCAGCCCCTGGAATTTTCTTATGCCTTGTATTATCTAATTAATCAACTCAGTATTGTCATAGATATGTATGTATAGAATCAATGCAAACACAAACAATGGTGTTTGAGACTCTAAATGACATGTCAGTGTCTATGGTTTTTAATATGCCACTATATATATGCCAGCATATGTTTATCACATAATGCCTATATGCTTAGTATTGGTAATTATCTCCTTTAGATGTAGCATACCGCTTAAACAGTATCTACTGTTTTAATTTATGGTATTTAATTAAAGGAAAATCTGGAAATGAGAAGGCCTCTTTATCAATAATAATGTGTTTAGCAAAAGGGTAAATATGATTTCAGTAATAACATAGGATTAGGTCTTTTGAGTCATCCCCAAAACTCTATTTACTCATACTTATTTGTGTAAATTACAAGATCTTTCTTTGCTCCATTTTTATACTACTAGATCATATTTAAATTAGAAAAATTCTGAGATACATTTCAGGTAAATACATTTCATTGTAAACACTATGCATATAAGAATTTGCAGTTTTATTTGATATTTTATTTGGGTCTGTATTTGCTATTTCTTTTACATCACCTTATTATTTCATCACTGTATAATTTCATTGTTGCTTTATTTCCTTCTTATTGGTTCAAGGCAGGAGCATTCTTAGGCAGTAACAATGTTTTCCCAGGAAAGAACAGGTAAATTCAAGTTTATCTTCTGCTTTGGAACGGAATTAAGCATGTTGCCCTGCTTCAACAGAATAGAATATTTTTTTCCTTTTACATCCCACAGTAGTAAAAGAGGACGACCTACAAAATTTGTGGAGTTCAGTGAAAAGTGAAAAAGAAAATTCCTTGCTCAAAAGTAATGATTTAGAAATAATTTCCAGATACTTTGTGTCATGATCCTTAATGTTTCCCTAGGTATGTGTAGCTTCTTCCCCCACTCCTGCCCCACGCCCCTCTCCAGCTCATTATGGAGTTATTTTTCACTTAAGCATGATTATGTCTCTGAGGGAACTTACCCATCAGTGAAGAAAAGGCTTAGATAGCATTGTAAAGTCCATCGCCATCTGGCTTTGGTGATCCTCCAACACAAAGCAAAATCAAGATCCATGTTGTTCTGATACATTTCTGTCACATAACCAGATCAACTATCTGATTAATTAGAAAGAGCTACTTTAACTTTCAGACATGGAATCTATTGCTTTCCTAGGTCTGCTGTCTATAAAACTAAGATAAAGTAGCACCTACTCACTCTTTTCTACATGACTTCTGAGAATTTTTTTCATCCAATGTCTCTAAAAGCTGAAATCCACATTGCCCCCAACACATAGTTTTCCAAAAACCCTTAAAGCCTTATATTATTGAGAAAGAAAAAAAACCATACTTTTGCTATCATTTAGGAAGCTACAAAAAAACCAAAATCATTCTTCTCCCTAATTTGTACAAATATTACTTGATTACTTCTATATTCTAAAGAATGTTCTTGCAGTATCTATTTCCAAGAGTAGTAATTACAAAGCAAAATTTAATCTCACAGAAACTTACATTTAAATGAAAATAATTTTTAACTCTTGTGAACAGAAGAGGAATGAAACTATGTGATATTTTTATACTCATAGCCCCTGCATCTTATTGAACCAGTATACTGCTAGGATCATCAAAAAAGGTGAAAAGAATACCATACTCTAAGTTACTTGGAGGAAGGGGGAAAATGCCTAGGCTATTTTCTTTCAAAATTATTTTGCCTTTTAATTCCAGAAGCTGAATAGTATGTCTGTCTCTCTCTGTCTGGGTATTAGTTATCCTATTTGCAATATGAGGTGGCTTCATTGTGATAATTCCCTTATGTACATAATGTACCTCAAATGAATTTTATCCTTCCAGTTTTTTAAAATTTAATTTTATTGTCAAGGTGATGTACAGAGGGCTTACAGTTATATATGTAAGGTAGTGAGTCTATTTCTTGTCAAACTTGTTACCTCCTCCTTCATTTTCTCCCACTTTCCCTCTCCCTGCATCGCGCCCCCCCCCCATGTTGTACAGTTCATTTCCAACATTGTGTCTTGTGAGTATCACTGTTGCATTGAGTCACCCTTTGTCCTTTGTCTCACTATTTTGTTGTTCCCCTTCCCTTCCTTAATTCAGATAAATGTATATACAATACCCAGGGCAAAATCAAATACCATAGAAACCATAAAAACCATAAAAAAACACAAAAGAAAAGAAATCACATAGTACATTAAAAACAACAACAAGGGAAACCTCTTGTGTCCATGACTTGGAGTCCATTTTGCTTAGCATTATCTTATATGGTGATATGTACATGCTATTGAGCAATTCTGCTCATCTGCTAAGATTATCCTAGATGTATACTAATTATTACAAATGAGGGAAACCACGGGATCTATGTGTCTTTGAGTCTGGATTACTTCATTTAATATGATTTTTTCCATCTTTCTATTTCCTTAAGATGTCATTCCTTCTGGTAGAATCATAGAATCCTAATATATATATATGTGGTGTGTGTGTGTGTGTGTGTGTGTGTGTGTGTGTGTGTGTGTCACATTTTCTTGATCTATTAATCTACAGAGGGGCATCTGGGTTGTTTCCATATCTTAGCTATGGTGAATAATGCTGCTATAAATATAGCTGTACTGGTAGTTTTAATATGACCTTGTTTGTGATCTTTTGGGTAAATGCCCCAAAGTGGGATTGTTGTGTCATATGGGAGCTCTATGTGTAGTCTTTTGAGGAACCTCCATACTGCTTTCCAAAGTGGTTGAACAAGTTTACACTCCCACCAACAATGCAGTAGGGTTTGCTTTTGAACACATCCCCTCCAGCATCTGTTGTTTTTAGCTTTCTTGATTATAGGCATTCTAACTGGGGTGAGCTAGAATCTCAATGTTGAACAGAGATGTTGAACATTTCTTCATGTATTTATTGGCCATTCTTATTTCTTCTTCAGAGAAGTCTGTCTTCAAGTCTTTAGCCCACTTATTGATGGGGCTATTCTTTCTTTGAGGATTTATTTTGGGGGGATATAATTTTTTGAGTTCTAAGTATATTTTAGATATGAAGCCCTTGTCTGTTGTATGGCTAGTGAAGATCTTCTCCCAATCTGTGGGATTTCTATTGATCTTGTTTTTTTGCCATGTAGAAGCTCTGCAGTTTCATGCAATCCCATTTGTCCAACCTTTCTTTGATTTGTTGTGTTTCTGGGTCTTTACTAAAAAAAATTTGACCTGTGCCAAGGAGCCCTAGTGTTTCTCTTATTCTTTCCTGTAATGTTTTCAGGGTATCTGCTTTTACCTCAAGGTAATCGATCCATTTGGAATTGATCTGGTACAGGGTGATACTTAAGGATCTAAGTTTAGTTTTCTACAAGTGTTTAAGCAATTTTGCCAGCACCATTTGTTGAAGAGGCTTTCTTCTATCCTATTTTTTTGGTCCTTTATCAAAGATTAAGTTACTGGAGCTGATTTGAAACTTTGACAAAGTAGCAGGGTATAAAATTAACCCTCAAAAATAAAAGGCTTTTCTGTATGCCAATAATGAAAAGAGTGAGGCTAAAACCAGGAAAGCAACTCTTTTGTAATAGCCCCCCCCACAAAAGATGAAATACCTAGGCATTACCTTGACCAAGGAAGTGAAAGACCTCTATGATGAAAACTTTACAAAAAGAAAAATTAAAGGAAATTAAAATTAAATTAAAATTAAAATTAAAAGGAAAATAAAAGGAAATTAAAGCAGAACTAAAGAAGTAGAAAAACTTCCCATGCTCTTGGATTGGGAGGATTAACATCATGAAAATAGCACTACTACCAAGGGCTCTCTACAAATCCAATGCAATACCCATCAATATCCCAACATCATTCTTTAATGAAATAGAGGATGCAATCTAATAATTCATATGGAATAAAAGACTCTGAATAACAAAAACAATCCTTAGCAGAAAGAACGGTGCTGGAGGAATATCAATACCAAACTTCAAACTCTATTACAAAATTATAATAATAAAACCAGCTTGGTACTGGCACATGAACAGACCTGAGGACCAATGGAATAGAACTGAAGACCCAGAAATGAACCTGTAGACCTTCCTTTTTGTTGTTGTTGTTGTTGGTGGTGGTGGTGGTTGTGGAGCTTGAACTCAGAGCCTGGGGGTTGTTCCTGCACCTCTTTGTGCTCAAGGCTAGCAGTCTACCATTTGAGCCACAACACCACTTCCAATTTTTGAGTGGTTTATTGGAGATAAGAGTCTCATGGGGACTGGGGACTTTCTTGTCCAGGCTGGCCTCAAATTGGGATCCTTGGATCTCATCCTCCTGAATAGTTAGGACTACAGGCATGAACCACCGGCACCTGGCTTTATCTTTTCCATTATATTCCTATTTCCTCCCTCTTTTCTCAAACAGAAATTGGTAAGTTATATTATGTTGTATTTTATGTGTGTATGTGCATGCACATATACCTGCATGTACAATGGCTTTCAGTTTCTGATTTTAAATAATACTAAAATCTAACTTCAAATATGCTACAATTGCACCATAGAATTTAAGCCAATATATGCTGTCCACATAAAAGGTTCCAAACCCCACCCAACTCTGTCAATCAAGTTTTGCCCTGAGACCCTTGAGGAGAGGTTGAAAAGGAGATTGTGGGAAATATGTGAACATAAATATGAGCATAAGACATACTTTATGTTTATCAGAGGTACACTTGGAAGGGACAAAGGGTAAACACATGCAGCAGACCTACTCACTAGATATTATGTTAACAATGAACTATACAACTTGTAGGTGGGATGGAAGGGAAAACCTGGGAGAGAGTGAGAGAAGGGATGACATTGATCAAAAAGAAATGCAAGATTGGGAATGTGGCTTAGAGGTAGAGTGCTTGCCTAGCATGCATGAAGCCCTGGATTCAAGTCCTCAGTACCACATAAACCAAAAAAACCCCAAAACAACAGAAGTGGTTCTGTGGCTCAAGTGGTAGAATGCTAGCCTTGAGCAGAAGAAGCTCAGGGACAGTGCCCAGGCCTTGAGTTCAAGCTCCAGGACTGACTAAAAAAAGTTTTCTTTCTTCTTCCTTTCAGTATGGAGCATGCTTATGCTAGTATGTACAAGTATAAATAGGGTGTATTTAGGGATGAGTACTCTGTTTTCAGTATTTACTCTGACTAAAGAAATTAGTTTGGAAGAGTACTTTCTGCTTTGCACTTAAGGAACTGCTTTCTGCAAGAGTTCCCAAGAGGAGAAAGACTCTGAGATTTCTTCCAAAGTGGCTGATCCTCTTGGGATAGCCTCTGGCTGATTTCGGAGGCCGCTGCCTGCTGTTTCCTGCTCAAAGGCCCCACTGGCATTTGGGGGAATCGAGCTGGCAGAACAGATGCTAAATGTAGGACAGAAGCCCACGGGGTGCAGCTCCATCCTGCTGAGGCTGCTTTCTCAGCTCGGAACCGTTTTCATGCATTTTCATGTACCAGGTGCGCAGGACACCACGTGCCTTGTGTCCTAGTTTGAGGGAGGTTTCTGAAGAATGTGCCATTTGGCTGGTGTCTCCTTTCAATCCTTTCAGATATTTTCCCTAGATATAGTCATATCTTAAGTCTATACCACATGATGTCCTAAGTCACCTTTTATATCATTTTTCTTCCACATTATGTCTGCCATGCCATACTCCAGCATATAACATGGGGACTATTAATACATTTGCAAATGTAATAAGTGATTTCTGTGCCCTTCCAATAAGATTGTTTTGCTGTTCAATGAAATAGATTGTGTTCTCAAAGTCAGTACCTTTTTTCTGAGATAGAATATGGGGAATAAGCGAATCTTCTTCTCTGTGAATTGTATTATCTCGTTTCTTCTCCATAGATACCTCAGGTTTTGTGAGACTTTCAGGCTTTTAATCATAGTAGCTTCTCCGTTTACATATGTGCAAATAGAGGAGTACCATTTTGGAGGTTCACACAAAGGCCCTTTCTCCCCCATGGTTGCTTCCCTATTTTGACATCCCAATGCATCTTGCCACTTTTCTCCTGGCCTGCTATTACAATCTTTGCTGCTCTTAGTTAGTGTAGATTTTAATATTGATCTTTTAAAATCTACTGGCCTTGTCAAAGTATGGTATAGAAGCAATCTAGCTCTAAAATGCTGTGGTCAGAATGAGACACCCATTTGCTACTATTGTTGTCTTCATCCATCTTCTCTCCCAACACAACTTCCCTTTAAAAAAAGATCTGTTTTCTAAGTGTCACACTATCTAAGCTCTGCGTGATGCTGTATTTCCCTCAAGATACTATGTGACTTCAGCAGCTGAAACACAGAATGGGCTCTCTTTGACATCTTTCTAATTACATTAAAGAGGGAGGGGAAAATAGTACTAGAGACCAAAGAATGAAATTAAGTGAACAGCACCTGGGACAGTGCCGAAGCTGCTGTACAACCCTTCATGTTTGTTTGCAAGCACAATGGATAGCAAGTTACTTTTCCCAGGAAATGTTTGTGTTGTCGCTTTCTAGTCTTCGCATGGCCTACATTGGTTTCCCTTGATGCTCACGCTTCTTGTATGATTTCACCACCTCTCATCTCCCCAGCATTTATTAAACATGAGGGATGAATGGCTTTAATAACCCAGGACTGCAGTAAGCGGGTCCAGTCTTAGCATGGAATAGTTCCATGAATTAAATTCTACTAGTCTTCTTTCTACTCCCTTTCTCCCAGCCTTCAGCTATCTATCTACTTTCAGTTAGAAGAACAACCTATTAGCTGACTGCTTTCCTCCAGTCTTCTTCTTTCATTTGATGTATTAACAAAACCATTTATCTGTCTGGTTGGCCAGGGCCAACTGAATGTTCTAAATTGAAACAAAAGTATAATATGGTTAGCTATTTTCTAGTATACCTTATAGATTATTTCCCAGCATCTATCAACAGTTAACCTAAACCAACAAACCCTTTCTAAAGAAGATATTATTATTATTATATGTGTCCTAAATTGGACCACTCAGTCTAGAATTTAAAACTTACATTTCACTGAGCAATCACAGAGATTCAAATTAAAAATAATATATATGTATATATATTCTTTCTTTCTCTTTCTTTCCCTTTTTCCCTCCCTCACCCTCACCCCCCCTTCTCTCTTTCTTTCTTTTTTTCATATGGCTTGAACTCAGGATCTTGTTGCTATTTCTGAGGTTTTGGGCTTAAGGCTAGTGCTCTACCACTTGGAGCCACAGCACCCATTCCTGTTTTCTGGTGGATAATTGGAGATAAACGTCTCAGGAACTTTCCTGCCCAGAATAGCTGCATAAGTCCCTTGACTTATGATTTTTTCTATTATTATGAAATATTATTACTATGAAATAGTCTATTTTTCCTACTCAGAATAAAGTGGGAAATGAGAATTTTTAGAAAATGAAATTTGTTGAGATAATATGGTAAATGCCAATGGCTTCATATTCTTAACTTCAGAAAGATTCTTATTGGTTCAAATGATCCTTTTACTATCTTTCTTGATAACTTTTTGGTAATTGTAACTGAAAGACTACCCCATGTAACTTTCCCCTAGTTAGCATAACAATGGTACACATAAAGTGTTAGATCAATAAGGAAAGTAGTTATGCAGTTATGATCATAATTTTATTTTACTTTCCCTAATGGAACATTTTGAATTGCCAAATATTTCCAATTGTTTTATTCTACAAAGACTAAGAACAGTTTTCTTTTATCTCTAATGGGAATAGTTTTAATCAATAGAATTGTGAATGTTGGCTTTTCAAAATTGAAATAGATAGCTGGATGCTGGTGGCTCTTGCCTGTAATCCTAGCTACTCAGGAGGCTGAGATCTGAAGATTGTGGTTCAAAGCCAGCCAGGGCAAGAAAATCTGTGAGACTCTTATCTCCAATAAACCACCAGAAAACTGGAAGTAGAATTGTGGCTCAATTAGTAGAATGCTAGCGTTAAGCTGAAGAGCTGAGTAACAGCACCCAGGCCCAGAGTTCAAGCCCATGACTGACAAAAGAATGAATAAAAAAATTGAAATAGAGGTATTCTTTTTCTGTTTTCTTTAAAATGTCCTTTGCTGGGCTCACATGTGGCTTAACTCCCAATAATAGGAGACCCACAAATAAAAAAGCATCTCTTTTTATATGCTATATTTGTGTGGTAGAAAAAATTTCAAAATTGACAATGCCATTAAAACTTATTCAGTATTGATATTGTTAGTCATTGGCTTGCTGATTGCTCATAAGTACACCAGCATGCCTTCTAAACTCTTCCAAATGTATTCAGTGAATATGTACATTTCAGGAAATGAGCAACAATCACTGGAGAATATTCCCAAAGGAATCTTGCTACCAACATATAAAATGGCTCTATGCCCTACATTCAACAGAGGAATAACTAGAAGCATTAGTGTTTGTGCTACTGGTTATAATCATCTCCGTAATTAGTAGTTCACTATCAGACCAATGTGAAGGTATTCGATTTCCAATCTAGGTTTCTTTTCACTTGATAAAAAACCTTGGTAAGTGTGCACGAAGTACAAAGAATAAAATATTTCCCAGACATATACTTCCTTCAACTCAACATACATCTCTCTGTAGGATAAGCCTGCCAGAAATGTGATTGATGTTCATATGTATCTTGGGAAACCAGACTATCTCCTCCATATGTCACAGCCTCACTGGTGACAGAGTTGGGCTCCTTATTATAGCGAATATATTAACAGATGATGTCATCACATTAACTATTTAAATCAAAATCTTAAACAAATTTAAAATTTAGCTTAAAAATTAACTGTCATTTAAGTCACAATCTGTAGATCGGTTGAAACCTGTGCCAATCTAATTGGCAATCAGGAATATGGTAATTGCTTTTGGCATATGAAGGTGGGAAACATCTCCAGTATAAAATAGTGCCAAGTTGTGCATTTCTGAGTTCCTTTTCTTTCTGACAGTGTTAATATTCTAATAATTTATTAGTTGGCATTCTGCTTCAGGATTTAAAACAAGGTTTAGTTTGGAATTTCAAGCAGATATTATCTATTTGTCTATCCATTCATTCATCTACGTACCTGTTATCTATCTCCTTATGTGTAGAGAAGGGTTTCTTAAGTTGGATATAGCTAGGATTTTGCTGTCCTTTCCATGTGGCATGGTTATTAGAAGTCTCTCAGTCCAATATCTAATGGAGGCTGCCAGGCCTTCCTCCTGATAATCAAGACACTAACCATGTCTCTGGGAATTGTTTCCAGATGAAATAGCAAGTAGAGTGCATCTATTTCAGAAACTGTGGTATCTTGAACACACTCACTCACATGTATGATTAATGTATTCAGGAAAATGTCATCCTAAAAGTCACAGAGAAATTAATGTTAGGGACCACGCTTAGCTCATTCATAGCCCCACTGCTGATATCAAACTGTTTCAAGAAAAGGACATTTATTCTTCTTTCATGTAGAAATGTTGCCTGTTTCTTATTTGAAGAAAGAATGGAATTTATTCATTTATTTTATTTCTTATTATTGTACATTAATTGTACAAAGGGTTTCTACCATGATACATGTGCATACATAGTACACATCTATAACATCCTATATTGCTCTTTCTTTTTTTAATAAGATTTTTGTTGTGAGAATACTGTACAGAGGAGGGGTTGCAGTTACATGGGCAAGGTAATGAGCACATTTCTTTTCAAGCATTGTTGTCTCCTCCTTTGTTTTTCCCCTATCACCACATTTCCCCTCTATTTTTCAGCAGCTTTCAGTGGATTTCCTTGTACCATCTTACTATATAGACAGAATAAATTTTAGTATTATTTACCTGTCATTGTCATCTTTCCCTCTGCTCCTCCACTCATTCTATATAGTCAAACCTCGATTACAATCTCTCTCTACATATGTATGCATATATATGTATAGATGTACATATATATGTAGGCATGCATGCAGCAAGGTACTTTTATTCTATCCACATATGAGAAAACTATTACTTGTTTTAGTAAAGATATTTGACTTTTGCATAGTAGTGCTTTTACCATTACATATTTACAAAGTTCATATAGTTTGTATATGTATATGTACATATGTGTTTATTAGTAAATAAAAATGAGCAGAAAAATGGTAGTTGTGAAGAATTGCACTGGGCAAGTCTTCCCTGTGGAAAGAGCTATTTGTGGCCAGGTGGATTATGTTCGACTTTAGAATGACCATACCCTGCGGAGCTTCTTCGATGTTGGCCTAGATAAGGAACCTGGCATTTGCAAAGATTGTTTTCTCTATACCAGGTTGCTAGGAAACAAGAAAATTAGGAAAACCTTTATGAAGAATAAATGAGCATTCAGTTACACACTTTCAAACCATCTAGAAAAACAGTCTCCACTTCCATCACACATTCTCTGAGAGAAACATCTTAGGTTCTAGCTACACTTTCAGACACTTGACTTTTAAGTACATTTTCAGGAACATGTTTTGAAAGAAAGTAGATTACTTTTGTTCCACTATGTTGATATAAAATTATACATCAGATGCAGTTTCCTCTCTCCTTTTCTTCTTTCTCCTTTCTCTTTCTTTCTTTCTTTCCTCTGTCCTCTCTCCCTTCCTCCCTCCCTCTCTCCCTCTTCCCTCCCTTCCTCTCTCCCTTCCTTTGTCCCTCTCTGCCCCCTCCCCTCCCCCTCCCTCCCTCCCTTCCTTCTTTCTTCCTCCCTTTTCTCTTTTCCTTCCCTTCCTTCTTTCTTTCCCACTTTTCATCCCTCTATCTTCATTCACCCTGTTCATCTACACACCTCTTTTCTTATTAATAGTCCAACTAGTGCAGGACCCATTTTATATTCCTTTTTTTCATTTTTCTAATGTATGCTGATTGTTCAAAATGGGTTTCATCATCACAGATGTATAAACCGGATTTTAATCAGATTAACCCCTGGTTTACTCTTACTGCCTCATCCTCCTCATTCCCTGCTATTCAACAGCTTCAGTGAGTTTCTTTTTGCTATTATGTTCCATGACATCTTACTGGATGTTCCCAGAAGCAGTAGCAGGTGGTAAAGAAGGGAAGGAGAGAAAGAACTCTGGGAATATTAGCAATGGCAGAACAGTATTCTCAGCCTTTTTGAATCATACATAAAATCTGAAAGGGCAACAAGATACCAAAATAACAAATCAGAGAAAGCAAGCACAATATTTAAAACAAACTAAGATTATAAGACATTGTTAATTTTAAAAAATGTTCAAACCAGACATTGTGGCACATACCTATAATCCCAGATATTCAGGAGGTCATCTTAAACAAATAAGTTGGAGGCCAACCTAGTCAAAGTTAGTTATATTCCTTTTCTAAAATAACACAAATATATGAACAAAAAGTCGAAAGAGGGGAGGATCCAGCAACAGGGTGCTTGTCTAATATGTCCAAAGCCCTCAGTTATTTCCAATATTAGAAAAAAGAAAGAAAAAATATTAAATAACAATTTTAGAACATAATATTTCTTCAGGAATAGGGACCATGCTAATTAAGTTTTTACCACTTAAGTAACAACCACAGGCATCTTGTGCTTATTTATATTGTTAAGATAGGATATTGGTAATTTTGTCCTTTGCTAGAGCTGGTGTCCTGAAGAACTCATGATCCTCCTCTTCTCCAGAGTCACTGGGATTATAGGTGTTCACTGTCATGCTCGGCATCATTAACTCTTCAACACACATTTCTGTAAAAAGAAAACATACCGTGTGAGTTTTCTCTCTTAATTATGCATCACCAAGTACAAACTTCCTTAAGCTATTGGAAAAATAAAATGTATAGGCAAGTTGTTGAGAAAAAATTAGGAAGATAGACAAAGAAACAGTAAGTTTTCTCATAATGGTACCTGATATATTATCTTTCAGCTTCTATAAACCAAATGAAGCACTTTCTCTGCTGCATACTGAGATTCCCAGTTCTCTACCAGTGGAGCTGCCATCATGGATACAAAGGACACAGATAGCAACCTGAGGCATGTTACCTGAACAAGGGACCTAGTGACTTTGAGGTCAGGGTATGTCATAGGTTCTTTGTTCCAATGAGAAATACAGCCAGCATTTCCACACTAAGGAACAACCTTCATAAACTCTTATGAGATTACTTTTTAGAAGTTTCTGACTCAGTAACCTCATCCTATAAGGATCAGCCTGCCTCATTCCATCCAGGGCTCCTAGACTACTATTGGACCTCTTCATCTCATGCTCCATTCACATCTGTGTTATTCCACTGAAAACAGACACCACCAAATTTCTCATACTGAACTCACCGTGTCATAGGGAATAGCATGCTTCCTGATTTTGTGTTTTTGGTTTAGATCTACTTGATGGAATAGTCAATTGGATAAAGAGGAAAATCTCAAAAACTATTCCGTGTGTGTGTGTGTGTGTATGTGTGTGTGTGTGTGTGTGTGTTTGTGTGTATGAAGATTGGTACCTTTCTTGCTAGCATATAAAGACAGTTAAAGGTCCTTGGGAATGATTCCTGATGTCTATTTTCACAGCCAGAGTTACATTTTCCAATAGAATTCTAGTAGATTTCTGTTAAATAGAGTTATAGAGGCTTGCTTGGTAAACAGATTTCCCCTATGCAGTTATTTTTGCATGTATATGTGTTTTAATTTCAAGAAATAATTTATCAAATATCTTTTGAAAGATGGCCCGACCACTGAGTGCAGACCGCCTCTAAGCAGCTGACAAACTTTCTAATGCTTTTGTCTTGCACTGATGGTCTGTACACCTGGTATACTCTAAACTTCTGCAGAGTAGAAACCCAAAGGGTATATTCTTTAGCTTAATATTACCTGTAGTTGTGGAGATGGGAGGGAAAGGATGGGAAGGGGAAACAAAGGAGGAAGCTACAATGCTTGATAAGAAATGTACTCATTATCTTGCCCATGTAATTGTAACCCCTCTGTATAGTATTTTCACAATAAAAAAAGAATCTAAGTATCAAAAAAAAGAAATGTACTCATTAACTTGCTCATGTAACTGTAACCCCTCTGTGCAGTATTTGCACAATAAAAAACATTTAAAAATATTACCAAAGGCTAATTATGTAACCATACAAGAGATATAAAGGTGAATATCAAATTGGATCTTGCCCCTGGAGTTTATTTTACAAGGGAGAAATTTAATATGCAATAGAATAGGAAAGTACTTCTGTTACGGTAAACAATTTGCTAAGAGAGCGTTCTGGAAGAGATACAAGTTTGGCTGAATGGAGTTGGGAAAGCTCTATAAAGTAAAAGTTACTTAAGCCAGGTATACAAACATAAGCACAAGTGTACTAGAAAGAAGAAGGGCAAAGCATAACTAGGTTTGAGAACACATGTGTCTTCTGTTGAAAATTTTCAGGGTGATTCAGTTTCAATTTCTCATCCTCTGCATTGTAACCCTTTATATACTGTTCAAACTTCTGTGTTTTTCCAGAACTTTAATGCTTAGCTAGGATTCTCTAGTTCTATTTCCAAATTGTCCCAGCCACAATCACATTGCTTCCAAAATAGCTGACCGTGGAAACTTTCCATCTTTTTTAGATTGTAAATGAGAAATGAAAGGGCTTGGAATTGTGATCAGCTTCTCTTTACTTGCACATCACAAAACTCTCCAGGAATTTTCTGAGATAGGGCACAAAAGGCTATCCTTACTGAATCTCTTTCCACTCCATGTTTTATCCATTCTGAACTGACCCCATACACCAATATGGACAATGCTCTCTTTCCGTCAAGATTTTGCCTACCTTGTGCAATCTGATCTGAGCTTATTTGTGACATGTTAGCCTACTTTATTTCTTCTTATTGCTTAGAATACTATTTTAGTGTTATTTTCTTATGTAACCTTTTCTGAATTTCCAGACTACCAAACCATTACATATTAAACCTCTTTGACTTGTCTATCTCTGAATCCTATTTCTTTTATTAAATAACGATTGCCATTGCTTATAGAATATCTTCATCCACCAGGAACCTGCATATTCCTTGCAAGTTTATGCCGTGCATGTCATAGTTACTATTTAATTCTCAAAAACCTTAATATTTTTTATGAAAATAGAAAGACAAAGGGTGCATGTTGTCTCTCATATGTGGACCTTAGACCCAAAATTCCACCTCCTACCTAAAATTAAAATGTAGTATATGAGGCAGTGAACTTCCATGGAGTAAGCAACTAACTGGTAGTTTAACACAATGAATATCAGGAAGCTGAGAACATATTAAAATAATGTTGCAACAATATTGAATGGGAAGTCTAGTGGGAGGAGGGTAGATAGATAAAACAGGAACGGGGGACAGATAGAATCAGAATTTTCAATGTGCATATGTAATACAAGAAGTAGGACACATGAAATGAATCTGGGAAAGGGGCAGATGAAATAAGAGGGAATGGTGGGAGAGGCGATTCTGATCACATAGCAGTGGGCACTTGAATGGATAGGTTAAATTATAGCCCCCTCTTACAAACTTTGGAAGTGCAGAAAATGAAGAGAAATAATAGAAATTGTTAAAAAAAGTTGAGTAAATGAATGAACAACATGTAAACCAATCTCTCAGTAACAGCTTTTCTTTCTGTATTTACCATTCATTAAGTTCCAGGAATTTTCTATACAGAAAAAATATTTCTATAATCCCACTTTAATATAATTTTTAATATAGTCATATATAAGGTGTTGCTATCCATGGTTTCAGATAAAGAAACCGAGACTTGGAGTGAAAGCTTGTCAGAGATTTTACTGTTTAAAATGAGGCTACACTGACAGTATTCAAAAAGCCTTATTCTCTCTCAATGTGGTTCTTTTCATAAATCATTTAGCCTAATACCATTGTACAGCTGTCCTCTTTGTAAGAACTCTTGTATTATCTATTTTTAGAAATAGACATGCATATGCCAAGAGTCAATAAACAGACACCTCACATAGTTCAAACTTGAAAGGTAGATACCTAAAGCTTTGAGAAACATTTAACCTTGACATTCTCTTATCCTAATTGACAAGTCTGGTGTTGGTTACTTGCTGAGATAAGAGGGATTTTCAGGGTATAATATGCAGGTCATTGGTTTTAAGCTGGACCCATTATAATTTATTGGAGTCTTGGCGGTTCTAGGTGATATAAAGAAGAAAGATTGCCTTTATTAGGTGATTTTCCCATCTTCAGTAGTGCTACTTTAATAGATAATAATGGTTAACAACTTGATGACATTTCCCTGATTTTACTTTAGCATTTGGAAGGTGATGAATCCTAGGACTCAGTAATGTTGGAATGAGTTCACAGCCCAGAATAGTGAGTCTGGGAGCTGCAAAAGTCCATTTTTCTTCAACTTCAGCCTTGTGGCTCCAGTTCTGTGCTGTCCCAGGACAGCCTGACATTTGTATCTGATTGGTTGAGAGCTCTTAGAAGTAATAAGAGCATACTTGGATACCTACCCATATATTCCAATTTCCTATGTTTCACTGGAAAGAGAAGCCCAACTGATTATTTTGTGGCAAAGTTTAGAAAAGAAGCTTCAATACTAGTTAATATTGAGAGTCGATCTCACACTAAGTAGCTTGGTAACTTTGGAGATGCAATGTCAGGGGCAATTGAATACGCAATCTCAGATCTCCTCTTATTTATTCTCAATCCCCAGAATTTCAACATAGGAAAAACTAGTCATATCATGATTAACGATGAGGTTACAAATTGTCCTAGCAATAATAATGCTTGGATTTACATGGATATTTTGATGTATGTGACTGTTAAGGCAACTAAATGTGTCCCTTCATACATGAGTGGAATAAGAGCCCTCGCTGGCTGAAAGCCAAAAAAGGAAAGGCTACTGCATTGAAGCACCACCTCATATATTTCCTAACAACTTCTGTTCACCGTTGTCTGTCTCCCAATGTGTTCCACTCCTTTCTCTAATCAGGCCGTGTCCAAACTCTCCTTTAGCTTCCAGGTTTATAATTGAGCTTGTTTCATTCAACACTGATTGTAAGACAGACAGAGATCTCAGCATGACTCCTCAGTGACTCTTCCCTTTAAGTGAAGTTGAAAGCAATGCAAGGATCACATATTATTTTCATCCCATAACCTCTCCTTGTGAATGGATTCTTCCCTCAATACTTTACATAAAAGCCCAGTGTATTCAATCCCTGGATGCCAGCCTTGTAGGACCCCAAGAAGAGAATCTATTTCAGCCACTGTAGACTTGAACTGTGGAAAGAGTAGAGAGCATATTGCATTGTTTGTAACAACTGCAATTTCATTTCTCCCTCACACATGCAGAAGATTGTTAATACATCCTGCAGTGCATAACACCAGATTTTCAGCCCTAGAAACCCACTGTCTAAACTTCTGCCACTGATGAAGTTTCACAATTTTGCTACATTTGGCTCAGTGATTATTATAAGTACATTTTCTTCATTTGTAAAAAATAACATTTCTCATTAGAATGTAGGCAACCCCTCAAATAAATATTTGAAATAAGAATTAAAATATACTTTCAAATAAACATTGGAAAATGTGGTAATAGTGAAATCACTGACCTGTCATCATTATATCCTTCTGTCTTTAATAATAGGTTTTCTTAGCTCTTTACTGTGGTTATGAGGTCCTAGGACTGGAGGATTTTTAAGATAAAAGACCCAGTGATTCTCAGCTTAGGTGAACAAAATAACCTTTATAATGAAACATTACTATATTTGTACTTTTTAATTTAAGTTTTTATCATTTATTACCCTATATGAGAAGCACAAAATATTAAATGTCTATCTAAATGTCCAAATTCAGGAAGATTCAATAACCTGTAAACAATTATAATAGATACAGCCAATTTTAAGGGTTAGAGTTTCTTCTTGTTATGCTTTTGTAACTCAGGTCTTTCCCAAGCTTCCCAGATGTTTTGTAAAATGTGTTGCTTTTTGAATTATTCTAAGTCAACAGGAGTTCCCCTAGAACAAATAAACGTAAGAGTGTCTTGTAAAATCCATTGGTGTAAAGATCATTTCTTTTAATATCCTCAAAGTAAGTAAGCTCTTGACTATTTAGGAAATATCCTACCTAGGCCTTTAGAAACCTAGAAATTACCTTATTCTTTCTATCTCTCAGTGGTAATAAAGACATCTTACATTTTAATACATACTTGTCTACAAATGAAAGCTACCTTTCAGGCATAGAAGCAAGGGAAATTATTATATTATGTCTCGAACTAAAGAAAACATCTGCCAATGAAAAAAATGTCTCGGGCAGGTGTTAATAAAATCAGTGGAAAATAATCAGAGTACAAGTAGGCATTTCACTGTATCTCCATAATCTAAGGTATTAAAAGCCAAGTATGTATTATAGCAGTGCATCTCAAACTTTTTTTTTTTGTCTGTCGTGGGCTTGAACTCTGGGCCTGGGCGCTGTCCCTCAACTTTTCAGCTCAAGGTGAGCACTCTACCACTTGAGCTACAGTGCCACTTCCAGTTTTCTGGTGGGTTATTGGAGATAAGAGTCTCACGAATTTTCCTGCTTGAGCTGGCTTTGAACCATGATCCTTAGATCTCGGCCTCTTGAGTAGCTAGGATTACAGGCGTGAGCCACCGGCACCCAGTCCATCTCACACTTTTGTATGCATAGAAGTCACTTAGAAGACTCATTAAAGTACAGTTTGCCAGGTTGCACACCTTCAGTTTCTGCTTCAGTAGGCTTGGGTCCATGCCAAGAATGTACAGTTCTTACTATATCCCAGGAAACGCTGCTATTGCTGATTTGAGAACTGCAACTTGCAAATAGTGGGAAACTGACCCTGCTCCAGCTATTTTCTGATGATTAGCATGATTTCAGTGGGATGAGGAGCTTTCCAGGCCATGATGAGACATAAACTATATATAAAGCCATGCCCGGAAAGAAAGTGGTAGCTTATTCCTTCTCCAATCATTTGTAGTAAAGCCTTGTGCCTGGTTTTTTAGATATGAATCATCCTGATCAG
Source organism: Dipodomys ordii (assembly GCF_000151885.1). Taxonomy (NCBI): domain Eukaryota; kingdom Metazoa; phylum Chordata; class Mammalia; order Rodentia; family Heteromyidae; genus Dipodomys; species Dipodomys ordii. The sequence continues at coordinate 16,657,178 of NW_012267218.1, read as the reverse complement.
TGGAAGAGGCACTCAAACAACAACATATAATATGAAGAGACTTACTGTTGTTCACCAATGTAATATGTGACAATGTGCAGACAGAAGTGAATGAATGTGGTCTTGATTGGTAATATTGGAACTACTCAAAATAATAAAGAAGGAATGGACCATGAGTTGGATATTAACTTACAATAAAATACCTGTTATGTTGTAGAATTACCTGCAGTTTCTTATGTAGAAGAATGGTTCAAAGTCTCTTCAGTCTTTTCTGTATTATTAATTTTTCTCTGTTGGTCAAACTTTCTTTTCTAGTAAATCAAGTATTTTCTGTTCAACAGCAGCTAGTTAGAAATCTATAGTTGTTTGCCAATTCATTTTTTGAACTTTTGTTATAGATCGAGAGACTACCATTTCACCTAAATTGTAATTGATCATTGATTTCAACTACGCTGCAGCCAATGGTCAGCTCACATTTACTAATTTTTCCCATGATAGATCAATTCTGAAAATTCTGTTCAATATAATCTATTTGAAAAAAAACTCTTACTTGAATATTAGGCTATCATGTGATTTCCTTCCTACCCTATTGCTTTTTCTTTGCCAATTCTTTATTTTCAGGCTTTTTTGACTATTTATACTTCATGACATATTTTTTTGTCTTTTATTTTTTGGTACTGGGGATCGAACCCAGGATGTTGTACTTGCTAGGCAAGTGCTTTGCCACTGAAGTACATCCCAGCCCTTGATGACATATTTTTACATACAACAATATATTAAGTATATAGATAAATTGTCTGTGATTGTGTGTAAGTGCATACATACAATGGATCCAGAGCATGAACTTGGGGCCTAAGATTTTTAATTCAAGTCTTGGGCTCTACCACTTGAGCCACAGTTCTCCTTTGGATTCAATGCTGGGTAGTTGGAGATAAAATTCTCACAGACTTCCCTTCCCAGTTTGGCTTCAAAACATGATCCTCAGATTTCAGCCTCCTGAGTAGTTATGACTACAGGTATGAGCCATTGATATCCAGCAACTAAATTAATTTTTACAAATTTTGATGCCATATAACCATCACCTTAGAACCTGCTGGGGATAAACTGTTAACTTTACCTTGGTTATTACAATCATGCCAATGAATAGCCATGTACAATTTTTTTTTGCACGCGGTGGGGGGGGAGAGTCTTTCTTTGACTTTCACCAAAGTATAACACATGATGCACAATTATTCCTCCTTATGTGTTCATATTGTATCCATGGATTTGGCCCACTATAAATCAAAAGTAATAGAAAAAAACCCTTAACCCTTAACCGTGCATAATTAAAAGGGAAGCCTTGCATCTTCAGTAAACCTAATAAACATTTTTCTTATTCCTAAATAATACAGCACAGCACTTATATGCACAGCACTTCTATCTTGAATTGCATATTATAAGTAATCTAGAGATGAAGTCTACGCTGAACCACAATGTTGCAGTTTCAACTTCATGACTCCTTTAAAATCTGATTGGCATTCCTAAACTTGAGTTTCACATAGAGGATTGTTTTGCATGAGACAGATGTGTGTGGCTTGAGGTGAGGTACAAGGTTTTGTCCTACCTTTCTAGAATGGCATCCCCACTCATGATTTGAGATCTCACAAAGTGTGGACTATAGCTGCATTCTTCTCTACTATTTTGCTTTGTAGATGATCTAGAATTCCTGAGTCTCCTCAAACTAAAGTATAATTAAAAATGTTAGATCCAGAGGCTTAAAGAAACTAAAGAATCCTTCTCTCTCTCTCTCTTAGATCTCTATCCACCTTTGAATCATCTCTTCTTTCACCTTTCTTAATGTTCTAGAATCTGCCTACTTCATTTCATACTGGTGATTTCCTAAGCTATCTTTTATTTGAGTCTGTCCATGCAAAATCCAATTATCAAAGGCATAGAAATCATCAACATAATTTAGTTATTTTTAATCTGACTATTGAGTATTACCCAATGCCAAAATATCCTAAGCCTTCTTCCCATACCCTGATACAGCTCGAGGACTAGTGTTTTTACAAATGAGAAAGCATTAACTTGTGACTAAATATTCGCTTAGACTTAAAAGTAAGAAATACAAATTCCAAAACAAAAGCTGTGCCATTACTTATAATGAGATTGTCTACCTTTACCAATTAACATTTAAAGCTTTCTAACTTACAAATAATATCTCACATATAGTTTTATTTTTTTCAATAAACATCTTAGTAGAGTAGATAAGATAGTTTTTTTATCCAATTATCCCTGCTTTCCAGGTTAAAAAAATGAATTTCAGGTCAATGAAGGGACTTTATTGAATGTCATTTAGCTGATAAGCATAGGGACAGGAAAGCAAACCAGGTTTCCCAAACCAAGGAAGGAAGAATTGTTTCTCACGTTATTTTGTCTCAGTCTGGGATTGTGAAGAAAGGAAATACTCAATAAAAGTCCCAATTAAACTAAAACTATTATGTGATAGGGTTAAATCTGGTTGGAGACGAGACAAAAGCAACCTCAGGAGTTGCATCTAGGGGTTTGGAGAGACAGTGCTGCATATCTCCTTGCTCCTTTTATTATCAGTAGGCTGCCTTGGCTGCCTGTGTTTGTGGTTTGGATGGGATTTTTCATAGCGATGTTTACTCCGTTCCATATGTGTAACGTTTTGTGCAAGTCATTTACTTGTGCTTTGGGAATCCGCAGGTTACACACCTAAACTCCACATAGCTAGCTGTTCCAGAGAAAATCTCTCCACGACAGAGACTCATAAATCCCCAGTAGGTTCACCTGCAGACATAATGTCAGTGGATTGGTGCCTCATCAGAGACTTATTCCTGCTTCTACTTAACAATGGAACCAATTGTGTTTCCAGGGTGGAGACATGAATCTCTGAGAATATTTGGTGTTGATATCATCTTGATCTGATAAATTCAGAGGGAGAAGATTGGTAATTACTGCATTTTCTCCCTGGTAAAAGCATCTGTTTAGATGAATATCAGATTTTCATCCTTTTATCTGGAACAGCAACCTTACAACTTTGCTGTTAGCCTGAAACACAGATACCTAGTCCTTTCGTTTCACTTCAAGAAATCCTAAAACCCAAATAGTATCAAACAACAAGTAAAACAGAATGAGTAAAACTAGATGTCTGGTATTATTTAGAGGAAGAATAAAGAGATTGTGTGTTGATAAGTTTCACTACCACCTAATAGCTAGTGTCAATAGTATGTTGAAGTAAAGAGATTTTTGTGATATCTGGGTTTCAGATACCACAAAAAACAAACCTTGGCTTGGAGTCTGTAATTGGGAATTTCTAATAACATAGACACTTCGCTGTGATCATTCTGCCCATTTCATAGCACTTGACATATGTGTGTGTGTGTACACACACATATATATAGGGTATATGTATATATAAAATTATTCATCCATATTTCCATATGAAAAATAACTAAAAAGTAAGTCTATACATGAGCATTTGACAGGAAGAAGAGAACTTACATCATTAGTTTTTGTCCCATAATTGCACAGATGTGAAAACTAGGGCTCAGAAGCAAAATACATTTTGTCCAAGGTTATATACAATTTTTAGGGACTGAAGTAAGATTGGAAGGTAAGTGCTCAGCTGACACAGCTCTGGATTATATAATTGGCAACACATTATTGCCATACCATTTTTAGAGATTCCATTTATGAAACTGTATTAACTACTGTATTAACATATTAACCACCATATTTTCTACTTTCATCAATCTTAAAATTTAAAGTTAACTTAAGATTGTGTAATTGCTTAAACACTCAGAATTACTACTTCTAGATTTATTTCTAATTCTGATTTGCTGTATAGATTTTGGGTTTTTGGAAAGATATTTGAAATTTGAGAAAACAAGTTTTAATTCATTTTTCACAATCAGTTCCTGAACTTATTTTTTATTATTTAGTTTTTGTTTGGTCAATACTGGGTTTTGTTTGGTCAATGTTGGGTCAATACAAGGCTTTGTACTTGGCTTAGCTTTACCTTGCTCTGCTGTTATTCTGACATGTGAACAATGCCTTCTGACTGGCTTTTTGCTGGTGATCTTGGAGATGGAGTTCTGCAGAATTCTTTCCAGGGCTGTCTCAGAATCTGAATGCTCTGGATTTCAGCCTCCTGAGTATCTAGGATTACAAGTTCCAGGCACTGCTGTTCAGCTTATTTTATTTTATATTTTATATGAGGTCATTTTATTTTTATTATTATTCATTATTATTTTTCCAAACACAATTTATTATTATTTATTTCCTAAAAGCATTGAACTCGTGGATCAGTGGTAGAGTGCTTGCCTTGAATTCATGAGGCCCTGGGTTCCATTCCTCAGCACCACATAAGCAAAAAAAAAAAAAAGCCAGAAGTGGCGCTGTGGCTCAAAGTGGTAGAATGCTAGCCTTGAGCTGAAGAGCTGAGGGACAGCACCCAGTCCCAGAGTTCAGGCCCCATGATAGGCCAAAAAAAAAAAAAAATTAAAGAAATGATATCCTGAGGGAATAAATTTCAATAATGAATCTGTTCCTTACTCGAAGGGAAATAGCATATAGTCAGCCATTCTTTAGAAGACGATCTGGAAAAAGAAAATAGTCATTATGAGTCAGAGTTAAAAGCATCACTGACGAAAAATGTCCCATTTTCCTCTTTACACAAATGGCATAAATGTGTTTGTGATTGTGGTGGTGGCCATTTCTCATGAGGTTTATAGCCGCGATGTGTCCCCAAAATGATTCACTGCTGCTTCAATTCACATGCCAAATTGTATCTTCTGTGTTTAAGTTTCAGATCATTCAGTTTTCTAAATGTATAAATTCAGCCATTTCTGTTTGGTACAAAAATTGCAGAAAGTCAATATTATCCTCCAGTAACTTCAGTCTTCTAAGTTTTCAGAAATAACAACTCTTTTTCACATTTTAAAATAAAATACTCATTCCCCGCCCTCATGACACCCAGAGGAATTTGGAAATGTGACAAGTCACAGAATCAGCTGTTGAAGGAAGACCTGCTTTTGGCTGATGTATTGAACCAATTTGCATTCCTCCTCAAGAACAATATGGCCACAAATGCCAGTGCATAAATTAGCCCCAATTGTAGGCGGAAACACTCCCTTGCAAGCTGACAGAGTATCACCCCAAAATATCTCTGATAGCTCATAAATAAAGAAATCTGCTTCTCTGATCTGGTGCAGGCAGTAAAACAAAAGGAGAGGAGAGTAACTTTGAAGTCTCATAGTTCAAATAAGCGTTAAATCAAGAATCGTTTTTAAGTATGTGTGATCAATCAGGAGTCAGATAACTATTTTAAATTTCCAATGTTCTCATTTTAAATCTTACTTTATTTCCTTTTATTTTGTTTGCTGGTACTGGTAAGGATTGAACTCAGGGCCTTGGGCTCTCATTTAATTTTTTACTCTACCACTTGTACTACTGCTCTACTTCTGGATTTTTTTCTGGTTACAGCTTTTTAAGGATACAAGTCTCACAGACATTTTGCCTGGGCTGGCTTTAAACCACAGTCCTCAGATCTCAGCCTCCTAAGTAGCTAGGACTATAAGTTTGGTGTCCATACAAGGTAAAAGCAAGTTAATAAAGAAATGGGTAACATATACAGTAACTATCATGGAAGAGAAATAATGGCCCTAATAATGTCTGTGCATAGTCCCTAAGAGCAATGAATAAAGAAAAAGAAGTACCGGAGAGTCTACCTTACAGAGACATTTCAGGGCATCTTTCCAGGGAGAAAGGAACACGTTTTGATGAAAAGATCAATGCAAATGATGGCCCAGGGACAAATAAAAATAGAGAAAGCACCTTTGTTAGGTACAAGGTTAGAGAAGCTCAGGCCTAGTTCAAGACACTTGCAGAAAGACAGGGAAGTTCCCACTCTGAATGACTATAGTTTGGTTTTAACTGGCACAGATGCATCAGGAAATACCTGAAATCTCTAGGCTCGGGGTTTGGTGCTTAGACAAAAATGTGTTTTCTATATAATGTGCAAGATATGAGCTTCATAGAGACATGCAGTAATATGTATCTGATTCACTGCTCTTTTGGTACCATTTAATCTCAGACTTGGCCTACCATCAGTGGTGCTCATTTGCTAAAGTGCAAGGATTATGACTATTTCCATGCTAAGCACTTTTCACACAATATATGGGAGGTTTTAAAGTTGGCTCTACACATTGTAATCTCAGCAGCTTCTCTCTTTTGTCTAGGCTGCTGATGTTTTTGTAAAAAAAAAAAGGCATTTTCCTTTTTTTGTGTCTGTTTGCAGACATGCTGATCAGCCAGCAGATGCTGCCCTGCTGCACTAAACTGAGCAGAGATATTTGTCTTGAAGTTTGAGCTATCATCAGTTCCCAGAGAAGCCAGCTGTGGAGGTTGGCAAATGTACTCGTCGGCACTTGAGTTTTTAAAGAGGAAAGCTCTACCAAAAGAGTCTTCCAAATTCACAGATTTTGGCTTAACTCCCTTGCTGGGAAATATTTCGAGTGGATCTCCTTAGTTTAAGAGGTGGTTACTGTAGGAGCCTAGGTTTTGCAGGCTAGAAGGGAATAGATGAAATATAGATGAAACTATGAATGATCAGTCAGAAGAAAAACTCCCCATGTACAGACTCAAGTAGTTCACAGCTCAGTTTCAAGAGACCTGAATTCGAAGTCTGGCCCTTCCAAAGCTAAGTTGTGCATCATTTTGGCCAAGTTATAATGTTCTAAGAGTTGAACAAGATTGACAAGATTAATAGCCATTTTACTTTGATAATATGGTTCTTCATATTAAGCATACTGATTGCTGTTTTTAAAGTATCAAGTGCCAAAAATAGCAATGGCTTTAAATTTTTCAGTCTTTGGATTAACTACTTGAAAAGACTTTTGACCATGTGTTTAATTTTATTTATTTATTTATTTATTTATTTATTTATTTATTTATTTATTGTCTGGGGCCTGAACTCTGGGCCTGGGCACTGTCCCTCAGCTCCAGCTCAAGGGTAATACTCTATCACTTGAGCCACAGCACCACTTCTGGCTTTTTATGCTTATGTGGTGCTGAGGAATCAAACCCAGGGCCTCATGCATGCAAGGCAAGCACTCTACCACTGAGCCACCTTCCTAGCCCCGTGTGTAATTTTATTAACAAACACAAGTAACAAATTATTTATGAAAAGGCTTATTTCCTCTGCTATACATTTTCATCTGATCTCTTAATTTTCCTTACTAACTTGATTTGTTTTGTATTTTCTTAGATTAATAATACAGAAGAGAATGAAGGCCTGCCTTGTATCAGTAGAATTTTTGATTCTCTCAAATGAACAAAGAATCCTTTAGTCTCATCTTACTTTGGTACTTTTCAGCAGGATGAGAAGTTAGGCACCAGTTTGTTAATTTCTGAATATATACTTAGTAAATAATAATGTTTTTTTTCTAAGGTTGATATAAAAACTTAAAATGATAAAATGTCTGAAAGTTTGCAACACAAATACCTTGTTAATGCAAAAAATCCAAGACTGAGACTCACTCCTGAGGTGGGTTGGGTTTGGTTTGAGTGTATGCTCCAAAGCCAATAGCTTTGTGCCAGTTAGTTGGGAGGTGGACCATTTATGAGGTGGGGTCCAGGGGGAGGTAATAAACTGAGGACAGTACCCTTAGAAGAGATCAATGTAGTTTTCATGGAACCTTAGTTAGTTCCCAAGAGAATGATTTAAATGAGACAAAGATGGCTCTTGAACCTCTTTAGCTTCTTGACTTGTGCTGTCTTTGAGCCAAGGGGTTTTCACCAGAGTAAAGAAATTGGGGATGCTTGACCTTGGAGTTCCAGGCTATAAAACTGTAGGGATAGAGAATGGAAGTAGAAAAACCTCCATTCCTTACAAGTACAGTTTCAAGTGACTTGATAAAGCAACAGAAAATGACAGGAGGAAAGAACTAAATATAGTTCTGCTATGAAAAACAACCTTATCATTTACTTTACTCTCAGGAAAAACAAAACAAAACAACACAACAGAATGTCTACCAAGATGGTGACTGCATGAGTAAATAACTGAGATATGAAAGGCAAACTGATGTTTCATAAGTAAATACTTTTTCCTGGTGCTAAAATCCTTTAAAATTTGGAAGCTTTCATTTAATCCCATTGATATCTTGCCACCTGTAATTTTCACCGCTATTATACGGTCTAAAAGCATTATACAAGATCGGTGAGAGGTGTATGTTTTGGGAAGATAAGATGTCTACCTGAGAACTCCTGCAAAGAAACAAACCCAAGCCTTTGATTCCCGTGTGGATTTGTGTCTATAATTTTACCTTGGGAAAACACTTGAGATTAAAGTGTGGTTCTCTGACAAATAGAAAATTCTTCTCATAGAGATGATATTGAGTTTATATCCATGTCCATTTCAGTATATTGCGTTTATATCCATTTCCAGTGTAGTATATGTGATGGTTAATCTTGATTGCCAACTTGATTATATTGATTAAAAAAAAAACCCTAGAGATTAGTAAAGCACACCTTTCGGTATATCTGTGAGGGATTTTGCAGACAAGATTGACTAAAGGAGGAAGACCTTTAGTTCATGGTGGGGCATCATTACCTAGACTGTGCCCAGATGGAATACAAAAGGAGAAAAGAGCAAGGCCATTACTATAGGAATTCTATAGACAGAGAGCCAGAATTCTGTCTCTCAATCTCCGTCTCTCATATGTCCTATATCTTCTTCTTGGCTGGCATGATGTGAGCTGTTCTGTTCCCTGTATATCTTCTGTGTTATAATTGTCTGGAACTTCTAAAACCGTGACACAAAATACACTTTCCTTATCTTAAGTTGTTTATGACAGGTCTTTTGTCACAGCAATGCAAAAGTAACACTATGAGAGAGTTTAGATCCTTTTATAATGATAATTTCATTTGTTTATAATTTGATCAAAGAGGATACCAAAAATGACTAAAAGATTTCAAATTATATGAATTAACCTCTACATTTCCCCCAATATCAGATCATCACCAAGTAATAGAAAAATACAATTTTAAATGAAAGGAAAATCATCAGTAGAAAGAGTTTGAAGCAAGACAGCAGAATCAGTGATGTTAAAAAAATGAATTATATTGTCTGGGCCTGCCTACTTTGTCTATCTGGTCTTTAAACTCTTTGAAACGGGAAGGTATTGTGTAAAACACAGCACCATGTAGATTAAGGCATATCATTTAATATTTTTTTCAATTTTAACAAAACAATATTAATTGCAATCAAACCAATTCATGTTTGAAATCAGCATGTAAAGGCATCAAACCACATATGCACACTGGAATGGAAAAATAATGCATGGGGGGGAAGTGAAAGGAAAGAATATGTAGATTCATAGAATTTTTCATCTCCATGAAAAATGCAAATATCTCTCTCTTCAAAACCCTTTAAGGCTTCTGAAGGTCTTATGTCCTGTTTCTGTGGAGCAGTGATTGGCCAGGTAATGGCTGCACCTCTAGCATCCCATGAATAATTATCTCTGTCCTGAGTGCCTGCCAGCATGACACATCTTCATTTCATTAAGGGAAAGAGGGACAGGCTGGAATTGGCAATGGCAGAATTCATTTATCACATGTTAATGGAGAAGCAGCTCAGAAAAGGTAGACCTAATGAGATATTTCTAAAGAAATTAGCCAGTTTCTATTAAAGGGCCATCTCTTCCGTGTCCACATTTGAGATGGATTGTAGAGGACACACAACAGGGAAGACTATCTCTCTCCCTCTCCCACCTTTGCTTTGATTTACTAAAGCACATGATCATTTTTGGATAATCCATGTCATAACTGCTTGAATGAATCACTGTTGCAAAGTGAGAGCAAATTTTACCATAGATAAAGCAGACCTGATTTGGATTTAATATACAGAGAGAAATATGCTGTGTATCTAGGCTTGGGGACGATCACTAAGATTGTTCACGTCCCAATCCTGTATCAAATAAAAAGAAAAGAAGAAAAAAGTTATCTCTCACAGATACAATGTGCAGGGCTCTTTTCAGCTGGCACTATGATCTCACATTCCACATTCTCTTCTCTAGCATGATTGCTCTTCAGTAACCAAGAAACAAAAGCTCTGAAGTGTGATGTTAGATATGTGAATAAATCATTGGTCATGTAACTGCCATACTTATTTTCCTTAATTAGAAAGGAAATTCACTCACTTGGTACAATTAATATGCACTTAAATAATGACAGAAAAATAAACCAGGCTCTTGGGGGAATGGATAGCATCAAGAGAGGGAAGCACCAGATGAGAAGTTAAAGGAAGGAGAATATGGTCAAAGGATTTTATATGCATGTATGAATATAGAACAGTGGACCCTGTTCAAATTGCCTTAAAAAGGTGTGGAGGGAAGATAAAGGACAGATCTAGAAGGGATTTGGGGAGTATTGTGCAATATGTGTATGGTAATATCACAATACTCCCCGCTTGTAAAATTACTGTATGCTAACATAAATCACTGATATATGGACAACTTAAATTTAGCAGATTCTACTGCTAAGTACTACTTAAAACTAGAAAAAAATGGAGAGTATTCTTCTCAACAGCATGGGCAGTATTTATAAGAAAATGGGAGTAAAGTGTAGGAATAGCTGAGTTTACTTCATTTGCTCTTATGTCAGCCGGTGATTAGCTGTAGCTTGGCTGTTCATGATTGGCTGAGACTCCGCTGTGTGTTAGTCTTCTAAGGTTTCCAATTTGACTGCATATTGTTAGCTTGAAGATTGTTAGGTAGGTACCTCATATACTGGGTGCTTCAGCAAAGATTTCATGCTCTTTTACCACTGAGATCATTAGCAAATCATTTACATAAAATTAGTCACAAGGAGCAGAATGTCATGCATATGCATTCTTTTTACAAAGAGAATTCCTAAATATGATTGATTGTGGTCTTTGCTACAAAGCAAGAAACTGGACCTTTTAAGATATATTTGTATAATAAATATTTATTCATTAATATTTAGTCTAAGTATCACTGTTCAGATAAAGAGGCATATTCATGTAGACACATTTCCTTTCATGAGAAAAATATTCTCTGATGGATATACACAATAAATAAATAAGTTTGAACTGGATGACATTGGCTAACCCACCCTAAAACTTCACCAGATGTTTTATTTAAAGCTATAATGATGCTTTAGACATTAAACATTTATCCTAGTATAAAAACACAGATAATAAGTAATTAAATTGGAAAGTAAATAAAATATGGGCAATATTTTAATCAAAGGTGTTGACATGAATAGATTTTCTACAACATGATTGTGGGAAGAAATCTTAGGAAGTAAATGAACTTAGGAAGGTATGTGAAAGGCAAAAGAAAGCCAATACAATATTAAATGTTTTCAAAGGCAGAGAAAGAGAGAGAGAGAGAAAGAGAGAGAGAGAAAGATTGAAAGAGATTAAGAGAAAGAGATTGAGAGGTAGAGAGAGAGAGAGAGGAGAGAGCAGAGGGGAGAAGAGAGACAGAGACAAAGAAATCACTGACACTGATGGGAAAAATCACTAAAAAAAAATTCAAAAACATTGTAGAGCCAGAAATTGGAGTGACAAATTGGCAAAATGGAGCCATGATCTTGGCACTAGTATTTTGGATAGATTCAAACCAAAAGTGAACAACATAGGAAACAGAAGGTTACAATAAGCAAAGCTGGGGATGTGCTGTCTATGAACTAAATGTTTGGCTCTTTGCCTTATCAGATTTCCATCTGTTGTCCGAACTTTCAGATCCTCAATAACACCTCCGCCTTGACATATTTTTTTCCTACAAGAGCTTAGAATTTTTTTTTTCATGAGTCATCATACAGTGAATAAAGGTTTTACAATATGGTAGTCACTGGCCACATATGACTGTGAAAAATTTACTAGCATCATATTAAGATTTCTTAGGACTATAAGCCTTTACATGATAACCTCGAGATAACAAGTTTGGGATGAAGAGGTTTTACAGTAATGAAGGGCTGCCTTGTTAGGGCTTAAATTGATACCAGGAAATGGAATCGTTTCAACACCTAGTAAACTAAGAAGTAAGATAAGCTGCTTTCTCTGTCTCTGATAGTTCTCCTTCCTCAGCATCTGTAATTTAAGTCTATTAACAAAACATCTTGTAACATTGCCTTTCTTTCTTTCTTTTTTCTAAAAATCACCTTTGCAATGGTTTTTGGAATGGCATCTTGTTGTGTCAATGAGATATTGTTAAGTAGCGGACTATTCTGTAAGAAACTAAAACAAAAGAAGCAGAATTGAACATTACTTTTTTTGCTGGTGTGGGGTTAAATCTTTTATAGAGAAAAATTCATTCATGTGCTTGGGGGTTTTTGAAGATTTGGTTATGATTCTCCATGACTCCATTCAGGAAACAAAATTGCAGTGCTTTCCTTGCTTACACATCATTTCAGGAACTTACTCCTGTCTACCCTGAAGTAAAGTTCTCACCTTAACAATCTTTTCCTTCTGTGTTCATAGTACTTAGTGGAGAAAGGAAACAGCTGGCCAGCATCTTCTCTGCCATTCTGCCATCACATTTTGACTGACTTCTGGCAACTGGGTTGTTTAGTCATCAGTCACAGGGGATTTTTTAGTGGTAGACACTCTAGAAAATGACACCAAATGTCAATTAAAAAATTCTGCAGGAGAATTTTGATCAAGTTGCTGCTGGCAAAGTGATCACAATCTTTTGAGAATGGTAATCCAAATGGGGAGATGATCATGACCTCATTCTCACAGGGAGCCCCATCTGGGTGTCAGCAGCCCCTTTGAGGAAAATATGTCTGATAACCTCCACTAAGTACACCATCCGTATCCAGACAGCTTTATGGTATCCAACATAATCCATGATACCAATTCTCCAAATGTAGTAATCTTGTACTATTCTAATGGAAAGGACAAAAGACACTGGTGCAGCTTTGCTTCTGATTATGCCGGTGATGTCATGATTTATGGGAATGGTTCAATAGACTGTGGGGTTTTTTGAAACAGTAAGGTAAAAGATAGTCATTCTCCAAGAATCCTTTTTAAAATGATATCTTTTTATTTATTATTTTATTGTTATTGTGAAGGTGATATACAAAGGGGTCACAGTTACATAAGTCAGGTAATGAGTACATTTCTTTTTGAATAGTGTCACCTTGTCCCTCATTTTCTCACAGATTTTCTCTCCCAACTCCCCTCCACAATGTGTATAGTTCATTTTCAACATAGTGAGCATTATTGATGCATCTGTTCACCCTTTGTCCTACTGCTTCTGTGCTCCCCCTTACCTCCTCCAAACAGATCAACTTACATATAAGACAAAAGTTACAGAAAACCAAAGGAGAAAAAACTCTAAAAGCAAAATAACAAAAAGCCTCTTGGTTCCATTTTTTGGATTCATTTAGATAAATATCATTTTATTTGATCACATACACATAGCTATTGAGACTTTGTGATCCTCTCCTAAGAATATCCTCTTTTGATCTCACTGTGTGAATGCCTAGAGTCCTGCTTAATTTTATCACTGGATGGTAAAGAGAGAAAACTACACTTGGACATGATAAGCACTATCTTTATTTTTCTTTAACAAGAGCTGTTACACCATCATCATTTTCTTATTTGTTAATCTATCATTGTTCAGATAAAAATTAATATTTATATGATGAACCAAGAGATTGTGAATTTCTATTAATATCAAAAAAGACTAAATTATCCTCATTGAATTGTACGTATAATAAAAGAAAGAATTAGTAAGGTTTTCAGAGATTTGCAAATGAGATAGAAATAAGACAGAAGGAAACCTAATGTCAAAAGGAAACCTCATAGATTAATTGGTAATTATAAAAGGAAAAATATTCCATTATACAGGAGGTTTCTGGCATTGACTAACTTAATAATGTCACCAAATAATATCACTGGTAATGGAACAACTTGTCAATGTACTGTTTCCAACATGACATAACTTGAAGGTCAGAAAGTTTCAAAAACTATTTGCAAATATGTTTAGTTTGGATTACCTCAGCCTTAAGACATAAACTCTGCCACATAATAAATATAAGACATAGATGAATAAATTAACTTAATAAAAAGTAGAAAAAAATACAGAATGTATTGAGTTTTGTAAGACAACCAGCTGGTTTCTTTCTGTATTATTATTGTTGTTGTTGTAAAAGTGATGTAGAGAGGGTTTATAGTTACATACGTCAGGTAATGAACAAATTTCTTTTTGAGCAGTGTCATTCCTTCCCTTGCTTTCTTCCAGTTTTTCCCTCCTGTTCCCCCCTGCCAAGTTGTATAGTTCATTTTCAAGGTACTGTGTAGTGAGTACCACTGCTGCACTTGATCACACTTTGTCTAATCATTTCTGTGCTCCCCCCTTATCCTCCCTAAAATAGGTAAACTTACAAATAAGACAAAGGTACTATGAGTCAAGCGGAAAAGGTCAGATAATGTGATGTCAGGAAAATGAACCCTTAGATATGTATCTTAATGTTTTTTCTTTCATGCATGTGTTTCTAATGCATTTATAAGATTATCTCTTTGTTGCTTTGTATGTCCCTCCCCCACAGTATAACCCCTGCTTTCACTATATTTGATGTCAGTATAACTTGAGGAGGAGATGGGGAAAACCAGTTGTTTAAAGATACAGGTGGACCTGTTGCAACAATGAGAAGTACAAGTTGTCATGTCCAAAAGGAGCTTTACAACGTTGGTGCGGGGAGGGGGGGGAAGGGGGGGAAGGAGAAAGATTGGGATTCAGGGGGAGGGGGGAGGCTGGGAAGGGATGTGAAGGGTAAACAAAAGGAGGAGGCTGCAATGCTTGGTAAGAAATGTATGCATTATCCTGCCCATGTAATTGTAACCCCTCTGTACAGTATCTTCACAAATAAAATAAAATAAAAGACAAAGGTACAGAAAACAAAAACAGCAACAAAGGAGAAAAAAGCACAAAAAGTAACAAAAATATCCTCTAGTTTCCATTTCTTGGAGTTTATCTCAATAAACATGACCTTATATGGTAGTATACAAATAGCTACTGAGCCTTTGTGCTCCTTTTCTAAGATTGTCCTCCTTTGATCTCACTGTGTGAATGTTTAGAACCCTGTATAGTTTATCATGTCCAAGACTCTTAGCAAATCTGATTAAAAAAGAAGAAAACACATGCAAATAAAATTAGAGACAAAAATGGGAACATCATGAAATAAGTAAGATCAAGATCATTATAAGGAAATACTTTGCAAACATATATGCCAACAAATTGGAGAATCTGGAAGAAATGGGAGCATTCTTAGAAAACACATATAGGGCTGGGAAGGTGGCTCAGTGGCAGAGCGCTTGCCTTGCATGCCTGAGGCCCGGGTTCCATTCCTCAGCACCACATAAGCTAAAAGAAAAAAGCCGGAAGTGGCGTTGTGGCTCAAGTGGTAGAGTACTAGCCTTGAGCTGAAGAGCTGAGGGACAGCATCCAGGCCCAGAGCTCAGGCCTCACGACCAGACCCAAAAAATAAAATAAAATAAAAAACACACTTATATACTGAGGCTGAACCAAGATTTAAACCAATTAAATAGATTCATAACAAGTAATACACTTGAAATGGCAATAAGATTTGCCACCCAAGAAAAGACCAGGTCCTGATAGATTTTGGAACCTATGAAAGAATTTGCAGATGTGTTTAAAGATCATGAGGTGGGGAGATTACTTTTCTTTACCTGGGTACGCCATAATTGTTACCACAAATATCCTTTTGCAAAAGGTCGAGATAGAGATTTGCTCACAGTAGAGAACAATTTGTCCACAGAAGCACAGCATAAAGAAATGTGGCCAGGGGCCAATGACTGGAGGTAGACAAGAGTGGGAGAGGTAAAGGATGCATTCTACCAGGGTTTCTGAAGGAAATTTTCCATGTGTTTCACTTAGTATTGTGGCCTATAACTTCACCCCATATGCCATTTAAATATTTACTGGTCATATTAAATGCACAGAAGTTCGACCTTCTAATGCATCTAAGATTTCAGGATAAAAGCACCTGTTAGCATGTAATAGTCATTGTTGCACTCTCTTTTCTATTTATGATAGTGTAGTATCACAATTTGCTCCAAGGAAATGTATTAGGAAAATCTAAACTTCCCACATTTTATTAAATACAAATATAAACTACAACAATTGAGGGGAACCATTAAAATAATTCTACTGGAAATTCTTTTAAAAATTTGAACCCTTATTCATTATTTTAAATATAAAAGTTATTGAACTAGACATCATTTTATATCTACATCTCTATGTATACAGGCAAAAAAGAGAGAAAATGAAATGCACTTTTAATTGTACCATTTTCTTCTGAAGTCACATAAACAAAGCCTCCTTTCTCTGGTGTCCTGTAGAATGATTGATAACCTTGCTTTGCCCTGTACTTCTTCATAGTTGCATATTCTTCCTACTATCTGTTTTACCACTGAAATAAAGCCTCAATCACTCATAGCTTCATATATTCTTTGAATCATTTGAAGGAAATCACACGGTGCACTATTGTATGAGCTTCGTAAGAACAAGGATGACATCATGTTTAAGAATCTGGAGGTAATATGAGAAGGAAGAATAATGAGACAAATATGATTTAAAAATTTAAACTGGTATTATAGGTAAAAAATGATCCAAATCCAGAAGAGAAATAACAGCTGACAATTGTAGGGACTGATAGAGAATGAGAAAAATGTCCAAGAGCTGATGATGCTGGATGGAATTTTACACAATAACTCAATACATAAGTTAATAAAGAAATTATCAAGAAACATACTTAGCATGATCTACTATAAAGGTGAGTTACTAAAACCTTCTATTAGTTTAATAATCATTTTGTAAGTGTTGAGCACAGATGTGTAATATTCTGGCTTTTCAATGAGGAAGCAAAGACACAAAATTAAGAAAATTTCCCAAGGGAACTAGGATATTAAATATCAGAGATGGAGTTGGGTCCTAATTTATCTCATTCTAGATGTTTTGCCCTTTTCACTGAGTATAGTGGCAGCTTCAATAATAAACAATCCTATCATGTTCACAAAAGAGTGGCATATGGGCTTATTTGTTTAATAAATGGCAAGAAATTAAAAGTCGTAACTTTCTGCAAGCTGATTTGTATTGTCTTTCAATTCAGCTTGCCAAATGAATTCAACATTGCAAGCTGTTTCTTTGCTTTAGCAGCATGGAGCTTACAACTTTTCAAAAATACAGGAATAGTTTAAGAAACCACACAGAGATCTGTAAGGACAATTGAGAAATGAATCCACAGTATTGTATTACGAGAAAAGAAAATCTTGTTCCACCTACTCTATCTCATTTATAATAGGGAGAAAGCCTACAAGATTAAAAAAAAAGTTAGCAAAATTCTCTAATTTTTTTGAACTCCAACACATATCTGAAAATATATACTCAGGGACTCTCTCTCTCTGTCTTTCTCTCTCACACACAAACATTTATAGGAATCCTTCTTGCTCTTAGAAATGTAATATATTGTTAAGAAAGTCCGCTGGGCTGAGGATTAACTTTTTGCCTCTGTTTGAAGATCACTAAGCTCTACTAAGATTGTGATGGCTAGTTATTTTAGGGTTTACATATTAGTGTGTATGTATTAGTTACTGGGGTTTATTTATATTTTATCATTGTAGTTTTATATTGAATTCATTATGCAAAACCATAACAATAATGAAATTTTCCATTTTAGTGATCATGGAAACATTGCTGGGCCAGACATTTTGGAGATTCTGGCTTTGCTGTAGAATTTGACCTAAAAGGATGGCATGCCCAAATAAGGGTAATGCACCATAGGTCACAATTTTCATACTTGACATTATTCATTGTTTTGAACACTAAAGACTATGAAGGATTGACGTGGCTGTAATCCAGCTATCCTGGCTCCATGAAATCTCACCCCACTGGTTTGTCTTTTTCCTGCATCATTTGAAATCTTGTAATATACTCTTTAAATTTAACACAAAGATGAATGTGCCACTACACCGGAACTACGTACAGGACTCTCCTGTTTATAGAACTGAGAGGGCAATTATGATTTCCATTCACCTTTAGCTTCACATGTAACTCACTAGTCACAAGGGCTTGGCCTAATTAGCAACCTAGAATAATGAACCAGGAACTACCCACACTCAAATATCCTATGAATAGTAATTAAGGGGTATCACCATCCCTCCCTTGCTTAATTTGAACTTCCATGTGTAAAACAAGGTTATTAATTGTTTTGTAATTATTGGTTGCTCTTAATTTATTCCCATAAGCAAACAAGTCACCCTTTGCAAAGGCAGTGAGATGCTCCCTCATTTACATTCAGTTTGAAATAAATGACTGATGCTTGCTTTGTGTATGAGGAAACTTATTTTTCTCTACAACTGATGAATGCCTCTCTATTAAATTTATTTTTCAAAGCTTATATTCCTCCCCCCATTTTTAAATATTAAATACTGTTACATGAATAAGGTAATCAAGCATGGTTATGCCCTCCTTTGTTTTTCCTTACTATTCCTTCCGTCCTCACCTCCCCAACTTCTCCCTCCTCACCCCCCGCAAGCTGTAAGGTTCATTTTCAACATAGTGTCTTGTACATCTCATTGTACAATGGGCCAATCTGTTTCCTTATTTCAGAAATTTATTATTCCCTTTCCCCTCCTCAAATTAGAAAAAAATGTATATACAAGATTCAGGGCACTGGAATTGAAAACAGGGGTTATACTGTGGGGGAAGAACATACAAAAGAAACAAAAAAAAATCACACAGTACATTACAAGTACATTAAAAACAACAGCCACAAAGATAAAACCTCTGTGTCCCTTTCTTGGGGTTCATTTCGCTTAGCATCATCTTATATAGTTATATGTACATAGTTTTTGACCTTTTTTGCTTGTCCTAGACTTATACTAGTTATTACAAATAAGGGAAACCATGTCTTCCCCCAATTTTAGTCATACTTATTGTTGAGATCAACAATGCAATATTTTAAGACTTTTAAAAAGAAAACTTCAGTATTTTATCATGCTAGTTGTAGAGAGCTGTAATTTAAAAAGCTTTTTAGAAGATTATGAAAACTGTAGTGATAATTTCAGATAAACATTCCAAATCTTGGATGCTCATATGCTAACAATCAGTGCCAAAACATCCTTTATTTCAAGTGTTTGAATATAGGATATTTGTTCAATTATTAGAAATGCGGATACCTCCTGTACCACTCAAATTAAATTTATATTACAAAGCAACAATAATCAAAATTTGTTTGATGCTGGTATTGAAACAGACATAGAAAACAATGGCACAAAGCAGAGTCCAAATATGAAGTCATATATACATTCTGAACTCATTTTTGAGAAAAGTATCAAGGGGACTCAGTGGGGAGCTGAAAATGTCTCTAATAAATAGCTTTGAGAAAATTGAATTTCTACATGCAAAGAATGAAACTTGACCTTTAGTTTATACCTTGTTCAAAAAATAGATTCAAAGTAGATTTTGGGGGGGAAAAAGCAGAAATCTGAATAGTGCTTGGTGCAGTGAGCTGAAACCTGGATGGCGGGCTTGTGGAAAACCCATGGATGAAAATTTGCAGCACTCCATCTCAGTGAATGTCTAGGCATAGTGCTCTGTACATAGTGCTCTGTTATACCAGCTCCAGGGAAAGCATGCTATCTGGGTACAGTGGTGCATGCTTGTCATCTCCAATGGCACAGGCAAGCACAAGTAGAAAATGAAAGCTCAAAAGGCCCAGGCATAATGTGAGACTCTATCACAAAACTAACCAATAGAAAAATATATTGAAGACATGACTCAAGTGTAGAGTGGGTACTT
The DNA here is from genome assembly GCF_000151885.1 of Dipodomys ordii. Classification (NCBI taxonomy): domain Eukaryota; kingdom Metazoa; phylum Chordata; class Mammalia; order Rodentia; family Heteromyidae; genus Dipodomys; species Dipodomys ordii. The sequence goes on along the minus strand of NW_012267218.1, from coordinate 16,637,340 downwards.
AGATAACATGAAGCCTTGAGTTCCTTTTCCAGTACTACCACAGACAGGAACCTACGACACTTCTAAAACAGAACATAGGAGAAAATTTCTTGGAAATTTGTTGTTGCATTTTTTTTTCTTCTGGATAACACACTATGAACTCACAAATGAAATTATATCGAACTGAAAAGATTCTGCAGAGAAAAAAAACCAAGAAAATGAAATGCATTTGCAAACCATATATCTGATGAAGGTTTAATATCCAGAATTTATAAAAATAACCAGAAATTCAATAGAGAAATAAACTAACTTATAATATGGGAAAATAATTAATAGATATTTCCCTAAAAATACAGGCAAATGCTGATGGGTATTGGAATAGTGTTCAATATAATCAATTTTCAGAGATATGCAAACAAGCCAGCATGAGATATAGCTTATACCCATTAGACTTTCTAAAAATTCCAAAGACAAAAAATGTTGCTGAGAGCACAGAGAAAAGTCTTACAAATCACTCATGAGAATGCACTTTGGCATAGCTGTAATGAGAAAGGGTATGGTAGCTTCCACAAAAAATTAAAAATAAGGGCTGGGAAGGTGGCTCAGCGGTGGAGTGCTTGCCTTGCATGCATGAGGCCCTGGGTTCGATTCCTCAGCACCACATAAGCAGAAAAAGCCGGCACTATAGCTCAAGGGGTAGAGTGCTAGCCTTGAGCTGAAGAGCTGAGGGACAGTGCCCAGGCCCAGAGTTCAGGCCCCACAACTGGCAAAAAAAATGAATCAATAAATAAAAATAAAAATAAAACTCGCATTTCTTTTCTATTTATCTTGAGGAAGTGAATTTTCCACTTCATAAAAACATCTGCCATTCTGATGTTCATTACCTTACTGAGTGCAATTGTCATAATGCCGAAACAACCGAACTCCATTGGCAAAGTAACTGTGTATGTGTGTGTGTATGTGTATACACATTGGGGGAAGGATTTAATAATTGGAAAGAGAGAATAAAATAGGCTTCTGTTGTGTTGGTAATACTGGAATCTGAATTCAGATGATATTGTTCAGGTGTATTGAATTGTAAAAATCTATCTCTTCATGAAGGAGATATAAGCATTATTTTGTATATATTGTTACACTGGAGGTGAACATAAATGCTATAGTGCTTCATTAAGAGGCTACTCTTGAATTTGGGTTAGTCTTACTGGCTAAAGGAATTATGAGACACGCTGAGGCCATCTACTATTTTATTAACTGTGAACAGTTCTGAGCCATTTCATGGACCTGACTATCCAGATATTGCCATGCAAGACAGGGGTAATGAAAGACAAGGTAGCACTTTGGTTGACTGTTTCCCAGGTGCTCTCACTAAGGGGAAAGGAAATGTGAGGAAAGCTGTTTAGTTCTAAATCACACCACCTAGTCAGATTGTTATCACTAAAATACATTTCTAAACATCTGTGCCAAAAAGCACTGATGATTAAGTTATATTTTTGCAGTGGTGTCTTCATACTGTAATTTTAGGAACATAGACTTTGGGTAACTTAGCGACAGTTGACAGTTTTGCTGTCTCATAAACTTAACAAGGTCTAGGTATAAACCTTATTGGTCAAAATGATTCCATTAATTTAAAAATGTTGTGATAAGCACTATTCTCACCTTTTCAAACATTCAATAAGGAAAAACATTCTAGAATTACTTTATGGTCATGATATTTTATTTTTTAGCCACATTTAAGAAAAAAGGCTTTCTTTTTTTTGATTAGGTTGACAATGAGCTCAAACTTTTATTTAAACAAGCAATTGGTTACAATTATAAAATCTCAAGCATAGTATATTATAGGAGAAAAGAATATATGGATTTTTAATGAAGTACATGTGCATGTGATAAAAATATAAATCACTCTTCAGAGTGATAGGAATCCTTTTGGAAAGTGAGTTGGAGAAAAACAAATGTAACTGTCAGCCCTTCCCTTCCTGAAATTATTTTTTATACATTCTATACTTTTTGAACTGGAATTGGTACAGTTGGTTCAATATTGCAACAGAATGAAACTCCAGATGCTCACAGATGGTAAGCCTACAAACTTAATTAAAAATCATGCTTTATTATCCCAAAACACGAAAATTGAGAAAGCCTTGCCCAAAGAAAATGTTTATGTTTTCTCCTTCTCATCTCCAACCATCCAGAAAACTTTAGGGGTCATAGACATGGAATAAAAATCCCTTTTTGTTGCCAAGCAAGAGAGTAAAAGAGAGTTACAGACCATTAAACTAAGTACTAATTCAACTTCCACTTCAACTAACAATCATGGATTGTGTACTATGTGCCTAGCATTGTATTAATGGTTTAATCAGTGTTTAACTAGAATATTCTAAAAAGAAATTAAATGTACAAGCTTTCATAGACAAATACATATGGAATATTCCTTATATTCAGGGCATTGCATATATCTGATTGTATTATTTGTTAACAGCAGAATTTTACTTTCTTTTTAAGTACACTGAAATGAAGTGAACCAATGTTGTATACATTTACATGTACCTTGGGTTCTTAGATGTTTTCCCTTCTTATAAACATTTATAATGTTTTTACAGTGTCATATAACTACGTAGACCATATTGGACTTCAGAGATTGGAGTCTTTGTTAATGCAGTTGCTTGTTTCTTTCAGTGTTTCCTGTTGGCTTATTTTTTTTTTTTACTAATACTTGAAGAGTAGAAATAAAGAAGTATCTCAAACAGGCTCACTTCAAGTTCATCACATAGAAGAAGTGGTTCTATCTTCCATAACTTCACACTCATTGAACATAAATTCCCTCACTGCCATATGAGGTCATTAACTTCTCATTGCAATAGGCAAATAGTTATATTGCTTACTTGGTAACAAAGTATATATCATATACTGTCTATCAAAATGTTTTAAACTGTTCTCTACAGTTTTAGACATCAATAACAGCAGTATACTTCAAATTATACCCTAACAATTGTTCGATATTTCTACAGAATATTTACTTTCCTGAATGTTCAGATTTGCTATTATATGGTACCAGCCTATATTTTAAAATATTGAAATTTGAAGACAGATACATATTTAAACCATCTTATTTAAGTTCATTTATTTGGTTAGGATTTGGCAACATTTAGGGCTGTAATAGGGTGAAATATGAATTTTCTTACTTAGGATGGTTATTCTCTTTGCGTTTTCCTTTCTATCACCTTCTCTCAATTCTCTTCTCTTGTCTCCTTTATTTCCTAAACAAAAAGCCATATTAATAATTCATTTTAAGTTATTATACAAAGGTATTATATTATTTCATTATCTTTATTTGAATAAAGAGATTTCCATTTAACATGTCAGTTTATCAGGACACTGCATCTTGGTCAAAATCATCATTTTCTCCCATTTCTCCCAGTCTCACCCATGCCCTCAAACTTCCTAGTTCCATTGTCACATATATGCATTGAATATTATGACTGCAAAATGACCTAAAATGATGTGCTATTTTGAGGAAGATACATTATAAGGTACATTTTACCAGATCCTCATGAAATACAATGAATTATACAATTTAAAAATGGAATAATTGATATGTCAATCCCATGTTTATTGGTTGTGACATTTGTATCATGTGTAAGATTCAAGTTGGGTGCTGGTAGCTCTTGCTTGTAACACTAGCTACTCAGGAGGCAGAGATCTGAAGATTGTGGTTCAAAGCCAGCCCACATAGGAAAGTCTGTAAAACTCTTTTCTCTGATTAACCACCAGTGGCACTGTAGCTTAAAGTGGTAGAGCACTAACCCTGAAGAAAAAGAGCTCAGGAACAGCATCCAGGTCAAGATTTTAAGCCCACCAAAAAAGCAAAAAATTCAAACATTAAGGAAACCTAAATGTAGGGTACTGGGAACATTGTGTCTCTGCAACTCTTGTTTAAAAGTGAAATTTTTTCAAAATTAAAAAGAAATAACAAAGGATGGTTTAAATTATGAGCTCAATAAATGGATTACAAGAGGATGTGAGATACAAAAAGAATGGAGTCATTTAAAGGACAATGAGATATAGAGAAATTGTGATGTATGGTGTATGTGTGTGATGTATATAAGATGAGATATAATACAACTTTTAGAATGGAGGTCAATATTATCATAAAGGTGATGTACAGAGTACTTACATTTACATAAGTTAGGGAAAGAGTACATTTCTTTTTAAATGTTACCTCTTTTCTCTCTCCAAGTTTTTCTCCATCGCCCTCTAGCCCTACAAAGTGTATAGTTGATTTTCACATAGTGTCTAGTGAATACCATTGCTGAATTTGCTCACCCTTTGTCCCTCCATTTCTGTGCCTGTCCCTTACCCTCCCAAACTGTAAATCAGCAAACAAGATGAAAAGAAAAGAAAACAAAAAGTACACACCAGAAAAGTCTCTTGTTTCCATTTCTTGGAGTTCCTTTTGAATAAATATTATTTTATGTGTTTAGCTGCATGTAGATATTGTGCCTTTGTGCTCCCCTCTGAAGAATATCCTCCTCTACTCTCACTGTGTTTTGACTTTTTTTTTTTTTCCAGTTGTGGGGGCCTGAACTCTGGGCCTGGGTGCTGTCCCTTGGCTCTTCAGCTCAAGGCTAGCGCTCTACCACTTGAGCTACAGCGCCACTTCCTCACTGTGTTTTGAATGCCTAGAGTTTTGCATAATTTATCATGTTCCAGAGTACTTTTTAAAAAACTATCCAGTTTGCTTACTTGGAGATTTATAGGCACATTCTAGCTACCACAAATGAAGAAAAGTATGTATCTTTCGGTCTAGCTCACTTTATTTAATATAATCTATTTCCTAGTCTTTCTATTTCCTTCCAAATGTTACACTATTCTTCTTTCTGATGGATGATGAGTAGAATTCCATTGTGTATATAGACCATGGTTTCTTGATCCATTCATCCAGTGAGGATTATGTGGTTCATTCCATATCTTGTCTATAGTAATAAATAATTCTGTAATGAACATTGTTGTGCTGGTAGCTTTAGTGTTGTCTTGTTCATGTTCTATTGGATGAATGCCCAGGAGTGTGATGACTTGGTCATAGAGAATCTCTATGTTTAGTCTTCTGAGGAACCTCCATATTGTTTTGAAGCATGGATGAATAAATTTATATTCCCACCAACAGTGTAATAGAGTTCCTTTTTGGCCACATTCATGTCAGCATTTATTATTGCTAATTTCTTGATATTGGCTATTCTAAGTGGGGTGAGGTAGAACCTCAATATTGTTTTGATTTGCATTTCCTTTATGGGCAGGAATGTTCAATTGTCTATTGGACATTCTTCTCCTTCAGAGAATTCTATCATCAGCCCATTTATTAATTGGCTTCTTGATTCTTTAAGGGTTTATTTTGGGGGGGTTAGTTTATTTTAGATCTATGTGTATTTTGGGTATTAGGTCCTTGTCTGATGTAAAAAATGTCTGGTAAAAATTGTCTCGCATTCTATGGGCTTTCTATTTTGCTTGTTAGCTATGCCATTACCATGCAGAAACTTCAATTTGATGCGATCCAAGTATTCAATCTTTCTTTGATTTATTGTGATTCTTAGAAAGTTTCTTAGAAAGTTTCTACCTGTGCTTAGGATTCCTAGTGTTTCCCCTACATCTTGCTGTAATATTTTCTTAGTTTCTGGCCTTACCATTAAGGTCTTTGATCTGTTTAGAATTGATTCTGGTGCAGGGTAATATAGAAGTTTCAGTTTTCTGCATGTGGAGAGCCAATTTTGTCAGCATCATTTGTTGAAGAGACTGTCTTTCTTCTAACCTGTGTTTTTAGCTCCCTCATCAAATATTAAGAGGCTATGGGTCTGTAGGTTCATTTCTGGGTCTCCTATTCTGTTCTATTGATCCTCAGGCCAATTCTTATGCCAGTATCAAGCTTTTTTTTATTATTGTATCTGTGTAATAAAGTTTGAAGTTTGGTATTGATATTCCTCCAACACTGTTCAGCATGCTAAGGATTGCTTTTGTCATTTTTGACAACATTGCTGATACTGGAGGAGTTTGTATTAAGTGAAATAAGACAGATTCATGGAAAGGGGCATGATCTGTCTATGATTTATCCACATGTTGATCCTCAGTTAAAAAAGTTAAATAAATAGGAGAAGAGGATAGAACTGAGGTTATCACATTTATGATTATGAGAGAGATGAGGCAATGTAAACCACAAAGTACAAAATTGAAGTTATGTAAGTTAACTCTAAACTCCAGGAATGTAATGAATGATATTTTATTGTATACTAAAACTCTCTGAGAGTAGATTTTTATGTACACTTAACACATACATATAAAAAGTAACATTAGAATGTATTAAATTGTTAATTGTGGTAATGATTTCATGATGCTTACATAAAAAATGTTTACATGTTTACGAAACTTCATGTCACAACTTTGGGTCCAGTCGTGGGGCCTGAACTCTGGGCCTGGGCGCTGTCCCTCAGCTCTTCAGCTCAAAGCTAGCGCTCTACCACTTGAGCCACAGCACCACTTTGGCTTTTTTCTCTTTTTGCTTATGTGGTGCTGAGGAATGGAACCCAGGGCCTCATGCATGCAAGGCAAGCGCTCTACCACTGAGCCACCTTCCCAGCCCTCATTTCACAACTCTTAAATTTATACAATATAGAAGAATGCTAAGCCCATAAAAATATCCTAATAGAAAAATAATTTCCCTGGACAGTGAAATCTAGAAAAAAGTAAGATGAACAGAGAAGAGTAAAACAATTCTAACTTTGATAATTGAAGCCACAAAGATAAAGGAGAAAGTGTAAAGGGCATATAAAACACTATTTGAAGGTTTGATGAATAAGAATTTTCTAATATTAAAGAAGAGTATCAAGTCACACATTCAAAAAAACTCTTCATATCCATCAGATGAAGATGTACAACATCACAACAGGGCACAGATGTGTCACTGTTGAGAATCAAATGAGAGAAAAACCTTGAAATCATCCAGGAGGAAATAATTAATGGCTGATTTCTTGCTAAAGTAAAGGACAGGATGCAATAAAATAGCATCTTCAAAGTGTGAAACAATTATTCTAGAACTTTATTCTCACTCAAAATAGCCTTCAAAATAAAAGCCAAAAGGACCCTTCTAAACATAAACCAATGAAAAAGTTCCACTTTCTAAACTTCCCATTATTGAAGTTCTTCAGAAGCAGGAACAAAACCACACTAGGTTGAAAAACAAAAATAAATTTAAATAGGAAATATTTTAATTTCAAAGTACTGTAATTATTCGTTATGATTGTTTACATTGCAAAGTTTTAGTTATAATGGAGTTTCAATATAAACACTTAATATGATACATATGATATATAATGTAATAATACAGAGGTTGGATTAATTTTGTAGCTCGAGAAAGGTAAAATCTTCTACAATGCCTGCAATGACCATAAGTACAAAGGAAAAAAAAAACTGAAGTATATTAAGTCAAAGATAAAGAAAAAGCAATGAATTAGGCTTGTAGATTGTTTGCTATTACCATGAATGTTACTCATGGAATCTTGAAATGAGCCAGGATATATAGTTTGTTTATCCTGAAGGTATGAAGAAACAATCATGGCATATAACTAAGCAGACAATACAATAAAATATATGAAATGCTCTCATGATAAAACACATACTGTTCCTCAATACAATTGCAGCTTTAATCTTGAAGAGATCAAGGTAAGTTTCCTAAAAATGTAAACGTGAAGAATGGAGATGAGTTACCTGTGGGAAATAGAGTAATATAGAGGAAATTTTGGAAAAGCAAACATGTAAAAAATACCTGGAATTGCTATAGTCAGAAGAACAAAAATCACTCAGAATGATTAGCAGGCCATGTTAAAAAAGAACATTTTGTTTATTTTAAATATTTGTTTGTAGAATGATTGTGTGTATGTGTGTGTGTGTGTGTGTGTGTGTGTGTGTGTGTGTGTGTGTGTGTGTGTGTGTGCTTGATATCTAGCCATTGATTTAGTGGTGGAGGATAGTTAGCATTTGAAATGCCCTAATCAAGAGCAAACATCTGAAAATTTTTAATAGAAGCCAGATTTCAAAGGCAGTTCTCATGTGTGTTTCAATTAGTTTTATTTTTGATCAGTACTAAAATATATGATAATTAGAATAATGAATTATAGTAATTTTTCACTGGTGAAATTAGTGATATTCAAGGTATTATACTGACAAGACTTGCCTTTTCTTAAGTTCAATGTAAGACTCCATAAAGATCAACAAACTCTAAAAGTTTCATTGTAACCAAGGGCCTTCATTAGATTTGCTTATAAGAGAGGGGAATTCTTATAGCTGAGCCTAATAGAGTGAAGCTTATTTCTTGCTCTGTTTTCCTCAATTAACCTTTCATGCAAGCTTCTTAGAGACTAAAGAATCAAACTACCCTTTTAGAGTGGGCTTGATGAAAATGTTTGCACCTGTCCATTTAAAATTCTCATTGATATGATATAATTTAGTCTGAACCTTGCTAGCTAGTGAGATTACTGGGAAAGAAACCTATAGAAACATCATAGATACCACTTATTTCTAAATATTGGAAACTCTCAATACTTGCTCCATTTTCCTTAAATAGCATTTTTGAATTAGGTTAGGATGACTTCAATAGCTGTGTATATGCATATGTACATAAATTGACATCTCGGATAGTAGTTTTGATCATCAACTAGGGTACAAAAGTAAAAAAAAATCCATGAGCACCAGAACATTTAATCATGGTAATAATAAAATAATATAATCTGATTAAAGTTTTTGTCAGTGTGGATCAAGAGTGTTAAATATATATCCTATAAAATTAAGAAAAGTGCAGGAAGGGTTGAACTGGGAGGGATGGATGAGAATGTTCAAGAGGAGACTGTGATCAGGTCGCATTATATTCATAAACTGCTTTATTAAATGGTAATTCCTTTATGCAACTAATGGTAATTTTTAAAAATTTTAAAGTGTTGTTATTTTTTTATAAGTAGAGATAGGAAGTATTTGGAACAAATCAAGACAAATACCAATGCCTTTTGCCTGTTAATTAAAAGATATCTGTAAGCAGAGCTAGGATAGTTTGGGTAGTTGTGGAGGAACGGTGTTGATTTAAACTGTATACATAGAGTGGAATGATGAGGACTTGGTGATTTTCTGGTGTTTATTTTGTTGAACTTTGACTTTGCCTTTCTAAGGAATTATACTACCTGAATTCTCTCTTGAATCTACCATATTTCAATGATTACATTTGTATACACTTGCATACCACCCAATGTATTTGCTTATACATTCTTACGCCAAATCTAGCTTCAACATATAAGGGAAAATATACATTCATTGTCTCTGTGGGCCTGATTTGCTTTGGTTAATGTGTGTTTTTTTCCAGTTCTTTCCATTTCTTTACAAATGGAACAATATCATTCTTTCTAATGGGTGCATAAAATTTCATTGTGTATACTGGATATAACTCTAACTTGGAGCAATCAAATCCAAAATATAGACTAATGCACACATGAATTGGTCCACTGTGCTGCTCTCATTTCTTTCTACAAGGTGAGAAGGACTTTTATTCACAATAAAGTTACAGACTTTATTTAGAGTCCCTAGGAGTATTATCAAAAAAAAGAGGGACATAAACTTGATCAACATGAACTGATTGTCCATGGAATATTTATCACAAATATAATTACTTCTACCTTTATTACCAAGTTAAACCTCAAATACCACTTAAGAAATTTATATTGTTCTGTTCTGAAGAACATTTGTTAATACTTTCTGTTCTATTAGAATCACTTTCCGGCAATATTAGTTGCTGTCATTTGTTTTACTGAACATGGAGAAATAAAATTTCCTTTAATGATATACATATGGTCCCAAACTCATACCTTTCTCTATTGCTTTGCCTCTCTGTCTCCTCACACTGCCATCTCTCTCTCTCTCTGTCATATTTATTTATTTATTCTGACATATACATTGATTTACCCTCCTCTTCACATTTGTTTATCCACAGTTTGTTCTCTTACTGGTTGTTTCCTTATTCATTGGCTTGTTGTAGATTATAGATACAGCCATTAAAAGTACTTGCCAACTATCCTTTTTGGTTCATAATAATCAATACATATTTATTCAAGAGCCTTGGTACAATTGTTTCTGCTAATACTGTATCTGCTCTATGGAATGCATAAAGAATTGAAGTCTGCTAAATTTATTTCTTCAACATGAAAGAAGAACAAATATATATCAATAAAAATGAACTTCACACTATAATAATTATACTTAAATAAAACCAAAATAACATCATGTCAAACAGATATTGTGTGTTTCCTAACTTAATTTGTCATAAGTATTTCCATCCATACCTAAGTGTGTTTTTTTGTTTTTTTTTTCTTTTTGCTTATTGGTATATTTGAAAGTTGCTTTATAGTTGTGGGCATGGGAAAATCTACAAGGACAGAGCAAACAAAAGTAACAAGGTAATAATGACAGGGCAAAGGGACGTGGCAGTTCTGGAAGACAGAAGGATAAGTTATCTAAGCCAATGATTCTAGGGGGCCCAATTCCTAGAGCTACCTGTTTCCCCTTTAGCACAAAGCACTCATTGCCTTACAACAGAATTCTGATCTTGAAGAGGAAATTGTAGTCAGGAGAATTGAGTCCATTCTTATCTAGTCTCTTTGAAATAATTTTAATGGACATGTATCTTTCAAATAATACTATTGGATTTGATGGTGCCAACCAGAGGTCAATAAATATTTTAATGATCAAAAGAAGAGAGAGAAATATATGAAGACACAAATCCCAAGTCACAGCAATAAATTCTTTCTTTCACAAAGGTGGACATAAAAAGGAATATTATCAGAGAAACTTACATCAGCAAACTTTGGCAATGTGCTAAGTTTCACTTTGCACAGCTTTTTCTTGCTTGTTAGAAAATGTCTATTGGCCTACAGTTCCCACAAACTTTCAAGTTCAATCTGGGGAGAAGTTTGGAGAATCATCTTTTCTTGGTACTTTGGTCATATCCATCCTAAGTTGAATTGTGGCTTGTAAGAAGCAATGACCTTTATTGGCTATTTTCACTGGCAGCTTTCCTCTATGACTCACCCAGAACCTTATGCAGACGACAGGTCACATCACTGATGATAGTTGTTTGGTTTGATCTATTTAAAGATGACCCATTTTCACTGAACTGTAAGCTCCTTGAAAGCAAAACCTGTGTCTTACTCAGATCTGTATCTTCAACATGTAAAATTGCTCACTTCCGGTGGAGCTCAATAAAAAAATAAAGTGTTCCAAATAAATAAATAAGACTGTAAGTTGACAGTAGAGGGTAGTATACTTTCTCATCTCTTCTGATTTGTCAGCAAGTACCTAATTCCCACTACAGATTTTGTACATTTGGATGAAGACCAAGAAGAGAGGAGGGAGATGTGTTGTGTTCAGCAATAGAGTCCAATATTGAGCCTCCAGTATATGCTACGCTCCACCAGAAAACAAAGTAGTCATCTCAAGGAAAATTGATAACCTTTGCCTAACCCAGCAGTGGGAGGAGCCTTAGCTAGAATCTCATTCACTGATTCAAAGGCTTATGACATTTTTGGCAGTGAATTCTACCTAGCAGAACAATGCACAGAAGGATGGACTTTACAGCAAAACTGCTGCAGGACAAGGCGCATAACCCTGGTACCAACTGGTCATGCCACTTGCTCCTCCACAAAGATTCATTTCAAGAGAACAGAGAAACAGTGCCACTGAGGAGAGTCTAGACATTCTTCAGGAACAGCATGTTGCCCTCCAGGATCCAGGGTTTACCCTGAAGTTTTCCTTACTAGGAAGAACACATAGATTAAATAGTTCAAATACTCCCACTTGGCAATATTTCTGAGAATTCACCTGGGGAATTTGTAATTTCTGCCTCCAGAACTCTGGATTGTGCAAGGTTAGAGAGCCTGGTTCCCAATGGCAGACGTGAATGACATAACATATTGCAAAAGTCTCAATAACCTTACTTCTGCCTTAGCATTTTGAGCTCCCCAATAATAAGAACTTAGGATAGAAACATCATTGATTTGGAGATATTATTGACTCAAGTGAGGAGTAAACACTCATCCCAAATAAATTAATCATTGAAAGAATTAGATGGGATCATATCATACACACACATATATAATGTTTATGATGTTTATATTTGACATCTGATTCAATTTACAGCTTAATATTTTATCTTTACATGGAAAGGTAGAATATTTAAAATGGAAATAGTAAGTGAAATTTTTACATGTATTCAAAAATAATATTCAAGTCATTTTTAAGATCAAATAATATTTTATCTGAAATCTTCACTTAATTGCACCTTAATAGTTGTAGTAAAACAACCTATATGGTAGCTACTGCATTGTAGATTTGTGAAGTGGCAATTTTCCACATACAAGATGTGACAATTTTCTAAGAACACAGAAATTTCTTAATTATGGTGTCTGCTCCTTACTGCTACTTTAGAAATGTACTTCTCCATTCAAATCTATTGGGACAGAGTTTACCCATGCAAGGCAAGAACTCCAAGCTTCAACAGTTATTTGCATATGTAAAGTGGAACTCATGTTTGCAAGAAAGACTGTCTACATTTCCCTGGCAGTCTTATGGAAATCCATTCATAAAAAGCAAGTTGACAAGTTAAAGCAAATATGGAAAACAGTGGTATGGAGTAAGAGTGGGTTTTCTTTAGAATATGAAGCTGTATAAGATCTTTAGCAAAGCTTACTTCATACAAAGTATCTGCAGACAATAAAGTATAAGCTGTATGCTGAGGCTTTGTCATAGTTCAAAGTGTAAAAAGAATTGTCATACAGAGATTTACCAATGCTTTAGTTATTTCTTTTGAATATTCAGTAAATAAATAAATCTATGCATGTTCTTTTTTTTCTATCCTAAGAATTAACTTTTCAGCAAGCCTCAAATTGACTGTCTCGTGTAAATGTCATAGGTTCTGAACTTGTTTTTCTGATTTTAAATTTAGAAGTGTGGGTGGAGAAAGGAAAAGAGGCAGCATAATAGGAATGTGGATTAGAGAAGAAAAGGAGGAAATGTGAAAGTTTGAACTTTAAGGGTGTGAAGAGTTCATCTAGTCTGGGTCCCTGAAAAAGAAAAGCTATAAACTATGGATAAATGATAACATCCAGATGTTGGAAAATAGAAAGCCAGTCATTTCTGGAAGCAACACACATAATAGAAAAGAAAAGGAAAGGGAATAACCTCTCATGCACTAGTCAGTAAACACCAGTCAGCAGACCCCCACTGAAGATCCCTGCTGTTCAACCCAGCACTGTATTTTTCATCTATAAGGTTCCTGACTACAGGGATTGAAGATCCTGTAATATTGACACTTGATCATTTCATGTACAGGGATTGAAGATCCTGTAATATTGACACTTGATCATTTCATGAGGAATATGATGGAAATGAGCTATAGATCCCCTAACAACCCAAAGATCTTTGTCTCACAAGTTGATGTTGTTGGAATTAAGCAAATATTTAGTTTTCCCCTACTGAACCCTGTCACATTCTATGCCACATTTAACAGTTCTATTTAGCTACATCTCTCATGTATTATATATGTTTATTATCATCAAGTGCAGGAGAATGACTCTTTCTGGAATAACCAGATTGCAAGGCAAGTAAAATGGATGATGTCATAAAGAAATTCTGTGTATTTATCTCATCAGTGAAATATAATTTCTGTTGGAGCAATTTTGTTAATTTTCCCAGGTGGTGATATTTTTAGTTTTGAAGTCAAGCATGTCAATGCACAAAAAAAGAAAGCAATTTACAACTCTGCGAAGAAATACAGCCTCTTCCACTTCATTTGTGTTTCATCTTGATTATCAACACATTTGTCATCCCCCTGTAATTTATTCATTATTTTTACCAGAGGAGTATGGAGGGGGAAAAAGAAGATAAGTGCACTTGTCAAAATGTGAAACAGATGCTCTAACAATGATTGGAGACAATTAATGTTCTCAGGGAAGTAGCAACATGCTGGGTATATGTTGAGCTCCAGAATTTTCCCAGCAAACAGACTTGGGAAATACCAATGTGAAATAAAGGCTCTCTCTCTATATTTTTCAAACAAAGAACAGTATACTCTGACTCCACTGTGGTCCATTTTTGTTATGATCTGATAGTGTAGATCTTTGCAGCCTAAATCATCAGGAACAATGGTAGCCAAATGTAAATTGAGCAATTTTGAAGTGTGACTCAATGATTTTTCCTTTTGCATCAGCAAATTTGTACAAGTCCTTGGATAGAAATGGCTATGGGACAAAGGATTACTAGGTAGGTTGTATGTGTATGATTACTTGTGAATCCCTAGTAAAAACAGCATGTGAATGAATGGGATTTCATCTGTAATATTTCCATTTGTTCTTTAAAAAAAATTATTCTTGTTGTAGTGAAGGGTTTTCAGTTCTAGCACCTGTTAGACTCCTCGCGTTTTTATCCACCTTGCTTATATTCCTACTTTGGACCTTGACCTCATTGCCATTGCATGGTTATCACCTACATTTTTATAGTTCACTTCCTGTTCTTATTCTCCAATTCCACTATTCCTAGTCTAACAAGTTCCTAACCATAGGGATTTCATTAGTATTGAGCACTTTAAACTCCCTTCTGCTCTTAGACTTACACGATGATCTGTTATGAGCAAGCTATGTCAGAAACTTAGCTGGGAATGCTTTCGTTTTCCCACATTGTCAGAATGTATTGAATAACAATAAATTCACAAGCACTGTCAATTTCATTCATCTTTCAAGTATTACTGAGGTCACTTGATAGCTGCAGCTATTTGCCAAACAACAACAACAACAAAAAAGACAAAAACAAAAATGAAAAACATCCACCACCGTCTTAACTACTTATTTCAACTCTCAGATCATGTATTATATTTGACACATTGACAATATATATAGGTACTGCTTAAAAGAAGTTAAAGAGGCTACAGAGTTCAGAGGGCTATGCTTGAGGTGCAGACAGAGAGGATACAGAACTAGGAAAAATCTCTCCAAAAATTTCTCCGGAAGACCAGATAAGAAGTTTTATGATCCATGGGTACAGAGTTGTATAACTATCAATGTTATCAAATACAAGACCTGGAGACAGATCGTTTCTGGTGTCAGTTTGAAGTGGGCATGGGTGAAGTGTCATGGGCAAGAGAAACTAGAGTTGGACAGCGGCAGAGCGCCTTTGCTCTGGCAAGTTTCCTGCTTGTGACAAGTGACCAGATGGATGCAATCAGTATGGCCACCCCAGCTTAAGTCTTGTGGTGCTCTTCCCTCTCAGGTGAGGGGGTTGCATCTGGTGTAATGAATATAAATTCTGGGGTCTCTGATATGATTTGATAGATTTTTTTCAGTGCAATTGTTCATTGGCACAAATAATGTATCAATCTGTACCCATGGTCTATGGCAGATGAAAGTGTTTGTGCTGATAAACAACATGCAGAACCATTCTGCTTTGTCATAGATCATCAAAATGGAGTAGCTTAGGTCAAAACTATTGTTTTACAAAATGATGGATCGAGGCAAGACATGGCCTTAAAGCTTCTTCTCTGTACATCACGTAGTGACCTAAAGTGGGCATGCCCTGTTCTTTTCACTAGCCTATAACCAGGGTTGGACCAACTTTGATGTTTAAAAACACAAGTACCCCATTTGTTAGGAAATGGAAAGACTTGGAAAAAATTATATTAAATGAAGTAAGCCAGGCCCAAGGAAACATAGGTCCCATGGTTTCCCTTATTTGCAATAGTATATGTCTGAGTCAAGCAGAAAAGGTCAGATAAGTTGATGTTAGGGAAATGATCCCTAAGATATGTATTCAAATGTTTTTTTCTTTCATGCGATTGTTTCTAACACATTTATAAGATTATTTCTTTGTTGCTTTGTATGTCCCTCCCCCATGGTATAACCCCTGCTTTCACTGTATTTGATATTGGTATAATTTGTGGAGGGGAAGGGAAAAACAAATCGTGTAAATAGGGATACAGATGGACCCATTGCAACAATGAAATAAATGGATATAAGTCGTTATGTCAAAAACGAACTTTACAACTTTGGTAGGGGGAGGACGAATGAGTGGGGGGGGGCAGGGAGAAGGATGGGATGGGAAGGGGAAACAAAGGAGGAGGCTACAATGCTTGATAAGAAATGTACTCATTATCTTGCTCATGTAATTGTAACCCCTCTGTACAGTATTTTCACAATAAAAAAAACACAAGCACAGAATACCCCCCTCAACTAATGAGAGGTATTAGAGTTACTTAGGGTAAAGATAAAATAAAATCAGACATAGGATGTATTAAGAGGCTTTTTTCTCATTGATGTAGCAGTCCAGTGTGGATTTCTGGTTATGCAAGGATGTAAAAGTTCCACTGGTCATCTGGAAAGCTCACTAGGAGTCTAGATATTAGTCACATTGAGCTGGAAGAAAGGACAAAGGGGTTTCAATGTTTTGTTTGTATCTCTTTAGATCCTTTATCTACAGCTCAACTGATGGCTACTATCTTTTGCGATGGAAGGCTGAAAAAGTTAGTCTAATCCTCTGGCCAAGAAAAACTATGTAAAGTATTGTTAAGGGTCAAAAAATTAGTCAACATCAATGAGGGAGAACAGAAATCACCAATGTGGTTAATAAGAATACAATCCAGGTCATTAAAGCCTGAATGAAGGTTAGCTATAAAAATTTTGTGGAATTAAAAAGATCTTTTCAACCAGTCATGTATTTGTATCTTCATGAGTAGAATCACATTTTTATTTTCCTTCCCGAATGAATTTCTGGAGGCCTGGAATAATGCTCAGTTATGATTTTTCAAGACTGCAGATATATCAGGTGAAAAAAAAAACCTTTTAGTAAATCCATATTGGCTCCAGGCACATCTTGGGAGTAATTTGAAGTGTTTATTTAAAAGATTCCCTCATAAAATCTTCTTTGCTTTCTTTCACTGCTTAGTGCAGTAGTTTAATTTTATGGAACTCTATTTGCATTTTCTTTTGTTAGAAAAAAACACATTTACTATATTATTGACTATAAAAGCAAGGCATGCCTATAATAGAAAACATGAAAAACTCAGAAGAGCATTAAACGTATAATCACATTTTAACCTTTCCACCTGAAAGATTATTATAAACTGAAACTCATGATTATAGTTGCACCCAGTTTTGTCTTGTTGACTGCTTTGTCTTCAAACTCTTAACAGAATTCCCAGTGTACAATAGAAACATGAAAAATATATCTTGTATAGAAAATAATAGAATTCATTCACTAGTTTGTTCCTAAATGTTTTGTAATAACATGAGGATAATTTTTATTAGTAAAATGACACCCATCTCACATTTCTTTCAACATACTAGTATTTATTATATTACAAAGAGTTACCAAATATTATGTTTAGTATATGCTCATGATTCCCTACTATGGACATGTCAACTAGTATTTAATTAGTTTCTATTTTGAGCCCTTTGGATGAGTTCTAACAGTTCATTAATATGCATGATATTCTTTTCAAGTATTCTCCATGGAGATTTTTATTTATCTTTCCAAATATATTATCCGACCACCAACACCCATCCCAGCTTTATTTCTAATTACTAATAAGAGTTATAATTAGTTGGCTAAAGAGCTGGATATTATGATTCTGAGCCCCTACCTTCAGGTGGAGCAGCCTAGATGACTTAATTCTTGTCAAGAATATATAAGTACCAAGTATTATATACATAGTACCAAGTACATCTTTCAAGACAAATTCAGTCACAAATCCAGGCAATAGAATGGTAACCTTATTATATCAAAGGAAACTCTTGACCCAAAACTGTTGTTTCCCTCAGGAAATTAGCTTATTTATTTTTTCTTTGCAGTCACATACACCATCACTAAATACTTCAGCTTGAGCTAGATTCAAAGACTTGGATCAAGTTCCAAAAGGGTTACCATCTCATACGTAGAACTATGTTTCCAGAATTTATTTCACTTCCATGATTTCAGATGAGAGTTTAAAATAAATGGATAAAGAAGCAGAACTTGATTTCTACTTGGAAGTCTGTCAGTTCAAAGTAGTTAGCAATTCTCAGTGACATTCAGACACACCCCCAGTAGTGCTTCTTAAAGTGCTTATGGCATCCATCAGTATCATTTGATGGGCTTGCTGAAACCAACCCCCAAGCTTCTGCTTCAGTAGATGTGGAAAGGGCTACCACACATTAGTGCAGTTTAAAGTTAACAGCAAAATTGAGAACAAAGTACAAATTTCCCACATATTCCTCATCCCCACAATAGCATACACCTTGATATGTCCCCGAGTCAGTCTGGTGTTCCTGGACCTCAGATGGCACTTTCAGAGTCACTCTTCCCAGGAAACCTAGACTCACTTCTTCCAGAAATGACAAAAAAAAGAGAGAGACAACAAATCAAATAAAGTCTTTTAAGTTTCCATTTGTCAAATTAAATGTTGAAAGAACTTCATGAAAGCATTTTTTTCTCAATGGGACAATAATTACTGAAGCCACTTCATTTGTCTGCCTGTCTCTAAGTAGTTGATATATATTTGGAACTTAGAGTCTCTGGGTTGCCCTCCCCACTTTCTTTTCTCTTCTCTGAGGCAGCCTAAGGAACATGTGAAGAACTAACACAGCTGAAACCGAATGATCTACATAGCTACTGGATCACTGCTCTGTGACAGAGATTGCTTTCTCCCCACTGCTAGCTTGTTCCAGTCATCAGATGGTTAGCTTATCGCTGAGGCTTAACACTTTAAGTCATCCGGTTGTCCTGTAAGGCTATTAATCTTCACAGTTTAACAGAGGCTTCTAGACATGGCAGAATGGAAGAGAAATCTGATCACTGTAAGCTCACACCCCAGTGCTTTTCACTTCTGCAATTTATCCATTACATTGGCTTAAGAAACTGAACAGGCTAGCTGGGCACTTGAGAAGGCATATTTAAAGTTTCTGGCCCAGACCCACAAAATAGACACAGGGAAGAACACTTGTCTAGCAGATAACAAGCTGAACTGGGCTTTGACATGTGTATTGCAAGACTCCTTGCCAGAGCTTTTAGAACTATGACACTTTCCTTTTAAGGAGTTCACAAAGTCACTTTGAAGAAAATATCATCTGGACGAAAGTAAAATGTTTTTTTTTGTCATAATTTGGCCCAAATCAGAATTTGGCAAAGGAGAGAGTTTTTGAATTGTTAATCTCATAGGCTTCTCTAAAGACTCATAACATTTATTACAGGTTATTTTCACTGATACACAGCAGATATCAGTCAGTTTGCCCTTTATTTCTGGGGAGGATGTGTCATAAATAGAACTAAATGGTTATTGCCATAGACAATACCATATGCTCCAAAAGCTAGAGCTAGCTAGCTGTTTGCTAGACACTGATGGCTTATGCCTTATAATCCTGAGATCTGAGGATTGCAGTTCAAAGCCAGACTGGGCAATAAAGTCTGTGAGACTCTTATCACCAATGAAGTACCTATCTATCTATGTGGAAGTGGAGCTGTGGCTCAAGTGGTAGACTACTTTCCATGAACAATAGAGCTCAGGGCCAGTGCCCAGACATTGAGTTCAATTCCTATGACTAGTCTGCAAGCATGAGTGCGTGTGCACACACACACACACACACACACACTCACATGCACACATACATCTACACCACAGAAGACATAGTTATTTGCAAAAGTGAGTTAAAAATCTTTGAATGTTTAGATTAAATTCACATCCTTTAGATTGTGCTATTTCCACAAACTTGTTGTCCTTTGCAATGGTATGTATAGTTATATGCTTTGTAAATTCTATGAAATCCAACACATGAGAGAGTATGCATAACAACTATGAAACTTTTGTAGACAAAGCTCCTTGTAGAAGTGACTCATAATTCTCTAAACCAGTTTTTTTAATTGTCTATGCTTGGCTTTCTGAAACTGCAAGCCCTTTATTTTTAATGTTAAAACAGTTTTTATATCTATATATCTATACACAAAGGTGTGTGTGTGTGTGTGTGTGTGTGTGTCCTGGAAATGAGCCATAGTCACAACCATCCTGTATCTCTGGGTCTTTAGAGAATTGCCACAGGTCATTATTTTGACAGAGACAGAAAATTTTCATAGCTTTCCTTTTAAAAATTGAAGCAGGTCACAATAGCAGTGACAGCAATTGGCATTTAATATCTTCCCTGGAGGCATCAAAAGAATGTCTGAATGTGATTGCCTAAGGCAAAGCAGTGAAGCAGCCAACTGATACCAGCTGCAATGATCCAATAAAGCCTATGTGAAGACTTTGTGTAATGACAAATCTCAGTAATGAGGTACCAAAACAGAGTAACATCCCTATTACCATGCTATTTTAAAATAGATATACCAACCACAGTTCCCATGTTTTTTTTTCTACCCTCTCTCCCAAAAGGGAGTATATGGTACAACAATGTTTCTTTCTTTTTTTCCAAAGGGAATTCATGGCAAGACAGTGCTTGGCTGGTTGATGCATTCCCATAAGGTTTTAAATCTTTATCTGAATACTAGGAATGTCCCTTTACTACTATGTATTGTTTCCTTACACAAACATTTGGAACTGTCCTATCACTGACCCTTCGTAGCTCTCTGGCCTTGGGCAAGTGATGTACATTCCCTGAGTTAATAATGTCCTAAAATAAGATCTTCCGATAGTGATAAGTGATTCTCTGAAGGGCTAATATGTCTGTGTTTTTAAAAAAAACATTATTTTACCTCTTTACAATTTGACCCAGACTTTTCATTTTATATTTCATCTCATGAGGTTCAATTGTAGTTCATTTCTCACTTATATCTTAGGAAGCAAATGTCATATATATGGACACACATACAGATACTAGCTTTTATTTGCAATGGAATAAGTTCTCCACCCACATTATCTTATTTAATAATCAAAATAACCCACGATGTTTGCTACTGGTTGCTGAACCATTTTATAGGTTATAATGCTGAAACTTTTGAATAAACAAATGTATCTTCAGGAGGAATAGTATAGAACTGGAGGGAAAATGGGGTGAAAAAGTACAACAGTGGAGCTCACTGGACATTTATGAAAGTGAACTATACAACTCATGGGTGGAGATGGGAGGGAGGGACAGGGAGAAGATGAGGGAACAGAGACACTGCATGAAATGACATGTACTCATTTCCTGACATGTATATGTAATCCCTCTGTGCATCATCTCTATAGTAACAATAAAGTAAATTAAGTAAAAATGTTGGTCAAAGCATTGTATAAAGTTATTGTGACTTGTTATAAAAAGAGAGTTGTCAAGACTTGCACACAAGTTTATGAGAAGCTAAGACTTTATCCTTTTGCTGGTGGTAGTATTTGAAGAACAATGACCTGGTTTTCTGCCTGGATCCCATCTGAACCCTCTGTACCTGCATGAGTTGCTAGGAGGTCCTCTGGATTTTGGTAGAGCTCTTTAGTTTAAAATACAAAGTATTTTTTCATTCTCATTCATGGTGCCTACCATGTGCCAAAGTCTGGGCAAAGAATAGATAGCAGATCCAGAGATGAATAAAATATCTCCCTTCAATGACTTCAGAAGGAATGATAATAGAATATTTATAACTGTGTGAAGATTGTACAAATCAAAAGAGAAGTTCTGCAGTATAATATCCATAATGTAATGAAATATACACATAATTACATAACCAAGACTCTTATTTCAATCAAGACTTAGAGAGTCGTAATGAGTGCTTGTTAGGGGAGGGACACAACTCAGGGTCCCATACGATGTAAAGCCTCTGTTTGCCATGTAATTGCATGGTAGATATCAATGCCAAGGAGAATATTTCAAATGATTCAGAAGATCAATCTGAATAAAGTGGTTTCCTCCATAGATTCATTCCAAAATCACAAACCTATAAAGAAGTTAGTTGATATCTTTCAACAAAATTCAAAAGAGGAATCAATATGATGGTAGAAATATCACAGATTGCCTGTATTTTATCTTTCATTTTAAGCTACAGGGCAAGCAGCATTATTATTGAAGAGACTGTTAAAAATTAGAATAATTCTTGCAGTGTTAATAAGGATGGATAAGTGATTAGCTATGCATCAAGGTAGTTCTAATGGGTATGGAGACATGTCAGCCTCTGTGGACCACTTACTAGCTATTACTGTACCATTAGCAAAGAATACCAAACATTTGACAAAACAAGGAGATGTGTATCATCTCTGCAGAGGCCTGTAACTTGTTACAAAAAATCTTACAAAGGAATTTAAGTAACTCCCTTCAATGCCTGATGAAAGTTAAAACATTCACCACAGACAGTCATTAACATATACTATGTTCCTCTAGACACACTTCACACAATTATATAATTTATCATGTTACATTTACAGATTTTTTGACGAGTACTTATTATTTCTAAGTTAGTATTTCAGAACAGTTTTCCTTGTTTTGAGATCAGTTTTTTTTTTTTTTACCTAGCACAAACTGGTTTTGAATTTCAGATCCTCTTTTTATGCTTCTTCTTCTTCTTTTTTTTTTTGAGTGCTGGGATTACAGGTGTGAACTTTCACCCCAGGCTCAAACATGAAAATGAAAAGAAGCAAAAGTTTCCCTCCATGAGGACTGAGACCACGTTACACAAAAAGTATACATTCACAAGAGATATTTGCAAAGGTGCTGCTGCTTTTAAAAAGTAGAAAAACAGGGGTGACAGTTTCCTCTGTGAGATGTTTTATTTTGTTGAGTTTAGTCTTCGATGCCACTTCCTGCCATGCACTTGATTTTAACCTTTGAGTTTCCTTGCCTCTGAATTCATAGTTTAATTACGGAGTCCAGAATCCTCTGGGCTTCATTCTCAGCCTTGTTTCCTCCGCACTTGACCTCACCAGTGACTCAAGAGTTCCACTCTGTAACCTCAGCGTTAGGTTGGAGGGATGAGCGAAGAAGCCCTGCTCCCCTGGGCTCAGCTTGTCTTCAATTAGAACTCCAATACTGCGCAGCCTGTGCCCACGCTGTTTTGATCTCTTTACTTCTGGGTCCTGTCCAGATGAGGTAGCTCTGTGTTAGGTTTCTCTTCACCTGAGTGCCTTGTTTTAAGTGGTTCTCCAGCAAGTCAGTATTTCCCAGACTTCATTTATTTCTGCGCGGTGCTCAGGACTGTAGTCATTCACGTTCCATTTGTGTGGTTAAGTGAGAGGCTAGGTTATTTTTAATTAGCTTAATTAATTTTCAGTTAGGTTTCCTCCTTTACCTCAAATTGGATTAAAGAAAGACAGAATCCCTGATATTAGTGATAATGCTGTTATCACTGAGTCACATGGAAAAGTACTAGACCTCACTTCAAAAGAAAATCACTACACAGAGAGCTTCAGTTGTAGGAGTAAAGTATTTGCCTAGCATGTGGAAGGCTCTGGTTGTACCCAAGAAGTGCAGGTAGATAGGTAGATAGGAAGATAACTAGATAAGAAATAGCAACTATACCTTTCTTCCTATAATTCTGTCAGAACTGATGAAAGTTGGAGTTTTTCCACATACTACTGCATGCCTAATGTCTGAGAACTCTTCTCTGATATGATGGAAGTATGTTACTAAACACAAAGGTAATGAAACTGCTCTGTTTCAACCTGTTATCAAAATGACTAAAGCAAAGTAAGTACAGATAAAAGTGAAAAATTAAAACACAGTACAGAGTTTCTTTGCTTTCTACTTTCTAAAATAATTACTTATAGTCAACAGCATATATGAAATATACATATATAAATTTAAAATCTAACTACTATGTATGGAAAGGTACATGGTATAATAAGATCAACAATCCCAAATTAATGAAAAGGGGAGGAAGTAGAAGATTCTGAAATTGGAGGGGTGCAGCATATTCTGTTTTCTTGTCCTGTGTTTCTCACAGAAGCTATAGAGAGGGATTACACTCTTCTTTCCTGACATGTACAAAAATTAAAAATTAGTAATGAAAGAATTAAACTATTTTAAGTGATAAACTACTCATTTATGGCTATAGATCATATAACTTTAGGAAAGTTTGGTTCTATTTTCAGCATCATTTCGCAATGATACTATATAGAAAATAAAATAGAAAAGTTATTAAAGTACGTGCTGGTCATAAGAAAGGGAAAGGATGGATCCTATTTGTGATTATTTGAAAAGTCTTGATGCTCTAAAATACTTGCCTATGTGGTCTCTGAAGTACATTTTAATTTATATATACTCCTAAACTAGATTCAGCTACAAAATTCTTTCATAAAAACGAGTTGCCAAAACTTTAGTCGATTAAAAAGGAAGTCCTTCCAAGTTGAAATTTTACAAAGCACATCTTATAGGTGATGATATATTAAATAAAAGGTTACTTTAATAATAATTTTCCTGCCAGCACAGCTTCAATGCCATATAAATGTTTCCTATTCAATTACCTGTGCACATTTTTCATCTTCACTGATTTTGCAATGATCTGAATATTTCTCTTAAATCCCACTACATTAATCCATCAAAGTGCTTTATTCATTAGGCAATGAAGTTTCCCACCTAGAATATTGCCAGGGAGGATGATGGCATTTCCTATTCTTTCTGCCTCTAGACAGTTACTCAAGGAGATATTCTTATTCTTCTCGCTTCCCATTATTCAAAAAAGCATAAGGGGTTCACTGTGTAGAGGCAGAATTGGAAGCCAACCAGAACTAGACTACTTGCCTACTTCAAAGGATTCTTTTCTGCCTATCCATTACCTTTTCAGATTTACTTAATGAATCACCTTTCTGTGGATTAATTACTGCTGATATTTTGTCAGCAGAATGTTCATTTAATGCACAAGAGCAAGAAAAAAGAAACAGTTCCTATTGTAAGAGGCATCAGAACATCAACCAGAGAAGATATCAAAAACTGTTCTAAGCAGGTTGACTATTGATTATGATTATCCTAATCTCTCCAAATGGCAAACTACTCCACAAGATATAGCATTCATTTCTTCAACTCAACTTTTATGTTTTCTGTTTCTTCTTTATAAACTTCTTATAAACTTCCCTCATTACTTGGATAGCACAGAATTATCAGGCTTGCCAAGAACATCCTTAAGTTTTCATCAGGTGAAGGACTTTAGCACAATGGCAGCAACCTTACACTGGGCTGGTAATGAAAGCAATAAATGAATCCCTCTGTGCTGAATTAAAGGGAAGATAAAGGGTATTTCTGTTTGCCCTAAATCAATTCCTTCTGCTTCCACAGCTCCAAGGAAGTTGGAGTTTTGAAAACTTCGGCATTTTATGTAATGGGAAGGGTACCTGATCTAACAAGTAAGTGAGGTGAATCCAATCTATTGTTTTGAGGTAGCAAGGAAGATGGACAGGATCACATGAACTCTGAGATGTTGCATTATCTACAGACACATGATGCATTGTGATTTTGGTTAACTCTAAATGCTTTCTATAAAGCTCTTCCATAATAACAATGGAGAAGAAAACGTCTAGATTTATGAAGAAGTTGTACCTGCTGATGGATTGCTGATGGTTGTGTTTGTGGACTTGCTGGTAGGAAGAAAGCTATTGCATCATCTGTGCTACAAAAGCATAGCCATTGTCTTTGGTACGTAGCAGTTGATGTCACAAAAAAGATTCCTATTATTCCTTTGTGTACTTGCATACTATTATTTCACCTTTATTTGAGAGTATTAGAGAGTGTGGTTTTCTTCCTTCTCAGAAAAGGGAGAAGCAGTAAAATAGTATACTGTGTCCACAGGCGGCAGCCTCATTATCCATACTTTCCTGATGTCTTTTTATGGTATCAATAGGCTGTTTTAAATGATTAGCTCTGTACTATTTATATTTTTGTAAGAGTTCATGATATTCATATTCACCCAACAATGTGGGTGGATTGCTTAGCTCATACCCTTATATTAAGTATTGCATGTCTGCTGCTCAGTTTTCAAAATATCATATATTTAGTTAGTTTATATGTAGAAATAGACTGGTATGGAAAGAAACTCCTTTTCTCTGCAAAAAATTAATTAATTAATTAATTAATTCATTGTCAGTCGTGGGGCTTGAACTCTGGGCTTGGGCACTGTTCCTACCCTCTTCAGCTCAAGGAAAGCATGTTACTGCTTGAGCCACAGCACTACTTCTGGTTTTCTGGTGTTTTATTGTAAATAAGAATCTCGTGAACTTTCCTGCTCAGGCTGACTTTGAACCAGATCTCAGCCATCCTGAGTATCTAGGATTATAGGTATGAGACACTGGCACCCAGCTACAAAATTTTTAAATATGCACAAATGTGTATGATATCCTACATAATAAAGTAGTAATTGCATTTGCAATGAAGTTTCCCTTTTCATTTTCAATCCCTCCTACAGTTGCCTTCCTCCCTTTTCCTGCTAATACTAACCGCCTACTGAGCTGGCTTTATTTTCCTCTCATTCTGTTTTTAAGTGTATATTAATTACAATATGGAGTTTCACCATGCTCTTTTAGATATGAATATATTATAACTTAATTCTTTCTCTTGCTTTGTCTTTTTTCACCCCATCTCCCTCTATTATCCACAGCCTTCATTGATATACCTTGGGCCATTTTCATACCTAGATGCAATTTGTGTCGATACTATTCATCTTGAATCATTCCTTTTTCTTTTCCCTCCTTCAAATTTTTAAGCAATCCCATAGTTAGAATCATGCTGTATGCATGTATGAATGTCTGTTTACACACACATAAATATTCTATGTGTGTATATATGTACATATTATCCATTTTATCTATTAGGGCCCTTTAACTGATTGAACAATTTGGTTGTTGTGAACAGAGAACAGCCAACATGTCTATGCAGGGTTCTGATATGCCTTATAGTGTTATTGCAGGGACATCTATTTTTAATTTTTTCAGAAACTACCATACTGATTTACATTGTGATTGCACTAGTTGGAATCATCATTAACACTGGATGAATGTCCCTTTTCCTTGAATCTTCACCAGCTATTTGTCAATATTTGTTTTCTGGTGAGTGCTATTCTGTCTAGGGTGAGATAGAATCTTTAATGTATTTCCTTTTCTGGTAAAAATGTTGGACATTTCTTCAGTTATCTACTAGCTACTTATGCCATTTTTCCCCTGAAAAATGTGTTTCTAATTTAATTGATTTAGTTTCATTTTTGTTCCTTTTATCATTCTAGATCTTATTTCTTTATCCATTGAATAGCTGGAGATTTTCCTTCATTCTGTAGGTTTTCTCTTGGTTCTGATGCTTACTTTTTATATTGTGCTTAAACTTTTAAAAATTTGATATAGTCTGATTTGTCCATTTTTGCTTTATAATCTAGGTTATAGAATCTTAGTGAAAAAATAATGACCCGTGCTTATAACTTCCAGAATTTTCCCTGTGTTTTCCTATATTAAAGTTTTAGGTCTCTGTTGAGGGTTTCTTTTTTGGGTTTCCTATCTGGAGCTGATTGTACAGAGTGACAAATGAAGGTCTGATTTCAGCCTCCTAGATGTGGAAACCCAGTATTGCCACAGTCATCTGTTGAAGAGGCTCTCTTTTCACTAGGGTGAATTTTTGGCTTCTTTGTCAATGACAAAATGGCTGTTGTTGTGTCATTTTACTTCTTGTTTCACTGGCCTTCATTTCTGCTTTTGTTCTTGCAACAGCCCGATAGGATAATATGCAGTCTGGGATTGTGATTGTGCCAATTTTGCTCTTTTTTGCTCAGGATTGCTTTTGTGATACAGGATCTTGATGATTTCATATGAATTTTTGGATTGATTTTTCTATTTCTGTGAGAATGACATTTGTACTTTGATAGGTACTACATTGCTGCTATATATTACTTTTGGCAGCAAAACCACTTTCATGACTAATTCTGTCAAGCCACGAGCATGGTAAGTCTTTCTTTCTCTGGTGTCTTCATCAAGGGTTTCATTGCTGAATTCAATCAGACCTTCAGAGAAGAACTAACACCAATACTCTAATTTTTCCATGAAATAGAAGAGGAAGAAAGGCTCAAAAACTCATTCAATGAAGCCAAGATTACACATTCCAAAAGCATTCAGGGAGCAAAAGAGATTATAAACCAGTCTCGTTGATGGATAGAGATAGATAGTCAACAAATTCTTGAAAACCAAGTTCAATACAATTTTAAAATATCATACATTTTGAACAAGTTAGTTTAATTTCACGGTTCAAAGTTGGTTCAACATAGAAAAATAAGGAGTATAATATATCATATAAATGAGCTTGACCCATGATATCCCATTTGACACAGGAAAAGTCCTTGACAAAATTCAATGTGTTTTAATGTTAACAGTTCTGACAAAACTAAGAATAGAAGGAACATACCTTCATTTAATAAGGACGTTATATGATAGACCTATAGCCAATATTATATTACATTTTGGAAAAATAGAAATCTTTTCTCCTAAAGGCAAGAATGAAATAAGTGTGTCCTTTTATTTCACTGTTCTTTAATACAATAGTAGAATTCCAAGTCAAAGCAATTAGACAGGAAAAATAAATAAAAAGAATTTAAATTGAGAAAGAAGTAGTCAGATTATCGCTATCTGTATATGATATGGTCCTCTACTGGCAAACCCCTTACGATCCCATCAAAATTTTTCTAGGTCTGTTAAACACATTCACATTGGAAGTCATTGTATCAACTGCAACTAAAGTAACTGAAAAAGACTAGACTATTAATGCTATATACTTGATATGATGGATTAAACACTATACCCAAGCACAAGTAAAACACTAGAAGGTATATTCACCTAAAGTCCCACCATCTCATGAGCCATATCAGAAAGGCTGAGTTTGTTACAAAATGTGCATAAAAGGGTAATATGTATGTATGTGTTTAATAATGGTATTACTACAGTATAACTATAGAGAGTAATCTCTTTTACATACTTCTTTACTTTTTAGATCTCATATAAACCCATAATTAATGGAGAGATGACTTTGAAAAAAAATCCCTCAATAGCACTTCATGATAAACAGCTTTAAAAAACTAAAAATAGAAGAACATATCTTAACATGTTAAAGGCTACATATGATAAACTTCCAGCAAGCATCACAAAAATAGGACAATAGAGAAATCATTTCCTTTAAAGTCAGGACAAGAAAAGAGTGTTCAAAATCCTTGTTCTTATTCAATGTATTACTGAAATCCTTAGCCAGAGAATAAGGCTAGAGAAAGAATAAAATTAATTCAAGTAGGGAAGGAAGGTGCCAAATTATCCCTATTTGCATAAGATATTATTCTATATTTAAAAGATCCTAGAGATTTTGAGAAAACCTCAAAGATCTGATAAGCACTTTTGGAAATATAGCAGGCTATAATATCAACATTCAAAAATGAATATTTTTAAAAATGTACCAACAAGGACCGAATTGGGAAAGATTTGGGGAAATGAATTGTGATCATTTTCTGAGAGTACAATCTAAAATAGACCAGTAGGAATAAATTTTTCTAAGGAGGTAAAAGGCATCTACTATAAAACCTATAAGACTTAAAGAAGACCAGAAGATGGAAAGACCTGCCAAATTCATGGATTGATAGAGCTAGTAGTATAAAAATAGGTATGCTACTAGATGCAATCTGAAGATTTAATGGAAAGTTCTGCTAAAGTGGCATGTCATTGTTTACAGAAATAGAAAAAAACATCCATCCCAAAATGATTCTAAAGTTTCACTGTAAACATAAAAGGCTCTGATTAGAAAAAGTAAATGTGAACAAAGTTAGAAGTATAAAAACATTAGACTTCAAATTAAATTACAGAGCCATAGGAGCAAAATTAGAATGATACTTCCACAAAAATAGACACAAAGACTAATGCGAATGAAAAAATAGAAGATCTCAAAATAAATGCGCACAACTAGATCCATCTTATTTTTTTGCCAAGGACTTAAACATACATTGGAGAAAAGGCAAAGCTATTAGAAAAATAAGGATGGAAAAACTGGTTATCTATATCACAAGACTACCTGTTCCATACTGATTTCTTTTTATTTTTTCTTTTTATTGTAAAGATGTACAGAGGATTTTTAGTTACCCTCCAGACTGCTTTCCAAAGTGGTTGTATAAGTGTACATTCCCACCAGCAGTGTAATAGAGTTCCTCTTTCTCCACATCTCCTCCAGCATTTGTCATTGGCTGATTTGTGGATGTGGGACATTCTGACTGGGGTAAGGTGGTATCTCAGAGTTGTCTTTATTTGCATAAATAAAGACATGTTCACCACCAGGGATGATGAACATTTCCTCATGTGTTTCTTTGCCATTTTTATTTCTTCATCTGAGAAGTCCCTCTTTAGTTCCCTTACCCATTTAGTAATTGGTTTGTTAGGTTTGGGAGGGATTAGTTTCTTGAGTTCCCTGTATATACTGGATGTTAACCCCTTGTCTGATATATTGCTGGTAAATATTTTTTTCCCAATTAGTTGGTTGTCTTTCTAGCTTGGTTGCGATAGATTTAGCTGTGCAGAAGCTTTTTATTTTAAGGTAGTCCCATTTGTCGAGTCTCTCTCCAATTTGTTGTGACCCTGGGACTCTGTTCAGGAAGTTCTTTCCTGTGCCTATTAGTCCAAGTGTCTCTCCTACTCTGTCCTGCAGTAGTTTCAAAGATTAAGGTTTAATGTTAAGGTCTTTAATCCATTTTGAGTTGATGTTGGTGCATGGTGATAGGCTGGGGTCCACTTTTAGTTTTCTGCATGTGGCTGCCCAGTTTTCCCAGCACCAGTGGTTGAAGAGGCTGTGTTTCTTCCATTGTATGTCTTTGGCTCCCTTGTCGAATATCAGCTGGCTGTAGGCCTGTGGATTTATTTCTGGATCTTCTATTCTGTTCCATTGGTCTTCCGGTCTGTTTTTGTGCCAGTACCATGCTGTCTTTGTTATTATAGCTCTGTAGTAGAGTTTGAAGTTCGGCATGGATATCCCTCCCATGTTGTCTTTATTCCCTAGAATTGTTTTGGCTATTCTAGGTCTTTTGTTGTTCCATATGAATTTTTGGACTGTTTTCTGTATTTCAGTGATGTACGTCATTGGGATTTTAATAGGAATTGCATTGAATTTGTATATTAGTTTTGGCAGTATTACCATCTTCACTGTATTAAGTCGGCCTATCCAAGAGCATGGGAGGTCTTTCCATTTCCTAGTGTCTTCTGCAATTTCTTTCTTTAACTTTTTATAGTTTTCATTAAATAGTTATTTTACATCTTTGGTTAGGTTAATTTCTAAATATTTTATTTTTTGGAAGGTTATTGTGAATGGGGTTGCTCCCTTTATTTCCCTCTCTTTTTGTACATTGTCAGTGTACAGGAAAGCAACTGATTTTTGTGGGTTTATTTTGTATCCTGCTACTTTGCCAAAGTGATTTATGATTTCTAAGAGTTTGGGGATGGAGTTTGGGGATTGTAAAGGTATAGTATCATGTTGTCTACAAAAAGGGATAGTTTAACTTCTTCTTTCCCTATGCAGATCCCTTTAATGACTTTTTCTTGCCTTATTGCCCTGGCTAAGGGTTCCAGGACTATATTGACGAGGAGTGGAGACAGTGGGCATCCTTGCCTTGTTCCTGATTTTAGGGGAATTAGGTTGTAGCTTTTCCCCATTAAGTATAATACTGGCTATTGGTCTGTCATAAATGGCTTTTATTGTATTTAGAAATGTTCCTTCTATTCTTATTTTCTTGTTGGAGTTAATTTTAATAAATATCATTATATATGCTTGTATACAAATAGCCACTGAGTCTTTCCACACTGATTTCGTAATGACTAACTAGTTTATGGCATGTAGCTACTTTCTGTATTGAATAACTTATTTCTTATTGAGAACAATTCCATGTTGCTAGAACCCCCAGCCTTCTCAGAATCATCTAAAAAGGGGAAGTCATCTAAAAGATAATTGTGGATTTTCAAGAAGCTCAATTTTGGTTCCTCATCACTCGTATTCTAAATTCAGGGTCTAAATCCCAAAGGAAATGGCTTACTTTCCCTCAGTCTCAGTTTCTTGAGCACTCCACTGTAATATTAACACAGACCTTGTTGTAAACTTTCAATTAAATTGATCTGAAGAGCTAAAAAATAATTGGGAAAATTGTAATTATAGATATGTAATCCTTTACAAAGCACAGACCTTGTAATAATAAAGGAAAGATTTATTCATGGTTATTTGCTTTAAATTTTGTAAATGGCATCAATGTATAAAATAAGATTTTTTCTCAGTAATTAAAAGAATTTTAATATATGTATATACATATGTATGTATCAAAGTGTTCTTTGACCTGCAAAGAACACTGCTAAGAAGCACTTAAAAATGGTAAAGGGGTATACAGATGTCATTCTCAGAAAACAAAACTCAAATACTACACAAACATATGGGGAAAATGTTCACTGTCACTCAAAATGAAATATCAATGTTAAAATAATAATGATATTTCTTCCATTTACATAAAATCAATCCTCTAAAGGTAATAAAAGTTATAGAATATACTGAGTTGATCAAGTCCAACTTTTCATTTTCATGTTTTGGATAAATGTAAATTAGTGATGTCTTTGGAGAACAAGTTAGAAATTAATACTAAATTGATAATACAATCTATTTCTTACAGTAAGGAATATATTGTGTATGATATCCTAAAGAACCCAAGATAATTTATTAAATAAAAAAGCAATAGATGGAAAACTATAAACATGCTTCTAATTATGTAAATAACTGTGTACAAATCTATATAAATGCAGTTATAAGGTACAATGCAAGCATTTTGTGCCATTGTTATAGCTTGAACTTGTAAAACACCTATGTAGATTATTATTAAATTTAAACTATAATTACTTGAAATGAAAACTCCATTTATTGTTATATACCAAGTACCTGAGTTTCTATTAGGCCTAGACTAAATAGTCAATATTATTGAATAAATTCAGGTACAACTATGATACAGGATATTTTAAATTTCCACCATCTGACTCTTTTCTTAGGTTCAATTGTTGTAGAATCTCCCCTCCTGTTTCATAGTGGTCTAATACGTAGCTCATTGAAAAGTGGGCCCTAGTCCCAACTCCTCTAAAACCTCTTCTTTTCCTAAACTCTTTCTTGCTCCTAATTCATTACATAAACTAGAGATTGATCACTTATTATCACTAATAACTGACACAGTGTGTGAACTTGAGCTATTGCAATACAGTTTGTTTCCTCTTCTTGTCAATGCACCTTTATATGCTTAGAATATTTCTGAAATGCTGATATCTTCAAGTGTCTCCTGAGTTGAACATGTAATAATCTCCCACTATTTGTGGGGTAAACCCATAACTATTGCTTGTGGCCCATGTGAGAATCCACATTTTGATCTCCTTCCCAACCCCAGCTTCACTTAAGACTATTCCATGCTCACCAGTTACTTTATTCTACACGTAACAAGTTATTTTCTCCTTCTGTGCTTTTAAACACTCTCCTGTGGCTAAATTTCCCTCTCCCTTGTTCTTTTAAATCAATGCTTTCATTTCCTCAAGGAATGAAATATTGGAAGCATAGTCCTTGAGAAGCTGTTAGATACAAATTCAAATATCCCTTAACCATATACTTCCATTATACTTACAAAATAGTTCTATGCTCATTTCTCCACTGAAAGACCATTTCAGGACTTGACAAAAAAATTATTGAACTGGAAAGAAAAGTATAATATGGCCACAAATTTGCTAGATGGTCTCAGGAATGAACAACGAAAGTTTCCTCTTACAACATACAATCAAGGAAAGGACAATAATGAATTATCCATATGAAAATAATATAATGATACTTATATTATGGTTAATTTTCTTCATCCACTGAGAAGGAATAATAATTCTTTTACCACATTCTGACTTGAAATGAATTTTTGTACCAGTGATTCACATATGCTTTCCATAATATGTATAGCTTAGGATATGTATTGGAAAATTATTTTGAGGACTGTTAGATATAGAAATACAATGAGCATTCAAATCTTTCTCTTTGACTCTTGAAAATGTGCTATGAACAATAAAAACATAGCAAGCAGGTTTAAACAACTCAGGAGTGTAAGTTCCATACCGTTGTACATATGTGCAAATTTTCCTTGGATAATTTCATCTTAGAGAGCCAGAAATGTCTCATTATGAACAGAAATTATTTCATAAGAGCTTATTCATCACTCATATCACACAGGCCTTGTAAAGCAGATCAGACATGCTTTTATTAACAACCACGAGGCAACTTGAAAGGACTGAAACTGAAGGTTACTTTTGCCTTTTCATTTTCTAAGGCTTTACCAAAGCTCATGAGAGATCTAGGCATTATATTCTTTGCTATTCTATAGGCAGAAATTAAGTCAAGGTACAGAAGACTTCATCTGCCACATGAATTTAACAGATTTTAAATTAATATTAGTAAAATTACAGCTTTCTGTCATTGTGTTTTTTCACTAATTAGCCACTTATGCTGCTTTCATCTAATTATT
Source organism: Dipodomys ordii (assembly GCF_000151885.1). Taxonomy (NCBI): domain Eukaryota; kingdom Metazoa; phylum Chordata; class Mammalia; order Rodentia; family Heteromyidae; genus Dipodomys; species Dipodomys ordii. The sequence continues at coordinate 16,602,870 of NW_012267218.1, read as the reverse complement.
AAATTGCTTGACTAATAATTGAATAGTTTTAATAACTGTCAAAAAGAAGGGTCAGGGCTGGGAAGGTGGCTCAGTGGTAGAGTGCTTGCCTTGCATGCATGAGGCCTTAGATTTGATTCCTCAGCACCACATAAACAGAAACGGCCAGAAGTGGCGTTGTGGCTCAAGAGGTAGAATGCTATCCTTGAACTGAAGAGCTGAGGGACAGCGTCCAGGCCTAGAGTTCATGCCCCATGACTGACAAAAAACAAAAAGTATGATCTCATTGCAATAAGGATACCTACAGGACAAAATATTGGAAATGAACTTTACAACTTCGGGCTAGAGGACAGGTGGAAGTATGGGAGGTGGGGGAGGAAAGGGACAGTAAGACAACAGCTAGGAAGGGAAGGGGTTAACAACAATCAGAAAGTAATGTACTCATTGCCTTACTCATGTAATCGTAACCATTCTGTATAAAATCTTTACAATAAAATTTTTAAAAAGAAGGGTCAGGAAACTGTAGTATGTGGTCACATCTTATTTGTGTAAGACACAAAAACTAAGTTTTTATTTGATATTTTATAGTAAAAATCAGAGATTTCACCATGCATAAGGATCTCAGATTCTAGTTCCAATGTCCATTAATATGTCACACATGATATTTGTATTATCTATAGGAATCTTTACACAAGAATGGACAAAGTGGATTGTAAGGAAGAGACTATGATCACAAGGCCAAATATAACTACACTGTACAAAAAGTTTGCTGAACGTATCTAAAGCAAAAGATGATATAGAATGCTTTTTCATTAAAAATTAAAGTATAATTTAGTATATAAAAATAATATCTCTGCTGGGCATTAATGGCTTACATCTGTAATATTAGCTATTCAGGAAGCTGAAATTTGAGGGTCAAGATTCAAAGCTAGTTCTGGTAGAAAAATCTCTGAGAGTCATCTCCAATTGACCAGCAAATCACTGGAAATGGAGGTATAGCTCAAGTGAGAGAGCTCCAGCCTTAAGCAAAAAACAGCCAAGCAGAATGCAAGGCCTTGAGTTCAAACAAACAAACAAACCAAACTGTCTCTAAGACCAGTGTATTGTACATGTCCCTGTGTTCTCAAATGATATGATAAAGAATGTGTTTTTATAACTACTACTTGCTAAATCCTTGCAACATTAATCTGATGATTATTTTCTCACATTTTAAACTTGCAAATGTCTTATGATAGAACTTAAATAGGGGAGAGGATAAGACAGAAAAAATGTATAGATTAGATTACATCTGAAATGATGTGTAGGAGAAATACTCATCATATTATCTAATTGTATATAAATTCAACACTTTGCAAGTAGTGATAATTTGTATTAGGCATACAAAAAATAGTGCTTTAGCTGAAAAGGTATTTCTGATAACACTCACTCACTTGAAAATTTCTAAAAGGAATGTGGAGAATATCATATATGAGACCTGTAACATACATGGAGTAGCTTCATGTCTAGAATAACATAGTGAGATGTTGAAGGAAAATCAAATATGGTAGCATAAACATACAGACATCTGAACAAATTGCAAAGCCTATTACTTCTGTATTTCTGGAACGTGGCTGAAACATCTTCATCTATCATTGAAACCTATAGACTCCCAAGTTAATTTAGACTTGCTGACAGTTGTGTGGGAGGAATGGTTTCAAAACTACAGTCATACGCTTTGCACCTCTTAGTTAAATGTCACTCAGGGTTTCAAACATGAGCCTTTTATCGACTGAGATTTCACCTCGAAGGTGAAGACTGGCAGCCCAGTCTGCCTGGTTGTTTTCGATTGGTTATTTGTTTGAGTCAGAGTCAAATAAATGCCAAGCCAGTCAAGAGAGGATTCCAAATGCCTTTCAATTTTCAGGGTGCAAAAAAAAAGAAAGAAAAAAAAAGAAAAATAAAAACTCTTTGTCTTTGAAAAGACAGCAAATTTAACTTCCCATTGCAAGACCTGCATGGGTGTCATTAAAGCCCCCATTCTTCACAAAATGTTGGTATGTACAAGTTTAAAAGAGTGAGACCTGGTGAACATGCAGACAATATTTTTCCTCAGGGATTTAGAACAAAATTGTTACCATTAAGTTTCTAAGTGAATGGGTTCTGCAAGATGTTTTTAGGGGAGGGAAATCTTAAAACAACAGACATATTGTATCTGTCTTTAAAAGCTGCAGGCAAAAGATGTTATCATTTGTGATTTTAAAAAAAAACAACCAAAAACTGTGAAGTAGCTTTCAGGTAAGTAACTTCCAATTTTAAGTTCTTGACCCTCTACTAGGCTATGTTCTGGGAACTGAGTAGTGTGGTTAATCCTCTATTAAGTACTGGTAATGCAGATTCTTGTAGGAATTATAGTTACACAAAATGTACAGAACGTAATGAACATTATCTTTCTAAGTTCCATAGTTATAATAAATTATTATCATAGCTGGATGCATTATGTATTTGTCCTTTTCAAGTTTTATGACAAATAACTATTTTTAACTAAGTTTTTTTTTGTGAAAATGCTGTACAAAGGGTTACAGTTACATGAGCAAGGTAAAGCTGGAATTTTAGAACCAATCACCAAGGCTGAAGGTTTCACCCCAGGGTTATAAATGCAAGATAACTAGCATCCACATATATATTTTCTGAATAATTAGAAAATTTGGTAGTAGCAGTTGTTTATTCAGTGAGAAAGACAAAGATTGTTTAGCCTATAAATAAAAGCCAGGGGTCCTTCATTTGAATTAGCCCAGTTATCATCACTGGTGGGAGATGTGGATGGCTGATGTTATTCTTTGCATATAATTCTCCGTTTTTATTTTCTATACAATTTTGACAATTTTATAAGACTGAGGTAGAAGAAAAAATATATCGAGAAGCTTATATTTCTAGTCAATTAATGACTCAAGTGTGGGTAGACACAATAATTATCATCACCTAGTATCAGCTAATGCATCTGCCTTTGCCCACAAGTATTTAGTTAGTCACATTCATTTAACAGATTGAAGGAGATTAAAAGTAAGAAAAGAAGGGAGAACATGGTTGTTTCCTTTCCTGTATGTTTGGCTATGAGGAAATAATTGTATATTAGCCAAATATAGTATGTTCAGACATACTATGTGTAAAATGAATGCTGCAACTTGTGGGCAGGGACAGGAAGAGGAAACCATAGGAGAGAGAAGGGGAGATATTGTAAGAAAAGAAATGTACTAGTTACCTTTCTTAGGAAACAGTAACCCCTCTGTACATCACCGAATGGTAACAATAAAATTATATTTTAAAATGCTCTGAAATTTTGTAAATAAGCCCACTTTGAAACCATGTGTGCAGAAAATTCAAATATATATACCACATTTTCTTGATCCATTCATCTACTGAGGGGCATCTGGGTTGGTTCCATATCTTAGCTATGGTAAATAATGCTGCAATGAACATTGTTGTGCTGGTAGGTTTAGTGTGGTCTTGTTTGTAAACATTTGGGTAAATGCCCAAAAGTGGGATTGCTGGGTCATAGGGGAGTTCTATGTGAAGTCTTTTGAGGAA
>NW_012267218.1:16456359-16598707 GCF_000151885.1 Dipodomys ordii | reverse complement strand
TTGGTAAGAAATGTACGCATTATCCTGCCCATGTAATTGTAACCCCTCTATACAGTATGTTCACAAATAAAAAATAAATAAATAGAAAGAAAATTCAAATATAAATTATTTTAGAAGACTATTGGAAGATACATGGTAATAATGGTCATAATCTTACAAGAGTCATTTTTTGTTCAGAGAGCCAGAAGTAGAATAAAAGAGAAGCTTCACCATAAAAGCATCCAGAACCAAGTCTGTACGTACTATTGGCATAGAATTGAGGGGAAGGAGTTAGAAAAGGAAATGTGAAGTGAAATGAAAGGGATGCTCATATTAAGAGATTAAACTGTAATGATTTGGGTAACAAATATAAGTATGGGTGAAAGTATGTAACAAACATATGTTGATATGTAAGTAGCAAAAAGAGAAAATGTAATTTTGTTATCAAAAATAATAATGTAAGCAAACATAGGAGAAAAACATTATAAAGAAGTACAAGAAACAGAATTTATGAGATACAGTGACAGAATTCTTTTAGAATATTTATCTATAAGTAGTTGTACAAAGGTGGTACCATTTAAAAAAGCATTTTATGAATATGACACATCTTGATAATGTTACCCTTTTCTATAGTCTCACCCACCCTTCCTGAGACAATTCTTAATAGACCAGAAAATACAAATACTATATAAACCAATAAACAAAAGAGAATATCAATTAAGTTAAAAGAAAATCTAAGCAATCCAATATACAGAAAGTAAGCTCAAATAGAACTGCAGTAGCAAAAGACAGTGGGATGAAATTCTACCAAGAAATTGTAGAAATGAAGATAAAAGAAGGAAGGCAGAGAAAATGAATGGGAAGGAAAGACAGAGAAAGAATTAAAACAGAGGGGACAAGCAGACAAATTAAACCTTTTAATTCCAAGCCAATTTAAATGCAAAGAAAAAATTCATTACAAAAATAAATAATAAGAATAAATAAAAGCTATAAACCTCCAGAACTTGAAATATATTCCACATGAACAGCAGCCAGAATTGCAGCAATAATAACCAAGTCTAAAGAATTTCTCTGAGGAAGTATTAGAATAAGTAGAAAACAGTTAATGAGCATTTGTAGTATAGAAACAGATATAGAAGAACATGGAAACAGAAATTATGGATTTCCCTTTTGCTTGAATAGCACCAGAACTCGGCCTTGGAGCTACTAGTAAAATTCAATGCATACACATTGAAATTGGAATGAAAAGTGACAGGAATGAGCAGGAAGGGAATGAGATGCTGACAATAGAACAACAAAAGAGAGGCAGGGTTGCTCCTCTAAAAGAGAAAACAGAAGAAAAAAATCACATTTATTTTATTATGAATTATATATTATGTACATATATATATATATATATATATATATATATATTGCTGGTGCTGGGGCTTGAACTTGAACTTGGGTGATGTTCTTAGCTTTTTCTGCTCAAGGCCAGTGCTCTACTCCTTGAGTCACACCTCCACTTCCAGGTTTTTGGTGGTTAACTGGTAAAGTTCCATGGACTTTTCTGCCTGGGCTGGCTTTGAACTTCAATCCTCAGATCTCAGTACAGCTAGGTTTACAAGTGTGAGCTACTGGCACCTGGTTGAAATTATTCTTCTAATAGAAAACTAACCCAGCAATAGGACAATGTCCTTTAGCTAAATATATATTTGAATGAGTAGGAGGATTCATTCAAAGAAACTGATATGAGAATTTGTTTCCTGCCTTAAGTTTAAATCATGGGATACAGAGTTGAAGTGTAAGATAAGATGTTGTTTTAAGAATTATCTCTTACATTTTTACAAAAAAAATTAAAATAAAGGACTCAGATCTAGGAACAACAGAGACAATTCAGGGAAACAAACTACCAAAAGTAGACATGACACACTTCAATATCTCCAGTGTTTGATGAACAGAAACCAAAGTCAGACTATGCTGAAGGACTAGTACCTTCAGTTAAGGTTTCTGTCAGGCTGAAACAACTTCCAGGTGAAGGAAACAGGAAGATTTAGTTTTTGCTCTCCTCCCTCCCTGTTAGGTCCTGGGGCATGGTTGGTAGTGAACTAAATGACTGATGATTGTAATATACTGAAGTCAGCCTCCTGGAGAAAGGACAGGCAGAGAAGGATGGAGATTGAGTCTCCTGGGGCAAAAGGAAGGAATCCTGCATAGGCATGTCCAATTTTATATTGGACATGAAAAATTGGCGGATGTGTTGATGGCGTTCTGCTTTGAAATGTAAAGTACATTTGTAGTTAATATGGATAATTAGTGGCCCTAAAGCTCTTTATTCTTAAGTTTATCAAAAATGAAGTGGTAAATACTTTTTATTATAATACTTTTTAAGCTAACTGGTCTCTTTGCCAAGGGGTAAATTATGCATGATACTGTGGCTCCAAGGAAAAGTTATCACAGAATAGATTAAAAAGTAGCAAGCTGGCAAAGACCAGCAATCAGAATTGGTGGCAGTACTTTATAGAGATCTCAAAATTTTAGTATATATGTATGTCACTAAGACCAAAGAGTTGTGTGAGATGATCAAAGGCTATATCGTTAATCTTTTGGAGAAAGGCAAAAAAGGAAACATTTTTGACGCCTGTCTGTCTCTAAGAGTTTTTTAAGCAAGTCCAAATCTCATGTTGTCAATACTCCAAGATTTTCTTTAAAGTTTCTCAATCTTATATCTTTCCATATAGATATGCTGAAATGGAAACTTGTAGGGGGGATGGGCTGATGATGATTATTCTAGTGAAGATAATCTTTACCACTTAACATGCACATGTCTTCCAAACTGTGTTGTGATTTACACATACCAACACATGAAACCATATCATAATTTTATTCATAGCTACTTCTTACAGATGACAGTCATATTTGGGTGAGAATGTAATTGGCAATGATGTAGTTACAAAGAAGTAGTTGGGAGCTGATTCCACACACCAGGATCTCAACTTCTCTGGGTCTTTGGTGAGTGTACACAGCCACATCATGCTTTCCTCTCTTCATGGTTTGGTATGTTTCCAGAGAGGATAGTGCTATCAGAAAAAGCATGTCTCCTTCACCATCCATAGGATGACATCCGGACATCTCTAATGTCTTATTAATATGAGGCAGGTCTTTTGCAAAAAAGTCGGTCACTTTCATTATCCTTTTACACAGAGAATAGAGTTGTTTAACTTATATATTCATTTTTGACTGAATTCTGGAATTAAAAAAATCTTCAACAAGGACGAGACTTGTTTTAATGATGATCTATAAGAAAAAATATTTTTTATGAATAAAACCTCATTTATATCCAAGGGTGACAAAGCAACACAATTGCTAGATTATGACTGTGATCTTAGTGTCTGATCTGCACAAGGATTTGTCCACTTTCTTTCTGCTCTACACACTATCATTAAATGAAGCAAGCCAGGCCCAAAGAAATATAGGCTTATGTTGTCCTCATTTGTAAGGAATATGTCTATGATATTTTTAGCAAGGGATCACGATAGCCCAATTCTACATATAATGTAGCATATCAAAATGAACTCAAAGAATTGGAAACAAGAGGTTCTTACTATTAGGGGCAATTTGAAGCAAGAAAGCAATCCCAATGCCCAAGTTAGTTCCTACTTTCATTATCAAAAGATAGCAAAGAAACCTAACCAATACTGGATCCTTATAGCTCTAGTATAATGATCTAGTTTAGTCAATGTTGATTTTGGGTGCAGTAATTAATCTTTTGTAAACCTCATTTTTTTTACTACCAAATGAAAGCAATTAAACAAATAGGGCTTGATAGAATTAGATATACTTAATAAAAGAACCAGCACAGCTCTTCCAATTGCAAAATAAAACATCTCTTATGATGATTGTTATTTTCCTTTTTATTCAGTAAATCTTTTTTCTTTTCAATTTTATTGTTGTGTTTTTCCTTTCTTTCTTCCTTCTCTATTTTCCCATGCTCTGGTTTTCTCATTCCTTCACTTCACTACCATTCTGTATATCATATTTAGAAACAATCCTGTACTCTAGATACTATAAACTATATACTAAACTGAATTATATAACATGTGAGTGGGAGCCAGAGGAAAAACTTTGGAGAGAGCAGGGGAAAGGTTGACACTGTGCATCACCTTATGAGGTGGTAATCCTCTGTATTTCACCTTTATAATAACAATAAAAAATCCTGTAAACCACTGATAATATAAATACACACAGGTACATGAATAGACATAATAAGAACACATACGTAACTAAAACATAAACATGGATACAAATCAATCACTTTGTCAATCATTCCAAGCATCTAATAATATACTGATTTTTATGAAAAATCTAAGTATGTTTATTATTTCTAAGTATATTTAATATTTGCCAAATTAAAGTTTTCACCAACCATTTCCACCAAATATACAAGTATAGTTTTGATATAAGTTCCTTCTCTAGTACTAACTGTAGTGATTATATGTATACTAGAAAATTCTGCAGTTATTTTATCTACTGACCTCTCCTTATATCTGTTTTAACTATACTTGCTTTCAAAATTTATATTTCCTTGTTTTTGCCACTTTGACTAATAGAGAGAAGCCAAAAATAAACCCACATATAAATTCTCTTACATTAATTTTGAGCCCTTATAAACATACCGTGGTTTCCTGCGGTTTTCTTGAACACATTTCTGACAGAAACCTACAGGTTCTTTCATCTCTGACAGTAATCACAATAATTTTGCAGGCTCAAGGCTTCAGATGTATCTGGGTATTTTAAAAGATCTGTAATTTTAGTTTGATCCAAAATAGTCAAACTTCCAAGTCAAACTTCCACTGTATATCCAACTTGTCATACTGCAATGTATAGGGATTTTTTTATATCATTTTACTGACTGATCAGCCTACTGCCATCAGAGACAACTATGAAGTCATGCATAATGAAATTATTGTCTGTTGATCATCATTTTAGAGCAGAGGGAATTACATAATTTTGATGACTAAGTGATATATAAAGTTGCTATAAGTTAGATGGTTTAAAATAATAGATTTTTCCCCTCCCATAGCCTCTGAAGGTGGAAAGTATAAAATCAAGGTGATGCTTTCTCTGCAGACATGAGAGAAGACTCTTTCCAAGTCTTTAATGCCGCTGGTTACTGGCAGTATTCTTTAGTTTATGCCACATTATTCCGGTCTCTATCTTTGTTTTCACATCATATTTTGTTTTCTGTTCTTCCATTTCTAAAATGAGCCATTCTTTTTCTCCAATCTTCCTTGGACTTAAGACCCTCTCAGGTAATTCAGAATAGCACCACATAGGGAAGCTTAATTATGTGTACAGTATGAAGACCTTTTTTCTCCCAATTATATTCATAATAAGTGCTAGGAATTTTGACATAAGCACCTCTTTTCAGGTCATTATTCAACACAGATAGTAAGTGCTTAAAAACTGGAATGCTAATGTTCATTCATCAAGGTCCCCTAGACAGAGGAATATAGGTGGCACATAAACCATGCATGCACTACTTTTCCTTGCTTTCTTCTTTTTTGATATTTTATAGAGTTTCCCATCTCATTAAACCCTTTAATATATTTGAGGCATCCACAGAAGTTCATTGTAACTGAATTAAATCTAAAAGTGTGTAAGTAGCATGAGATGGATTTGCTCAGGAAAACCATAACCAAATGATCTATCAGCAAGTTATAGAAGAAAATCATGAATTTTATTCAGTGTGCAATCAGACACCCAATGAAAGTTATTTGCATTTTAGCTCCTGCTTATTTAAGTATCTCTCTAAATATCTTCTTTGTCTCCAGGTGTGTCAGTGAATAGCCTAGTTCAAGAATATGGTTTTTCCCCTGTATACATGCAATCTCTGGGCGAATAATGTAATATGGAAAAGATACATTGACAATTATATGTCATGCCTCACAATTCTATTTTTTCCCATTCATCTCACTAACTACTTTCAGTTGCTAATTAGTTCTAATGCTTCATGATGAGACTTAAAGGATGAATAAGTGGTCTTTATTTCAGCATCAGGGAAAAGGAATTGTGTCAACATTTCCAATCTTGCTGTTTCATTCTATCTTTCAACTAGTCAATAATTAATCACAATACAGAGAAAAGTCTCTCATCCCTACCATTTCTTTATTTCTCTGCCTGAATATATAAATATTCAAGTTCTTGTACTTCCCCTCACTCATCACCTCACAAGATATACGGATTTCAGTGTTAATACATAACGTTAGTAGTTTATTTGGTAACTGTTCAGTGTTTGCACAGTTGTCTGGATGGGCTCCTCCATCTAGTCACACAAAGGAGCAGACATTCCACATTATGTCAGTGTTGTTTTTTTTCTCCCAATGACTTTTGGATTCAGATGGAATGCGAATATGAGGCTGCAGAAAGTGTGAGCCATATGTGAAGGATAAAGTGCACTTCTGTTCATATACATCATGTTATCTGACTATTAGCGGAATTTTATAGGCAGTAGAAGACAGAGCGTCTGGCATTTTGGAAGATTTCAGAATAAGTGGATAAGAGAAACCACACAGGGGGAGCTAGACAGGTTTCGTATTTGTTAGGGATAATACACAAGAGACATCTCTCGCCAGAAGAAGTTTGAGATAATCACTATATATGTAGTCATCAAGGATTGTGTAAATGCCTCCAATGCTAGTAGCTAGATAGGTCCATGTTTGCTGTTTGTCATCTGTAAACTGGTAATGCTGATGGATTCCCTTTTCACAACTACTAAGATTTTGAAGTAAATTTGCATATGCAAAATATGTAGCTTATAGGTTAGCTTGTATTGTCATTTTCTTCCATACCCATCTCAACAGGATGCAAATCTCAGGCCAACATTACAAATTAAGCATCGTAAGAATATATCTTAATGACTCTAAGCTGTAGAAGTCAAACTGCTGGGAATTATCTAATAAATAATCTGAAATGGTATCTATGAATGTGGCAATTTTACCACTTTTTTTGTATGTGCTGGTTCTGCAGCTTGATCTTAGGGCTGGGGTACTATCCCTGATTGGTGGCTTCTGCTGCTGCTGCTGCTTTCTCTCTTCTTTCTTCTTCTTCCTCTTTCTTCCTTCCTTCCTCATTTTTCCTTCCCTCTTCCTCCTCCTCCTCCTTCTTCTCTTCCTCCTCCTCCTTCTTCTCTTCCTCCTCCTCTTCTTCTACTTCTTCTTTCATTTATTCTTCCTCTTTCGTTCCTTCTCCTTTTCCTGCTCCATCTCTCCTCCTCCTCCTTCTCCCCGTCCTCCTCTCCCTCTTCTTCTCCTCCTTCTCCTTCTCTCCCTCTCCTCCTCCTCCTCCTCCTCCTCCTTCTTCTTATTTCTTTGCATAGTTCTCTACTACTTGAACCCCAATTTCACTTCTGGTTCTTTGGTGGAGATAAGAGTCTCCTGAACTTTTCTTGTTGGCTTTGAACCTCAATCCTCAGATTTCAGATTCCTTAGTAGCTAGGATTATAGTAGATCCCAGTGCCAGCTTAATATTACCCACTTTCAAAAGAATAACAGACTTATTTATTTATTTATTTATTTAGGACGGTCGGGGGCCTTGAACTCTGGGCCTGAGCACTGTCCCTCAGCTTTTCAGCTCAAGGCTAGCGCTCTACCACTTGACCCACAGTGCCACTTCTGGTTTTCTGGTGGTTTATTGGAGATAAGAGTTTCACGGACTTTCCTGCCTGGGCTGGCTTTGAACCTCGATCCTCAGATCTCATCTCAGCCTCCTGAGTAGGATTACAGGTGTGAGCCACCGGCGCTTGGCTAACAGACTTATTTATATAAGTAGAATAGCATGGCCAAGTCAATGTGTTGAACTTTAACATCGAAATATATTCAGAAGTATTTTTGTAGTCTTCCTTATTGCTTTAATATATGTTATTTAAGAAGTCCTTTACTCCTTCTTTAATGTTCATTTAAATACAACTCAAAATGGAATTAGCTCACTTGAGGGGATGGGTAGAACAGATGTAGGGGAGAATAATAGAATGGGTGAGACTGATCAAGACACATTGTACTTATAAATTGATACATTGAGTTGAAACCTCTGTATAATTGCCTAAAGATAATAACAAACACATAAATTTAAATGATTAAATGGAAATAACACTAAAAAAAACCATGAGGGACTTTTGTACAAATGAAGTTCATCAAATTGTATTTGAATATTAGGGAATATTTTTCTAAATTATTAGTGTAATCTCTATGAACTGCTTTTGGCTGTTCGTAAGAAATTTCTAGGAAAAAAACTAAAGTTATGGCTATTAAATTAAATTCATATCTATTGAGAATATATGATCATATTTTTATTTGAGATTAATTAACCTTCTTGATTTATGTAACAATATTGAAAATATTAGATTGTCATTCCTGAGGCATATTCTCATATCATTTTTTAAGTTGAAGAATATAATACATGAAGAAAGAGGATTGAGTTCCCTTGGAAGGAATGAGAGACATAAAAGTATATAGTGTGTGAGTAAACCTGTAGATTTTCTTTGTGAGCTAACTAAATGAAATAGAAATGTATCTCAGAGTCTAAGATGCATTCACCACAATGTGTTTCTTCAGGTTACCAGCTTATCAGTTGCCATTCTTAATGTGTCAGACAATTCTGTTACAAAAAATGAAAATCCTACTCTGTCATGTTTAAAATATTCCCTATTAGTATTATATGATTATGAATCAAACACCGAAAGAGAGAAACTATTGCCTTTTTGGGCAATAACCGCCTCCCCCATAATAGTGATAACACTATTTGCGAGTCAAAAGACACAAGACCATCATCATTTATGGATAATCATCTAATTTCAGGCTTGAATTCTTCAGCTCTAAAACAGTTGCTTCCAAGAACTTGGGTCCAATGGCATGAGAATGTGAATCAAAATAAAACTCCTACCTCTCTATGAGAAATCCAGTCCAAACTTCAGAAAAATGGGCATGCTCTCAAATATACATATGCAAATAAATTCATCTCTAGGAAAGTCATCACTTTGATATTTTACAAGGGAAGTTAGCCATAGAATCCCTGTGACATCATAAGGCAACCACGCTGTTGTCTGCACTTGGTCAGACATTTATCTTAATCACTGCTTACTTGGAGGCCATTGATTATTGCATTGTACTAAACTGGCAAGATCTCATAATTTTGAATAGACTAGTAGATTGACCTGAAGGTCTAGGATAAAGTAAAAGGTAGTGCTTAGGGATACTGGTGAAGAAGAAGGGCTGAAAGGAAAAACTGGAGCATTTTATTATGATACATTTTACAAGCACATTAATGTCTTGTCTATCACTTATAGCATTACAAAAATAAACTTCTGACAAGACACATTCCAAAGTGTATCCCCTCTTTGAAAAATCAACACAATACTATTTAGTTGGTGTATGATATACTTTTTTATTGTCAGGGTAGAAAATATTTAAGCATCTATTTATCTATCTATATAAATATACATATATAAATCTATACAAATCTATATTTTATAATATTATAATTTTATAATATAATATTATCATCTCGATATTTTTCTCTCTTTAAATCAAAATTAAGTATTGATTTTTATATGTCTCTTTATATTTCACCTCTCTATCTCTTGTTTTCAACTTTGCTTCATTAGTATTTTATTCTCTATTCCAATCTACCCTTGCAGAGATTTCACCCAAGTCATTCACCAGAATTTCAACAACTATAAAATATGTTTCAAACACTATTCTAAAAGTTCTTTTATATTTGTTTTCTTTTTACCTATTTGTACACTAACATTGTTGAGACATTAACTTCTTTAACCCCAAGCCGTGTAATTTATTAGGATTTTGATTCCCAGTCACACATCAATTGACAGTGCATTCTGATAAAGGTTGGGTGAATTTTGTATTGGCGGGAACATCATAGACTATGCTTAAAAAAAGACAGATACCATGTCACCAATTCCTACAGCTTTAGGGAACTACTGTTATAGAGCTAGTTTAGTCTTTACCAAAACATGGTTAGGTGACCCATGACCTATTGAAGAAAATGAAAGTTTGAGCAAAACCACAAAATTGAGAATAAAAATACAGATCACTTCTCCACTTCACTGTTTAAATATTTGGCCTTTATTGAATTTTGTTCATAGGAGGACCCATTGCAACAAGAGATGTACAAGACATTATGTCGAAAAATGAACTTTACAACTTTGGTGGGTGGAGGGTGAGAGATGGGAAGGGGTGGGAAGGGGAAACAAAGGAGGAGGCAACAATGCTTGTTAAGAAATGTACTCATTATATATACACAATGGGATTCTATGCCTCCATCAGAAAAAATGACATTGCCCCATTTGTTAGGAAATGGAAAGACTTGAAAAAAATTATATTAAGTGAAGTAAGTCAAGCCCAAAGAAACATAGGTCCCATGATTTCCCTTATCTGCAGTATCTAGTATATGTATGAGTCAAGCAGAAAAGGTCAGATAAGGTGATGTTAGGAAAATGAACCCTAATATATGTATTTTAAATGTTTATTTTCTTTCATGCATTTGTTTCTAACGCATTTATAAGATTATTTCTTTGTTGCTTTGCATGTCCCTCCCCCACAGTATAACCCCTGCTTTCACTGTATTTGATGTCAGTATAATTTGTGGAGGGGAAGGGGAAAAACAAGTCGCTTAAATAAGGATACAGGTGGACCTGTTACAACAATGAGAAGTACAAGTTGTCATGTCGAAAACGAACTTTACAACTTGGTGGGGGGAAGATTGGGTGAGGGGGGATGGAGGCTGGGAAGGGATGGGAAGGGGAAACAAAGGAGGAGGCTACAATGCTTGATAAGAAATGTACTCACTATCTTGCCCATGTAATTGTAACCTCTCTGTACAGTATTTTCACAATAAAAAAAAAAGAAATGTACTCATTATCTTGCCCATGTAATGGTAACTCCTCTGTATGGTATTTTCATTAAAACAAAAAAGGAGGAATGTATGAAGAATTGCCAGTTTTGTCATTTCTGAATATGAATTTCATGGAATTTCTTTTCAATATGTTTTTGCCCATTCTTAGTTTTCATTCTTCATTTGTCATCTTTAAGTGCATGAAATTATGATACTTTTCCAAATTGGCTACTGCTGAACATTTTTGTGTCCATGTCTTGAAAGACACAAGAGGAGAAGTGTTCCAGAAAAAAATCTGTCTTCGAATTCAGTGGCAAGGATAGTTGATAATATTGATTTACCAGTATAAATAAGTAGCATGCTTGCCATTCTGTAGCTTAACTCTCTCCACATTGTAAGAAAACTTGATCTTTTATTACTTTCATAACCCTAAACACTTCCCTGATGAGGTCAGTATTAGTACTTTTTGAGAACAATTTCCTAAAATATTCTATCCTGAAGCTACATCTTTATATTCTATATCTTCTTAGTATTTCTTGCTTAGGCATATGGGCATCAAAAGATAGTCTGGACTGGAGAAAATCTAGCAGCTATTAATGTGAAAAATTCTCTTTAATAAATGCCTCTACCTTTACTAGCTTCTTATTTATAGTGATTTCATGGACAGGAAAAGTCATGAGAACATAATCTATCATTTTCTTTTTCCATAGTTTGGTTTGTATAAAGGATTTTATAGACTAGTTTTATAGTCAAGGAATCTTTGCTTACCTCAGTTTCATGGACTAATTCCATTTTTCTCAAGAGAAAATAGTTAATGTAATGGATATTACAGATGTATTCTTATATGAAAAATCCAAAGTCAACTCTAGAAATTCTAATGGTTTCATGTATCAATAAGCAAACAAGTAGTCAGGGCTTTAATATGTGAGTAGATTGTGTGGATATTCATTTTTATACATAAATATGTATGTATAGTCTGACCTTCACACATACATATATAAACACACCAACTAGACAGATAGACAGATAGATAGATAGATAGATAGATAGATAGATAGATAGATAGATAGATAGATTGATTGATAGATTGTGGATGTATTTAACCAGTTGCAGTGAATAAAAAAGATCTCATCAAGGTGAATCTTGTGATCTAGTGTGGATTCTAGAGCCAATTTTCCTAGACATCTTGTGAGTTTTCATATGAAAATTGTAATCATCACTGTTAACATCAACAACTTCAAACTCACTTACTGAGCCTACAAGCATACAAAGAACATAAAATTATATTTAATATATTAATGACAAATTGTTCTGCTCATAGTTGTAATTAACATAATAAAAATATTGCATAGCTTGGTTCAGTGGCTCAACCCTATAATCCTTGCTGTTTGGGAGGGAGACATGGAGGCATCATAGGCATCATAGGTCTGTAAGATAAGTTTGTAGGATTCCATCTCAACCAAAGATGAGGTATAAGGGTGCATGCTTGTATCCCAGTCAGTGGGGAAACATATTGGCTGGGCACAGTAGACTGAGACTGTCATTCTTAGTGACACAGGGAAGCCTAAATAGAATGATCTAAGGCCAGGCTGAAGTGAGACCCTAACTAAAAAAAAGGAACAAAAACAAAAATACAAGAAGTGGTAGGAGTTGTGGTTCAAGTGATAAAAACATCTGCCTAGAAATGTGAAGCACTGAGTTCAATCCCCAGTACTGTCTTCAGAAAAGGAATGTTACATTGCTCGATTGTGACTCTAAAAATTTAAGATCTAAGATTTTTTTCCTTAGCTTTCCTAGCCTATCAAGAATGTTGTTTCCCTTAAAGTAACCACATCATGTTTCCTCTGAGACTTTTGTTCATTTCACTTGGCATCTTTATATTCTATTCTTTCTCCAGTTTCTGACATAGTCTTATAGAACTTATACAGTAAATTACGTACACAGAGAATTACTGCATAAGTTCTTCACTTTTAAAACTAAAGTAACATAAATTTTACATAATGTTCTAATCATGTTTCACTACTCTAATTCTCTCCCCACTTA
This sequence comes from Dipodomys ordii, assembly GCF_000151885.1. NCBI lineage: Eukaryota > Metazoa > Chordata > Mammalia > Rodentia > Heteromyidae > Dipodomys > Dipodomys ordii. Next base: position 16,585,798 of record NW_012267218.1, on the reverse strand, counting down.
AGAGATTTTTCTCTTACTTTTTGTCTTTCTCTTTGGTTATTAATATTTAAAGCCGATTGACAGAACAAATTAATGAAAAACTCCTCCTTTTGAATCATTCAGCCGTTTGTTTTATTTTAAAGCATTTAAAAGCAAAGTTATTGTTCAAGGGGGACTAAAATCTATAAATGCGTCAAGGTTTATACCTTCTCTATTTAAAAATTTATTGTTCTCTGTTGAAAAATATTTACAAAATTAAAATAAATAAAATGATCAGAAAGGCAGAGAAATCCATTAAACTTTCCTTACTGCCTTGCTTTATGGAGCACAAATGCAACTGGATTGTTGAGTCTTATAAGACAATGAAATATTACACCTTGAAATTTGTTTTTGTGAGAAATTATTTCTATGTCGACCTTGAAAGACCACACCATTTCATGGCAAGGTAAAATTTCAGTTAAGTTTTCTAGAAACAACTTCAGAAAATAGTTTTGCTAAGTTAATATCTACATTGATCTATTGTTTTTAGAATTCCATAAAAATTCCAGCATTTATGATATAAAAATTTAAAAAATCTACATAAGACCACTACCTCTAATTAAATCTAATAATTCTGCACTTTTGCCATTATATGTAGTAAGCATCACCATATTAGACTGAAGGACCAATTTACCATTATGTTTCAATCTCAAGGAATACAGATTCAATAAAACTACACTGCACCTGGTCTTCAGTGTTCTAGTGTTCTATATTTCACACTTTTTCTTATAATTCTTTAGAGAAATATAAATCCAATACATGGATATCTGCTAAAGATGCTCTAATGATTTTTTTCAGTTTTCTTTGTTGATTCCCATGTTACTATCCAGATAAAATTTTAATAATCGAAGAACTCCTGAACTTAGGACTTTGTCTTGCTCATTTTCTCTGTCATAAAAATTAATAGGCATACAAACCTTACCACCATATTTCATCTACTCTGTGCAGTTTAGTGAAGTCCTTTTGGAGAGAATTATAATTAGTATAGTATCAAAAGAGTTCTAGACTCTGAAAGGTGCTCTGATGCAGCTTTCATATAATTAGTTGAATTATTTAAGGGGAACATCCTTCACTGTACAAAGGCTGTTTCTGGAAATGGATGTGCTAATTCTGGCAACACATGCACAGATGAACTGTGGAGCCTTCTAAATTAAAACAACAAGAAGACAAGAGAACAAAAAGCCTCCACAAAGTCCTAATTTAAGATTCTTTAAATTAAAAATTGAAGATGTCCTTCTCAGTAAATAGATTAAACTAGCTGTAACTTTACAGTTATTTGGAGCTCCTATTATTATACATAATGACAATAGCAATGGTCCTCATTTCTTTCTGTATTACTTATAATTTGAAGAATCCTATTAAGAAAAAAACGTATCTCATCTTTAATATTTTAAATAATTCTGGGAATGGCAAATCCTATTCTGGCAAGTGTGGATTTTGAGACTAAAGGGATTCCATGTGGTTTCAGTTCACAGAAACAAGCAAACCTCATCCCCTGATGTGCTACACAGTAATATACTTTATTTCCAGAAACTATTGTTATCATTTACATTATTGACAATTTCCACGAGACACATGATACTTGCTAACACACTTTTAGTCGCATTCACTATTGACTATCAATTATTTAATCTTTTTTTTTTTTTTTTTTTTGTCGGTCATGGGTCTTGAATTCTGGGCCTGGGCACTGTCCCTCAGCTCAAGGCGAACGCTCTACCACTTGAGCCACAGTGCCACTTCTGTTTTCTAGTGGCTTATTGGAAATCAGAATCTCACAGACTTTTCTGCCCTGACTGGCTTTGAACCGTGATCCTCAAATCTCAGCCTCCTGAGTAGCTAGGATTACAGGCATGAGCCACCGGTGCCCAGCTTCAATTTTTTAATCTTATCTTTGTCAAATCACCACTTAAATTACTCTAGTTATTATAGTAGAAAAAAATGCCTAACTACCCCTCCTCATTTTTTCTACCTTTTGATTTACATAATAAATTTAGTGAGATTTTGGCCAAAAACTATATTGCACTGGTACAGACTATCTTAATCAGATGAACCCATTATAAATAAGTCATTTTTCTCTGGCTCTTTGAAAAAGACAAATATCATTTGTTGTGGCCAGAAGCAAAATGAGTGTTCATATTGTGCACTGTCTTATGCTGCAAAGAATTGGGGTTGCCATTAGGAACTGAGAGTAATCTCTGAATAGCAGCTACCAAGAACATAGAACTTCTATCATAGAAGGGCAGGATGAATTCTAACAGCTAGTGAACTCAGAAGAGTTCTCCAAGCCTTGTACTGTGTCCTCATCATAGCCTAACGAGACCCTAGATAGGCAACTAGCTAACCAAGACACAGATGGATGCACAGAAAACTTGAGATAATGCATTTGTGCTCTCTCCAGCAGTGAATTCTGAAGCATTCTGTTAAATAGCAATACAAAAGAAATAGTCATCTTATTTCATGATGTTCATATGCCTACCACAAGCAGCCTTTTTATCTAATAGCTATAAGGTTAAATATGCAGCTAGAAAGCCAGAATTCATAACACAGTAAATATGAATAAGTCTAGATTTTCTTCCAATTTTACTGTCATTGAACATTTTTGTAATGCAAATGTCTTGAAATAATACAAAGGTTTTTGAGTGTCTTGTTCTACTAACATTTTTTTAGCACAAAAACCTGGAACCTCCTGGTCTTTATATTCATTTCCTTTCAGTATTTTTATCTTTTTGTCCTCTCAATTATTCTTTCTAGATATCCCTATTAGGATTTTTCTCTTCAGTAAATATTTGTTACTGTAGATTTACTTAGAATTTCTTGTAATCCATCAAAAGAGCTCCCTGGATTTTGAATGATCACTTATAGGTATAGACATACAAGTTGCTGTAATTATTTCACATATGTATAGATAGCCATTCAGTGTTCTATGAAGAGAAAACAAATGGGAATCTCAGTAGTGTCAGCCTGCAATACCTTTGTTAAAAGGAATCATGAGTTTAAGATTCCTTTAAATAAAATTTCCATGTGAATTCCAACATGGAGGTTACATGGGATAGTAAACACTAGGAAATTCATCTCTGGGACTCAAAAACGCATAACTCACACATGGTGGAAGCATTTTACAATGATTTTTGTGCGTTTGAAGTACTAAATTGTGTTATTTTCTTCTGGATTTGATAAAATATAACGTATTTCACCCATGGAACCAACTCTACATTATTAGTAATGGATAATAGGTCTCTACCAGTGGGAAGAATTGCAAAACTAAAATGTATCTATGTGAGAATGTATAACATTGATTGATAAATAAGTCTATGGTAGTGAGTGAAAAGGAGATCACATCTTTTAAGTTATGTACATTATAACCCTGACATAACTATAAATATCCAGTCACAAAATTAATTGAGAACAGGATTTGATTATATTGTCAATTTTGCAAAATAAAAATGTTATTTGAGAAGATTCTGATTTCTCAGTTTTATGGTTCTTTATTTTCTGGAATGAATCAATGGATACTTGTTCTTCCTTATGCAAATATAAAAAGCCATTAAAATACCTCATTTTATTTCACACTAGCATGTGTTAAAACACATGAGAAAATTATAATTTATAAAATACTTTTCTATTTCAAAACCGATATTTTTCCCAAGTAAGCAATCCTCTGAATCTTGTAATGCAATCTTATTAGATCCTGCACAAAAGGTACTCTTTAAATGCTTTGTTTCTGTAACAAGTCTCTATGATTCTACATATGAAAGTCAGTGCTTGTGAAATTAAGTCCTACTTACTGTTAGCTATCATGTGTTTTTCCCTTTTCCATGCTGTTTTTTTTGATGAAAAATGTAAGATAATATAATTGCAAATTATATTATCATTGCAAATTGAATCCCAACTTCAAAGCTATTTGGTTTCCTCCTATTCAGAGGCTAAGGGTGGTAGAGTGATGCTAATTTACCAGATGACTGGGCCATGAAATTCTTTTTTAACACCCTCATGTTTCCTAAAGAATAAGGAAAATGGAACTAATGATACCATAATCAACAAAAGACAGTTGGTAGTATTTGTAGAGAAGAGATAATGACCACTGTAGAAATGGGAGAACCATCCTTCACTATCTCATCAACCCAGGTTCAAAAATCAATAAATATCATGATACTAGTGTTTCAGAGAAATCTGTTGTGCACTAGGGGACTAGTCATGTTGTTAGGTCAACAGCCATAGGAAGCAAGCTGCTAATATCCCCTCCCTCCATTTCTGCTCTAGTAAAACTTATTTTTGATTTCACAAACATTTTAGGAGAGTTTTACAAAGGCAGGTGATTATGCCTGAATGAAATGAAATGTAATTGAACAGTCTGTGATTCTGATTTATAGTGTAAGGTTCGGTAACAGTAACATTGCATTTCCAAGATGAATGTGTGAACATTGAAGAGATTTGAGCACAAATACATCCATGATCCTCATGTCTGCTTCTGGGGAACATAGGGCAGAAAAGATTTCAGTGCAAATACATTTGTAACCCTTACAAGCCTTGTGCACACATGCAGAACTTGGCTTGATAAAGGATAGGAAGTACCTCTTCTAGAAAACATCTAATTGTCTATCATTAAAACATCAATAAAGACAAGGGATTATAAATCATTGTAAATTCCAACATGTTTTTGACAGCTTAGCTGAATATCAAATAAGAATACTATTAACTGAAGTGTAATATACTCTGTGGAGAGTGAAAAGAGTATATTTCTGTAAAAAAAAAACTAAGTCAAAAATAAGTACCAGGAAATGGAGAGGGTGAGGCCAAAAGGCTAAAGGTGAAATTAGGCAAGGGGGGAAGGAACCCAGGCAAGAATTCATTGTATGTATCACAGAATTGAGAAATATAAGGAAGGCAAGGGTCAAAGGGTGAAGGGATTTGAAGTGGTGACACGGATCAAGATTCACAGTACATATAAACTATTTTGTTAAATGACCAAAAAACAATACATACCCTAAAATTAAAATAAGTAAGGGAGGGGTAGATTGGGAAGGGTGGGTGAGCATGTGGGAAGGGTGACAGCTATCAAAATGCCTTGTATTCATCAACTGCTTTGTTAAATGGCAACTCCTTTGTACAATTAGTGAATGATAATAAAAATTATTTTTTGAAAAGTGTACCACTAATCAACATTTTAGAGATACTTCCACATTTAATCGTTTTTGTTCTCCTAATGTTTTGGCCCAACTACTCAGCATGTGTAGCATGGGTTGTTGTTGTTGTTGTTGCTTTTCCCACAAACTTCCTAACTGGTAGTTCATGTTAAAAAAATGGTTAACATCCATTAAGGCTTAACAATGTAGAGCCTGTCCTAAGTTATTTATAAAGCAATTCTATGGGTAGGCAATATTTTATAATACTTTACAAAGAAACTTTGAAAGTTGCGTTGTCAATTAACTGGTAGACATGAGCTATGAATGAGTCCCTTTCTGCCCCAATGCATTTTCACTGCAGGTGATGAACTCAGCCGGTCTGTAAGGGCCAGAAGTGAGCAGCAGAGCTTGAAAAACAATTTGAAAATAGTTTGTGTTGCATTGTTCTAATGTATGTACAACACAACTATGGCCACCTCCTAACAATGTTGTCTTTTAAAACATAAACTTTGACCAAACCAAGCGCTGGCCAGATAGGGAAAGGGGCCATTGGTTTATCCATTTCTGCCATTTTTCTTTATAGAATAATCTGTGTTTATTAAAACAAACTTATACATTTATCCCTTCTGAAAACTGCATTAACCTGGAACTATATTTGAGATTAAATTCATAGGCAATTGTAACCCACAAAAGTTATTCTCATTGTGTCCTTAAATTATCTCCTATCTCTTGCCTACTCAGCAATACAGTCTCTGGTCCAATCACAATGAGGAACACCTGACTACCTAGTTAGCTTTTAACCTCAATACTGTGTCTCAATAATTCCTGTTTCTCTTCCTTTATTATGCTTTTTCCTCATTTGAGATGCAAATCACACACTAACAGAACTTTCTACAATCTTCAGTTTCCATCAGAAATGCAGTATGCAGGTAGACAATTTCCAGGCAAGTACAGAAATAGGAGTTGGAGTTTGCTCTGAGAGGGAGAATTGTTTGAGGCAGTTTTTATGCGGGTAGTTTTATTAGAAAAAAGGTTTGAAGAATAAATAAACTGATTTCCAATTAACCTGATGTGCTATGTGTCACTTTTCCTATTTGCAGAAAAAGAAGGTCTTTTGTTTCTCTGGGAGTTCCAGAGGACAAGAGGTTAATCCATTATTAGTGCAATGAGGAACTTCATTTACAGATCTCTGCTGTATTGTTCTTGTGTCTTTGAGCACTGATTTGTACATTTTTATACAAATTGGGTTGTGAATACATCTTCAAATATCTAAGACTATTTAAAATGATATAATTCTTGTTTGCTCTCTACTTTCTTATCAGGTTGACACATTACATTTTTCTCGCACGGAGTTGGAATAAATCACTGGCATTTTACACAGGGCTCAAGAGAATCTTGCTGTGCAAATACAGCTTTTGCACTAATGTAAATCACAGTATATGGCTTACATTAGAAAATCAATTATTTCTAAATGAAAGGTAGAACCCTGATTATATTAGGCATACCAATCTGAAGGAAATTCATCATGTATATATATTAAGACAGATTTTGTAACAATAGGGGTTTGAGGCTAATTTTGTATATCAGTGAGTATCGGCTATGATTTATTGTTTCATCTCTCCCTGGGTTCTCCTTTCTCAGCCACTTTTTACATTAAGTTAGGAGATGGGAGACCTAGTAATGAGAAGGCAAAAGGAAACAGAAATGAGCAGTTGAAATAATACCATAAACATCTGTGTATGTGTGCAACTATTTATTCATTTATTGTGGATCTCTTATGTCTATTGTCTATCTCTACCTATCAACTAATCTATCTTTTAATATGGTTTCATATCTTTCTATATGTATCTCTTAGTATTTTTAGTATTCTCTGGCATTTCTATGTATAATAATCTATCTTTTTGAACTGTCTTATTGAGCAAACACAATCAAGAGATTGAACAATAAACTTATATAAGCTTCTTTCCCATCTGCCCCACAGGTAGAAAGACATTACTCTCCTAGCCTCATATTTGTTTGTTTATAATTTCTGATTTTTTATTTCCAATAATTTCAGTTATATATCTAGGTAATGCTGTAGATGATAAAGGTATTGTGTAGGTCCTTTTAAGCAGTTTTCATTTAGAATTCAAAATGGCCATTTCTATGTAATTACCTAAATGTCAACCTGGATTTATATAAAATGATTCTTCCTAACTTAGGCCTAACCTACCCAGAAAGTCATCAGGTGTGAAGTGCAGTGTGATTAAATTCTTGTGCTGCAACTTACTCCACTGGTCCCAATGGATGTTTCCAAGTCTTAGGCTTGAGTTAAGAAAGGGGAAAGTCAGGGGCTAGGAGTGTGGCTTAGTGATAGAGTGCTTGCCTAGCATGCATGAAGCCCTGGGAAGCTGTAAGTGGTGGCTCAAGTAGAGTGCTAGCCTTGAGCAAAAGAAGCTCAGGGACAGTGCCCAGGCCCTGCATTGAAGCCCCAGGACTATAGTTATGGTCTGTATTCCTGAGAGAGATTATAGATGCTTAAGGTTGCCGTTCCCCTAAAAGTCATCGAGGGGTTTCCTGTCATGAGTTGAAACAAGAACATGAGCATATTTATTTTCTTCTATATTTGAATGATTTCCACAGTGATTATATACTGCTTTGTTATGTTTAAAGCAGTAGAAAATAACTATGTTCTCAGGAAGTCATGTTTAATTTATGAGAAATACTTGATTCAGTCTTTGAAAAATATTGTAAAAATATTTTATAAAAACACAATGATAGAATGTTAAGTAATAAATATCAGAAAATCAATTGGTAAATGTATATTCAACCCCTAAATATTTCAAGTGGTTCTAGACAAATGGTGGCAGAGTGGACTAGTGTTTTGTTGTTGTTGTTTTTAATCCATGTTTATTTCAACTTGTGATTTTGAGCTATTATATATTATTTTTATAATCAAAATGGTCAAAATTGTTTATGGTATGATGTAGAAGTAATTGGATCTCAAACTGAGAATTATTTAGAATCCTCTAGGTATACATTATAGCTGAATATAATTTACTGTGTTAGTTTACTTTTCTTAACATTTGATAGTCATTACTTTTCTGAACATTTGATAATCTTACTTTTCTTTTTTGGTATAAAATGCTGTATTATTTACTTTATTTCTATTAATATTATACCTTACAGACAACATCTTGAAAAAAATCTATGCACATAGAATTCACAAAAGCCAGGCTTCAAGAATTTGAAAGGAATAGAATACATAATAATAGAAAACTGGTACAGCACATATTAAAATGTTACATATTTGGAGCTAATTTAATGTATAATAACTATTGCTTTTAATAATAGCTATTTTTTTTATAATGCCACATTAGTGAATTTTTCCAGTCACTTCTCCACTAAGGCTCCATAAAGACAAACTTTGCAGATAAGTGATTTTTTATATCTGAGATCTGCAAACAAATCTATAAATTAGAATTAATTTTACTTAGTTTCCCTTTTTTCCCTAGTGTGAGAGACCTGCTATATTTAATACAAATTCAGTATCTTTTCATCTCAATCTCAAATACTTTTCCTTATTCACAAATCAAACATACACATCATGCTACTCAATTCCAAAATATTTACTGGAGGCAATGCAGTGAACTAATTTTAAAGCCTTCAGTCCTAGAACTGATTGAAGTGGTTTCATAGGCAAAGAAAAGAAGCTGCTATCATCATGTTATACTTTTTTTTTTTTGGACATGGGGCTTGAACTCTGGGCCTGGGAGCTGTCCCTTAGCTCTTTAGCTCAAGGCTAGTGCTCTACCACTTAAACCACACTACCACTTCCAGTTTTCTGGTACTTTATTGGAGATAAGAGTCTCACAGACTTTCTTGCCTCTGGCTGGCTTTGAACTAGGATCCTCAGATCTCAGCCTCCTGAGTAGCTAGGATTACAGACACAAACTACCAGCACCCAGCTGTTATATTTTTATATGAACACAAATAGCCCCATTTTCCTTGCAAAACAAGAGGTTTGGATTCTAGCTTTTGAAAGTGATGAGGGTATCTGTATGTGCCAATGAATCTCTCTATAACTGAAAAATGGTTTCCATTGATAATACCACATTGATGCAGGCACAGAAAGGCTTAAAAATATTCCAAATTACACAGCATGTTATGATCACTTTTTTACAAACACAGTGAAATCACTTAGGAGGTAATTTAGAATATTTTTCTTCAAAAGCTATCCTTTAAATCTTCTAAGAATTTAATCTAAAATTTTACATATAACTTTATATACATTAGTTAACATAACTCAGTCCTCTCATTGTTCATTCCGTAGAAGTCAGATTTTAATAACCCAGGGGTAATAGTTAAATTCTTTTGAAAATGGTCTCTTTGTTCTCATAGAGGCAAATTAAAGCAAAGTGATTCTTTGTAAACATGAAATGCCATTGATTGTTGTGAAGGTTCCAAAGATACAACCCAAGGAAGACTTTTATATTTTTAATTTTAGTTGTAGGAACATATTGGGAGAGTGCGGAATTTCTCTTGCAGACAAAAAATAAGAAAAGAAAAAAAGGAAGAAAACAGAATAGAAATGTAGTAATAAGGCCTGACTCTATTGTGACTCTTCTGAGTATCTGAATGAATTCTTTTACCAGGTAGCATTTGGTTGATTTATTTAAATAGAAGCAATGAGAATAATTATATGATTCCTTGGCTTTTTGAACATGAAAACATACACGACACAATTCAATGAGCTATAAAACACTATTTTTTGAAATAGTACCTTCACAACTTGGAACATAGCTCAAATGATAAGACCCCTGGCATAGTAAGCTCCAGCTTCTCAGTGAAATTCCAGTACCACAGAAAACAACTCAGCACAGTTATATAGTGACTTTAACACATAAACACTCTAATTTTTTGTAGAGCAGACAAAAATCATTCTGTCATACCAGCCGTGTCTTTTACTATTCAAGCAATAATTTTAACCATAAGTTTTTGTAGCTAAAGGTTCATGTACTTTCGTTTTTAACAAATTTATGTAGGATACATCATATTGATAACACATTGACATTACTCAGAAGACATTGAATTACAAAGTTGTTGATATCTTATTGTGGAACACCAAAATATTATTTATCATCTATTCAATGTAAAGTTCATTATGCTCTAGGCAGGAAAGTAGGAACATTAACAGAAGAAATAAAAAACTGATTCATCTTGTCTCAGGAAGACAAAAACATTCATTTCCATCACTTAACATTATTTCTGTAGGCCATGGAATTATTGGCTGATGAGAAAATTCAAGGTTTTTTGCAGGTGTTTTTTCTTGTGTAATCTACATGAAGGTGATTTCTTCAGTTTTTCTGATTCTGTCTTCTTTACTGGCAGATATTTTTCTACTTGGAGTACTTTTCTACTTGGTTCTAGGGAAGAAGTGTTTGAATGAACAGGTAGGACTATTTTCTTTTGATAGGGTCATCTCACATCCTCCACAATTCTTCCTCTTTATCATTCATTCATTGTGTACACTGGGTTTGCTCAAGAGGTATTTTTAATCATTAATTTCCCACAGCTCAACACTATAGATAGATGGTTCCCTTATGGAGAGAAAAAATTAATAACTATTATATGGGTAAATGGTTGTTTCAAGATTGAAATCTCCAGTTATGTGAAAAGTTTCAGTTGCCTTTCTAGATCAGGCAAGTAACTGCAAAGGCTCATTCTGTGTGTTCTTTATTTTCTAGAGCTTGAGAGAAAACCAGTACAGTTCAACTGACTTAAGGAACTAATTCAACTCTATCTTTAAACTAACACATACACACACACACACACACACACACACACCATGCACACACACATGCTGATTTCACCTCTCCAAAAGCCTTAAAGGTAGCCTAAACCCTTTAGCTGTGGCATATGGATTCTTTCCATTTAGTCTTACCTTTGTCTTCTAATGGTAGAACTCTGTGCTCTTCTAAAACAGTTGCCTCCCGTTTATGACAAACTCATGTACTCTGTTCCTCAATGTGAAAAATTAATGAAGTAATGCTTAAGTAAAGTGCTTTCAAGCCAATAAAACATTATACAACTCATGAGTTATTATTATTTATGGCTCATGTTTTTACAATGTAGGTCAAGTTTGATTTCTTCCACAGTTCCTTTCCTACCAGCAGAGGTCACAGCTATCAATCCTCACTTTCTAAAATCCCATAGGAGATGTTGTATTTCTCATTTGCCACATGGAATAACTCATGGCCCTGAGTAGAGTGCAGGTTCAGCAATGGGAAAGGCCAGGCATCATTTATCTTTGAGACTCCCAGAGTGTCTGGAGCAAGGTCTCCAATACAGTAATGCATATTTGTTGATGACTGTTGCCATCAGTTAAGGCATTTCAATAAACACACTCCTCACTGGAGCTGTTGATACATGGTACTTCCATAGTCAGTAAGTTTATCTGTTGGCCTGTGTTTCTTTCCTTCAATTTCCAAAAAGTTTCTCATAGAAATGATATGAAAGTTCAAAAAACACACCTGCTTTTTGTTTAATACATAGTATGAATGTAATTATGAATTTTCATGTATTATTACATCTATACCTGTTTCAATTCCTGCTGTAAACTCAACCAGATATTACACACTTCATGACCTCTTGCATAATCTGATCAGTGACTTCTTTCTAAGTATCTGAGTGTGAGTTTAATTGACCAGGTAAGGAACTTGCTCAAACAAAAGGAATGGCTTACTATCATTTCAGTTGTAAACGTTTCCCCTTTTGTATGTTATGCATGTACACTGTTTTTTTTAAATCAATTCAGGCCATTTCATACTTTCTGTTCTATTTTGTTTTTAATGAGGAGGTTATAAAACCAGAAATTACATTTCCTCTGAAGTGTCTCAGAGACCCTCAACTCTTCTGCTGCATTGGTCTCATGATCTCTTCCCAGTCCATACCTCACCAATGCTTCCATCCATTGTAAACAAGTTAAAACATCCTTGAAACCTGTAAGTATTCATATTTAAGACAATGGGATTTCCAATATCTAGAATAATAAGATTTATAGGGAATAGAAACACATAGTGGAAACTGTCAACTGATATATTTTATAATGCAAGGCCAAATAAGTGGTGGGAGATAGCTCTATTTATACACAAAGAATAAATGATTTTTTCCCCTAAAAATATCTCCCTAGGTACAATTCTTTCTTCATGTGGACAAGTACAGGCTGTATATTTTTATGGCACAATGTAGTGTTACATAAATATGAGCAGAATTGAAAACAAAACTGACACACGGTTTTTAATACGATCCATTAATTTAAGAATCTTTGTTGTAAATGGTTTAAAACAACCCATCAGTTATCACAGCTTTTTAAATATTGAATTCAAGTTTTCAATTCAACATTCCTCTAAAGATTCAGGACATACATGTGATTGGCTATTAATTACCAACACTCGTGTTCTTTATCCTTTTAAAAGCACTTGGCCAAAGGAGACTGAGATGTCAACAAGCACAGAGGCAAAAATTTCTATCTTGCCCCAAGTGCAGAAAAGACCCTAATACAATGAAATAAGTTTTTACACAATAACCAGCTTTTCTATCTTTGCCACCAACAAGGTTCTGATGCTTAATTTTTCCATCATACTGCTGTTACCAGGACCCAAAATTTTACTTGACATTATTATGATAGATGGATTACTAAGACATTATAAATGTGGTAAACATCTCAATAGCATGAAGTTAAACTTAAAGATTTACTGCTGAAGATACATGATATGTCTAGACATACTAATGCAATAAAAGCTGCGGAGAATAATTATTAACCTTGCTCAAATTCAAATTGCAAGAAGTATGTGTTAAACTGGAACAAATAACTAAAATTAAAGAAAATTTAAAGTGACAGTAGTAAAATTGTAAGGCTTGTCTGTTTTTTTCTTGCAATCATTGAAATAGTTATAAAGTGTCAATAACAAGTATTAAAAATTTAGCCACTGAATAATAATCTTTAAATATAATATGCATTACAATTTTATTCATACCACCCCAAAATTATCTGGTTGTGATCCACTCTAGAATATCCATAGAAAAATAACATTAAGCCGGGCACTGGTGGCTTATGCCAGTAATCCTAGCTACTCAGGAGGCTGAGATCTGAGGAACTCAGTTCAAAGCCAGCCCAGGCAGGAAAGTCCATGAGATTCTTATCTCCAATAAACCACTCAGAAAACCAGAGGTGGCGCTCTGGCTCAAGTGATAGAATGCTAGCCTCAAGCTGAAGAGCTGAGGGACAGCACCCAGGCCCAGAGTTCAAACCCCAGGACTGACACACACACACAAAAAAAAGAAAAATGGAATTAATTTTATTTTTGTTTTTGGCTTTTGTCCTAAATATATCACCAAATGGTTTACTTTTATTTGTTAGTATGTTAGAAAATTATTCCTTTGCTTTAACCAGAAATTCCTTTATACAAAGATACTTTGTGAATTATTACTATCCCAAACCATAGATGGCCATGCCATTAAACTCACCTCAGAATAAAGAAATGCCATTCACCATTTACACTAACTAGAATGAAATATAAATTTCCTGTTATTTTGTATAATTTAAATAAATGTAGAAAATAAATGATTTTTCATGTTTTAAGCCTAGAAAGATAACATCTATATGAATAACAAATACCAATTTTAAAATTAAAAACCACTACAAATGATAGTTTAAGTAATATTTAATGCAGTAAAGAATGAGTCTAATCATTTAGTTAGATTCTTGAACTATGTTCAAATAATATTGAATTCTTAGTTTACTCTGGAAGAATCATTAGCTCTAGTATTTTTAAATGTAATCAATACAGATAGGAACTGAATATAATTTTGATGAATAAAACCTCATACAACTACTTAAATTATACCAGATATTTGAGATTTTGAGCATGCACAGATTTCAACAACATGGTTGTTATGGGTATTGCTTTTGGAGCCAGTCTTTCTACATTTGAATCCTAGATCATCTATTTATTGGCTTTGTTTAAGTAGGTAGCTTGTTCTCCTACTGCTAGATTCACACCATGTAAAAGATTGGCAAGATGTTAGAGTTCCTGTTATATTTAGTATGGGGGTTTGAACTCAGGGTCTAATGCTTGTTAAAGAAGTATCCTACCATTTGAGGTATAACACCAACCTTTGTTTTCATTATACTTCAAATAGAGTCTTACATTTTGTCCCAGTCCAGTCTGGACCATGATCTTCCTCTTTATACCTCCCATATAACTAGGATCAGAACCATGTGCCACCATGTGTAACTTTGTGAATATTTAGTAGGTTACCATTTTCACAGCACATATATAAGTGCCCAACATTGGGCGTACATTCCATCAGTGGCCAAGTATTGCATTTTGCCTTGGTAACACCTGTAACACTCTTCCACTATGTATCCATCAGTCTTGCTGATGAACCAGAGGTCTCTTTAAACACAAGTGATAAAACATGAATTAGATGACTACTCTTTTAGATGTATCAAGAATAGTATACAACCTGCACCATTCTAAATGCATACAAGGGTGGTTGTTTATTATATACAATGCACGTTAATGTAGGATGAATAATGCATCTCTCCTCCAAAGGAAATGGTATCTATGTTTTAGTTATGTGGCAAGTGAGCCTATTCTTATTATTAACCAAAATATCTTCAGTACCTCAGATTTTGTCTTGGATACAGATGTATACAGAGGGGATACCCTACAGAGACATTTGAAGAAGATGGGCACCTACAAGCTTAAGGGATTTAAATGAAAAACAACCAAGTTAACAGCCTGACTTTAGATTTCTACTTTCTTTACAGTGGTTTTAGCTACCCAGTCTGTGGTACACATTGCAGCTCTAGAAAACCAAAGCACAGCCCTTTAGAGACTAAATTGTGTGTGTGTGTGTGTGTGTGTGTGTGTGTGTGTGTGAGTGTGTATGTGTTGTGTAATAGTACAACATATGTTAGTTTCTCAAAGTAATCAACCTGGTATTTTTGCAAAACTTTTGTTTCACTTTAATAGATGTTCAATGAATAGAATTTAGACATATTGCACTAGTGAGTTATACTAGTTTTTTTGTGTAGCTACAATTTATTTGTTCTAACTGCAGTAGAGTTTTAATCTGTGGAATACATTGGAATTTATTATTCATTCTACTCTTGGTAGATACTTGAGTTCCTTCAAGAGTTGCTGTCATCAGCATCTTTAAAAATGATTTTCAGTGAGAATGTTTAAACTGTTTTGTTGAATATTTTCTCAGCAATAATAGTACTAGGGCATAGGTTCAGGTGCATGTTCATTGTGGAGAAATTCTAAGGGATATTGCTACAGTATCTATTGTACTGCTATCATTAGTAGCAGTACTCATAGATCAACTGGATCCCATATCTGATTTAAATTCAAGTATACTATTATGAAACAAATTGTAGTTATTATAAGTGTCGAGTTGATAAATACACATTATTTATTTACTCCTGCCATTGATTTATATCAAGATAAAGAACGTCCCCATGATTTGGGTTCCGTTAGTGTTAATTTGAATGTTTAAGGAGCATCGACATAGTTCATGATGGCTAAACATATCAGGAATGCTTCCATTGAATTATAGATGTCACAGAACACATTGAACATTTGGATCAAAAATCAAATTAACATATAGAGTGTATTTATGTACTTCATTTTTTTGTTGAATACATGTATAGACAGTATTATTTGGGTTATCTGTATTCTATCAGCTATCTAATCTAACCTCTATCATCTATATATTTTCTTAATCTCTGTATAAAGGGCAGAATAAGTAACACATACATAATAATCACACGGAAAAATTGCCTTCTTCTATTTACCATGATGCATATGCCAGTAGTTTCTGCTGAGTGGAAGTTCATGAAGCCAGTGTACCACAGGTTGTCTATATATATTCAAATACTGAGGATGTGTTCATTGCTATTTATTTCTGTCAATACTGAATTTCTACCCAGCTAAGAACTGAGTGAGGCAGACCTTGCTGCTCACTTTGAAAATCTTCATTCTCTCAGGAATCACATTTCTTGAGCTCAGGATTGTCCAATGATAAAGAAATTTTCTTTATGTATTTTGCCACACTTTAAACTCTATCCTGGCTGACCTTGAGGTATGTCATTTGAGTTTGAATTTCCAGTTTTATTATAAACAATAGATTGATAATCTTTTAAATACTGTCATAGGTTATTCATGTTTTCATTTTTCTGGAGTATTTATTAAAAGTTTCTATTAAACAATAGAAAATTATCTTTCTATTGAATAATCTGATTTCACACATAGATTCTTAGAATTTCTTTTTTTCAAACAAGTACTTTGTCTGCTCTATATTGTGTAAATATATTCTCAAAATATGTGATTATTTTCTGAATTTTCTATTGTCTTTTGATAAAATACCTTAAGTTCAATAAGATTCTTTTGATCTTTTTTATTCCATTTGTTAGCTTTTCATGAGTTTTTAGTAAGTCTGACAGCTTGAGGTCATAAGAGTATTTTCTTATGCTTTAGTCTAAAAGCTTTATTGTTTCACCTTGCAAATTTGTATGTATAATTTATCTGAAAGAGACTTTTATGTATGAAGTACATTAAGATTGGAAATTCAATTTTCCTAGCACCATTTAAAGAAAAGACCACTATACAATGGAAGTCTATGCCTCCATCAGGAAGAATGACACTGCTCCATTTGTTAGGAAAGACTTGGAAAAAATTATACTAAGTGAAGTAAGCCAGGCCCAAAGAAACATAGGTCCCATGGTTTTCCTTATTTGCAATAACTAGTATGCATCTAGGATAACCTTGCCAGACAAGTAGAAAAGGTCAAAAGCTATGCATATATGACTATATAAGATGGTGCCAAGTAAAATGAACCCAAAGATAAGAAACACAAGAGGGTTTATCTTTGTTGCTGTTGTTTTTAATGTAGTTATAATGTACTGTGTGATTTCTTTTGTTTTTTTCATATGTTCTTCCCTATTGGTATAACCCCTGTTTTTACTGTATTTGATTCCGGTAACCTGCATCTTGTACATACATTTTTCTAATTTGGGGAGGGGAAGGGAAATAACAAAATGCTTAAAAAAAAAGATACAGGCTGACCCATTGTAACAATGAGATGTACAAGACATTATGTTAAAAATGAACTCTACAACTTCCAGGGAGGGGGTAACAATGCTCAAGAGGAAATGTATTCATTACCTTACTTATGTAAATGTAACCCCTCTGTACAGTATCTTTACAACAACAACAACAACAAAGACCATTCTTTCTTCACTGCTTCATGGTGACTCATGTATGTTTACAACAGCTTCAACATTGCCTGTTCTTATAGGATATCCTCAGCAATTTGCTATTTTCCTATTTTTATGTACTATAATTTTAAACAAATATATGGTGGGCATGTAATTCTTCAAGTTCTTTTTGTCTCTAACATGGCCTTGGATATTTAGGCTTCTATTTAATCTGATCATGCTTGATTTTCTCAATTATTTTGATATGGATTTTTTCTAGTGCTAAAATAGATTATTTACTGTAGAGATTTTACTATCTTATTTCAGCTACATTGATAGACATTACAAACTTTAGCCAGGCATCGGTGTCTCATGCCTGTAATCCTAGCTACTCAGGAGGGTGAGATCTGAGGCTTGCAGTTCAAAGCCAGCCCAGGCAAGAAAGTTCGTGAGATTCTTATTTCCAATAAACCACCAGAAAACCAGAAGTGACACTGTGGCTCAAGTGATAGAGTGCTAGCCTTGAGTTGAAGAGCTGAGGGGCAGCACCCAGGCCCAGAGTTCAAGCCCCATGATTGACCAAAAAAAAAAAAAAAGAAACACTTTATATATAATTGTATTTGTTGTTACTTTTATTAAAAAGAAATTTGAATTGTCCATTTATTCTATAAATAGAAATCTTGCTAGACCTGAATCTTGTTACATCACTTATTAAAATCCACAGTTTCTTTTTACTTTTTAATGTTATAACATATTAAATAAAAATTGTAAAATATATATAATAAGTGCAATCTTATATATTTATATATAATATAGCTTAATTATGTACCATATATTATACCAGATTAAATGACTCTCTATTTTCAGTTTTACTTGGATGGTTTCATTCTGTGATAGTATATGTTTATTGCAAAGTTTTTATTTTATAATAATTAAGCAAATTTTTCACATTTAATTTTCATGTTCATGTTTTATCCATATTTTAAAATCTTTAATAATTAATAGTGTTTCTGCAGCTCTTTATAAGTGCTTGAAAAATTTATCAGTTTTTTTCTGTTTTCTATTATTTCTATTATCAATCTGGTTATGACATGAGTTTTTTTTATTAAGTCTGATATTGTGTTGAAAAGATTGAAAGTTGAGGTTACCTTTATGCACATAGTCCTTTTCCTTCTAATTTGCAAATCCTGAAAAACTTAGAGATAAGAAATACTTAGGGAAAACCATAGTATCAGCAAATTTGCTTTAAGGATAATATAATATACAAAGGGTTAATTATTTCTTATGTTTACTAAGATGTCTAGGTAGTTTTGCTTGCATAAACTATGACAGATAAAGACAAAAAAATATGTCTTGTAATAACTTGATAATGTATTTGGAAAGTACCAGTGAAACTGATTTCCCTGAAGGTCACTCAAATCAAGGATTAAGATCAACTGGTATTATCGCTCACCAAACATAAAAGAAAAAATCATCTTAAGCCAGGCACTGGAGGCTCACACCTGTAATCCTAGTTACTCAGGAGGCTGAGATCTGAGGATCATAGTTCAAAGCCAGCCCAGGCAGAAAAGTGCATGATACTCCTACCTCCAATTAACCACTAGAAAACCGGAAGTGGCTCTGTGGCTCAAGGTGTAGAGTATTTGCCTTGAGCTGAAGAGCTGAGGGATAGCACCCAAGCCCACAGTTGAAGCCCCACGACCTTCACTTCAAGTTTCTGAAGCCAGCATGACGCATCAGAGATGGTTGAATTACCTGTTATTTGAGCATATTCTAAACAACAAATGATTTTTGTCTACTGTCGAACACAATACCACATTGGGCACGGTAATCACATGACAATGAGCCTTAAAATTAGATCTTAGTGCCAGGATTCTATCCTTTATTAATTCATATATTGTGAGCTACTGAGAAATAACTACTTGGTATTTTGAGTGTGTGTGTGTGTGTGTGTGTGTGTGTGCAAAAGAGCATTTTTTTGATTTGTTAAAATTATAAAATTTCTTCTGAAATAAGCTCCTATGAACTAGATTATGTATTATACATTCTACAGCATGAGAAAAGATCTTTAATTCCTCAGTTTGCACAGCCCAACTGACCTTGGCCTGCTTATTCTCTACTACAGGTAGTCACAGTTGCCAATTGCCTATTGTCAGCCCAACTTCATTCCTCATTTGCATGAAGCACCATCCGTAAAGGGACCAGGGTGATTATTTAAGTTTCTAAAGAAAATAAGCACATTTAATGAAATGAGGTTACTCATCACTAAGGTGCTAATGATCTGCATGATTAGCTGCAGCACACAAAACTTCTCCTATGTTCCCTCCTTACAATATGTGGCACTCCACATGGAGGGATGCATTGCAGAATTCAAGCTCTGTGAAGCAAAATTTGACCATGTTTGCTGTTCTGAATGTATCTTGTCACACCCCAATGGTCAGTAGGCTGTTTGAGTACTCGATAGTGTGTGAAAGTGACTCATAGCCTCACTTTTCTTCCTCTTAACCTGCTCCACTGAGGATGTCCTATTGGAGCCTCAGGTAAGGCTACTGAAGACCTCAAGTCCAGTACATTGTGGTATAGGAATCACACAGGGGTCAAACTCTCCCTGTGGGATCTGATCAGCTTTGCAAGATTTCAATAATAGCTCAGTTATTTTTGGGTTCCTGTAGAAAAAAATCAATGTCACAAATATACTATTCTGTGATATAGTCACCTCCCATCCTTTGTCTGAAAAACATCCTGCCTTCGTACTTTCTGCATCACCTTCTGTAGGGCTAGATCTCTGGCAGGAGGTAAGTGAGAACGACACGCACAAGGAACACACCTCCGGAGAACAGGCTTACACAGGTCTCGTTTAGTCTTGTGCAAGGGCGGGGGAGGGGGATTTTATAGCCCCAGCTTTCCCAACCTCCTGAGTCCTTCGCAGCCAATTACTTAGCGGGGAGTTGGTGTAAGGGCACTGATTGGTGACAGGCACTGATTGGTCTCCCGGGGCATGTAGGGAGCTTGGACAGCTCATGGCTGGCAAGCCAGGCAGACGTGCCTGTGGGTCACATCTCTATGAACAGGAAGTGTGCTTCAACTGCTACTCTAGCTGACTCAACCAGATCTGACCAGCTCTACCCACCTCCTTCTACATGGTCCTCCGTTCCAACTCCTGTGTAAAGAAAAGGCCTAGCTATAGGACTCATTACCATGTCAGTTCCAAAGGGAAATACCAAGTAGAGCCCTTCTAGAAATGAAGCTGAAGGGATATGCAGCAAGAGACTGCCATAGTCTCTGGCATCTAGG
Organism: Dipodomys ordii; assembly: GCF_000151885.1. Classification (NCBI taxonomy): domain Eukaryota; kingdom Metazoa; phylum Chordata; class Mammalia; order Rodentia; family Heteromyidae; genus Dipodomys; species Dipodomys ordii. The sequence continues at coordinate 16,565,116 of NW_012267218.1, read as the reverse complement.
AAGATCACTGCTTTGCTTCAACAATCCTTCCTATTTCGCTTCATTTTATTCTTTTAGTGTGTATATTTATAAACAACCATAGGCCACAGATTCCATCTAGTAAAAAGCAGAATATAAACATATGAAAACCATTTAGGTACTAGTGGAATTTGGAAATCATTTAATATTTAACCTTCCCCATTTACACCTACTTAATGGCCCAGGCAATGACATTCAGAGAGACTACTTAACTCATTAATTTGGATATTTGGAAACTAAAGTTTTTTTAGAAACAACTGCATTTTGACAAAGAGTCATTACTTCTGTCCTTGCTTTTCAGGCTTGAAGAAGGCTTACTGTTTCCAGAATGTACACAAACCCTTCCATTTTCCAGCCCAGGTCTCACTAATTTCCATCTATCTCCATTTTTCTGCTCTGTTTTCTAAGTATTATCCATTTAGTTCTAAGAAATGTTTTTATCTCCCGTAGGTCATTGTGTCTACATTCCTGGCATTCATTTTCTCCTCTGCCTGAACAACCTTCTTACGATAAGTGATCATGTGAATGTCTGCTTTGGCCCAGGAGGGCCTTGTTTTTCCACTTCCAGTGACCTCAGCTTTCATTGCCTCTGTACCCTTCTCCTGATGTGAGAATGCTTATCATACTTCCCTCACATTGTTGCTGAAAATTCAGAGTAATTTATTTATTAAAAGTAATTAGGTTAGTCGTAGATAAATAAAGAATCCAGAATATACATCTACACACTTACATACACACATAGATGTATAGGTATGCATGCCTATGTATGTATGCATGTGTATATGTATTACGTATACCCACATAAACACACAACATACATACATGTTTCCTTTTGTAGTGTTGGTGTTCATAACTACTTGTCATAAATTCCTTCTATCAATGTTATCCCACATACTAATTAGTTAGATTTCTGTATATTTTCTATTAAGTCTTCAGATATTCTACCTCGTTGCCAACATACTCCTTCTCAACTAAAAATCTGTTCAAATCAATCACTTGCTTAAAATAGCACCCTACACACTTCAGTTTACATGAATCTCTAGGCACTTAAAGCTTGGCTCTCCCTCTTATTCTGCCTGACTAAATGTACCTTTATCTCCTGTATTAGCATTCTTCAGAAAAACACACTAATAGGACTCACATATAGATTAAGGAGAAAAGGTTTATGAAGGAAATTGTTCACATGACTTTGGTGGCTGAGAATTCCCCTGACTGGCTCTCTGAAGGCTAGAGATACCAGGACCTATTAATAGTGTGGCTCAAGCCAAATCCAAAGACTGAAAATCAGGGAGGCCAACAGTGCACCTCTCTGGGATGAAAATGTGAGGACTAGGGATCTGGATATAAATTCTGCTGTACAAAGACAATGGATGCTAGAGATCTGATGTACAAAGCAACAGCAATGATTTATCTCAACGCTCAGCCTAGTGGGTAACTGAACATCTCTGTTAATTCTCTTCAGGCCCTTTCCCTAGAACACTGACTCATACACTAAGCTCTTCTAGATTAAACATATCTACCTATCATTAGGTAAGTATTTAATAAATGGCTGCCATTTTTCAAAGTATCATAGGGGTGGACATATGAATCCATAGTAGAACATTTAAAGACTGGCCTTTGATCCTCCACACACACACAAAATGGAAAAGGACCCATAAGAAAAAGAATAAAGTATTAATGTCTATACTAATTAACTATTTAAGTGAAAGGGAAGAGATACTGAGACATTTTTTGAGACAAGGATATGATTTCACATAATTTCTAATCTCAGGTTAAAAGTAAAGAAAAATGATGCATTCATTCTATTTAAATCATTTCACTACAAATCTACTTCTAGTTCAGATAATTTCACATTTAAATAATTTCTCTTATCTTCCTAATAACTTTGTGTTCTTCTATTTTATCAAAAACTGTGAGTGCCTAATTAAACTGAATACAATTGTTTCATTCTGATTGTTTTGTAAGTGTTTTGGAAATATTTAACCTGATTAGGCTAAACAAAATGGAGCTCTGTGAATGGATAAGATAAATGGAAAAGAGCAAGTGGTTTTTATTTTTTTTAAGCTTAATTGCTATCTGGAAACATTTTTACTGGAAGAGGCAAATTCTGGAACTTGTGTGATTAATAGATATAATTAGTATACAAAGGCTAGAAATCAAGGTTATCTAATGGGCAATTCACTCTACAGTGCAGCCTTAGCCAAAATCAATACGATAATGATCATTTTTTCCTCAATTGAGAGAAGTATGGACTTCAGAGTGTGTGTGTGTGTGTGTGTGTGTGTGTGTGTCTGTGTGTGTGTGTTTCTGTGTGTGTGTGTGTGTGGTGATGAAGGCAGATTATAGATTGGGATGGGTCCAGAACAGGAAAAAAACAGATTTCTAAGGCATTGAATACTGGACAGAGACATTGACTTTTATCTTCTTTTAGTCTAATTGGTGTGAAACAGTAAAAGATTACAAAGTAAAAGATAATGGAAATATGTGTCATCTGGGAATCAGGAGAGCAAAAGGAGCATTGACTTCATTGTTGATAGGCAGACAAGTGATCTCAGCAAGTTTAAGCAAAGAGCTATTAAAAACATGAATTCATCTTTAATCTCTCTAATATTCCTCTAAAGCAAAATGGGGATGTTTTTGTACAGTTGCAATAAAGAGAAATTGCATAAAATATGCAATGAAATGTTGTGTTTCTACACCCAGAAAATGTACATGTCTTACTTTCCTTGTGACCTTGGAGAAATAAACTCACTGCTTTTTAGTTCTCTGGTGTATTTAATATTTTTTCATGAATTTCCTAGATGGTATTTAAGGATCATTTTATGTAGCAAGAACCAGATAAGCAATGATTAACCAGCACATTGAGTTTTGTTGTCAATATTATTATTATAAATATTTATATATTATATTATTTATATGATATATAATTATAATTTGTTTATATATTGTATTTTGTATTATAATATATAGTCATTATATATGATATAATTATTGTTCCTCAAACACAGAATGGCATTAAATAAATATACACTATATGTACAGGTGTAGGTATGTATAAATATATATAGTGTACAATAAAGTATAGTTTATTCATTAAGGTAGTCTCATAATATTCAATATAATTTTAAAATTTAATTTCTCTACCCTGTGTAATATGGTAATAAGAAAGCTATCTGAGGTTTTTATTTCCACTTTAGCTTTACTATTTGCTAATTTTATCATGTACATCAGAAATGTGTCTTCTGTTCAGCTCAGCTTCACCCCAAGATACAGCGGTAGGTTCCTTATATCCTCACTGGCTATATTCTTAGGGGATTGGCAATGTTGAAGTTGGAGGTAGTAAGACATTTTGTAACATTTATATAAACATTTCAACAAGACATTATATAACATTTATATAAACATTTCAACATGAAACATTAGTATCAGGAATATATTAGGTTGGGAGATAAAGAGACAAAGACATAGGAGTATAAATTAAGGCTAGTGTCTAGATTGTGAGAATGAAAGGGATTTGTTTTTAATCCTTGTACACTCTGTCTGATGTAGCCCATAGCAAACAGCAGAAGAAGAATAAAATTGGTACTACATTTACATTCAAGCAGTGTCACTAACAAATGGTCTACTGAACATATTACCTAGTTTACAAGGTTGCTTTAAAAGTAAAGGAAAATGTGTTTTTCAAACGGTCAATACAGTGTTTGGCACATAGCTCTCAATAATTGTAACTAATAAAAATTAATTATGGAGTAATTTCACATGAATATTTTTTAAAATCCAGAGATCTGTCATGATTTGGTCAATAAAAAGCAGGGCTTCAGTGATATGCAGATCATATGGCCATATCTGTCCTGGTGATTCAGTATGGCAATACAGTCAGTACAACTATAATAAATTAAAGCCAGATTCATCATACCTATAAAAGTAAATACAACAACCAACGGTAATGACAAATATGAATCAAACTCTTGGAGTCTGTCTCTGAATTGAAATTGCTTGGCCAAGTATCACCTCATTAATTCTACTACCCTCAAGATAAATGAACAAATTTTACAATCTTAAAAGCACTGAATTAGATTTCAGTGAATGGTCAGAATTTTAAAAGGAACATTTTTGAAATATCCTTAATCTTATAAAGCTTTGTAATTCAAAGAAAACCTAAAATCCTGAAATCTAAGCACAGAGAGAGAGAGAGAGAGAGAGAGAGAGAGAGAGAGAGAGAGAGAGAGAGAGAGAGAGAGAGAGTAGGGTAGAAAGCCTGAAATCCTGAAATCTAAGCACAGAGAGAGAGAGAGAGAGAGAGAGAGAGAGAGAGAGAGAGAGTAGGGTAGAGGGAGGGTGACTGGATTTAAAAAAAAATTTCATTAAAGAAAGGACTGAAGTGTCTCATGATAAGGCATTTGGACATCAAATCATTCCCCTTGTCAAATTCCTCCCACATCACATTGGATTTTATTTTTCTTATCAGTCCTGGGGTTGAACTCTGGACCTCGGTGATGTCCCAGAGCTCTTCAGCTCAAGAGAAGTGCTCTACCACTTTGAGACACAGCACTACTTCCAGTTTTCTCGTGGTTGGAAATAAGAGTCTTTCCTGCCCAGGCTGGCTTTGAACCATGATCCTTAGATCTCAGTCTCCTGAGTAGCTAGGATTACAAGTGTGAACCATCAGTGCCTAGCTACTATATTAGATTTTTAGGTTTGTAAAATAAAATGCTTTGAACAAATTACTTTGGAATAAACAATTATGAAATTCAAAGTATTTTTACATCGTATCTTGCATTTGCTATCTAATTAGAACCACAGTGATAATGAGGAAAAAATACCCAAACAGGACACATTCTGCATAAGCAAACTTTAATATTATGGAGATCTTATAATGATTCTTTTAGAGTTGTTTTTAGAATTTAATGATGAAAATGATCCCATGGAAGGAAAGATAGCATGACAATCAAAAATCTGTGTTAAATTTGAATATGCACAATTGCCAATAAAATTTCAAAAGTGACATGTGTTTTAGAAATGGTAGATTATGAGGGAGATATTAAAAGAAGTCATATATATGTGAAGTTTAAAGAAAAGCTAGTATCCATGTTTAAGAATTATGCAAGATTGTAAGATTATTTAAACATAGTTTTATTTAAACATAGTTTAAGTTTGTATAAACTAAGAAAATGGGGAGGACAAAGCCTTATAAATATGAAAATTGGGGTATATCACACATTATCACTTCATGGTTATCTGGTACCAATGCTTTTGAGCTTCTGGTTTTACAGCACATCCTGGTAAGATGGGGAACAATAGTTCTCCATGCCAAAGCTGGGAAATAAATGGAGAGACAGGAGTATGCTGGGGTCCCAGTGTTGTCTTCTCAGATTTTAACCCTTTGACCCTACTAACACCTCTTAATAGAGGACCAACCTTTGGATGTGAGAATCCAAGGTTGTTAATGATCCAAATAATAGTGTGAACAAAACTTCTCTGTGTTGTTAAAACTCTTTAATGGCTTGGTAGCTTATTTTCCATTGGTATTTTGAATTTCACTGGGTAGCAGTAGCAAGTTAGGAGGAAGTTGAAAAGGGGTTGTTCTTTTTCCAAGTGTATTGTTGATAGAGATGAACTGGTCCTATTCCTCGCTTGAGGAGTCTGGAGTGTGAGCATCTGTCCCATGCCTACTTGCACCCATTAGTCTTAGGAGAAAATTTAGAGAAAACTTTAAGTCTGCATAACATTGACCCAAGAAATTTAATACAAACACAACGTGGGCCTTCATCGTGATGTCAACAGATAAGCGTGTGAGTGTGTGTGTGTGTGTGTGTAAAACTTTATTTCAGGAACACAAATACTACTGATGCCACCCGCAAGACAGCAGAATAGTACTATTTCAACAGAGCAGCTACAAAGTGTTTGTGTTTCTTAGAGCCATATGTGACTCCATTTTCCAGCAAGCATGCCTCATCTGTCTCTCTCTCCCCCTCCCTCCCTCCCTTCCTCCCTTCCTCTCCCCCCCCCTCCCTCGAACCCACCTTCTGTCCTGTCTCTTTTTCAAATGGCCTAAAATTTTCATTGTTATCTTTTTATATAGTACTTGGAAGAAACAGTAGCATTTCAAATTTCCATTAGAATTGAGTTACTCTTCTCAGTGATAAATAATGAATTGGTGTGATATTGAAAGAGAAATTCTTTGCTGTATCTTGTACCTCTTTGACTTCCCATACAAAGTAAAACAAACCACTTTGTAAGATCAAGTACATTTGAATTTGTAAGATCAAGCGCATTTGAATACCCAGAGAAAGATGTCAGTTGTTGAATACAAGCGGTAATAGTTTCTGATATCAGCCTACACTGTCCTGCTAGTGGATGACTTTTCAATAATACTGTATTATAAACAAAATACTGCCAAATGTTGATCTCTGGAGCCACTTGAGGTTTTTATAGCTTTCTGAAACCTATCATAAAATGTGGACTTGCATATTTCCCTTGATGTATATTATATAACTCAGTTTATGGATGGTTTATAAATCATCATTTATATGTACAGAAATATGGATGAATTATAAGCATATATATTCCTTCCTCCACTATATAACTTTAAGAATAATTTAGCCAAAGCTTGATACATGAGTTTAAGATTATCTTTACTTGTAAGAAGTTTTAGTCTAGAATATTAATTCAAGATGCTCTCTGTCCCAGTCTTTTAAGAATAAGAAGTTGTAAATCATGAGCATGCAAGGCTCAAACTATTACCAACAGTAGTTTGTTGATTCTGTTTTATTTTTTTAAATCTCTTCATATCAGGGTGTTATAAGTTGAAAATAAGTATATAGAATAATAGGCTTTCAAGATACAATGGAAACTTAGACTTCATCTATGGAAGCACAATTGATTGTGTGAATAGTTTCTATACTTTCAGTCTAGGGGTGGGTGAAGACTTCTAGAGTTCTTTGAAAAAAATGTAATTAAATTGTGAAGAAAATTGTATTCTAATCAATAGTTGTCCTGGTAAAATTTATCTTCAGGACCAAAGAGCAGAGGTGTAAGGTTTTTAGACACCATTCTGCACATATTAAGACTACCTTCCAGTCCTTAATGTAATGTTCCTGTTTTGTTTATACCTGTGAATCTTTCATCTGTTTCTCATAAGCTGAATCTTTATTGGATTCAGTACTCCCGTATGTAAACTTTATTTTGTGAGAAAAATAATTGTATATTTTGAGATAGTGATTACTAACAGTAGACATTCTTTTTGTTCTATTTTTATAGTCAAGGTGATGTACACAGGGATTAAAGTTACAAAGTAAGGTAATAAGGACATTCCTTGTCAAACTTGTTACCCCTTCTTGAGTTTTTCTCCTACTTTCCCTCCCCTCACCCTTCCACAAGTTGTACAAATCATTTTCAACATATTGTCTTGTGTGTATCGCTGCTGTATTGGTTCCCCCCTTGTACTTTGTCTCACCATTCTGTTTTTCTCCTTCCATTCTCTAATTCAAATAAATGTATATACAATACCAGGCTACCAAAATCAAATACAGTGACAACAGGGATATACCATAGGGGGAAGAACATACCAGAGGGAAAAAATCACATAGTACATTAAAAACAACAACAAAGAAAAAAACCCTCTTGTGTCCATGACTTGGAGATCATTTCTCTCAGCATTATCTTATATAGTCACATGTACACAGCTATTAAGCTATTCTGCTCATCTATTAAGGTTTTCTTAGACATGTACTAATTATTGCAAATAAGGAAAACTATGTGACCTATGTTTCTTTGGGTCTGGCTTACTTCACTGAATATGATTTTTTCAAGTCTTTCCATTTCCTTACAAATGGGATGATGACATTCTTTCTGCTGGAAGTATAGAATTACATTATTTCTATCTCTGTCTGTCTGTCTGTCTGTCCGTCTGTCTGTCTATATTACATTTTCTTGATCCATTCATCTACTGAGGGGCATCTGGGTTGGTTCCATATCTTAGCTATAGTGAATAATGCTGCGATAAATGTAGTTGTGCTGGTAGCTTTTATGGACTTGTTTGTGATCGTTTGGGTAAATGCCAAGAAGTGAGATTCCTGGGTCAAAGGGAATCTCTATATGTACTCTTGTTTGATACATCCATACTGCTTTCCAGAGTGATTGAACAAGTTTACACTCCAACCACCAGTGTAGTAGCGTTCCCTTTGGCCACATCCCTTCCAGCATCTGTTGTTTTAGATTTCTTAATTATAGCCATTCTAACTAGGTTGAGGTAGAATCTCAATGTTGTTTTGATTTGTATTTCTTTTATGGCTAGAGAAGTTGAACATTTCTTCATGTGTCTATTGGCCATTCTTATTTCCTTCTCAGAGAAGCCTCTCTTAAAGTCTTTAGCCAACTTATTACTAAGGCAGTTGTTTCTTTGAGGATTTGGCGGGGGATTTAAGTTTTTGTATTCTAAATATATTTTAGGTATAGGCCCTTGTTTGTTGTATGGCTAGTGAAGATTGTCTCCCAATCCATGTGCTTCTATTGATCTTGCTAGCTATGTCCTTTGTCATGCAAAAACTCTGTAGTTTCATGCAATCCCATTTGTCCAACCTTTCTTTGATGTGTTGTGTTTCTGGGTCCTCATTAAGAATTTTTTTTGCTTGTGCCAAGGAGCCCTAGAGTTTCTCCTATTGCTTCCTGTAATGTTTTCAGGTTGTCTGCTTTTACTTCAAGGTCTTTGAACCATTTGGAGTTGATCCTGGTGCAGGGTGCCATATAAAGACCTAACTTCTGCTTTCTACAGTTGTTTAACAAATTTTGCCATCACCGTTTACTGAGGAGGCTGCCTTTCTTCCACTATAATTTTTGGCTCTCTTGTCAAAGATTGGGTGGCTTATAGGTCTGTGAGTTCATTTCTGGGTCTTCAGTCCTATTGTGTTAGTCCACAGGTCTGTTCTTGTGCCAGTACCAAGCTGTTTTGATTACTATGGCTTTGTTATAGATTTTGAAGTTTGGTGTTTATATTCCTCCAGCACTGTTCTTTCTCTTAAGGATTTTTTGTATTCAGTGTCTTTTATTATTCCATATGAATTCTTGGATTGCTTAATATAGTTCATTAAAGAATAAGGTTAGGATATTGAATTTGTAGATAGCCTTCAGCAGTATTGCCATTTTCATGATGTTAATCCTCCCAATCCAGGAGAATGGGAGGTTTTTCCTCTTTCTTACTTCTGCTTTAATTTCCTTTTTCAAGTTTTTAAAGTTTTCATTGTAGAGGTCATTCATGTTTTTGGTTATGGTCGTTCCTAGGTATTTTTTGGGGTGGGATGTGCTATTACAAAAAGAGTTGTTTTCCTGATTTGAGCTGCACTCTTCTCATTAATGGCATACAGAAAAGCCATTGATTTTTGAGGCTTAACTTTGTACCCTGCTACTTTGCCAGAGTTTCAGATCAGCTCGAATAATGTGGGAGTGGAGTCCATGGAGTTCTTTAAATTCAAGATCATGTCATCTGCAAAGCGGGAGAGTTTTACTTCATCTTTCCCTATTTGGATCCCCTTTATGTTTGCATCTGGCCTTACTGCTCTTGCTAGACATTCTAATAGTAAATTGAAGAGGAGTGGAGAGATCAGACATCCTTGTCTTGTTCTTGAGTTTAGAGGAAATGGCTTTAGTTTTTCACTATTAAGTATAATGTTAGCTGTAGGTTTGTCATATATAGCCTTTATTGTGTTGAAGAATGTTCCATGAATTCCTAGTTTCTCCAGAGCTTTCATCAGAAAGGGGTGTTGGATTTTGTCAAAGGCATTTTCTGCATAGATTGAGATGATCATGTAATTCTTATTCTTGCTCTGGTTAATGTGATGAATTACATTAATTGACTTGCATATATTGAACCAGCTTTGCATCCCTGAAATGCATCCTGTTTGATCATAGTGTTTGAATTTTTTGATGAATTGTTGAAGTCGACTGGCTAGAATTTTGTTTAGAAGTTTTGCATCGATGTTCATCAAAGAAATGGGCCTACAGTTCTCTCTCTCTTTTTTTTTTTGATGAGTCTCTGTCTGGTTTTGGAGATGAGGGTTATGCTGGCTTCATAGAAAGATTCTGGTAGTGAACTTTCATTTTCAATTTCATTGAAGAGTTGGGGGAGTATTGGTGTAAGTTCTGCTTTGAAGGCCTTGTAGAATTCATCTGCTGGTCCTGGGCTTTTCTTTGGGTGGGAAGTCTCTTATTGCTGGTTCTATTTCAATGATTAATATGGTCTATTTAGTTGGTTTAAATCTTCTTGGTTTAGTTTGGGCATATCAATATTTGCTAGAAATTCTTCCACTTTTTCCAAATTCTCAAATTTATTAGCAGAAAAATATGAGAAGTATTCCCTTATAATGTTCTGAATATTGTTTTGTTCTGTGGTGATGTTTCCATTCTCATCTCTGATTTTGTTTATTTGAGTGTGTTCTCTTCTTTTTTGGTATGATTTGCCAAGGATCTGTCAATTTTGTTAATTTTTTGAAGAATCAACTCTCTTTTGTTATTTCTGTTTTTTTCTAATTTATTTAATTCTGATTTAATTTTAATTATTTGTTTCTGTCTACTAACAGTAAACTTTTTTTATGTGATCTAAGCCTGGGTTACATTTTTAATTCTGTCATACATATATATATATTTAAATATGTATGTATGAATATATATGCATGCATGATGTTTTTCTATAGTGCATGCATATTATTGTCAAAATATATTAATATTCTAACATTGTTCTTAAAGTACATTGTTACTATTATGATTATAGGAGGTTAGTAATTTGTTAAGGGCAATCCTGTTGAATGCCAGTAGAAGAAGATCAAGAACAGACTAAACAAAAACATTATATTTATAAAATCTTTGTATGGTCCAGTACTGTTGCTTCAACTTAAGGCTTCTTGTTTTTGATGGAGCTATTTTCAGTCACAGCTTGTACTTTACCAATTGAAGCACTCTTCTAGTCTGACATTTTTCTGGGAAAGAATGCCCAATTAATAACACTATTTGACAATGAAATTATCTGGTATACAAATTTGGGATAATGAAAATAAATAAACAACTTTCATGGTTGATTCATTAGTTATAGAATTTGGGGAAGAGAGAACTATCCTGCCAAAAAAGAATTTTAACTGACCTCTTTTTATTTTTTAAGTGATTTAACCTAACTTCTGTGATATATTCATTCAGTAAGAAGTTCATTACTTGTCTATGCTTTGTTATGTTTTGGCTTTAAAACAACTGCTTGGGTGTTTTGTTCTTAAAGGATGGCAAGTCTATAATGGGGGTTTATGTTCCTGAACAAATTCTCTTATATTTGGCGTTACTTATGTATTCATGTTATGGTATCCCTCCAAAAATAGCAATAATCAAATAAAATAATTATTTACTTCAGTTTTTCTGTTTGGACCTCACAGTTTGTAAATATGAATTCTAAAATCTAGAAAGAGTCAACATCAAGCCAACAGAGGCAGGTTGCCAGTAAGTCTGATAGTCTAGGCAGGGAGTTAATGACTGTTCTGAGTTTAGTTTCTATAAGTGCGTTCTCTTGAATTGTCCAAATCTGGTCTTTGGACATACACTTTTATTTCTTTTAACAAGTATTCAAATCCATAGGGAAATCCTATAGATTTCAGAATCTTTATAGTAAACCACTAGTAAAACAATTTCTCTTTACTCTTTAAAAGCTTTTTAAATAATTAAAGATATTCTAAATGGCGCCATTTAGCACTGAAAAGACTACAAGGGGAAAAAAAAATTGAGGACCAATATTCCAGAAATTCCAACTTGTATAAAATTATATTTATCAAACTATTTATTGGAGCTTTATAAAAGTAAAATATTTCAGCACATACAAGTACCAAACATATTTTAGTAATCATATATATATTTGTTTATTTATTTGAGCCCTCATCATAACCATCTGTGATAGCTATTAATTTCCCCCTCTCATGGAATAATTGAGTTATCTTGTTTCAAGTCTTTCAAATGCTATTGTAACCATAATTTCTCAGGGAGTGTATTCTTTCTTTAAAAGTCTCTTCTCTTTCTAAGATGTATATGAATAACTTTCTGGAAGGTGTGGATTATCACTGAATATACTATTACATATTTTACAGTTTTATTAAGATAGCTTTTATTACTTTTTTACTTACCTTTTTCCTTTCATGTATTTTTAATTGTTATATAAAGGTGGTGTACACAGGGATTACACTTATGGAAGTTAGATAAAGAGTATTTTTCTTTTTGAACAATGTCACCCTTTCCATTGTTCTCTCCAAGTTTTTCCCTCCCATCCTTACCCACAAGTTGTATAATTCATTTTTAACATAGTGTTTAGTTAGTACCACTTCTTCATTTGTTCCTCCATTACTGTGTCTCCCTTTATACTCCCAAAGACAAATAAATGAACAAATAAGACAAAAGGAAAATAAACAAAAATAGCAACAAAAAATTCTTGTTTCCCTTTCCTGGGGTTCATTTTGATAAATATTACTTTATATGATCAGATGCACATAGGTATTGTACCTTTGTGTTCCTCTCCTAAGAAAATTCTCTTTTGATTTTACTGTGCATGAATGCCTTGAGACCTGTAGAGTTTATCATGTCCCCATATACATATATATATACATATATATACACACATATATACATATATATATATACATATAGTTTTTGTTTACCATCCAGTGTGATTTATTTATTTAGAAGCACATTCTAGCTAATACAAATGAGGGAAAACATGCAACCAGTCTGGAATTCTTTCCTTAGTATATTTTCCCAAGTTTTTCCAGTTCTTATGAGTGGTACAATATCATTCTTTCTGATGGATGTGTAGAATTCCATTTTGTATATATTCCACATGTTCTTGATCCAAATGTCCACTGAAGGGCATCTCTGGGCTGATTTCATATCTTGGTTATTATAAATAATGCTGCAATAAACATCTTTGTGCTTTGTAGCTTTGAGCTTTGCATTGAAAAATGAACATTTCCCAAAAAATATAGAGTAGTGATTCATACTCTGATTCTTTTGTTTTGTCTTTCAGTGGATAACTACTGAAAAATCATAGGAGCTTTAAGAGTGGATTTATGGTTCAGATCAGGGTCACAAGGTGTTCTGCTTTATTTTAAAATCCCAATCTCTATAAGCAGTTGTAAAGTAAGTGAGAAGTTTCACAAAGTTCCCCCACAGTATTATAAAATCCTGCCTTCAGGTTTTATTATTAGAATGAAGAAATATTAATCTGGGATGCTCTAACACAAAAATTTTTCAGCATTGGCAATATTTCTGATGTACATTGTTCAAATGATGAATCAGTCCTTTAAGACATATGAAAGACTTCTCCCTCTACCCCATCAAATTTAATGCCATATATTTAAATAAATTACTATATTAGTGCTTTCCCTTTTTATTTATGCTTTTGGGTGGTACTTGGGTTCAAACTCAGGACCTTTTACTTGCTAAGCAGATACTCTTGAGCTATGTACCCAGCACTTTTTGCTCTGATTATTATTTTTATTTAATAAGATTTTTTATTGTGAAAATACGATACAGAGGGGTTACAATTACATGAGCAAGGTAATAAGAACATTTCTTATCAAGCATTGTTGCCTCCTCCTTTGTGTTTCCCCTATCATCCCTGCCATCCTATCTCCATGACTACACTTCCCCCAGCGGCCAAAGTTGTAATGTTCGTTGTTCACCATAGCATTTTGTACATCTCATTTTTGCAATGGGTCCGCCTGTATCCCTATTTAAACAATTTGTTTTTTTCCTTCCCTTCCCCAAATTAAACCAACATCAAATACAGTGAAAACAAGGGTTATATTGTGAGGGAGGGACATTCAAAGCAACAAAACAATCACCTTATAAATATGTTAGGAACAATAGCATGAAAGGAAAAACCACTTGTGTCTTTACATTTGAGTTCATTTCACCTAGCATCATCTTATCTGACCTTTTCTGCTTGTCTCAGGCATATACCAGTTGTTGCAAATAAGGAAACCATGTGACCTATGTATCTTTGGGCCTGACTTACTTCACTTAATATAATTTTTTCCAAGACTTTCCATTTCCTAATAAATGGGGCAATGTCATTCTTTCTGATGGAGGCATAGAATTCCATTGTGTATATATACCACATTTTCTTGATCCATTCACCTACTGAGGGGCATCTGGGTTGGTTCCATATCTTAGCTATGGTAATAAGGATGCAGTAAACATAGTTGTGCTGGCAGCTTTAGTATGGTCTTGTTTGTGATCATTTGGGTAAATGCCCAAAAGTGGGATTGCTGGGTCATAGGGGAGCTCTATGTGGAGTCTTTTGAGGAGCCACCACATTACTTTCCAAAGTGGTTGAACAAGTTTATACTCCCACCAACAATGCTCTGATTATTTTTGAGTTCAGTTCTCCCTTTTTACCCTAGTAGGTCTAGAAAAATAACATTTTATTTATTTATCTGATCATATGTGGGGAAAAAGTAATATACCATTTCAGCCATCTTTTGGTTGCGATGGAGCCTCAGTAACTAGCTACTCAGGCCTGGCCTCAACCCACCATCTCTCATTTTCTGCCTCCCGTAACTAAGATTATTGATGTGATCTGCACTTTTAAAATGTAAAAAATACCTATTAAATATCTGCTCTGTGACATGAAGCTTTCAGTGTTTTATAAAAAGCATATTTCCACAAAAATGCAAACATTCCTGCATCTAATATGTATGATGATTTTGGTTTAGATCAATATTTAGTGTTTCTATTACTATAGCTAAGTGAATAGTCTTTGTAACCAAGGCATACATCACAACTTAATTACGTTCACCTTAACATTTTACTTTCTTTCGTTATTTATTACCATTAAGTGTCACCTCATTTTCTTAGAATCTTCCCTACAGATTTAAAAGCCCTCTCAAATTTGTCTTTTGCAGATAATTTTCTGTGATTCTGTTAGTTAATGTCTTTGACCCACTCAGAGTTAACATCCTAGAACGTTTCTTGAACATATTCTCAAGGACTTCTCTGTTGTTTATTTGAACCCTCTTTTGGTTGATGCTTAAGACTGTACTGTATGGGCTGGGAAGATGGATCAGTGGTAGAGCACTTGCCTTGCATGCATGAGGCCCTGGGTTCAATTCCTCAGCACCACATAAGCAAAAACAAAAAAGCTGGAAGTGGCACTGTGGCTCAAGTGGTAGAGCGCTAGCCTTGAGCTGAAGAGCTGAGGGACAGCGCCCAGGCCCAGAGTTCAGGCCCCATGACCAGACCCCCTCCCCCCCCAAAAAAAGAAAAGACTGTACTGTGTAATTTTCTTAGTTCTTTTGCTAGAGTGTCTTCTTATTCAGATTCTTGAAGAAAGGCACTGCCCCAAGTACCAACATAGTTTTTGCCTTCTTTCCAGTTTACTGATGGCCTTTCTCCATTCAGAATTCTAAATTTTGTCCAGAGAGTTTTTTAAATGTATAATTTGTCAAAATTGCCAGTTATCTCTTGTGGTATGTATGCACAGAAACCAAATTTTGGAAAGAGATGTTTCCTTTGGCCCTTAGATGGGTTGTGAATTTTTGCCTTACCTGAGTGTTCAGTTTTGGTTTCTGAAAGACATTCTGAAGCAGGTTTGTGTGTTACTGCTATATTGGAGAAGACAATCCTAGAAGGCAAGAATGTGAGAAAGGAATATACTAACTTGCTGGAGCTGCCATAACAAAAGACCCACAAACTGGGGCTCTTCCACAACAGAAATTTATTTTTTCACAATTATGGAGGCTTCCATATCCAAGATCAAGAGGTCTACTATTTGCCTTATTCTGAGAATCTCTCTTTGGCTTACAAATGGCTGCCTTCTCTTAGTGTCTCCACACAAACTTTGTTTTCTGTTGATACATCACTGGTGTGTCTTCATCTCCTCTTCCTGTTGAGATGCCAACCAGATTAGGGGTACAGCTTATCCTAATGACTTCTTTTTAAAGTAGTAGCCTGATTAAGGATCTCAACTCTAAAATACAACTCACTCTGGTGTAGTAGGGTTTGGAAAATATGAATTTTGATGTGACATACTATAACCCATAACAAGAAGGATGAGGTTACAAAAGGAAGAATCAAGTATTTAAAAAAATCATGTTACTTAGTAGCACCTCTGGAAGGTCATCAGAAACAATTGTCCAGGCAAGTCCATGTGCAAAGAGACAGAAAAAGCAAAGCATTTACCAAATCTTGGATTCAGTTGACAATGATTACACTATGACTAACAAGTTTACAAACTGACAAGTCTTTATGTTTGCATAGGACAGAATAGATCTGTGACTTTTCATTCCTTTGAATAAAAGTATGATTTCTGGAGATGCAACACGATCTTCTTGTTCTACATAAGAGGTCTTTGGATGCTCTTAGTGGTGGCTGATGAGAAGTTCTTGGCAATAGAAAAATCATTTTGGCTCAGTAGCTCTGGGCTCTAGTGTGTTATGTTGATCAGTTGCACATAAGAAAATGATACCGCTTCATGGAGCATATGATGAGACAATACATTGTCAAGGGCATCAGGCAAGTGATATCAGGATGCCTGAGATAATTTCTGGTTGTTTTCTGTCCCTCAGCCTCTATTTTCTTTTATGCAATGATTAAAAGAGGTGATGAAGAGAGCAAGTTCTCAGACTAGTGCCTGGCACTTGAAATATGTTGAATGAATATAAACTAGTATTATTGATAAATCTTTAATTTCTTAAATTATAAGATTTGTTGGAGGGTTAAAATAATATATGCAGGGTATCAAGTACTTTATTAAGAAAATGTTGCTATCTATGTGCAACAGATATAGTTATTTCTTTTATTTCTCTTAAGCCCTGTATAGGCTAAAATTCATCATTCATTTGAGAATTTTGAAGACTCACAGAATGAAAGTACATTTATTAATTAATTTCTGATTCAAATGAGAACATGACAAGATTCATTGCTTTTAAAAACATGCTTGCTGGGAGAATAAAATACATTTTTAACATTCATCTGCATGACAGTCCTTTTGCAGATTGTAATCTGAGGCTCCCTACATAGGTCCGGTCAGGTAAGCAGAGTATATCTATCTTCTCTTTTACAAACAGAAGATGCCATTCGCATCTTATCATCGCTGTAGCTTCTAAGTGGTCATGAATGTGATTATTAATAGCATGATGGTACTTATGTAGTATCCCCGTTCTGGCTTAAATAATAAAAGAATCCAGGTGGACACCTTATCATGGAGCTCCAGACATGGATAAATGGCCTGTAGACAAATCTTAGGCAGAAAGAAATTGTAGTACCTATCTTTCTGTATAACACCCTGTTGCTTTCTAAGGAAACATTGTTTCAATATACCCAGCTATCTATTAAACAGCTTTTATCTTCTGAAGACTGTTTAAGGAGTATTTTGTAGTTTTACAAAATGAATTATTGAAAAGAGTGAAAAATAGTCTCTGCAATACTTACTTGATATATGGAGATACTGTTGTTAAAAAATAGACATTCCCAATAACTGACCACATGCTTCACCTCCACTGTTATGCAAGAATAGATAAGCAAAACAAAAACTACTGGGAAATAGAAGAAATGGAATACAGTCACACAATTAGAAAAAAGCGAGCTTAACTGATGAGATGCATTCTAAAACAGTTCCATAAAGGCATAGCTTCCCCTGATTAATTTTTGCAACTTTATAAAGTACATTTTATTCCTTTGAAATGGAACAATGAGAAAAGAGCTTCTTCAATACAAAAAGCAAGGTGTTGAAGAATGTCATAAACCTTGAAATATTGCTATTTCACGGGTGCAGAAAATCTATGACAATTATTATTTAGAGTAGTTGTTACTTTCAAAAGACATAATTGTCAAAATAACAATTATTTTAAGAATCAAAACTGTGGGATGTTTTTGAAAATCTCTCTTGTAACATATCCATTATTTCCAAAGAGAAATGCTCAGACATTTCATATAGAAATGTCTTGTAAAACATGATAATCTAAAAATAATCTCCCCCTCTTATGTTTCATTTTATGCCATTTTAACCTCATTTTATGTGGTCACATTAGCTTTAGTTTTTAAGTACAGTTTAGTTATAAATTCAGATTTTGAATATCTACAGTCTCTCCTTTGGATTATGATCTTCACTGTCATTTTCTCTTTTATTCATCATATATATGTATATATATATATATATATGAGTGAATTAATCAGTATATGCAAATTATTGGCTGACGCTTATACTTAGCTATCTTAAAATCTTCAGTTTATAAACCTACTTTATAAATGATCATTGATTGAACAAATTTTTATGGAGAAGGATTCATTTCTTTTCTTTGGGTCCAGTAGTGGGGCCTGAACTCTGGGTCTGGGCGCTGTCCCTCAGCTCTTCAGCTCAAGGCTAGTGCTCTACCAATTGAGCCACAGCGCCACTTCTGGCTTTTTTTTCTGCTTATATGGTGCTAAGGAATTGAACCCAGGGCCTCATGCATGCAAGGCAAGCACTCTACCACTGAGCCACCTTCCCAGCCCCAGAAGGATTCATTTCTATAGACAGATTTTAAATTAACTAGTTATTTACTAAAATGCATTCAATTGGATTATCTTGTTTACTGATATATACAACATAAAGATTTTAAATTTCTTTAAGATGAAATTAAATCTTCATAACATTCCTTAATGCAATATTTTTTACATTATTTTAACTTCCCTTTTATTTATTTGTCCTACATTCAGTTCATTCATTTGAAAGTTCTAAATACATGTAACAGAACCAGCCCATCACCCCTTCATATGGCAATCTCAGCTCAGACTGAATAATACTAATTTTTTTAAATTTCTTTTTTGCTTTTATTATTTTTTAAAATATATTTTATTGTGAAAATACTGTACAGAGGGGTTACAATTACATGGGTAAGATAATGAGTACATTTCTTATCAAGCATTGTAGCCTCCTGCTTTGTTTCCCCTTCTCATCCCTTTGTATCCTCCCCCTCCCCGCCCCTCCCACCAAAGTTGTAAAGTTCGTTTTTCGACATAAGGACTTGTGCATCTCATTGTTGCAATGGGTCCTCCTGTATCCCTGTTTTAACAATTTGTTTTTTCCCTTCCCCTCCACATATACCAACATCATATATAGTGAAAGCAGGGGTTGTACCATGGGGGAGGGACATACAAGGCAACAAAGACATAATCTTATAAATATGTTAGAAACAATCACGTGAAAGATCTCTCTCTCTCTCTCTCTCTCTCTCTATTTTTTGTCAGTCATGGGGCTTGAGCTCTAGGCCTGGGAGCTGTCCCTGAACAATTCAGCTCGAGGCTCATGTTCTGCCACTTGAGCCACCGTGCCACTTCTAGTTTTCTGGTGTTTTTTTTTTATTGTGATTAAGTGATTACATAATTTCCCAAAGTTCACATTATTGTGGAATAATGATGCTCATTTAAAGTCACAAGCTCATTCTAACTTTCCTGTAGTAAATTGTCTATCATGTTCTATAACATATAATGGTGTACACATATACACCAATACATGTGATCAGCAGCATGGGGTTTTTTAGTTGTGGTTCGACCAGATGAGTAGAAGTTCTTTGTTTCTTAAGCCCTGTTAATTTTGTCATATCACCTAACATTTTGGATTTAACATCCACTTATCAGGGAGACCATGTGTTTGTCTCTTTGCTCTTGGCTTACCTTGCTCAACATGATTTCTTCTAGCTCCATCCATTTCCCTGCAAATGCCATTATTTTGTCATTTCTAATGGCTGCATAATATTCCATTGTGTATAGATACCACAATTTTTGGATCCATTCAGCTGTGGTGGGACATCTGAGTTGTTTCCATATCCTGGCTATTATGAACAGTGCAATGCAATTTTTTTAAATACCCTAACATTCTTCTGAAACATTTTTATCCTTTTCTAATCACCTGAAACCACTGGAAATAATTATTTAAAACACATTTATTGCATGTTTCAGTTGAATGTCTCATATTTGTGATTTTATTTAATTTTCTTTTAATAGCTATTAATAATTAAATTTTGCAGACATGAAAGCTAACACTAAGTGTATTTTAATGACTTTCAACATGCTATGTTAGCATGTTAATCTTACCTGTTAATCTTACCTGTGTTTAATTTATTTGTTTATATGACTGATCATCTGAAATATATTTATAATTCTACATCTCTTATTAATCTCATTTAAAACAATTAAGAAAGTGCTAAATGTAGAATTTGAATGTGCCACATTGCCAAAATATTACTTTGATCTTCTTTGACTTGTTTACTCATATTTTATTAAGAAAATACTCCTGAGAAGTAAAAATGGCTAAAAAAATGGGTAAGTTTTAAGCATTGTACTACTCAGTAACAAAGAAACATAGATTTATAGTTCTAATAACTCCACAGATACTCTTTTTTTCCCTCCAATGTTTATTCAATAATGAATACAATAGACTCCCACAAGGAGACTTTGCCAAGACCTGTGTTGAAGATGAAGTCAGCAGGGTAGAAACAAGGAGCAAAAGAAATATAACTTGCTATTAAAATCAGAGTTCATTTAACAAAAATATATTCTAAACCGTTCAGCGTTCCTAGCAGCCTATTAATTCTACTTGACCAGATTAGCTAGAATTCTTCATTTTCCTTAGAGTTAGCCTAAGATCAAAACTCAGATGGTTGCTAAACAAAGAACTTCAGCTCCATTCTTTGAATAGTTATTTCCTGTTCAGATAATTGGGTACAGTTTGTCAAAGAACTTGCTGTCTTATAGCTTGCCCATTTGCTTGAAGGCGGAAGAATGAGGGGATGAGATAATTTTATCTTTAAAAGCAGAGAATTGAGTTTATAGCTTTAAGAATTTGAAATCAAATGCTACAGTAGTTTGTTGTTCTGAAATGTGTTAAATTTTACATATGTTGGATAACAGAAAAATTGAGAGACTTTCTCTTGAATCAGTAGAATGGACACTCCTTTAATTCTTGGTTACTACACATTATTTTTATTTAGGGCTACTGCACTCTTTGCTTTCACTATTGTAGAAGTAAAAAAAAATTAAGGAACTTCTAGATGTATTTCTCATGCCCAAATATACTATCCAATGATTAGGTTTCTGAAGGCAAAGATTTGACTGTGTTATTTGCAGAAGGATTATGCATTATGGCTGGTTCATTTCCTAAATCAGAATCAGCCACTGCCCGTGGAAGTCTATTTTGCCTATCATTCAGCTATATTCAAAAATCACTAGAGATGTACATCATTCAGATGACTCAAATTTTACCACATTTTTATTAAGGAGGTATTATCTCCCATATGAGATGCAAAATCAAAGACTTGAGAAGCTTAAATGTGTCTTGAAAGAAATAACACTTAAACTCAATTCTTATGAGTTTAAAAGCTTATGCTTTACAAAGCTTATGCTACAAATCCTGCACAAATAATTTGTGTTAGAAGGTAAGCCAGAGATGAGTCTTAATCTGACTCAAATTATGTGGGCATATTTTTTCTAAAATGTTATAATAAGCAGTCCTTAGAATTAAGAAACATCAGGATCAAAATTGAATGAGTGAAACTGTACATTATTTGATTACCTAGCTAGGAGACTTTGACCATACATTGAAAGCAGATATGTGGTTGCTTAAATTGAGTAGGAAGAGTGGTAGGAGGGTCAGGAGGGAATGATAAAAAGGAGGATGAGGATTAATTTGGAGTTTTGGTAGTTAATATTTGTGTTAAGTGTTACCATTTCACAGGTTCCTGCATATGGCAAAACATCAAATGTTGTTTACTCTGGAAGTTACTATTAAGAGAATAAAAAGACAGACCACAGATTACTAGTATTTACTTATACAAGGTTTAAATCTAAAGTTAAAAATCTCCAAGTGTTAAGAGCAGAGTTAAATATTTAAATACGTATGTTTAAAAAGCTATAGAGATAGCAAATCAACACAAAAGATAGTAAACATTAATTTGTTTTGGTAAATACAAATTCACATCAAAGATAGATACCCTGATCTCCTATCATCTAAATAAAAAAGGAAGCTAGATAGACAGTTCAGGCACCAGTGGCTCACACTTGTAATCATAGCTGAGACAATGAAAAGATCGACATTTGAGGTCCAGGTCGGCAGAGCAAATGTACAAGACCATTTGTCAGCCAATAGCAGGGCACAGAGGTTCTGACTGTCACTGCAAACGCTATGAAAGTTGGGATTGGGAAGATTATGGGCCTAGGCCAGGAATGTCGGCAGGACTCCATCTCCACAATGGGAAACTAGACACAGTGATGTGGACGTCTGATCCTGCCATGATAGGAAGCATAAAGTAGGCGGATCAACACCCAGACACATACTCAGGTGGGAAGCAAGTCACTTGCTAAAACTAGGGCTAGAGGTATTGCACAGTTGTCGAATTACCACGTATAAGACCTTGAGTTCAATCTCAATGTTAAATAAATAATAAAATTCATAAATAAGTAAATAGGAACAGGACAAATAGTAGAAGTCAAAAGTACCATGTACTAATGAAGACATAGGAGAAATTATTATTTTTTAATTTTTATTATTTTTTCTATACATGTATATAGTAATATGTATATTATGCATATATGCATACAAATATATGTACTATAATACATGTGTTATATATGTGTGTGCTAGCATTCTTTTTTTTATTGTGAAAATACAGTATAGAGGGGTTACAATTACATGGGCACAATAACGAGTACATTTCTTATCAAGCATTGTTGCCTCCTCCTTTGCTTCCCCTTCCCATCCCTTCCCATCTCCCCCACCCCTTCAACCTGCCGCCAAAATTGTAAAATTCGTTTTTCGACATAACGACTTGTCATTGTTGTAATGGGTTCACCTGTAACCCTATTTAAACGATTTGTTTTTTTCCTTTCCCTTCCACAAATTGTACCAACATCAAATACAGTGAAAGCAGGGGATATACCATGGGGAAGGGACATACAAAGCAACAAAGAAATCATCTTATAAATATGTTAGAAACAATAGCATAAAAGAAAAAAAATTTGAACACTTATCTTGGGATTCATTTCACGTAACATCAACTTATCTGACCTCTTCTGCTTGTCTCAGACATATACTAGTTATTGCAAATAAGGGAAACGATGGGACCTATGTTTCTTTGGGCCTGGCTTAGTTTACTTAATATAATTTTTTCCAAGCCTTTTTATTTCCTAACAAATAGGGCAATATCATTCTTTCTGATGGGGGCATAGAATTCCATTGTGTATGTATACCACAGTTTGTTGATTCATTCATCTACTGAGGGGATTTTTTTTTCTTTTGGTCGATTGTGGGGCTTGATTTCTGGGCTTGGGCGCTGTCCCTGCGGTCTTCAGCTCAAGGCAAGAGCTCTACCACTTGAACCACAGTGCCACCTCCGACATAGGAGAAATTATATGTTGTAAATAGAAGTGCTAGGTTCTGGCTTAGTGTCAGAGAAAGTGTGCCTACTATGTATTAGGACCTGGATTCCACTCCTATCATTGCCAAATAAAAAGTGTGCAAAGAATGAACATCACTTCCACTTTTTTAGGTGAAGTCACAAAGCTGGAGCGCAACAATTTCAAAAATTGCTTGTTTATAATCATGATTATAATGGTGAGCTGGTGGCTCATGACTGTAATCCTAGCTACTCAGGAGGTTGAAATCTGAGGATTGTGGTTCAAAGCCAGCCTGGGCAGGGAAGTCTGTGAGACTCTTAATGCAAATAAAACCACCAGAAAACCAAAGTGGTGCTGTGGCTCAAGTGATAAGAGTGCTCACCTTGAGCTGGAGAGCTGAGGGACAGTGTCCAAGCCCAGGGTTCAAGGTCCACAAACAACAAAATAATCATCATCATCCTCACCATCTTGATTATAATTTTGTAAGGCTATGGTGTTAGATACTTCAGTTTTCTGTTATATGACACTTTCAAACTCTAGACATACTTTACAGAAGTTTAGTTTACTGCCACAAGAGTTATGAATTTCAGAATTCTTTTCTTTGCAATTTCATTAAAGAAGTGTAATAATCCAAGTGTATGCTCAAGTCATTATATTATCTTCATTTCTATGATAATTATCAGCTCTGGCACAATTATCAATCTTACCACTTGGCCCTGATATATTCTTCTACATGTAGATTTGTTTTAGAGACTTAATAAGAATGCATAGTAAAATTATTCCTCAAGACCAGTTGGATGAAGGCAACTTGTTATTTTCACAGATGTTGGTCTAAAGCAATTTCTAAAGCATGAGGCTGTTTAATGTTGAAGAATAGCAAGATATTTTATGCTAGAATTTAATAATTTTCACAAAGATCCACCTCTGGAGCCTCATATCCGTACTCTTCATGGACTTTTTTTCCTTAAAAAAACAATATTATTTAAAGTTTTGGATATTTTTGTTTATTTCTTTTTGGCTTTCTTATTTTCTTTTTCAATAAATTTTATTATTATTGTAAAAGTGATATACAGAGAGTTTATAGTTATATAAATAAAAAATAGTGCATTTCTTTTGGGAAAAGTTTATGCTTCCCTTGCTCTCTCCCAATCTTTCCCTGCCATCCCCAGTCAGAAGTTTTTTTTAATTTTTTTATTGTCAAGGTGATGTACAGAGGGGTTACAGTTACATAAGTAAGGAGTACATTTCTTGTCAAACTTGTTACCCCTTCCTTCATTTTTCTCCTACTTTCCCTCCCCCAGCCCTTCTCAAATTGTATACAAGTTTTATTGTTCATTTTCAACATAGTGTCTAATGAGTACTACTGCTGCATTTGTTTACCTTTGTCCCTCCCTCCATTGATGTGCTCCCCTATACATTCCCAAAGATAGGTAAATAAACAAACAAGACACAAGGAAAAGAAAACAAAAGCAGCAACAGAGAAAAAAATGACTTGTTTCTATTTTCTGGAGTTCATTTTGATAAATTTTATTTTATAAATTTTATTTTGCAATTTACCATATCCCAGTGTATTTTTTTAACCATCCAGTGTGTTTACTTGTACATTTATAGGTATATTCTAGCTACCACAAATCAGATACCACAAATGTTTCTTTGGGTCTGGCTTACTTCACTTAATATAATATTTTCCAAATATTTCCATTTCCTTATGAATGGTACAGTATCATTCTTTTTTGATGGATGAATAGAATTACATTGTGTAATATATCCTACATTTTCTTAACCCATACAACCACTACCGAGGGACATCTGGGTTGATTCCATGTCTTGCATATAGTAAACAATACTGCAGTGGACATGATTGTACTGGTAGCTTTAGTGTGGTCTGTTGGTTTTATCTAAAAGCAACATGACTCTTTTCTGCTTCCTATTTCAACCCTTCTGTCTACTGTTTTTTTTCTAATTATGTTCAACACTTTGCCTTGATAAAAATTCTTTATTAAAATATTTCTCTATTTTTTTTTTTTGGTAGTGGGTCTTGAACTCTGGACCTGGGCACTGTCCCTCAACTCTTCAGCTCAAGGCAAGCACTCTATCGCTTGAGCCACGGAGCCACTTCCGGTTTTCTAGTGGTTCATTGGAGATAAGAGTCTCACAGACTTTCCTGCCTGGGCTGGCTTTGAACTGTGATCCTCAGCTCTCAGCCTCCTGAGTAGCTAGGATTACAGGCTTGAGCCACCGGTGTCTAATGTATTTGTCTATTTTTAAAAGTAGTGCCTCACTATGAAGTTTGGGCACTCTATCTATATGATCACCATAGACATGATCCTTTAGAACATTACTGTGGAGATGGAATAGTTGCTATCTTTGAATATTAGGATGGAAGTTGGTTGGTTCCGGAAGATACAGGATACATTTCATGCTCAATAAATATAAGTCATGGACATCAATGATCTAATATCAAAAATAAGAGCAGAAAGATCAGCATATTTTGGAATGGCAGAGAGAAGATAAATGAAGTGTGGAACAGAATTTCTAAGAGTTATGTAATGGACCATCCGTAAGGTCAATGGGAAATCCAGTAAGATGGCTGAAGCAGAAGAAAAGACTAAAAAAGCTAAATATTTGATTCTGTCTTATCCATATCATTCTCTATTAAGGAGATATAAAATAGAGTATGTACAATTAGATAACAACAGGACACTAAGAGGCAGGATATTGTCATAATCCAGCACACCTACGTGTTCTTTGATGTTCAAAACTTGCATATGAACCAATATCATGTGATCGATACTCTGACTCTTCATTTAACACTTGTAATATTTGTATAAAAGTCTTATAGTCAACATAACAGATGAATGAAATCAGACAGATGATGCAGCCTTACCCGGAGTGGTTCTAGGAGACTATGTGTCAAAGGTCTTTAATGCTTATTGTCTCCTCTATAGATAACCTATAAATATACTCCATTATACTTAAGTATCTCCATATAAATACAATGATAAGAGTTGTTACATTATTCTAAGGTATAATGATAAGAAAATGTGTGAACATGAATTTTTATAGATGTCAATTTATTTGCAAATATTTCATACTGACCAATGGTTGACTCCACAGATGTTGAGTCCATACATACAAAGGAATAAATGTATATAAACTAACACACATGTGGATTGTATATTCTGGTATGTGTTATATAGTTAGTAGTAGAGGAAAATGAAGGAATAAATAAAGACAGAACAAAATAATCAAATCACTGCTAACTTTTAAATAAGTAAATATGTTTTATGTTGTGAAATATCTATGGAAATTTTTCTACTAATTCAAGACTATCCATTTGAGGGAAGAGAAAGTATTTAGTATGAGATTTGGCAACGATGTTGTATGTACATATATAATAAAATAATTTCTCTATGCTATACATTTATTACCAAAAACATTAAATCATTTAAAATGGTACATTGGTATTCTGTATTCCCATTGTTGCTATGGAGAAAGTAACAGTGGAAATTTACAGAAAGAAGAGTTTGTGTCTTTCTGAGGGATTACTTTACAAATTCAGGCAGCTCAATTAAAAATTTGAGACCAAAGGATGTGGTTTTAAAAAAAAGCAAAGTTATATTACATTCTGAATTCCCAAATTTAATATGCCCCTGTGTGCCCTGCAATTAGTGGTA
The DNA here is from genome assembly GCF_000151885.1 of Dipodomys ordii. Lineage (NCBI taxonomy): Eukaryota > Metazoa > Chordata > Mammalia > Rodentia > Heteromyidae > Dipodomys > Dipodomys ordii. The sequence continues at coordinate 16,538,030 of NW_012267218.1, read as the reverse complement.
AGGTAAATTACAAATTAGATTTGTCTCCAGCTTAAGAGAGTTAACATTCTTAATTCTTCATTTTTTACCTATGTTCTGCAAGTACTCTGAAGGAGTTTATAAACCACTCAACAGTCAAAAGCAATCATAATTAGGTATACAATCAAACTACATCTAAATCCACATAAAGTGTTAAACATGATGCTTAAAAAATTCTCCTAATTGCAATTTCATAAATAGTGTTTTTAACTTTGGCATTAGAAAAGTGTTCAGGCAGTTTACATTGCTGTAGTGTTTATAAGCTCACCATGAGAGTAATAATTTCTGACCTTGAGAAATAATAATGATTTTAGATGTGGAAAGTATTCAATCAGTTGCTATTTTAAACAGATAGAGGTAAATAAATGCCATCAGTGCATTGGTAGAATTATTTTGTTTAACCATTAAAAGAGTAATTCATATTTAGTTAAATGAATAAATATATCTGATATATGCAATAACGAAATTAAATTCAGAGATGATTCAAAAAGTATTGAAAACATTATTCCTTCTTTATACTTTTCAGAAAACCAGTTCATATAAATACGATTTAACAATTCTGGTATAAATTGGAAGACAAAATCTACAATAAGAAAAAAAACTTAGCTGCCTCCAGTCAGATGTCAGTCCCTGAACAAGTAATACATGTTTGTAAATTTTTATTATATAAGGATTAAGATTTTAGGCTAAGCACCATTGGCTCACGCCTGTAATCCTAGCTACTCAGGAGGCTGAGATCTGAGGATCTCAGTTCAAAGCCAGCCTGGGCAGGAAAGTCCATTAGACCCTTATCTCCAATAAACCACTAGAAAACCGGAAGTAGCGCTGTGGCTCTAGCAGTAGAGTGCTCACCTTGAGCTGAAGAGCACAGGGACAGTGCCCAGGCCCAGAGTTCAAGCCCCACAACCGACAAAAAAAAAGTTAAGATTTTAGTTGGGATGGTCTATAAATTCTATGAAATTGAGGTGTTCTAAAACAGTGTACTTGAAAAAAATAGAGATGTGTATGTACCTCAGTTTCTATTAAGGCTGTTTTCCCCATAATCCAATATCTTTATTTTTCTGGGGACATTACTCAATTACGTGCCTCAGTTTCTTTTTGGCCTGATCCTGTCTGCAAGTAATACAGTGTGTCTGTACTCTATTTTCATTTGGACACCTTCAACAAAGGAAATGGGCTTCTCTTTTTCAAATAAGTGGATAATTATCAACCACAGTGGTGGGAAAATTAAAGCAAAATATTTTAGATGTGTTAGTTCTTCTTTCCTTTGTAAGTAAATTTTCCTTTTTCTTACTTAATGTATAAATCATGAGATGGATTTAATATGATAAAAATGTGGGACAGACCAGAATTATGAAAAAATACTATTAGATTACTTATAAGTGAGCACAATTTCTGAAGAGTAGCAAGAAGCAAAAGTCTACCCTCCAAAAACATTGCCAGTTAAGGTTGTGAGATAAAAAATACATATATATATATTTGTAAAGATAATATAAACATCTCATACTATTAAACTGTACAGATAAAGCCAGATGCCAAGGCAATAAACTATTTTGGGCTGTGTGTTGGAAGCTTATAGTTGTACTTCTAGCTACTCAGGAGGCTGAGATCTGAAGATACTGGTTCAAAGCCATCCCCAGAAGAAAAGTCTGTGAGACTATTATCTCGAATTAACCACTAGAAAAATGGAAGCATTCAAAGAGGTAGAATGGTAGCCTTGAGCAAAAAACAGGAATAGTGTTCAGGTCCTGAGTTCAAGTCCCATGTCCAACAAAAAATGGTAGTGAAGCATTCAAGTTACTTTTTTACAAGGCAAAATTTACTTCAGAGAAAAATATACCTTATCTGATGTAATATACTCCATTCTGACAATCCAACTGTAGAGCATAGAAGTATGAGGGGGAAATTAGCTTCACATTTTGGAGAAAAGACTAGTTGAGTAATTAATAAGAACATGATATGTGGGTGCCAGAAGTCTGTACTCCAAGCTACTCAGTGGGCAGAGATCTGAGGAATATAGTTCAAAGTTGCCTGGATAGGAAAGTTTATGAGACCCTTGTACCCAATTAATCTCCAAAAAGCCATAAATGGGGTTGTGGCTGAAGGAGTAGATCATCAACTTGATAAAAACAAACAAACAAACACAACAAAAACAAAATAAGGAATAGTTCAAGACCCAGTTCCTGCAGAAAAATGTACAAATCATAAGCCACGTGCCGGTGGCTCACGCCTGTAATCCTAGCTACTCAGGAGGCTGAGAGTTTAGGATCATGATGCAAAGCCAGCCCGGGCAAGGAAAATCTGTGAGACTCTTACCTCCAATAAACCATTAGAAAAGCAGAAGTGGCCCTGTGGCTCAAGCTGTAGAGCACTCACCTTGAGCTGAAGAGCTGAGGGATAGCGCCCAGGCCCAGAGTTCAAACCCCACTACCGGCCAAAACAAACAAACAAACACATCATGAAGTGGAAATACTTGTTTGTGTGCTCTGTTAATTTTCCCTACAAATATCTTTCAATAACCTTGATAAACCAATCACCTCTCTGTTCTGATCACAACTGTATGTATTTCTATGTTGTCCTGAAAAATATAGTATTTTAAATTAGTTGAGCTTTAAAATCTAATTCCAACAAAGGGCGAATTTACAAAAGACGAAAGATCTAGCAAATTATTTTATAATTAATTAAAGGCAAAACTTTGGTATGATCCAGATGAACTGAGTCTAGTAATTCTTATCAAAAACATAGAACTTCCCAGAGACCTTAATACCAAAAGAGGTCTTTGAGTGGAAAAGGAATTATAACTTGCTTTTGCAATTTTGCTTGACTGACACATCCGTCAGTGTCTTTATGAGCCAGCTGACCCACCTGACAGAAAGTCCAACCATATTTCCAGCATCTAATGAAGAGTTGTTATGTTGCTTTTCTAAAGGTAGAGCAATCTCACATTTAATAGCGTAGGTTAAACAGGTGAGCAGGAAGTGTTGAAAGAGGCTGCGGGTCTGTGTTGTTGTTAAGACTGTTCTTATTACTTGTTTTTCAGCTACTGAAAGAAAAACTTAGAGACAATTTTAAACTTTTCATAGTTTACCTGCAACTTTGACCCTGGAGTGAAGAAATAGTGTGATATTGTCTAAGATTATTTTCATTTGACAATTTCTTCCATAATAGAAAAGACTCCAGTATCGATGTCTGCAGTCCTTGTGGATAAATCTGTAGGCTTTTATTCCCATAGGAAACAATTCCAGAGAAATTTGTCTAAATTTAATATTTTAAGACTAATTAATTAGTGTAGGATTTAGGTTATAGTGGGTAGTTCCAGTGACTGATACTGAAAATCATTTTCTACTGAGTACTGATTTTTGCTATATAAATTAAAGGTAGAGCAAAGTAATTATATCACATATTTTGTAATTCTCTCAAGGTAGCTATTAGAATAGATTAAACACAAATCCTGACCTGTCCTTTGGCTTTAAGTAAGACTTCTTTTAGTAGGAATGATATGTGGATATTATTTAACTCCTTTTTTTCCTTTCTTTCATTTTCTATATCAGATATCCTTCTTGCCCCCCAGAAAATGGCATATTGATTTATGTTTGTAGTGGGTCAACTTCTTAGGAAATTATTTGAATATTTTCTCTTGAAGTGGATTTAAAAATCATCTCAAGAGGACTAAGATATGTCAGGGAACCTTCCTTCAGACAGCAGTCAGAAGATAACCAAAAGATATATTTCCAAGGGTCAAGACTGGGAACATTGAAGAGAAGACAATGACATTGAAATGTCCATAATTTCCCCCTTAGAACCTCTGTGCAATATTTCTTCCCCATGAGCTACTAGTCTATAAATTCATTATTGCATTTCCTGGTTCTTTCCATTGGCCACTTAAACTATTCTGGACTTGTAGAGGTTCAAGTATTGTTGATCAAAACCTTCTTTGAACAGTTGCCAAACAGTTGAACTTGTTGCTTTATTTCTGGGAAAAATTGTTTCTATAGAATAGAATAACCCCATTTCAATATGCACAGATACACACTATATAATGTACTGAAATTTATGGAAAACAAATCATACTCAAGTTTTGAATTTACTCATTTAAATACCATTTCTCATGATGAATATAAAATCCATTTTATATCATCCTGAAATTGAGAACCAGTTTTTGATTTGTTTATTATATTATTTAGTAAGGCAAGAGGTCAGCATATTAGAAAAATAAATACCGCGGGTATCTTCAAAAAGACATCCTCTAATATAACTAATTGGAGGTCACCAAGAACAAGTTATTTATTCTTTTCATACTTCTTGGAGGCGTTTTAAGTTCACCCCAAGATGAAATTAATTTATTCTCTGATATTTATTTAGAATTTTTATGAATTAGTATGTAGTATAATATCAAACATATATTAAGTGTATGACAATTTCTTTTTTTTAATTGTGAAAATATTGTACAGAGGAGTTACAATTACATGGACAATATAATGAGTATATTTCTTATCAAGCATTGTTGCCCCCTCCTTTGTTTCCCCTTCCCATCCCACCCCAACTCACCCCCCCCCCGCAAAGTTGTAAAGTTCTTTTTTCGACATAATGACTGGTACATCTCATTGTTGCAATGGGTGCACCTGTATCTATTTAAACGATTTGTTTTTCCCTATCCCCTTCACAAATTATACCAACATGAAATACAGTGAAAGCATGGGTTATACCTTGGGGGAGGGACATACAAAGCAACAAAGAAATCATCTTATAAATATGTTAGAAACAATCACATGAAAGAAAAAAAAACATTTGAATACTTATCTTGGGGTTCATTTCCCGAACATCAACTTATCTGAACTTTTCTACTTCTCTCAGACATATACTAGTTATTGCAAATAAGGGAATCCATGGGACCTACGTATCTTTGGGCCTGGCTTACTTCACTGAATACAATTTTTTCCAAGTCTTTCCATTTCCTAACAAATGGGGCAATGCCATTCTTTCTGATGGAGGCATATAATCTCCTTGTGTATATATACCACATTTTTTGATCCATTCATCTCCTAAGGGGCATCTGGGTTGGTTCCACATTTAAGCTATGGTAAATAATGCTGCAATAAACAAAGTTGTGCTGGTAGCTTTAGTACGGTCTTGTTTGTGATCATTTGGGTAAATGCCCAAAAGTGGGATTGCTGGGTCATAGGGGAGCTCTATGTGGAGTCTTTTGAAGAACCTCCATACTGCTTTCCACCAACAATGCAGTAAGGTTCCCTTCTGTCCACATCCCCTCCAGCATCTGTTGTTATTAACGTTCTTGATTATAGCCATTCTAACTGGGGTGAGGTGGTATCTCGGTGTTGTTTTGATTTGAATTTCTTTTATGGCTAGGGAAGTTGAGCATTTCTTCATGTGTCTATTGGCCATCCTTCTTTCTTCTTCAGAGAAGTTTCTCTTTAAGTCTTTCGCCCACTTATTTATTGGGCAGCTGTTTCTTTGAGGATTTGTTGTTGGGGGATTTAATTTTTGAGTACCAGGTATAGGTTAGATATGAGACCCTTGTCCATTGTATGGCTAGTGAAGATCTTCTCAAATCCATGGGCTTTCTATTGATCTTGCCAGCTATTTCCTTTGCCATGCAGAAGCTCTGCAGTTTTATACAATCCCATTTGTCCAACCTTTCTTTGATTTGTTGTGTTTCTGGGTCTCTATTAAGAAAATTTTGGCCTGTGCCAAGGAGACCTCGGGTTTCTCCTATTCCATCCTGTAATGTTTTCAGTATCTGCTTTGACTCCGAGGTCTTTGATCCATTTGGAGTTGATTCTGGTGCAGGGTGATATGTAAAGATTTAGCTTTAGTTTTGTACAAGTAGTAAAACAATTTTGCCAACACCATTTACAGAAGAGGCTGTCTTTCTTCCATTCTATTTTTTTAGCTCCCTTATTGAAGATTAGATGGCTATAGGTCTTTAGGTTCATTTCTGGGTTTTCAATTCTATTCCTTTGGTCCTGAGGTCTGTTCTTGTGCCAGTACCAAGCTGTTTTGATTACTATGGCTTTGTAGTAGAGTTTGACATTTGATATTGATATTCCTCCAGCAATGTTCTTTCTGTTGAGGATCATTTTTGCTATTCAGGCTCTTTTATTGTTCCATATGAATTTTTGGATTGCCTCTTCTATTTCTTTGAAGAATGAGGTTGGTATTTTGATAGGTATTGCATTTAATTTGTAGATTGTTTGGGAAGTATTGCCATTTTCATGATGTTGATCTTTCCAATCCAGGAGCATGGGAGTTTTTGGCACTTTCTTAAGTTCTATTTTGATTTTCTTTTTCAGGTTTTTAAAGTTTTTATCATAGAGGTCCTTCACTTCTTTGGTTCAGTTAATTCCTAGGTATTTTATTTTTTGTGGGGCTATTACAAATGGAGTTGCTTTCCCAATTTCAGCCACACTTTTCTCATTGTTGGCATACAGAAAAGCCATTGATTTTTGAGGGTTAATTTTATACCCTGCTACTTTGCCAAAATTTTGAGTCAGCATGAGTAATTTGGGAGTGGATTCTGTGGGATTCTTTAAATACAAGATCATGTCATCTGCAAAGAGAGAGAGTTTTATTTCTTCTTTCCCTATTTGTATCTCCTTTATTTTTGCATCTTGTCTTATTGCTGTAGCGAGGCATTCTGATACTAAATTGAAGAACAGTGGAGGGAGTGGACATCCTTGTCTTGTTCCTGAGTTAAGAGGAAATGGCTTTAGTTTTTCACCATTAAGTATAATGCTGGCTGTAGGTTTGTCATATACAGCCTTTATTGTATTCAGGTATGTTCCATGGATTCCTAATTTTTCCAGAACCTTCATCATAAAGGGGTATTGGATCTTGTCAAATGTTTTTTCTGCATCTATTGAGATAACCATGTGGTTCTTATCTTTGCTCTTGTTGATGTGATGAATTATATTAATTGATTTATGTATATTAAACCAGCTTTGCATCCCTGAAATGAATCCTGTTTGATCGTGGTGTATGATTTTTTGGATGAATTGTTGAAGTCAATTGGCCAAAATTTTGCCGAGAAGTTTTGCATCAATGTTCATCAAAGAAATGGGTCTATAGTTCTCTTTCTTTGATGAGTCCCTGCCTGGTTTTGGGATGAGGGTTATGATGGTTTCGTAGAATGAGTTGAGTAGTGAACTTTCTCTTTCAATTTCATTGAAGAGTTGGAGGAGTATTGCTGTGGGCTCTGCTGTGAAGGCCTTGTAGAATTCTGCTATAAATCCATCTGGTCCTGGGCTTTTCTTAGATGGGAGGTCTCTTACTGCTGTTTCTATTTCAGTGCTTGAGATGGGCCTGTTAAGATGGTTTAACTCATCTTGGTTTGGTTTCAGCATGTTGATATTTGTTAGGAAAAGGTCCATTTCTGCCAAGTTCTCAAACTTATTAGCATAAAGGTTTGAGAAGTATTCCCTTATAATGTTCTGAATCTTGGTTGTTTCAGTGGTGATGTTTCCATTTTCCTCTCTGAGTTTATTTATTTGGGTGTATTCTCTTCTTTTTCTGATAAGATTTGCTAAGGGTCTGTCTATTTTGTTAATTTTTTCAAAGAACCAACTCTTTGTTTTGTTGATTTTTTCTATTTTTTGGATTCTAATTCATTTAATTCTGATTTAATTTTAATTATTTCTTTCCATCTACTGGATTGGGGTTTATCTTGCTGCTCTTTTTCAATTAGTTTGGTTTCAGATCTCTCCAATTTGTTGATGTAGGAAGTCAGAGCTATAAACTTGCCTCTGAATACTGCCTTTGCTGTGTACCAGAGGAACTGGTAATTGGTGTGTTCATTTTTGTTGAATATTATGAACATTTGAATTTCCTTTCTAATCTCTTGCATGACCCACTCATGATTCAGCAGTGTGTTGTTCAGCCTCCGTGTGTTACCAGACTTTCTTTGCTGACTTTTGTTGTTGAGTTCTAATTTTCTTCTCTTGTGAGAATGCAAGGTATAACTTCAATGCTTCTGAATTTGGACAAGTTTGCTTTGTGACCTACAATTTGGAAAATGTTCCATGTGCTGCTGAGAAAAATGTGTATTCTGATGTTGCTGGGTGAAATATTCAGTAGATGTCTGTTAAACTTATTTGATCTATGCAGTTGTTCAGATCTGCGGTTTGTCTGTTGAGTTTTTGCCGAGTTCATCTTTCTAGTGGGGAAAGTGGTGTGTTAAAGTCCCCAACAATCTATGTGACATTTGAGAGAAAGTAGTGTTTCTTGGATAAATTTGGGTCCTCTGTTGCTTGGTGAATAGATATTTAGAATTGTAATATCCTCCTGAAGGAGAGATCCCTTAATTAGCATGTAGCGACCTTCTTTATCTCTTCTTACTAATTTTAATTTGAACTCTATTTTATCTGATATTAGGATTGCAACTCCCGCCTGTTTATGGTGGCCGTTTGGTTGGTAGATTTTGTTGCAGCCTTTCACATTGAAAATGTGTTTGTTTTTATGGGCAAAGTATGACTCCTAAAGGCAGCAGATAGAGGGATCTTCCTTTTTAATCCAACTAGACAGTCTATTTTGCTTAATTGGAGAGTTAAGTCCGTTAATGTTGATAGGACTGAGAGGTATTTGGGAGTTTCCGCCATTTTATCCACCTTCTTGGGGCTGGCTCTGACAACTGGGTTCTTACTATGGTTCTTGGATTCTCAGTTTGAGTGCGGTTTCTTGGCCTTTATTGTGGTCTTGTTGGTTTTCTATGTGTAGGACATCTTTAAAATCTTTTGTAGGGCTGGTTTGGTGGAGATATATTGTTTCAGTTTTACTTTGTTATGGAAAGTTTCCATTTGACCTTCTGTTATGAAGGAAAGTGTAGCTGGGTACAGTATTCTTGGTTGATACTTGTTTGTCTTCAGGGCATGGCATACATCATTCCACTCTCTTCTTACTTTAATTGTCTCTACTGAGAAATCTGAGGTGATTCTAATTGGTTTCCCTTTATAGGTGATTGATCTTTTCTCCTTAACAGTTTAAGAATCTTTTCCTTTGAATTTATCCTGTATGGATTATAATGTGATGATGGGATGTCCTGTTCTGGTCTGGTCTATTTGGATTTCTAAAAGCTTCTTGTATCTGAATGGGCCTATCGTTTTGCATGTTTGGGAAGTTCTTTGCTAGGATCCTGTTAAACAAATTTCCTACACCATTAACTTCTGTATCTATGTGTTCCTCTACACCCATTATGCTCAGATTAGGTCTTCTCATGGTGTCTTCCAAATGTTGGATAGATCTATCATATTTCTTGGATTTGTCTTGGATGGTTGTATGTTCTTTCTCCATAATATCTAGGCTGTCTTCAATCCCCGAGATTTGATCTTCTGTATGGTCTAACCTACTGTCAAGACTTTCTACTTTGTTTTTTATTTCTTTTCCTTCTAATTGGTCAGCTTTGATGGCTTCAAATTCTTTGTTAGAGCTTTGTTTTAGATATTGTATGAACTTCTTTACTTTCTTAATTTGGTGTTCTATGTTTATTCTCAAATCACTTAGTTGATTGGTTATGGTTTCCTTGGACTCCCATTCCTTCTTTTGGGCTCCATTCAGCATTCCCTTTGTAGTCTCCCTGACTTCCTTCATCTCTCTGTTTATGGATTCCATGAATGCCTTTATTGATCTTTGTCTATTCACATCCTGCTCTTGCAATTCCTTTATTATTCTTTGATTAGCTTCCTCACTTTCATGCAATTCCTGTAGTTCTCTTTGAGTGTTCTCAGCCTGCTCAGACCATTCCTGATTTTCTCTTTGTTCTCAGCCTCTCACACAATTCCTGTCTATTTCTTTGTCTGATCTCAGCCTGCTCACACAATTCCTTTATTTCTCTTTGAGTGCTCTCAATCTGCTCAGGCAATTCCTGGATCAATCTTTGGGTAGCTTCCTCATGCTCATGAGATTTCTGTATTGATCTTTGGTTTGCCTCCTCTCTCTTTCTATCATGCTCACACTGAGTCCTTTACAGGTTTTCATTCTTTTCATCTACCATGTTTACCAGTAGTGTTTGTAGAGCTTTTGGGGAACTCTCCTCTGGATTACTCATTATCTGTTCTGTCCCCTGATTATCATGAGTGGGAGTTGAGATACCTGGACTTGCCATTTTTCTTGTGTTTTTCTGGCTTGTTCTGCCCATTTGGGATGAAAGTAACACCAACTTTGTGCTAGAACACTATTTTAAGGTAAACATCAACCAAAGTCCGTAGTTGTACAGTCAAAAGTCTGCAGATACAATCTATTCAACATCAAACAACTATGTATTAATGGGCTATGAACCACAAAGAAGAATTTGGCAAACCAGAAATTATTAGGTTTAGGGAGAAATGTGGGGGAAAATAGGATTAGAGGGATGTGGAAAAGTAAAGGGAGAGTGAAATTAACCAAATCCTAATCTCAAAGAGGGAAATAGATTGGATAGAATGATAGCAGAGAGAAAAAAAAAGAGACAAGAAAAAATGGAAAAACAAAAATTTAAAATTAAAAAGTGAAACACTTAAAATTTATGCAACATTAAAGAAGTAATATGCAGAGAAGAACGGGGATAGGATGAGAGGAGGGCAAGGATAGAAAGGAGACCTGATTAGTTTCTCTTTAAGTCTTTAGCCCACTTATTTATTGGGCAGTTGTTTCTTTGAGGATTTGAAAGAAGGATGGCCAATAGACACATGAAGAAATGCTCAATGTTCCTAGCCACAAAAGAAATGCAAATCAAAACAACATTGAGATACCACCTCACCCCAGATAGAATGGCTATAATCAAGAACTCTAATAACAACAGATGCTGGAGGGGATGTAGACAGAAGGGAACCTTACTGCATTGTTGGTGGGAGTGTAACCTTGTTCAACCACTTTGGAAAGCAGTATTGAGGTTCCTCAAAAGATCCACATGTTAACAATAAAAAAAATAAAAAAAAAAGAAAGGAGACCTGAACAACTAAAAAATAAAAATGCTTAAAGTATTATATGGTATAAAGAGGTAGTACTGCTATTAAGGAATTTAAGTCTAAGAGGTTTTAAATTGAGTAATAAATTTCTGGATTAAGTGTGTACACAATGGGGGATAAGGGGATAAGGGTATAAGGTCTAATAATCGATGATAGGTATATCTAAGGATGAAGAGAACAGCAATTAAGTCACGCAAAGAAGAATGAAAGGGAAGAAAAAGTGAAAAGAATGAGAAAGAAAGAAAGAAAAAAGGACCAAAAGGTCAGTAGAGATTTTTAAAAAGCACATACACATATATACCTAAAATAAAAAGTATAAGAGGAAGAAAAAAATAATAGAAAACAATTTTTTAATTAAATTTTTTTTAATTTAAAAAAAATTTTGAAAAGGTACAAAGAAAAAAATTCTTTGATTTTTTTTTTGGGGGGATGGGAAGATCCTGTATCTCCCTTGCATCCATAACCAATCTCTTGTTGGAGTCTCTGGCATGTTTGTGGTGTTTGGTTTTCCTGTGGCTTGATTGGTTACTTAAGTCAGTTTGTTTGGGCAGGCAGAAAAATGCTCTGCTTTACCCAAGGATTTTGAGATCCTCCTCCTAGGCTAGTTCAGTGGGAGGGAGAGCTGCTGTTGAGTATCACAAAAGAGGGAGATGGCTGTTTCCTCTAGTTTGGAGATGCTGTGATAAGCTCACAGAGCCCAGCCTGGAGGGAGGGGCAGCCTCTGGTTCTGTTTACCCAGTGAAGAAAGCCACTCCTCCTGAGGCAGAGCTTCTCTGCCTGGACAGGTGACTTTTCCCTAGGTGGAGCTGAGCCTGGCAGGTCAGGACAGGTTCCTGTGACCTGCAAAGTGACTCTTTTGTTTTCTTCCAAGGCCTGAGTTGGAGCTAGTTGCTTAGCCAGGCCTTTATCAGTATCAAAGATGGAGATCTCCAGTAGTGAGGGAAGGGGTGGCCTTCCCTCCTCTGCTCCCTGAGAAGGAGTGAGGATGTCAGGCTTCTACTCAGCCAGAGTGTTGGTTCCTGGGTCATCTCTGGTCTGTGATCTGCAGATTGAAGGTGTCTGCTCCTTGTCAGTTCTTGCTGGTGTTGAGTAGAATCCACTCGCCTACTGCACCTAGCCCCTTTGTCCCAGACTCTCTTTATTGTAGGTATGGCAGCTATGGCCACCGCCATTGCTGCCGTGGCTGCTGACAAGTGCTCAGATCTGTCTCCTTGTCTGGATTTTCCCTCTCTGGCTGTCCCTCTGTGATGGCACACTTGGTGTGATTCTCTGGCCTACGACTATTCACTGGAACACTAAAACTGTTTTCTATGTGAGTTTGTTTAGCCTCCAGCTTCTCCTTTGTCATCTTCCATGAATCTTGCCAATTTCTTTTCCATGTACTAGCTTGTGGTCTTTGCCTACCTCAATATAAAGTACATATGTTTATATTAAAGATGATACAATTGAAAGTAGACATGCTGGACAGTTTGTTCTTCAGCATATAAGAGGCAGAGCTGAGATGTACAACTGAGCTGCTGGCTGGATCTCTAGGTATCACGATGTGTTGACATGTTTCAGTGTGTGAGTACCAAAACTTGAAAAAAAAATGTAAAGAGATATTTATTCCTGAAACTCAAACTGTGCCTAGGAAAAGGAGAAAACTAATAGCACAATACAAAATTAGGGATAAGTTTATATTAGTACTTAAGAAAACACAGGCATATGGGTAAAGAGAGCTGTTAAGAGAAATTTGCACATGCCGAGAATGCTCATCAAATGATGAGCAGGGCGAGCTGATAGACGTGTGTGTGTGTGTGTGTGTGTGTGTGTGTGTGTGTGTGTGTTTGGGGGCTAGAGAGGTTTTAGTTGGGGAATGGGAAACTGACAGCAGTTATATTATTCACGGAAAAAAAGAGAAATTGTCAGTATGCACAAAATTGAAAGATAAAGGATATTTCATATAAAAAGAGTATTTGTAAAGTGTAGATGTGATATTAAGGGAATGCAAGAGGAAAACTGCCAGTTACTTGTCACTGTTCCCCACTGCCCAAGCAAAAATCGCCCAGAGAGTTGTAGAAGTGCTGATAGAATATAAACAGGGCATACTCCGGGACCAAGACTTAGGACAGGGGCATAGGGAAGGCATAGCAAGCAGATACAACAATGCACGAAGGCCTGAAAGAGGTAATACTGTGTACCTCATTAAAACAGGGAAAGAAACCAGGTGTTGATGGCTGATGCCTATAATCCTAGCTCCTCAGGAGACTGAGATCTGAAGATCATAATTCAAAGGCAGCCCAGATAGGAAAGTCCGTAAGACTATTCTACAATTAACTACCAAAGAAAGTGGAACTGTGGCTTAAGTTGGTAGAAGGCTAGCCTTGAGCACAAAAGTACAAGAACAGCATTCAAGCCCTGGGTTTCCCAAGATCCCCTTCTACCCTTGCCAACACACACACACACACACATACACACACACACACACACACACACACACACACACACACAAAGTGAAAGAGACTTAGTAAGTTCAAACACAGGGTATACTTTAAAATGATGTGTGGTGCATGAGAAAATCTACATCATATGCAGGTAGAGGAATGAAGGCTAGAGTCATTATCTATTGTAGGATCATTTCTAATTAAGACAATACATTTTTCCCAAGCAATAGAATTGAGCACAGGAAATAGCAAGAATCTGTTTATGATTTTGAAATCTCACTTGGGAGACAGTATGGAGTATAAATATGAGGGGAAAAAAGCAAAAAGTTAAAGAGTCCATTTATGCAGCTATTTAAATACACTCAGGAATGATGCTGACATACTGAGAAATAGGTCAAGATGATGGAGAGCAATTGATGTGAGTACACATTTAACTTACATACTTTCAAATACATATGCTCAACCAGGAGATAAAGAGGAAGTAGGAGAGGAATGAGGGGAGAGAAATAGAAAATGAGAAAGAATCCTAGGGAGGGAAATTAAAAAGAGGGGGAGGGAGTGCAAAAGGGAGGAAAAATGGAAGGGAGAAAGGGAAGGAGGAAGAGGGAGATGTAGAAAGAGAAATAAGAACAGATTAAAGAAAACAGTTTTAATACTTGGCAAATTTAACTACCATTTCAAGTGATACATATTTATACTACAAAGTGTGAGGTGAGTTGAGTATAAATCAATTTTCGTCATTAATTTATTCTTAGCTTATTCACTTGTATGATTTATAGTTTTTGTTATTTGTTATCTCTGCCTTTTGTACTAAGCTTAGAACTTAACACCTTTGAGCAGGAAAAAGGTTGAATAGTTTGGACTGATGCATGGTGTAAAGTATAATGAATAAGGAAAAGTTATAAACAAAGTGTGATTTTGGATCACATGAGATGTAATGATCGCATGAGATGTAATCATACTCTTGAATATGAGAGGGGATACCAAGGGAGGATATATTTGAAGTGGAGAAATGTGAAGGCCTCGGCATGAAGAAATCAGGGCTTGTCTTGATCTCAGACATAGAAGGCTTAGGTTACATTTGACTAGATGTGCACATTGGTAAGACAATGAGCAAGAGCTCATTATGTCAAACACATATACAGCAAACTGTTCATATTGTATGCATGTCAATAATATATTATGCACATGTATGCAGCATGTTTTATGTGTGCATCGTGGCAATATAAAGCCCTAGCCAGGCCCCCCAGTGCAGTTAATTTGACAGAAGCATTCAGTTGTTTTGGAGATATTCTAATTTTAAGAAAGTGGATTAAAAAAGTATTTTCCAATATATCTGGAAAACAAGAATAGCTCTTGGTGACACCTACTATTTGTAAGTTTTATGTCCTGGAATATGTAGAGGTATCCAAATTCAGGAACAGAATATTTTGCTCACCTGTCCTTCTTTTAGTAGTGTTGGTACTGAGAAACTTATGTTGAGGATGTTTTCTTCTTTCTTTAAATACATCTCCTTTAACTATGTTTAGCGACACAGTATTCATTAATGGTATACCTAATTGTTTTTAACATAAAAAGTAAGCAGTGATATAATTCTTGTTAGACATGAAGGGTATATGAGGAAGCATTCCGGATGCACTAGAATATGATTATCAAGCACCACGTGGCTTGAGAACAACATTCTATATGTCATTGGAATCACAGTCTCTGTGGGGGATGTGTTTATATTCTGAACAATGTTGCAATATTCCCAGTTTTCAGCAAATTTGGTCAGTGGGAGGCTTCCAATATTTATCTGTCCAGATAGGCAAATGAAAAGCCCAGCTCCCCAGTGGTACCATGAATAAATCTGTTTCCTGAACACTGAAAAGTTCACTGCTTATCAAATGCTCCTCAGTTAAAGCTGGAGAACATCCTGGAGATATTGGTTTACCTTTTGACAGTGTACTTCCCACAATAGCTGATCAGTGTAGGGCATGGGCATTTGTGCATGTACCTAGGTAGTCAATACCCTGTACCGAATTCACAGATACCAGTAATCTACAGTGATTTTGACCTGTTGGCGGAACATAAAGCAAGTAGCAGATATTTAGTGATTTGTCTTCTGAGAAATGTATGAAATGGATAGTCTTTCAGGAATCTCACTATTGACTAAATCACAAGTTGGTGATTATCTACTGTGCTCCTCTGAGATTTCAAGACATAAGCATATTTCACTACATTAAGCTTAAATTTCTTTATTATTGTAAAATGTTACCCTACATAGTGTTTTGTACACCTCATTGCTACAATAGGTCACTATATTGAAAAGAAAGTTTACAACTTTAGTGGGTTGGGAGGGGGGGTAGTTGTGGAAGTGGGAGGGAAGGGATGGGAGGTGGAAAACAAAGGAAGAGGCAACAATACTCAACAGGAAATGTACTCATTCCCTTGCTCATGTAACTGTAACCCCTCTGTACAATATTTTTACAATAAAAAAGGTACAAAAATTAAAATAAAAATGTTACCCTATAGTACATATCATCAAAGAAGAAAACATCTTTGTTTCCAGACCACAGCGAAGATTACTTTTTTGTTAAAAGTATTTCACATATTAACAAAATGAGATTTGCAAGGATTAATCATAAAAATAATTTTTAATATATTTTGTGCTAGATTTTCAATGATAAATATTAGAAGAAAAAAACAGTTGGAAAACAATTTAAAATAGTTTTAGTCTTGAAAAAATGAACTTGAAGACATATTTAACAAATGCAACAGTTGCAAGGACAGGGAAATGAAAAAGAAAGAAATGAACCTAGCTAAATGAATACAAATAAAACTATGTGGAATAAAGCCCTAGCTGGTCTAATATACATTGTCTGCCTGGTATAAAGTGACATACTATATGTACATTGTGACTTGTTACTCAACTAGAAATAAGTGTAATAGCTGATATAACACTTTTGTAACTCTCAAATTAAAAGCAAATTTGATTTAAGCTTTCAATTGAAATCTTTAGATTATCAAGAGGAAGATTTCCCATACTCTTTAAGGCATGTTCCTTCATGAAGAGGAAGTTTTGAAACTCAGCAGGAAAGGAAGTTCACCAAAGTATATGAGTATTCATCAAATCACATTTTCATAAAACTACTGGTTTCTGCAACTTCAAAATGGATATTTGTTCAAATCATTATCTATAAAGTAGCAGTGGAGTTTTTTAATCTTTTCAAATATTCAAAGAGACAAATATTTGATTATATCTATCAATCTACCAGGCAAGCATTTAAAACCACTGTAGGTAAGAAATTTATCTTTATAGCATTATTTCCTAAGATGATCTTTCACAGTATATTTACATGGTATAGAGTAGACAACTGGCCAAATTTATTAAATAACCTAATACAGTCTTGGTTTTACATTGTTTTGTTACTTTCCTTCCACAAATATTTTCCACATAGGTACATTTTGTAGTTCTATGACAAAATACCCAACATGAGATAATATTAACAAAAACAAAATATATTTCTCCACAGTGCTGAAGACTAGAAAAGCCTGAATTAGGTATCAGTAACTGTGGTTCTGCAAGGATTATGTCTGCTGGAAAAGAGAAATTCTGGATCCTTACCTGTGTCTAACACCTTCCACTAAGATTTTTGTTACTGTTTTGAAAACATTTTATTATTGCTATTTTTTTAATTAGTTGCACAAAGGAGTTGCCATTTAGCCAAGCGGTTTATGAATGTGATGCATCTTGATAAATGGCATCCCTTTCCATCTTCTATTCACCCCTTCTCTTACTCTTCTTAATTTTCTTTAGGATATGCCTGGAATTCGTACCTGCATTTTGCTCTGTTCTCCTCTTCATTCTGGGTACTTTTCCCCTTGACCACACCCTATTGCAGCCCTTTTGAGTACCTGCTTTCTGGTGTTTCATTTTGCTAAACTTTGATTTTTACTTTGAAAGGAATTACACTATTTGGAATCTGCCTTGAATCTACCATATTTCCATTAATACATTTGTATACACTTTCATATCACCCAATTTAAGACTTTTCATAAGAGCATCCTAACACTGAAAAGAGCCTCTGACTTAATCTGAATACAATTTTACTGCTACTGCAGTAACTATTACATTTTAACACCTGAATTTTGGAGAAGACACATGGAAACCACAATAACTTTACAATACGTTGAGACAATACATGTTATTTGTGTCATTAATGGTTGTTCTCTTTGTCATACATTAAAAATACAACAGGGTATAAAGCAAGTCACCAATAGTTTCTCTCCTCTGAGAAAGTAGACCTATATAGATTGTTGTCCACCCTTTTCATTTTAAATACAACTTTAAAATAGTGTTACTTTACAGTTTTAAAATGTGGAGAATGGTGTGTCATTGATCAAGTTTCATTCTACCCATGCATTGATATGTTAAATTGATACTCATTTAACTACTTATAAATAATTTAAATAAAACTTAACATTAGTAACTTTGTGATATGAACATTTAAGTCAGATTGAATATCTTAACTTTAAGACAAAAGTAGGTAAAATTAGAGAGGACACATGGAAACCCCACCTAGTTAAATCCACATTGAATCGGCATTTACTCTATTATTAGCCATTATATATTCAAATAAGCGCATTTATTTTTAATGTGTAAAAATTTTATCTATGAAATATTAGGAGGTTTGGTAAGAAATCTAGTCTTCAGCAGTTTTTTTTACAATTATTTCAATATAACCCTGTCCAACTCAGGTATATGCATCAAGTCATAGTTGCTTAGTTGTGAGGCTATGTAATTAATTCATCCTCAGCTTTCTTTGCTTTATAGAGATAGAGAGATAGAAATAGAGATATAGATGAAGAGAAAAATAGAAAGACTGAGGGAGAGAGAGAACATTAGACCTAAGCTACAGAGAGGTAGGTAGCCATTCTAATTTAATTCTGCCTGTGGATATATAGTTGCTGTATAAGAACTCTAGAGCTATGAGGCAATAGGTATATTGATTCAATACCATCAATACTACGATCCTCTTTGTTTTATTTTAAGGTTCTCAATTTTTTGTGCAAATACCATATAGAGGGGTTATAATTACATGGGCAAGATAATGAGTACATTTCTTATCAAGCATTGTTGCCTCCTCCTTTGTTTCCCCTTCCCATCCCTTCCCATTCCCATTGCCCCCCACCCCCGCACCTCCGGCCAAAGTTGTAAGGTTCGTTTTTTGACATGATGACTTGTACATCTCATTGTTGCAATGGGTCCACCTGTATCCCTCTTTAAACGAATTTGTTTTTTCCCTTCCTCTCCACAAATTATACCAACATCAAATACAGTGAAAAACAGAGGTTATACTGTGGGGGAGGTACATACAAGCAACAAAGAAATCATCTCATAAATATGTTAGAAACAATCACATGAAAGAAAAAAAACATTTGAATACATATCTTGGAGTTCATTTCACCTAACATCAACTTATCTGACCTTTTCTGCTTGACTCAGACATATACTAGTTATTGCAATTAAGGGAAACCATGGGACTTACGTTTCTTTGGGCCTGGCTTACTTCACTTAATATAATTTTTCCCAAGTCTTTCCATTTCCTAACAAATGAGCAATGTCATTCTTTCTAATGGAGGCATAGAATTCCATTTTGTATATATACCACCTGGAGATCCTCAATTTTTTTCACTGTGTTTCCAGAAAAAAAATATGTCCAATATTCAGTGTCAGGAATGGTATATAGTACCCATATCAAAATCTTCATATTTTAGAGAATGTTATGTTACAATTATTAATAAAAAATTTCTGGCATAATATTATACAGTAGCTGGGTGATGGTGCTTAATGCTTATAATCCTTAGTACTCAGAAGGCTGAGATCTGAGGATTGTGATTTGAAACCAGCCCAGGTAAGAAAATCAATGAGGCTCTTATCTCCAATAAACTACCAAGACAAAGCTGGAAGTGGCGCTGTGGCTCAAGTGTTGGAGCATTAAGCACTTGAGCACTAAGAGGCTCATGGACAGCTCCCAGACCCTCAATTCAAGCCCCAGGAACTGAAAAAAAATTACTCAGCAAGATGAATATTGATGAAGGTAATACACTGTATATTTCAAGAATCAATAAGAAAAGATTTTGAATTTTTCTTCATGAAGAGTTAATTTTGAGGAGACAAAAATGTCCTGATACACACACACACACACACACACATATTGTCTGATTGAAACATTATACAATATATACCTGTATTCAAGTAACATGAAAATTCAATAATATGTACAATTTTTCTGTTCTTTTTTTAAGGTTTGCAATAAAAGTAATTTAAAATTATGTGTCAAAAGTCTTGTCAACATTTACCCTATACACTTAATGGAATTGTGTCACATCTTTTGTGGTTCCAGTTTTTTCCTGCGACCCTCTTGTTTTTAATTTCCTACCAAGTTAATGGCTCATGGAACAGTAATATATTTTTAATACAAGTTAATATCGTCAACAGCCAGTTCACTTGCTTGAAGTCCTGTTGTACTAATAATAGTGAGAACTCCTTTAGAGTGTGACAAAAGTAATTAAAAAATTAAAATGTATTTCTGGATAAGAGCTTATCATAAGATATCCAAACTTGTTGATAAACTGATTATTTCTGTGTACTAAATTGGTGATTTTCAAATGCTGAATAACCAAAAGTGAATTCTTTTTTTATTATGTAAGAGATATCTATATTTTATTATCATATGGAAAGAAATATGTACTTGCTCTATAAAAGTAACTAAACATATAGAAAAATGGTGAAAAGAATATATAGTGCACTTAGAACTTTTTATTAAGTAATTTTTATTTCCTGTTGCACATTGCTATGAGGTTTGGCAAATAACTGGGTTTGCAGAGGTGTTTGATTATCCATTCAATAAATGAAGATATAAGAATAATATATGAGCATCAATTATAAATCTACACCCAAGCAATTTGAAATGAACTAAAGAGCAATGTTTATAATACTACTAAATATGGAATACCTAAGTATAAAAAACTATATATGTGATTGCTATGCTGAAAACTGAATAGAGAAATTTATACTGCAATAAATGTAGATGCATCATATGCCTACATTGCAAAGGTTTAATTTTCCCCATTTAAATTTCAGTTTAATTATCACAATAAGCAGTAAAATTATGCATATATTGACAAATTGCAAAATCAATATTGAAAGGAAAAATACTTGCAATAGCTGAAAAATTGAAAAAGATGATAGTTGAGCAACGCAGGCTAATATTTTTAGATTTACTATAAGGCTGATATAAACAAGAGAGTTTAACATCACAGAAAGAATAGCTATAAAGATGGATTAATGGAGGCAAATAAATTTATTGGTAGATATGTACATATATATTAGATAGGTGATGGTAGACAGAAGAATAGATGATACATAGACAATAGAAGATGAAACACGAAATAAATGTAGAAATAGACTTCCCCCAATTTTTAATGCAGTGAATTTGGAGAATGTCATAGACACATAGTGTTTTGAATAAGCTGATCTGAAATAATTACACATATGAAAGAAGGAGCCTTTACTGGTACCTAATACATAAAAATAAATCATGGACTAAATATAAAATGTAAAATGATAGCTTCAAGGAGATGGGAAAATGTGTGACTATGCACCATAGTTGTTAGATGAAAGTACGAAAATATGTTCATAAAAGTAGAAAACAGTTTCCAGCTGCGGGTGGTACACACATATAATCTTAGCTACTGAGGAGGCTTAGCTCAGGCAGAAATGTCCATGATACTCTTATCTCCAACTAAGCACCAAAACAACAACAACAACAATAAGTAAAAAAACCAAAATGACCACCAAAAAAACCCTACAAGTTGAGCTGGAGGTAACTGGCAGAATGCTAGCCTTGATCCCAGGTAGGCCCTGAGTTCAAGCCCCAAGACAGTCACAAAATAAGAAAAGAAAATGATCTCATCCAAATAAAAATATTCTAGAGACACTGTTTGGAATGCAAAATCAGTCCATGGACTAGAAGAAGGTGTATGTTGAGTGTTAATCTGACAATGAACTTGTGTCCTAAATTGAGATATGACAATAAAAATATAAATAAAATTATGTTGAAAGCGAAATAAACTCCAAGACATGGACACAAGAGGCTTTTCTTTGTTGTTGTTCTCAATGTCCTACGTGATTTCTTTTTTCTTGTTTTTTGCCCCTATGGTTTATCCCCTGTTGTCATTGTATTCAATTTTGGTCCCCTGGGCATTGTATATATGTTTATCTAAACTAGGGAAGGGAAGAGGACAAAATGGTGAGACAAAGGACAAAAGGGGAACCCATGCAACAGTGATATTCATAAGACAATATGTTGGAAATGATCTGTACAACTTGGGAGGTACAATGAGGAGAGGGAAAGAAGGAGAAAAATGAGGGGAGGGGTAATAAGTTAGACAAGAAATGCAATCACTACCTTACTAATGTAATTGTAACCTCTCTGTACATCACCTTGACAATACAAAAAAAGAAAAGTATGAAAGGAGCGTTAAACAGTTTATCAAATAAGGTATATAGGTAACAAAATAACACATAGAATGGTGGTTGATGTTTAAAATTGTTAGAACAATATAAATTAAAAGTATGAAGTGATACCTTACACACCTAGTAAACAATCTGGCAATAAAATGTTCTAGTAAGAGTGCACAAAACCTAAAATTCTGATAATTGCAATTAGAAGTTCAAGAATTCTTTTGTATATCCATTTGGATATTCTATAAGGTCTCTGAAAACAGAAATCATCTTATATTTCCCTTCAGATGTTTATTTACTTTTCCTATTGACTGCTAAGATTTTCAACATAATCACAGTGGTGATTATTCTGGTGTTTTTCTTTGTTTTCTTTTTAAATTTTTAAAATTCAATTTTATAACAAATTGTTGTATAGAGGAGTTACAGTTACATACATAAGGTAGTGCGTATATTTCCTGTCAAACTTGTTACCCCCTCCCTCATTTTTCTCCCACTTTCCCTTCTTCCAATCCTTCCCTACCAGGTTATATAGTTCATTTCCAACATATTGTCTTGTGAGTATTGCTGTTGCATTGGTTTTTCTTATTATCAATTCTAGTGATAATGGATGCAGTTTTTCAGTTTTGTTTTGTAAACATCTTGAGTTTTCTACAGATATCTTCAGAAATTAAGGATACTCATTTTTATTTTTGATTTCCTAAGTTATCATGAGTGTATATTAACTTAGGCAAAGGATTTCTTCCATTTGCATTGAGTTGATCATATGACTTTTTTTCCTCCTTAGTTGTAAATTTTAGTGGTGATTTTGAGTGATGAATTAGCCTTTTATTCACAGAGGAACTTAATTTGTCATGATAGATAGATAGATAGATAGATAGATAGATAGATGATTGATGGATAGAGTGGTAGCTGTTAGAGAATATTAGTTTGTATGATTACTTAAGAATATTTCCTAAATTATCTAAAAATTTCTTTTGTATCCATGTATTATTTATAATTATTTTGTTTCATAATTAATTTGCAAAGAGGTTAGAGAGTTTATGTTTTATTTCCCATATTAGCTACTTATTAAATTATGTCATAAAACACATTTTATATAATATATTGTCTTAATTTTGTTGTTTCATTTTATGGAACAAATTAGTCACAACTTTTTAATGATCACATGTACTTAGAATTCTGGAGTTGTGTTGAATGATCTGAAATATTAATTCAAGTTAGTGGATAGTGTTGCTTAAATCTCTTATAATCTTACTAATTTTGTGTTTCATTATGTTCTAATTATTATTCAGTTTAACATTTTTTGGAAATGTGATGTACAGAGGAGTCACAGTTACATATGTAAGGTAATGAGTACATTTTTTTTTGAACATTACCCCCTCCCTCATTTTCTCCCACCTTCCCCTCAGTTGTAAAGTTCATTTCCAACATAGTGTCTAATGAATATCACTGTTATATTGGCTCACCCTTTTTCCCATTATTTCTGTGATTTCCCTTTCCTTTCCCAAATCAGATAATTGTATATACAAGACAAAGAGTATAGAAATAAAAAACAATGGCAACAGTGAACAAACAAAAGGGGGTAAAGAAAGAAAATAGACATAACTGTGAACAGTTCAAAAGAAGAAAACCTCTTGTTTCCATTTCTCGGAGTTCATTTTGATAAGCATCATTTAATATGGTCATATTCACATAGCTATCCAGCCCTTGTGATCCTCTCCTAAGAATATCCTCTTTTATTCTCATTGTGCAATGCTTACAGTGTTGTTTAATTAATCATGTCCTAGTGTAACTATTTGTCTTCTACTATCAATTGGATTAACTTGTAGATTTATAGACATATGCTAGTTATTGCAAATGAGGGAAGACATGCAGCCTATGTTTCTTTGGGTCTGGCTTACTTCACTTAATATAATTTTTTCAAAGTGTTTCCATTTCCTTATGAATGGGGCATCGTCATTCTTTCTGATGGACATATAGAATTCCATTGTGTGTGTGTGTGTGTGTGTGTGTGTGTGTGTGTACCATATTTTCTTGATCCATTCATCCTCTGAAGAAATAATGGGTATACATATGTGGAAAACGGGAGTTAGGTCCTTATATATCACTCTGCACCAGAGTCAATGCTAAATGGATCAAAGACATTTAGGTAAAAGCAGATAACCTGAAAATACTACAAGAAGGAACAGGGGAAACACTAGGGCTTCTTGGCACAGGTCGAAACTTCCTAGGATCCAGAAACACAACAAATCCAAGAAAGGCTGGATATATGGGATTGAATTGACCTAAGGAGTTTCTGCATGGCAAAGAACATAGATAGCAGGATAAATAGAAAGCCCACAACTTGTGAGATCTTTACTAGCTATAAATCAGAGAAGATCCTCATAGTTAAAATATACTTAAAACTCAAAAAATTGAATTAAAAGAAACAAAGCCTCAAAGAAACAACAACCCCATCAATAAGTGGGCTGAAGTCTTAGAGACTTCTCCAAAGAAAAGATAAGAGTGACCAATAGACTCATGAAGAAATGTTCAACATCTCGGGCTGTAAAAGAAATGCAGATCATAATAACATTGAAATTCCACCTCACCACAGATGCTTGTGCCAATATGGCCAAAAGGGAAGGCTACTGCACTGTTGGTGGAAATGTATATGTGTTCAACCACTCTGGAAAGCAGTATGGAAGTTCCTCAAAAGGCTAAGCATAGAGTTTATAATAATTATTGAAAAGGAAATGTTCAAAGATTTATGAATATCAATTATTTAAATTCTATATTTCCCCCTTATTTTGATGCTTTGCAATTGAAAGTTCACATACACTCTGTGTTTACTAAGTGAAATGCTCTTTCAATCATTTTATAATATCCCTCCTTTTTGCTGTAAAGTCTGTGCTATGTGATATGAACATAATCATATCAACATTTTGAAACCATGTGTTATCTGGTCTATAGGACTTTGATTATTTCATTTTCTAATAGTTTTTGGTCTCCTGTAGAGCTAAAGACCCACTTCTCTATGGCTTACTTGCTGTTTATATTGTTTGACATTCTACATTATTATTCTTATTTCTAATATTGCATTGTTCTTTTTTTAAAAAAAGTTTCCAATATTCTGCCAAGAAATTTGACCTTCCTATTTATTGCAAGAGTGTTCATCTTTACCTCATGGAACATAATTTTTATGGATCTGATAAAGTCTTTGGCTAATAATTTCAATATCTGGGTCATTTCTGAGTTGGCTTAGCATCTGCTAATTATCTTTCTCCTTGAAAATTTGCCATATTTCTTTTCCTCTGTATGTTGACCAAGTTTAAACTACTCTCTAGCTATGCATAATTTTCAGTCTGAGGCATTTTCACAGTTTTAAAGCCTTTATGGAATGTTGGTTTTGTTTTTCTTTTCAGGCCATCAAATTATTTAGGTTTAGTCTGTAATTTCTTCCTTGTTTTTTTGTTATTCCTATATCATTCAATATTAGTTCAATTTTACAAAGCTCCTAGCTGCTTTGGGTCTTTCTAATGTGTCTACAGTCAGGCATAAAGTCCTTTAGCCTAGTTATCTTCATGAAAATGTCTACTAGAGGACAACTTTCCCAGTTTGTCTCTGGTATTAACTTTGCGATCACTGGCTCCCAAGGCTGCCTTTTTCCTAGCACTCTGCCTGAGATATATGTATCTTCCTCACATAGGCTGGGAAGAGAGGAAATAATAGAGATTTCTCACTCACTGTCTTGGACTTTTACAGATTTCCTTTTTAGTATCCCTGTAAATAAATGCTCCCACCAGGGTTTTATGTGCATGTGCACAACTGATGTCAGGGCAAGTGTGGCTCTGTCTCTGAAACTATCTGAATCTACCCTCATTTATAGGCCAGGAAAAATAACAGAGAGAAAAGACAAGACAAGCTAGCAGATCCCTCATATACTCTTGGCATGAGGAAGCTCCTTTTCCAAGCCAGAACTAGAGTGACACCATTATATTATAAGCACATCAGTATTGCCAAACAACTACTACTATTACTGTGACTAGAAAAAGGAAGGAAGAGGAGGGAGATAAAGAGCAACAGAAGGAGAAAGAGGAGAAAACAGAATGAAGAGAAAGAATAGGAAGAAAATGAAGAAGAGAAGGAAATGGATTAAGAGAAGAAACCTGGTTCTTAAGGTGCATTCATTCAAGCTTGCTTCCTATTTTCATTCTGCCTATTCGTTTTTTGGAATCCTATGGGAATAGCTTTTGTTATTTTGTCCAAAACTTTTTAGATCCACAAATGGGAAGGACAAGATATCCTGGAAATCTATCTTGACTGCCACCAGAAAGTCTCTCTCTCTCTGTCTTTGTCTCTGTCTCTCTTTCTTTCCTCCTCTCATTGTCTCCTCTCTCACTGTCTTCTCTCTCCTCTATTTTTCTCTATCTGACACACACATGTATAAACACACCACATAATTTGGAACTTATATCAGTAAACACTGATCTTTGTGTGGTTTATATCTTGCCTTCTACTTGGACATTCATATTGTACAATTTTTTAACTATTAAACACTGTGAAGAATATAGTTGTCTACATACTTTTAACAGACAACATCCATGTAAGTCAACTTTCTGGTTATTTCCATAAGTTTAGTGTGTGATTTTTGGTAGCATTATTTGAAATGCTGAAAATACAACTGAAATGCTTATTACCACTTTGCAATGTCCACTGGAATTTTGCTTACTTTTTTCATTATAGAAAGCAGAAGAAAAAACAATAACAAAAATAACAATTTGATTTCTTAGAGGGAAAATAATAGGAAGAGAGGAGTTTATTTTGGTAAAGGAATGGGCCCATTTAACTCATGATCAGAGTATTAAAATGTATGAAGATCATATGCATTTAAAATTGACCAAGGCTCTTCAACATACCACATCTGTTTATAAGAATCTCAAAACATCTGGAACTGAGAATATGGCTCATGTGGTAGCATGCTAGCCTTGAGCAAAAAGAAGCTCAAGAGCAGTGCCCAGGCCCTGAGTTCAAGCCCCAGGACAGGCAAAATAAAATCTCAAAACATCATCATCATCATCAAGAACAACAACAACAACAAAATGACCAACAATAAATATTCAGAACATCTCATAGAAGAAAAATGTAAAACACTTGAAAGTTTTCTTGGGGAATAGAAAAAACATTATCAAGGAATCTCTCTGTCTAGGGAAAGTTAACAGTCATTATACTTGTGGGATGAGATTTCAAAACGATTTTTGCTTTTGGGGACAGTTCAGATTTTCCAGTTCTTTCCAATGGGAACAGCATTGGTTGCTGGGATCAACTCTGGCCGTTCAGGGTAATAAGACATATGGGAGGAAAGCAGAGTGAATTTGAATCACAGGTGGAAAATAACACGGGACTCTGGCCGACACTGGTGGGATGTGGTCTGCGGAGAGCTGGATTCGCCCATTAAAAGTTACAGTTTAGATGATCTCACCCCATTACAGTAATGGTACAGATTATTAGATGGATGATTTCCTTTTTATTGCTGAGCTCGTCTCACCTGATCCCGGGATTTTTCTTTTTATTGTATTTATATTTCTGAAGATTCAGAAGGAAGACCGAAATAACTGGCTCTGCGGATAACTGACCTAATCTTGGGTTATATTCATACATAGCTTTACCTGGAATTCCACTGAGCAATGTGCCAAAGTATGACTTATATGCGGGAAAGAGAACAATTGAACAAACGTGGCAATGTAGCCTGAGGCTTAAATTAAATCTGGACAGAGTCAAGATTGACGGAGGCAGTTGGAGCTGCGCGGAGTGTCTGTCTGCAGTGGGTCAGGAGAGCTGGGAATTAGAGAATTCTAAATGATGTGTGAAGGGCGAGCAGAGGAAGCCCAAACCAGAAAAATAAAATTTCTACCTCAGTTTGGTGTGGAAACATTAGCGAACTGGCTTTAGGCTTGTCCAATTCAGCAAATAAAAATACAAGATAGGAGCCGGGTGCTGGTGGCTCACGCCTGTAATCCTAGGTACTCAGAAGGCTTTAGAGCTGAGGATTGTGGTTTGAAGCTATCCCAGGCAGGGAAGTCTATGAGATTCTTATCTCTCACAAACTACTCAAAAAAGAAGTGGCTCTGTGGTTCAAGTGGTAGAGCACCCGCCTTGAGCATAAGAAGCTCAGCCCAAGAGTTCAAGTCCATGACTGGCAAAAAAAAAAAAAACACAATATCAAGATAGGCAGGCTTTGATGGAAAGTGACAAAGCATCCAACAATGTTTTAGTATAAATATGTCTCAATGAAACAAACATATGTGAATAGAGTATTTGTTATGCATCCAACCTTCAAAGTTCATTTTGAGTATTATATATGATATCCATACTCACACCCAAATCTGACTTCTCTATGAATTAATGAATTTGTGGTGCATAATCTGAGATGGGCTAGCAGACCCAGAATCCCTGATCATTTTCAGATTTCCACGGAAGGATTCAGTAAAATTACAAAATTTGAATTTCTCTTAGAAAACCATCAAATATGATTTTCATATATAATATAACTTTTTATTATATATCTCAGCATGACTTAACCTTGTCTCTAAAAAATTATTCTGTCTGTCTGTTTGTCTGTCTTTCTCTCTTTGTGCTTGTACTTCAGCTCAAACTAAGGTCTTCAACTTTCACTAGGCATTTTTTTCCCCTCAAGGCTGTAGCTCTACCACTTTAGCCAAATTCACTTCTGGCTTTTGCTGGTTAATTGGACAGAAGAGTTTCAAGAGCTTTTCTGCCTGGGCTGACCTGGAATCATGAGCCTCAGATCTCAAACTTTTGAGTGGCTAAGATTTCAGACATGAGCCCTCAGTATCTGGCTAAAACTATTCTTAAAAAATAATAACATGCCCACTGATCTGAGTTTTCTTCCTTTGTGTATCTCATCAACGTACTAAGTTGTATAATAGAACAGGAGTTGAATATTAATGAATATACAAACATTAATGTCCTCTGTATTATACATAGTTAGATATATACATAAACATGCAAAGGAAAAAAAGGTAGTTTTTTCCCTCTATGTTGCCTCTTTGTTTTCTTTTCCTTTTGTCTTTTTTTTAAATCTAACTTTGGGAGAATAATTGGGGGCACAGAAGTGGTGGGAGGAAGGGGTTACAAACACAGCAGCGATACTTACTAGACACTATGATGAAAATGAACTATGCAACTTCTAAATGGAAATAGGAGGAAAAACTGGGAGAGAACAAGGGAAGGGGTGACCCATGCAATAACAATAAAGAATTTTTTAAAAAAGAAATGTCTTATATACAATACACATATACATAGTGAGATATATAGATATGTATATAAACACACATGTATCTACACTTATGCATATATACATATACATTTATAGTTACATTATGTATACATATTACATATATACATCTAATCATATTTACATATATCCATGAATAGTTATGTTTATATATTTTGTATAGTTAATATACTTATACATACATGCATATATATGTATTTATATGTACAGTTATACATATAGTTATATAAATATTATCATGTATGATATATACTTTCAAGATTATTAGATAATTGAGTGTGCTTATAACTATTTCTCTTTGATCTATCTGTTAAGTTGATCCCACTGAATAAGGTGTCCAGATAATTTCCATAGTTCTTTATAATATTTTCTGTACTCAGTGCTGATGTTACTTTGATTCTCTTATGCATAGGAATTCATGCCTCTATAGTCATGTGTGAAATAACTTTGTACCACTTCATGATGAGACAACCTCCAGTCTTCACTAATGAGCTTTGACAAGTTCATGTAAGTGATAATATAGAGTTTCAGCGTGACTGAATTCTTGGATGAAAAGAAATTATAATGACTAATCAAAAAAAAACCATACCTATGGAATAAGCCACCAGTAGTAGACAGGAAACACTGTTAAAGCTGTGGCTTCCAAACCTGCATTGCCAGGAAGGGATTACTCCAGATTTGTATACTTTACCTTCTAATCTCTGAATGCAGTGAATGGCACAGAAAGGTGAAACTATCCAGCATTCCTAGGATATTACATAGAACGGCCTCTGCCACCCACTCTAACTGCTCCATTGAAAGGACATGAATTCTCCCTGGTAGCTCAGTCTCTGCTTATTGATGATGATATTACTTATCAGCTTTGGCTGTAATAAGCTCCTTTATTGACTTTTCTGCCTTGTCATTTCTTCCGCCAGCATCTTGTCACAGGAGCCAAAGCTGAGGCTCAGTTTGCCTTTGCTTTATTGGCTTATTGATAGTTGTATCCATCTTCCTCAAGGCGGTGACAGCCTGGCTTTTGACTCCTCTGCCTCCCTGAGGTTTTATAGCTTACAGGCTGGCTGCCTGAAGTTCCTGGGATAGGATGTAAGCCACTCCTTTCTAAGACATAGAGGGATGCTGCAAATTCATTATTACTTAAATAGGAGCGCTTGTCTGCAAATATTAAGAAGCAAGAGGGAATTAATATTTGATCTAGCAATGGTGACAAAGTGCTCCAGACTATTTTTCCAGGTGCTCACTGAGAGAGCACTCTTATTGTTGAAGTGACAGAGCCAGGTTTATCCCCAGGCATCTCAACAGAGCCAAGTCATCATGGGGGTGTGAACTAATTCCTTTTCACTTTGTCCAACAGCAAAACCCTGTCAGAGGAGTTCTGATAACAAGGTTCTTTGGTACTGCAGACAGAAAGAAACAAAACAAAGCAAAACACTGATTCCATGTAAAACTCATTGAGTTTTCAAGACAGACTAGTAATAACTTGATTTTTTTTTCAAATCTAGGATAAATGTTTATTGCGGTGGCATCTGGGAGAATCATTTTACTTGTAACATGAATATGTTTGATTTGCAACTGTCCTCCCCAAAATGATGCAGCGTGATGTAATGGGAGGTTTTATGGGAGAAGCAAACATGGATTATGTAATGGGAAGGCATTCAGGAGCCATGCTGTTAGACATGATTAAGTATACATTCTTATCCCATCTTTGCTAGACCTTTGCACCAGCATCATCTGGGCAACATCTGTAGTAATAAATTAAAGAGCTATACCTAAGGCAACCTGAAGCCTAGTTTAAAAAAAAACCCTACTTCTACGACTTAAATTGCTCACTCTAGGAATTTTTAGTGTTCAGTAGACAAGCATCACATCCACTTCTTCAACCATATTCTTTCTTTCTGAAGAACTAAAATGCCTCCTAGGAAGGCAGGGAGATGTTGAAAAGATGAGAACAAAAGCTTTTACTGAAGCTACTATGACTATTATATGATGATAACCTTTTAATTCTCATGTAAATCTAAAATTTCCATAAACTCCCAGATTGCTTTTTAGCATCAGATCAAGAAGCTGAAGTTGTCGTAAAGAAGGGGCTTGAGTAGATGTAGACAGAAAATAAGGTATACTCGCACTGAATATTCTCTCCCTACAAAACTCAGTCTTGTGGGTGCCGCGTGTCTTTTTCTTTTTCTGCATGTAAATTTTTTATGTTGATTCTCTGTGTTGGAAGAAAAACAAACTCGAGATAGTTTAGGCAGACTGCGTGATGTCTGGGAAGAACTATAAATAAAAACTTTAAACTCCTTTCCTACTTCAGAATTTGGAAACAGTACAAATAAAATGCAATTAAGGGAAACTCCTAAAATATGAGTAGAGAAATTTTTGTTTTTGAAAGCAAAAACATGGCACTATGAAGTTAATTTCAACCCATTGCCCATGGGTTTATTAAAACGAAAACATCCCATACTCAACTCATCCTTTGTGGGTCTTTCTATCATAGATTTATTTGTTGTTGCTATTCTTTTCTTATTATTAAGTTTAATATTCTGTGTTCAAGTGTTCCTATTTACAAAGCAAACAGTTATGATTTATTTGACATTTTGTTTTTGTATTTTCCAGTAAGTGGAAAATGGGAAGGTTTTTAATAGTTTAATGTGCAGAACTAAACAATGCAATGCTTTATGTGAGTGTCATAATGTCCACACAACCAGAAACTCATCATTATGTGTTCCACAGTCACTTAAAGGCAAGAAGAGGAAGTTCAGAAAACAAATAGAAGTGAGTGATAGGGCTTCCACAAAGCACTGATAAACTATAAGGGAGAGAACCACTGCGCCACGAAGTGGTTAACAAAGGACACAGAAAAGGAAAGCAGGAGGCCATGGATAGAGTAAGCTGTGTGCTGACACCTACAACAATTAGTACAACCTTTTAGACATGTATATAACTTCACATAGTGACCTCATTTCTGGAGTCTACTCGTTTTGTATTTTAAGAGCATTGAACAAGAGCAGAGTACTCTATTTCAGCTATAAGCAAACTCCTCTAATGAAATCTCAGCTCCTAACGCAATGGAAGAAAAGTATTCTGAAAGATGATTAGTCCTTGAATGAAATTGGTATGCTTATTAAAAAGACCCCAGGGTGTTTATCTCCCCTTCACCCATGTGAGAAGCACCATCCAACAGAAAGATCCTCATAAGATATTGGATCTGATGGCATGTTGACCTTGGCCATACTAGTTTTAAGAACTGTGTGAATAAATTTTCATTCCCTAATCTGTGGTATTTTGTTTTAGAAGCTAAACTTGCTTTGTGGGGCTACAATAATGAAGTTTTCCAAGCTAGTGTTTTAAAATAATTTAAAATAGTTCTCTTACCATTCTGGAAGGCAGGCATCCAAAATCAGTTTGTCTGAAGGAGACTCTGGAGGAACCTCCTTAACTCTCCTTAGCATCCAGAAATCCTTTTTCATTCCCTAGCCAACATCTGCATCCATCCCATTTTGTTCTTTCATCCTCCCATTGCTGTCTTTGCATTGTCTCTACTATGTATGCGTTTGTTTCTGTGCCCAAATTCTTACCTGATGTAAGAATATCAATTATATTGGATTAGGGTTTACCTTATTGAGCATGTTTTAAATTGGCTATTTCTATAACAACCTAATTGGAGAAAAAGAAATGAGTTTATTGAAGCATTATTTACCATAGCTAAGATATGGAACCAACCCAGATGCCCCTCAGTAGATGAATGGATCAAGAAAATGTGGTACATATCACAAGGAAATTCTATGCCTCCATCAGAAAGAATGACATTGCCCCATTTGTTAGGAAATGGAAAGACTTGGAAAAAATTATATTAAGGGAAGTAAGCCAGGCCCAAAGAAACATAGGTCCCATGGTTTCCCTTATTTGCAATAACTAGTATATGTCTGAGACAAGTAGAAAAGGTCAGATAAGTTGATGTTAGGCAAAATGAACCCCAAGATAAGGACTCAAATGTTTTTTCTTTCTTGCTATTGTTTCTAACATATTTATAAGATGATTTCTTTGTTGCTTTATATGTCCCTCCCCCATGCTATAACCCCTGTTTTCACTGTATTTGATGTTGGTATAATTTGTGGAAGGGAAGGGAAAAAACAAATTGTTTAAATAGGGATACAGGTGAACCCATTGCAACAATGAGATGTATAAGTCGTTATGTCGAAAAACGAACTTTACAACTTTGGCTCTGGGTTGGGGTTGGGGAGACCAGAGGGGAGAAGATGGGAAGGGATGGGAAGGGGAAACAAAGGAGGGGGCAACAATGCTCGATAAGAAATGTACTCATTACCTTGCTCATTTAATTGTAACCCCTCTGTATGGTATTTTCACAATTAAAAAAAAGAAGAAACACTCGAGATTAGGACTCATTGTATTTTTTATTACATGCTCATAATTCAACTCATAAAACAAATAATTTGTGAAAATATACTTATTGGCCATAATAAGAGTGCTTAAATTGTGCTGTTGAAGGAGAATCTGGGAAAGTATATGGCACTTCCAAATTTATGACAGCTATCATCACTGGGGATCAGAACAAGCCTATTTTTTCCTTATTTCCATGAATTTAACAAATTTGCCATTTATTTCATCCTGGTATACCAGAGGTTTAGGAATGGACAGTGGGTGACACTTTAGGAAACCACTGGTCTCTAACACTCGATTCTTTCTCAGTTCAGGTAAGGTAACATGATGTTCATTCACACTATTGAGGAATAATCAGCCCCTGAAGGGAGATGGTATCTGGATCATTTAACTGGAAGAAATAATGGGAAAAGAACTTAGACTGCTTAATCTGAACCATAGCAAAAGGGACTAAGTTTGACCTCTAAAAAAATGAAAGAATTGTTCTGCCCCATTGCATTTTAAACTATAGGCATGATGGACATTTGTAGGGCAAAGGCAATAGAGAACCTTCTTTCACACGGAGTCAGTACAGACAGGGACGAAATTAAAACTAAGTTAGAGGCATCCCATCTCCAGCAGTTCATTCTCATTTACTAAAGCTGAGTAAAGTGGAAAAGTAATTGCTATTACTGAGAGCATTCATAATATTGAACTCTAATTTTACTTGGAAAATGGCATCATTGAAGGGTTATGTATTCATTCTTTTTCCTTCCTTTTGACTGTAAGAGACAGTATGTCTACCCAGTGTATAAAATACTATTTGTTGTAAATGAATTCAATAAGTATTAATTCAACTTGGGTTCAACTTGGTGCTTTTGGCATTGGATTATCAAAACTGAAAGCTCAGTGATTAAGAATGGTTTGCATTATATTTACTATTTGTATTACGTATTAAGTAGTTCATCACTAATAACATAGAGACTATTTTAAAAGCAAGAAGAAATAATTTAGGCCAAATGCTGCATTCATTCAATTAAAGAAAGATCATGTCCAGAGCATATGTCTGCTGTTAAGTGGAACTCTTTAAATAAAATTCAGCCACTCTATGGAAAGTTTGAGATGTGACAATAAAGCAAAAATTGTTCTCCAGGTATTTCTTCCTCTTCAAATTGCCTGTCAATTTTTAAGAATTTCCAAACCATGAGAGGTATTAAATTTGATTTTAAAGAGCTATTTTTTTCAGATGCTAGTGGAAAAAAAGATCACTTAATAAAATAATACCACTCTCATGTAATAAACAAAATTTACGTTGTAAAATGAATGGAAACCCAAGGAATTAAGTATTATAATAAGTCAGAATTTATTAATGGAAAAAATTCCCTAAACTATGATCAGGTCATTAATTTCCAGAAGCTATTACGGTTACAACAAAGAACAAACAAACTGAAACTTAGTGGCTTAAGAGAAGGAAAGGTAGATAAGTGATAGATAGACAGATGGATAAAGATAGATAATTGATAGATGGGTAAATAAATAGATGGATGAATGGATAGATCTATATAAATAGGGTTAAACAAAGATAGAAATCACAACACTGTTTTCTTTCATAATTCTCTCTTCTGACCAGGTTCAGCTGGGGAGTATTTTTTTTTTTTTTTGTCGGTAGTGGGGCTCTGTCCCTGAGCTCTTCAGCTAAATGTTAGTGCTCTACCCCTAGAGCCACAGCAACACTTCCAGTGTTCTGGTGGTTAATTGGAGGTAAGAGTCTCGTGGACTTTCCAGCCAAGGCTGGCTTTGAACCATAATCCTCAGATCTCAATCTCCTGAATAGCTAGGATTACAGGTGTGAATCACAGGCTACTGGCTGGGGAGTTCTTTTTGCATGCAGTTATTAGAATGTTTTGTGTCCCATTGTTACAGTTGATTCATTTGTGGAAATGGCTGGGAGGGTGAACTTTTCTCTTAGTAGAGTGTTAAGATTCCTTTATCTCCAATGAGACTGTCCATTAAGCCCGTATCTCCTGTTGGTCTCTTGTCAGTATAACTAGATAACATCACTAACTTGGGGTTCCCAAAAGCTCAGAAGCAGAAGCTGTCAGATATTTTAGGGATTAGATATGGAACTGGAATTTGTATTTCACGTTATCAGCAAACTAGATAGTGGCCCGTCCAAGATTCAGTGTGTGAGGGAAGACAAAAGAGTGTGAACACAGAGAGGCAGCGTGGATGGGACTATTTTATCTACAGAGTATTATTATTATTATAGACCTAGCACTGACAAACAAGTGTTTCAAATGTGAGTCTGTATACTCTTTGAAACACAAAGATCTAATGAAATTAGGGATAGAATCGTAGGAAAGTTCAGAGAAATGGAATTTGATAGGAAGTAGAATTACACATTAAAAACAGAAACTAAGGGATCTGTACA
Source organism: Dipodomys ordii (assembly GCF_000151885.1). NCBI lineage: Eukaryota > Metazoa > Chordata > Mammalia > Rodentia > Heteromyidae > Dipodomys > Dipodomys ordii. Next base: position 16,502,017 of record NW_012267218.1, on the reverse strand, counting down.
TGAAGGTAAGCCCAGAAAAACTGTGTGTTGACTTTGTGTTGACTTTTAAGAATGATTCCATGTGTGTGTACATGCACACATACACTATTTTAGATATAATAATAAACCCATATAATCATAGATGGAATGTTTAGAGGTAATCATAAGCCATATAAACTATATGAAATAATTTGAGTACATCATTGGTCATATGTTTCTTAAAATTTGGCAAATAGTAGAGTAAAATGTATGATCATCTTATTTGTTTTGTTCTTGGTAGGTTATTCTGCTTAGAATTTCTACCTGTCATAGGCTAAATTGTAACCATTTGTTTCCTAAAATTCACATATTCTACATGAACTATAAAATTAATTTACAGAACTGAGAGAACTGTCCATAATTATTTTTTTACTTCTGGATACTCAGGGATTCAACATTGTAACTTGTTGTTTTGCACGTTAGGATTTCTTCCTTTCTTTACTGTCATCTTTCCATTAAGAACACCTTTATTTTTCACACACACAAAGGATAAATCAAATCTTGTATATCTTAGATCTAAAGAATTTTATTTTGCTTTCTATTCTGCTCTCATTTGCATTTATTTCTTGATTTCCTTTTTCAATAGTTTGCTATTATCTTTGCAATGCTTTGCTCAATTATGTATATTCTTTCAAGCTTACTAATATGTAGATTCAAGAATATTTTCCTTTTAGCCATATTTGTTCTATTCATTCATTCTTATTTATATTGTCTCTATTATTGCCATCTTATCCATATTAGATATTATTATTTGAGTTTTATAACACTTTAGATTTTTATTTTTATCTTTTCATTCTGTCTACAATTTCTAGTTCTATTGTATTATTGCTAGCTACTTCTGGCCATTGAATTACTTCATTTGGGGAATTTTTCAAATAGTTACTTCTTACCATAGTTGTTATTTTTTTCAGGCCTTCTGCTCAAAGAAAAAAAAATGTTCAGTAATTAAACATTCCAACTAATATGCAGATCTGACTGCCTAAGAAAGAGAAACCTTTTATTGAAATGTGACTAAAACATTTCTCAGTAAAATTCCACTCACTGCTTCCGTGAAACTATCTGTGCCTAAGAGAGTGGGGACATGGTTTGGCTCTCACTAAGCAGTTACAAGATATCATTTGACGATCCAATTCACAAGCACACAAAGACTTTGCAAGACAAGGAAGTCATCATTTATCTTGAGATGTGGCTTGACTTTGATTCCAGATTTGTGTTGTTTTTTCCCCCATTCATGAAAGAGCATTTCATTTCTCAGACAAGACACAGCCCAGTAGAGCTTGATTTCCCAGGAGCCAAAAGTATTTATGGTCTCTTTGTCATTCTGTCAATTCTACTTCTTTATGTATTTTAGTTTGAAGAGAATGACAGAAATAAGCAGGGACCATATGATGAAACCTAAAAGTGTAACACTGTTAGCTCTCATCCACTATAATGTAGGTCCCAAACTATGATGCAGGTAGTTGGAAAGGGTCCAACTAAAATTCAAAATGTTCTCTTTATATACAATGTGTAAACACAACCATTTCATAAACACAATCACTCAGCACATAATACAGATGCCATTGTATTAAAAGTGGAGAAGACCTTAGCGTTAATGTTATTATAGAGAAATAAGGTGTACTTCAAACTCTGGTTCACTGACATTCTGGTTAGTTAAACCCTTCTTGTTTTCATGGTAAATTGAATCTACTCTCTATGTACTGTGTACCGCTAAAGTCATTCTAGTAAAGAGAGGTTTTTTAAAGATCAATAATATTTAATGTGTAAAAAAGTCCAGAGTGAAGATTTTGTTTTCCAAATTCAAGGCAAATTTTAATTTGAACTTATCCTTCGACTTCACATTCTGGCTAAAAGGAATCTCACTCTTCCTGGGTCCTTGAGGGCCCTCAGTCACTGCTCCTACACACTCGCATGCACACACACCCACACACACACCCACCCACCCACACTATATATATATATATATATATATATATATATATATATACATAACACATATACAATACACACACACATATATACACAGTACAAGCACACATACACCCTCACAATGTCCATAAAGCATGTATATTTGACCCTTAGTGCCAAAGAAGATGCATAATCGGCTCCAAACATAAAGCTTCTATAACTTATGTAAATATAATAAACATTTATCGAGGAAAGTTTTATCTTAGTTTTAAAATTTCTCATGTGAGATTTTATTATGCTCATCATTCACATATTGTAATGAAGCAAGATGATTTCTCTCAGAAATTATTCCCAGTGAGAACACAATTATTAAATACCATCATTGCTGATAATAATTAAACTTTTATTATCTCAGCTTCAACCCTGTCAAATTCAGGCTCTCCAGAGGGATGACTATGTGAGATGTATTAAAAAAAAAAGTATACTGAAGTTAAGACTAACAGAACAGCGGAACAGGAATACAGCTGGAAAGTGCAAGGATTGTTCAAAAGTCCTCTTTGGAGATTCTGAGATGTTTTTACTTATAACAGTTCTGATACCAGGCACTGGTAGCTCATGCCTATAATCCTAGCTATTAAGGGGGCTTAGATTTTAGGATTGCAGTTCAAAGATAGGTTGGGTATTGAAAGAGTCTATGTGAGTCTTATCTCCAATTAACCACCAAAAAAGCTTCATGTACAGCTGTGGTTCAAGTGATAAGAGTAACAGCCTTTAACAGTAAGGGACAAGGGACATCACCCAAGCTCTGATTTTAAGCCCCAGTACCAGCTTAAAATGATCCACAAATGTGTGAGTCTTTTCTTTACACAAACTGATTCCAAAACATTCTGGATTCCAACTGAGTGTCTAACATTAAATTTTATTCCAACACTAACTCTCCAGAGCCCAAGAATCAGACTGTACAGCTAAAAAAAACTCAGCCCTACAACAAAAAGTTCTATTCTTCAGATATCAATGGCAATTTGGGCCTTTTGTACTCCTGATTCACTAGTAATAAATTCTAGGATCCAATCTCAGGTTTGATCCTTTGTATGACAAGCTCACAGAACCCAGGAAAATACTTTGCTAACAAAAGGACAAAGCTACTTTGTTATGAAGGATGGTGTGTGAACAGTCAAATAAAAGACACATACATAACATAAGGTATGGGAGATAGAGCAGAGGGAGCTTTTATGTTCTCTCCAGGCATGACTCACTCCCCAAACTGCTTATGTATATAGAAATGTCGGAGCTCTAAGAACTCTGCTTTCTATGATATTTAAGGAAGTTCACTTTCATAGATGTGATGGGTTTAACCATTTTTCTTATTTTTTATTGTGAAAATACTGTACAGAGGAGTTACAGTTACATGTGCAAGATAGTGAGTACATTTCTTATCATTTTTATTGGTGATCACCTCCATCCTTATCCTCTTGTTCGCTCCCCTCCACTTCAATCATGGGGATTATGTTTCCAACCCTCTCATCATGGGACTGGTTTCAATAGTAATCAACTATTACTCTGAAGCCATTCAGGAGACCAGCAAGAATAATCATACCAGCATGAACTCAAGCACAATCAGACTCTCATACCTACAATTCAGGTAATTCATTAAGTTGTTCTAAAGTTCTTATTTTAGGATGAATATCAAATACATATTTCTTATATGACAATATCATGCAGCATGATCCTCTTTTAGTCTTGCTTTGTTTAAACAAAGATTGAGAAAAGTGTTCCATTCCCAGTAAGGCCTAAAATATTGAGGAATTAAAAGTTAGACATGCTAAAAAGAAAACAACATAGGAGGGGTTATGAAGAGAGCATGAATTTTTAAAACCTCATCTTATTGTTGGCTATCTCTCTTTAAAATAAGTAGGGCTCAAAATAAATGCTTCTTCAAAAATCTATTCATCTAATATACTGTGTTTCGAAAGTAATATCCAAATCCATGACTATATCCTTCAAGAATCATACATGATTTCATTTTGTTTTGTTTGTTCAAAATACATTGTGCTATTTTTATTAGTCAAAGAAGAAAAAATATGTGAAGGAGATAAATGAGCAAGAGTTACTTTATGTGCTGTTGGCAAATATTTGGATGTGTTTAGTTTTAACTCAGCTGCTTGAACCACACAGTAATTAGCCTGGTTGCTTTGAGGAAAATCTTCAGCAAGGCTGCTGGATGAACTAATATTGCCGTGCTTCGTGTTGGTAATCAGATTTGTAAAGTCTACAAAGATTAAACCAGGTAAGCCAGGAAAAAAGCAAAGTATAACTTTGCACACTGGAAAATTATAAATCAAAATCTCCCACTTGTACTGACCAGTGGAATGTCAGTCCCCTGTACAAGATGTAGGGTCTTGAATACATAGGAATCTATGTGAACACACCAAGTAAGAGAGACCAGAATCTAATATTCACAGATTTTGAAAGTGTAGAATTTGGTCCTGACCTGTTTACTTTGGGGTATTGTTCCTTGTCTTCATTCTTTTCCTCCTTAATTTGACACTTGTAGTTCTTGTTTTCTAACTCTTCATCAAATTTGAGAAATGAATAGCTCAAATATGGACCAGACACAGTCCTTTGGTAGAGTTTGGCGTGATGAACACACAGGCAGCTCAAGAATAAAAAATGGAAATATTTCATGACCTCAACTTTCAACTTTTTTATCACCAGTTTATGTGATTAAAAAAGAAGTAAAACAGAGGGCTGGGAAGGTGGCTCAGTGGTAGAGCGCTTGCCTTGCATGCCTGAGGCCCTGGGTTCAATTCCTCAGCACCACATAAGCAAAAAGAAAAAAAGCTGGAAGTGGCGCTGTGGCTCAAGTGGTAGAGTGCTAGCCTTGAGCTGAAGAGCTGAGGGACAGCGCCCAGGCCCAGAGTTCAGGCCCCACGACCGGACCCAAAAAAAAAAAAAAAAAAAAGAAGTAAAACAGAGGGATATAGATTGTTTAAAAGCTACACCTAGATTGTATTAGTTGAGATGAGGGTCAGGATGTTCTTTAACCAAGAATCTCACAATCTCTGATTTCTAAGTAGCTATAGCTTCTTGTAAAGGGAGAAATTAGGGTATTAAAGGATGGAGATGAAAAAAGTGGTCCAAGTAGAAAGGGTGGGGAAAAAAAAGAAAAATGATGTATTAAAAACTGATGCCAGTGGTTTATACCTATAATCCTAGCCAGTTAGGAGGCTGAGATCTGAGGATCTCAGTTGAAAGCCAGCCTGGGTAGGAAAGTCTGTGAGACATTGTAAATTAGCTACCTAGAAGCTGGAAGTAGATTTGTGATTCAAGTGCTAGCCTTGAGCAAAATAACTCAGGGATGGCACCCAGGCCCAGAATTTTCAAGTTCTAGGACCAGAACAATGAACAAACAAAAATGATGTATTGAAGTTAATGATTCTGGGTTGTGAAATGTATAGTAACCAGGGAAACAATAGTTAATAAAAGAGGAATAGTTACTTCATTAAAACATCTTAAAGCTAAGGAGAAGATTGAGGTTTTATTTGGGGCAGGAATGCTTTGGCAAAGCTGGGGTTACCCCCTCTGCATTTTTTCACAGTGAGTTTTTGATTTTTTGAAATTTCCTATGGTAAAGTTTTATTTGGAATATACCAGCGAGATTATATGTTGGTTCTATTCTCTAAATGTCAATTGTTTTCTATTTTGTAGACCTTCTTAGAGGTTTCTTCTCCCAATGGCACATAGTTACCTTACTTTGGTGAAATTTGGTGATCACCAAGGAGAAAACAGAACTCAGGGTGAAGTTGTTGAACTTACCTCATCGTGGCCTTTAAATGGTAGTGCAATTACTGCTCTCTTGAAACTCCTTTGAAATATCGTGATACCCAGAAGGAATAGTAAAATGATTGTCCGCTGATAGGCATTCCTTGCTGTTTCTGGACTGTCAACAAAGTAAAAATGATTTACAATAGAGGAAGAAGGATACCATAAAGTTTACTGATGCCTACATTTGCTTTGCTTGTCCCTTCTTAGGCTATATGTCAAATTTTAAATTGTTACTATTTCATTTTTCCTAAAATATAAGTTGCAAAAACAGGACACTCAATGAAGCCTGTAACTTCAAACGAACAAGGAAGAGTTTTAGTCAAAATGTTTCTCATGAAATATTTGCCAAGAAATACCTGAAAAACAAATGCATTGTTTCTCTGAAAACATTGAATGCCCCAAGGAATTAGCTGCAAATGAAATAAACCAATAATGTACTCTTCCAGTGAAAAGTACACACAATAAGGCGATAACTAAGATATACAGTGTGTAGGATATTGATTTCATTGTATTGATTGAAATAAGTCACTAAGTGTTTTTCTGTAGGAGAAAATTAAAGAAGGAAGAAGAGGAAAGGAGCAAGAGGAAGAGGAAGAGAAGGGGAAATATTAGGGAGCAATATGAAAAGAAAAGGTTTCAAAGTTCACAATTGTTTTCATAACAGTTTTAGAAATACAAAGAATAGATAAGGTAGTAAAAAGGATTTCTTTCCATAAAGCAAGAGCTGGTTTCCTCTCTGAAAGTCAACTTGGCTTCCCAAATAGCTCCCCAAATCCCTTTCGAAACATTTAGATTTGCTGATGGATGTAGACTTTTTATGTAGATTTGTTTGGAACTGAATTCCCAAGGGCAAGCATGTTTAGAATCGAACAAACCTTACAAGGTCCCAAAGGTATCTCAGTGCCCAATGTGCCTCATGAGCTTTCAGAATTTACCGCTACCTCGATTTGCTTCATTTTCCAGTTATTGGGCTTCAATTTTGTTTATCTTTCTCAAAAAATGCCAAATAACATGTTCCTACTTCTTGTTAGAAAAGTCCAATTTTACCTTCTTTTCTTGGACATTCAGTTATTCATTTTACATTGAGTGGTCTTGCACTGGAGCTATGCTATGCTTAATTTTAAATCATACTGCATAGCCAAGTAAAGCCTTTATTATAATCTTATTGGGAATTTTTTGGTTTCATGATACATGTATCTGCAATTATTTGTATATGTAATTATCGCATCTCACATTAAGGTTTGTAGGGAGGACTTCAACACTGATATATTGTGTGAATAGTGTTAGCCTGTTTTTCTTCTTTATCTGTAAATTCCCAACGCAGCAATGAGAAACATGGTCCGTTCAATTGACTATTCAGTTAAGTCTCTGTATACCTACACCCTCTCCCCCACTCCCACCCACAGTGCAGAATGGTTACCTCATGCCCTCCAGGACATATCTTGATCAGCATAGAGTGATGATGTGTAGGAACATTTGTGTTTAGTCTTAAAGATTTGGCTAGTTGACAAAGTCATCTAAATCAGGCATCTCCTCCAACTCCCTTGAGTGAGGTTATACCATATAGTCTCAATATAGTTAGACTCTTGCTGAGTCTGCATTCCTGCTGGGAATCCCATGATCTTATAAGTGATTTGCTTTTTATTGTAATATTAAGATTTGTGTTCCCAATGTCATTGTTGACAGATGTTAACAAAGGCCCTCTGCTACATGCTGTGTCACACAGAATAGACTCACTATCCAGAGATCTTGTGCTTTATCTGTCTATATTCTGTGTTCTATTACAGGGATGTGCTACAGTCTCTTTTCCACTCACATATTGGAGGATAGCACCTTAGCTTCCAGTTGTTTCATAATTACACATAAATTTGAGCCCAGTTGTGGGTATAAATATTCAGCTTAATTGCATAAAAATAGGGGCAAAATGGTTGGATTATTTAGTAGATTATATTTAGTTATGCTGAGGAACTGTCAAAATAAGCCAGACAATGGAGGATATTGCAAGTTCCCATGTCAGAAAAAAATAAATAAATCAAAATAAATATCCAAAAGTTTTCTCTAATATGACTGCACGGTATTGGATTTCAACTGGCAAAGAAAGAACTCCTGCAGCTGATATCTTCTCCCAGTCTTTTAGATTTTAGCTCCAATAATAGCCTACAGCTCACTTTTGTTTAAATTTTCAACTCCATGATGATAAATTATATTGAACAGCTTTGGATTCGAAGTTCAATTAAATCCGTGAATGGTCAATTGTATGAGCCAAATTTCTCATTGCTGGAGTGGGAGTTTACTAATGACCTATTAGAAGTTTTAATGGATATTTTAAAGAGGAGATTTGAAAAAAGTTAGAAGCACACCAAAACAAAAGCTGATAGGAAATAACTGAAAAGGATGATAAGAAATTTCACTTTTCCCAAATCCGCTGTCACCTCTGCAGATAAAGTCACAGATCAATGGAAGCATTAACAGATTTTCACATTTAAAAAAAACACTGTGCTAAGGTAAGGTTTTCCTAGGTAGGGAACAAATGAAATATAATTCTATTTTTACAAGAATGACTAATCAACTGAAGTTGTTTGGGTAGGTCTAAGACGGTTGGCCAATTTTGTTTTGTTTTTTTTCCCTTTGGGTAGTAAAGAAGCATTTTCTCTCAAAAAGACTCACTTATTACAAATCTCTGCTGCAGTTCACCTTGTGACAATATTTATATTTAGGAGACATCAAGTATCAAGTAATGCAGTAAATCCCCTCTGTGTATTAATAAAACTAAAAAAATGGAGACCCTAAAACATATGCTTGAGGATTCTGCTCATGTTTTGACAAAGAGCAGGGCAGCTAAGCATCTCATCTAATGTCCTTAGCCATGAGGAACGAAACACAGATGTGAAATCAGACAATTTGCTAAAATTTCTTAATTATTCTAGTATGTCCTCTATCTTACAGAGCTTATCCTAGGACAGGTCAAGAATGAAAAGCAAGACCTCTCTTACATAGTGAGTTTCACTCATCTTTTGAAGGACAAGAAATTCACCACAGCCAGTTCAATGGATCTAATAAAATTCTCTCTTCTGTAATTATAGAAATGTAGAATTTTAGATCTGTAGTAAACCTTACATTTCATCCTATTTTTCCCCATTTTATCAGAAAGGACCTTGGAGTGAACAACAATACCTGTTCTTAAGTGAACTGAACTGAAAAATTCTTGGGGGTTGAAATTATAATAATTTTTCTAGAACTAATGTTATTTTTTTCTACTACATTTTTTTATATCAACGTTACCGTTACCAACATTGTAGATTGATGATTGTTTCCTTTTTCTTCTGATTAACCTGACAATTGTTGTCAATGCTGTGGCTTAGAAAATGTCCATATGTTAAAGACCTGTTCCTAAAATTGCATTTGGGGGAGGTGAGTGGGGAACTCATAGGGCATGTCTTCACAAGAGACTTAGAACCCTTAATTGCTTTTAGTGTGTGTTATTATCTGGGCCTACAATGAGAGCAGCTTTCCTCTGCCATGAATTTTTGTCATCATGTCCTTCCAACTCTGGAAACCCTGGATATGAACCCAAATCAACCTTGTTTCCCTTAAAGTTAATTATCTCGGGTATTTTGTCACAGCAATGAAACGCCGACAAAAATAGTTTCAAACCACATTAGTGGTATGGTAGAAGCTAGGACTTTACCCGAATTTCACTTTGTATTGCATCAGAAAAGTAGAAACAAAGCCTTCTCTGTCTCTGATTGCCACCATAAACCCTTATAGTAATGATCACTTCATTTAAATATAAATTATTTTTTCTTCTAGAGGAAATCATGTAAATCTAACTGGCAGAGAGTATTTCTGTTTACTTCCCCAAGTGACACATGTAGCAATGCCACAGTAATTTGATCTTGATTACTATAATAACAAAAGCAAACTCTTGTGAGGGATTCTTTTGTATTTTTCTTTTAAAGATGAGGGGAGACCAGGGAAAAAGTGATAGCTAGCTTTATGCTTTTAATGCCTTTGGTTGCCTCCTGGTCTCACTACAAGACCAGAAAATGAGAGAGATAGCTGGCAATAATGCATCCAATTATTTTGTCATTAAGGTTTTATTGATGAAGTAAGGAGAGGGAAAACAGCTAAGAAACCAAAGCTCTACTTAATTTCAATTTTTAGCTTGCATAGCATTTGATAAATCTTCTAGGGAAATAAATACTAGCAAAAGATAGTAAGCTAGGGAACGTGTTAGAGTTTGTTTTGTAAATGAGGGTATATATTAGACTGTAATTAAAAGCTTTAATAATATAATTAATGAAACTGAATGTTTCTATTATGGGATGCTAATTTTTTAGTATCTATCTTAATAGTGATGACATCATTCTTCTGAAACTAGTGTGGGCTATATCTTCCACATTCAAATGCCATGGAAATAAGATCAACTGATCAAAATTAAATATTTTTCCCAAAATAACAGACATCTTTATTAGTCCTAATTCAATGTCACTAGCCTTGAATTAGGAAAGAGGAAAATCCTTCCTAGACAAAAATTAAATTCATGAAGGAAATACAAACAAGAAAACCCCCACAAAAATGTAAAAGGGAGACCTCTTTAAAGCAAACAAAATCTGGACTGATGTGAGAGAAAAATATGTGATTAATTATGTCTAACCAAAAGAAATAGAGAAAAGGAAAGATATGAAACATAAGAAATCCTATCACAAGTAATGACATGAAAACTAATAAATAGTTAACGCTGTGCTCCCATGCCTAGATCCTACCACAGGTCAGCTCATTTGCACTTCAGCTTGAGTGCTAATTTGGTGTTCTAGATCCTCAGGGTACAGAGTTTTAATACAGAACATGAATCTTGGGAAACAGTCTTGATTGTACAGTTTCTAAGATCAGCTGTTATTTTAAAGCAAAAGCTATGGTTGACACATTTCTCAGTCTGTGTATCTGAATGACAGACTAATATAAGCTAATGGAAATAATCATTGTCCATTGGATATCTTTTAATGATAATGCAAATTAACAACTTACCCAAAATGTCGAATGTGTAAAATAATAAAAATTGTATTTCATATACAAACATCTACATTTTCCCACATTGTCTTATGCAGCCTTTGCACATCTGAGAAGTTCTGTCTCATGACTCCCTTATGTTATTAGCTCTGTTTATGAAGCCAAGTAGGTCCATCTCTTGGCCATAGCAGAAGTGAAGGAGTCTAATTAAGGAACACTTTCCATGAAAGTATTTCTTTTAGTATCATACTTTCTAACTTTCTTTGCCAGTAAAGTCATATGGTTTGGCCCAGACTCAAAAGATAAAGAACTACGTTATCTGTGTAATGTGAGTCATTGCAAGGTTTTATGACAATGATCAGCTTTATAGGAAAAGATAAAGGATTAGAAGTCTTTCACATAGCCTATCATGGGAAGAAGTCAGATGTACAACCGTTCATATTGAATGGAAAAATCCAAGAGTAACATTACAATGGTTCCACAATGTATTCTGTCATTTAGGCTAAGTACGAAATTACAATTGTTAGCTATGATCTTATAAAAGTAGTATCAGCTGTAACTTAACAGTATCAAAAATTACTCTGACAGTTAAACAGATATACAGAGAAAGTGTAAGAAATTAACTTTATCTCTGAATTGTCTTATTCTCTTTACCTTCATATTCTTAGCCCTCGCGTCAGCATTATTTTGTCTACTTCCATAAGATATCTCTTAAAAATGAGACAGAGTATAAGCAAATAATTTTCAATACAAGATCTTAGGATGGAACTAAAAATTATATTAGAATATAAAATTATTTATCTCCCATTTTCCTGATAATATAGTTGATAAATTAGAATAACTAATAACTTGTATTTGGAATAAATCTCTTAATGATGAAATATTTAATATTTTATAATTTATTGAGCAAGTTTGTACAAAATAAATTCATTTTTGAGTATTTCTGATACTGTGTCATAGATAGTATTTATCTTTAGGTAACGATTTTCAAAATATCATCATCCAAAAATGTTGTGTATATTTAATTCCTTTTTATCAGCACAACTGTGTGGGTTTTTGTCATACAAAGAATTTTTTTTTAGCTTGAAGATGATACTTTCTCATTTGTTTTACTTAATAACCTCTTCATATAAATGTGTTTCGGGAGTTTGTAGGTAACAGTTTAGTCAGTATGATTTAACTTTATGACAGACATACTTTTGGCTTATATACATTCCCTGAGGATGAAACCAAGCCTGACTGCGAAGGGATATAGCATGTCATATGAAACCATTTATGTGTTGAAATACCAGAGCTATCAGATCTATTTCATTGACATTGATTCATAGGTACGATAAGGTGAATAAATTAATAGGTACAATAGACTCAATTTTAAGAACAGAAATGTTTCCCAGCAACTATCACTGGCTCAATTTTAAGAACAGAAATGTTTCCCAGCAACTATCACTGGCTCCTGGGTCACTGGAATTCCACCAGCATAATGGGAACTCATAAATAAAAACCAAGATCCGAAGTGATCCTCCATGCTTAAGAACACAGAAGTTTTGAAGTTATCATGATGCACATAAGTACTTCCAAATTGTGTGCCTATCAGATACAGACAGGAACTCTTGAACTACTGGTGAGAATAGTCCAGGGATTCTGTTCCAGGAATCAAGACAAGCGTTTACTTTGCTTAGATAGTTAATGTCTCTTCTGACTTATGATTGCCTTACTATCTATGGAATACATTTATGTCTCTGTGGAAGCAATTATCCATAAAACATCAACATATGTTTATATAGTAGACAGCACTTTTATTGGTCCCTGCAGTGCATATTACAGTAGTGGAAGATAAAGTTTCAGTGTAATATGTTTTATCTATCATTCAAATCAAAGAATATACAGTGCTTTAGAATTTTAGAAATCACTTGACTATCAGATGGACATGTAGAGTATTAAGTTGGATGCAATTTATTAAAAGTCTTAGCACGTAAATATAGTCATTAGACTTGGTTTTAGCTTAAATATTTTATTTAATATCATTCTCACCAATGGAATCAATTCAAAAGATTTGCAGATGATTCATGCTGAATATTTGTTTACCCAAATTTCCTGGTATTAACTTGAAATAAAGTAATATTATTCACTTAATGGAAAGATTGTTTTCTAGTCAGTGGCTTGCAACGCACAATTGTATTGATAGCTACTCAGGAGGCTGAGATCTGAGGATCATGGGTCAAAGCCAGAACAGGCAGAAAAGTCTGTGACATTCTTATCTTTAATTAATTACCAAAAAAAAAAAAACAGGACTGAAGCTGTAGCTCAAGTGGTAGGTGATCTCTTTGGGTAAAAAAGCTCAAGGACAGTCCCAGGAACTGACACACACAATTGTAAGGAGTTACAATCCCACGGATTTCTGTGGATCTAAAAGAGAATAATACACTAAAATGTAGGATTAACTCAAAATAATGATCATCTCTAAATGAAAGATTTCTGCTTTCTTTCTTATAATTTGGAAATCTATGACTATTTAAAATGACATTTTAGTCATGGAAGGCAAAATAGGAAAGCTACTTGGGATACTTTTGTATTTTAATGTCATTGGAGCCTTCTAAAAATCTTTGATTGACATGCGCTTCAAGCTGTATCATGTACTGTGTGTCTCAGTCCATCACAATTTTTTGTACTTCCATCGATTTAATAAAGTTAGTCCTTTGTTTGGATGTTAGTCTCTCTAAGTGACAGAGAAGGAATGTTATTACTTGCCACTATAATATCCTAATTTACTCGAATTTGGGTTTAATAAGGCAATAAAAGGATCATTACTTTTGCATTACATTAAACTAAAAAGCCTCTACTCAGCAAAGAAAATAGTCACTTGGCTGAAGAGATAGCCTACAGGATGGTAGAAAAATCTTTGCCAGCTTTGTATCTGACAAAGTACTAATAAACAGAATATACAGGAAGCTTAAGAACTGAATTACCAATGACTCAATAACCAACTAATAAATATCTAAATAAATTGCATAGCTAATTTTCAGAAGAAGTAGTCTTCTGGTCAAAATTCCTTAATGGAATGCTTAACAAAAAGCAAATGCAAGTTAAAAGAAATTGAGATTTCATCTCATTCCAATCAGAATGACCATAATCAAGAAGGCAAACAACACAAAATACTGACAATAATATGAGGGAAAAGGATTCTTATACACAGATGATGGGAATGGGAATGGAAATTAGTATGGAGCACCTTCACGGAAACTAAACATAGAACTATCCAAGGATCCAGCATATATGACTCACATATATACATGAAGGAATGCCAAGTCAAGATACAATGTAAGCATTTGCATACCCATACATTCAGCTCTTTTCACAACAGCCAAGTTAAAGATGCTTCAATGCCTTTCAAACCATGAATGAGTCAAGAAAATGTGTTGTAAATACGTAGTGGTGTATTATTTGGTAACACACACATGCATGCATACACACATGTGCACACATGCAACATGTTTCTATTTGTAGTACTGTTTCAGGGACTGGAATGCAAAGAAGGTTAGGGTTAAACAATACTGAAATACATCCTTGAATAAAGAGAAAAATAACATTTACTGAAAAATGTGAATAATTTGGAGAATTGAGGAAGGGACAAATGTCAGAAAACAAAGGGTCCATCTGCTTAAAATACTGTGTGAATATGTGAAATACCATGATGAAGCCAATGATAAGCTATTATGTATGAAATTTAAGATTAGCAACTTAAGCTAGTATAAGTCATATACCATTCTCCAATAATATTAAGCATATTTTATTCATAGCGTTATCAGATAGTAACAGGAATTGAGTACTACAGAAAACATCTTGCATCTTGAAAAACAATGTTTTACAAATTACCTCTGGTATAAATCAAGACATTTAGAAATTTGTTTGATAGACTTCCATGAATTAGATAGGATCTTAACAATCTTTCAGGATTGAATACCTTCTATCAATAAGAACATAGCGTTTACATCTTTCTTGCCAATAATTTAACTTTTAAAAGTAAAATTTTAGGCGAGAAGTTAACACTCTCACTTAATGAGGGAAAGAAAATGTTCTATGTTTTTGTTTTTTGTTTTTTTTTTTTCATTTTCTCTGCTTTATCCTATTATGCTCAAATAAAACCTTGCTAAAAATACTGATGGAAGGCAATTATTGTTTGAAAGATTTAATGATAAACAAAATTACTGATTCCCAATATAAATGTTTTTCTAAAGGAAATATTTCAGTTAATTGAGTGTCTCCATACCCTGAAATTGAATGAAACCATTAAATCATGTTTACAATTTCTTATAAAGAGATGGCCTAAAGTGAAGAAAAAGCTATTGAATTTATATACAGTATTGGTCCTAAGATTCAAAATACACCTGATACATGGATTAGAAGAAGAGAACTTAGACATTTTCAAATTTGATTTCATTTCAGTTTATTGATATTTTCCTTTAAGATGTTTCAGTATTATTTTTCAGAAATTTTATAAAGTTTTACAGTTTTTAAATTAATTTTAGTTTAAAATTTATAAGTAAATATTTTCTTGAGTAGCTACTAAGTGTAATAAATTTTCTATATGTTAGATATTTAGTATAATTTTCTGTGTCCAAAGCTTTGACTTTTCATTTTATTTTCAGAAAGCTGTATGATTTTGTATGATGAGAGAACATAAGTCTTTGTATATATTTGTGTTTGTATAATGTAACATTTGACCATCCTGACTTGCAATGATTTTTGAATATTTAGTTTTTAAGAGTCCAGTCATTGATGTATTTTAAAAAATTACTATACTTTCAATTTGCAACTAAACATTACTCAGAATATCAAAAGTTTACTATGATTTTTCTCTTGGCTGCCCACAGAACTCTAAAACTACATTTTCTTTAGTTCATTTGCTTACTGCCAAAGTTGCCTTAAATAACAATCACTCAGAAGTTATAATGTACTAAGGTTTTTACAAATGCTTTTAAAATAAGTCTCTGTCTTCTCATTCAATGTTACTTTCTTTACTTCCTTTCAGTTGATGGCTTTCTGATAACAGAGTAGCTGCATGTGGCGGTATATCTTTTTCATGCTTAAAATTATTCAAAAACAGGCTTTGTTGTTTTCATGACAGAATTAAACTGAATGAACCAAAACTAAATAGAAAATTTTGCTATGCACAATTCCAAAATAATAATCTGGTACCTATACCCTTCAAGTCAAGTTTTCCTTGATATCTTGAAGTGAAGAAACAATACTGAATGTTTTGAGGTGAACAGGACACTACCAGTTTGCCTGATTTAAGCAACGTCAAAACCATTTGTCACAAAGAATGTTTGTCTCTTCATGTCTTTTAATGAACTGAAAACCACCATTAACTGGTCTCTAATGTCAGGAATTCAAATGGAAGGTGAGGATGAGGGGAAATGAATGCTAATGATAAGGACCATCCCTGATGTGAGAGGAAAGAGTAGGGAAAGAAGACATGATGCTGGTAAAGCGCCATTTCACATGATGGTCATTTTCATTATTGTTCAACAAGACTTCCTGCAATTTTACTTTATGTTCTCACCACGACTCACCTTTTACATTGCACAGCTCCCAAGGTTGTATCAGAAAACACTTTGAAAAGCATGGGTTCCGTTGAAAACATCCTTAAGACAATTAAGCAGAGACAGGGAATGCTCAGAGACAAAATACCCTACAAGGAAGGGGATTATTTATTAGATTGGAGTGATCCACTTGGAATGAAAATAGTAAAGCAGAGACTAACACTACCAATCATAAGGGGAAAAAAAGAAAAAAAAAAAACGACGCGAGAGTCAGAACTCTGAAACCATGTAATATCGTCCAGATCTTTTCTCAAGCTCCAGAGAGGATTGTAATTTATTCAAGGACTTCCAATTAAACATTTCTCTGGAGTGGAAACTTGACCAGTGAGCTTTTTCTCTCAGTGACTGTTGACTTAGATGTCCCCTTAGATTTGAGGACATTCAATAAGTATTGATTATTACTAATGACTCTATATCATAGTGAAATATTGTCCTACTCTACAGCACTTTCAGTGTTTAATCTGAAAGTTCTCTGTGCCAACTAATTTTAACCTTTTTGTATTTGTTGTAAATGGAACATATCATAAATGGAAAATGATGAATGGCCTACTTAAACAGCAGCTTCTTACATACAAGGTCATGTTGTATCCATTGTTTTCTCACAACTTTAAATATTTACTAGTAGACTATTTTTAGTCTATCATTCACTCTATCTTCCATGAAATCAATGCCAGTAAAATGCCACTGAAAGCTATTTGCTACAAAATATTTTCTGCCACTAAAGCCAGTGCATAAAATGAAAGTCATTATTTATATTTTTATTAATAAAATTTAAGGTGGCCTTTTCTGACCCTTTTACCAGTACACCTAGAATATAAATTCACTTTTCAACTATTATTTATTGCCATGTGTACATGAAGAAGGACACTTTGGAGTTTCAGATTAAAACTGTGCCTTCTTAAATCACAAACTTAACTGGCAATGAATCTGAAACTTCTTACATACTCCCTGTGGCATGAATTATAACTAAATCTGAGTTTTGTGGTTTTGGTAGTCCATGACATGATTGTAGAGCAAGGGTATTTGATTGCTAAGTATTATAAAATAATTGAGATGTGTTTGAGTGTTTTGAAGATACTTCAAAGGGAAAAAATTAAAAGCAAAAAGCCTCATTTCACTATATTTCATGAAAACAGTGCTCCCATGGCTTAATTCTTAATGCCTTTAAGAAATAATGTACCTTAATGTTATCATTAGCAGAGTAATATAGGATAATAATGAGATGGGAATGTCTAATGAGAAAGTGTTTTGCTTTGGTAGATTACTCTTAGTAAATGGAGATAAAACCCTGGTCTTTTATAACTTTGGAAGTTAAGGTAAAATTGATTTCCATTAATATAAGACTTTGAGACCTCCAGAGCTTTTTGAAAGCCTAGTCACTTTTTACAGAGATTATTTGCACAATTAATCTATTTAGGATTGACAAATAACAAAGGTTGGTTTCCTTTCTGATAGAATCAGACAATTGTTCAACTATAAATAATATTCTTTGCCTTAGATCCATTCTGCATATTAATATATAAAGGATATATACCACTTTGCAGTGAACATGAATTTATCTTAAGCAAAGAACCTGTATGTACTTACATTCTATTCAAGAAGCCATTCACAAAAACTGTCACGCTACATCTTTTATTATAAATAAAGCAAAATCAAGCAAGCAAGCAAAAAGAAAGAAAGAAAGGAAAGATTTGAAAAAGTATCTTGCTAAAGATCCTACTCAACTACTGGAAGAAGTTGATATTACATCTGATCATCTGATATAGAGACATATGCTCTTTCAGAGCCTTCCTCAGCCTGTGTTCATTGGTCATTATTCTCTAAATATGCATTTAATATCTTTTTCAAATGTACTGGTGTTTATCAGAAAATGATTCTCAGGTTGATTAGATAGCTAGTATTGTTTCAAGGGGTACTATCTTCAAAAATCAGTATAGTTGTAACTGAATAATTTTGAATGAAATTCATCATCTGCCATAGCAGATAATGTGGTGTTTTATCAGTAAATTTCATAAGACATGAAATCTATGTTTCCATCAGAAAGAATGACACTGCTCCATTTGTTAGGAAATGGAAAGACTTGGAAAACAACCTCTTTAGTGCCCTTCTAACTTAACTTACACTTTGGACAGTTCAGTAAAACTTCTGTTTTACAAATAAGGCAAATGCGATAAAATGAAGCCAACTTTTGATTCCTTGTGACAACACCACTGTCATTTCTGTAGGAGGGTTCATTTTAAACTGTGAAATTCACAAACCCTTTGCAGGATTCATTTTCTGGAACATATTAGGCCTAATTTTGAAGCCTACAGTGTAGCTACCTCTCTGTCCATGGCAGTAACATTCCCAAACTCCCAGGTATTCTGAAAAAGATAAATAAATGAATAAGCAAATAGCATGCAGTAACATACACGCTGTCATACAAATTTGTACGGGATGCCAGAAGAGAGAGACATTACTGGGCTTAATGTCAAGACTGTGACATGACATAGAGTTTCAGTACTATATTAATTTTGCCTTTAAAAGAATGATAGGAAAACATGATTCAGAACCATGACATAGAATTTCAGTACCATTTTACTTTCTTTTATTTTTTCTTCTAAAAGAATTATAGGAAAACATGATTACAAATTAATTTTCAGAAGGTGTGAGGATGAATGTGTGTGTGTGGAGATGTGTGTACCTGAGTACCTAGAGTATGTCTATAACCATTATCACATGTTTTTGGGAACAAAACAAATTACATAAAGAAAAATAAATATTATAATGCAGCAATGATGATTGCATCATTGGTCGTTGGTATCGACAGTAAGTTATTACTCTGTTTGTGACCAAGAGCTCTAATTTTATCTTATAGCCCCTATTGTCTATGCTAACATAAGATCCCTTTTCCTTTCCTACACTAATGGTAAATTTTATTTAATTTTCCCAGAGAGAACGTGAAATGCAGGAAAAATCTAAACAAAGGCTCTATTCCTCTCTCTTACAGATTCAATAAACATTCTAACTAGTCATTCACATAGCCTGATAACCTGTCCTCCACTGGTTTACTTGATGGCTAAAATTCAGACAGGATGTCAGACTATCTCAAACAAACTCTGAGAAGTAAATTTATAAGCTGGCTCATTTATTTCTGTAGGAACCCTGTGAACAAGAATCACTTAACAGTTTTTAAATTATTAGATTTTTTAATATCATACAGAGATATCACTGTATTCACTAGATAATTATCGGGGAAAATGAGCAAGCCTCAGAGTGTATCATAAAATATTTAAAGCAAATCAGAATTCTCATGGGAAAAAAAAACCCACATAATAAAGCAGAATTAAGAGAAGATCATTTTCTCCATTCTCCATGTAGATACTTACCAATTGTCATTACGGTCATTATAGACAACTGGAAATGGATGTAGGAAATAACTGCTAGTATTCCAATGCTGTAACCCATTCATAACTTTGCTTACAAGGAGTTGGCAGCACACAGGAGTGTCTGCCCGGAATTTGTGCATTTTTCCCTCCATCTTCCAATTTTTAATTAAAGCATGTGACATTAAAATAAGGAAGACACCAAAAGCAAAGTCCAAAGACAAGACACACTTCTTGCCTCAATCATCTAATCAATGGAGGCGACAAAATCTGGATTTTTGTGTGTTTTTTCTACAGAGAATGATATGCGTGTAAGAAAAGGAAAGGGAAAATGAACTTCATTCACTGTTTCAGCCCACTGATGGACAGAGAGAAAGATGGGAGAGACAAACTATAACTCCACTCCTCATGTAATCTCTGCTCTGCCATCTTACTCGGTACCTTATCACATTCGTAAGCTGTAAATGTCCAAAGAAGCAGAAACAATCAGGGACAGAGAGATACATAATTTATTTTTATTTATTTTATTATGCTTCTTTTAGCATTAACACATCATGTAGAGGGACATGTGGACATATCACATCACATGATATATCCACACGTGCATACAACACACTTTGATCAGACTCACCTTCTCCTTTACTCTCCCTCCTTGTCCTCCATCTTTCTCCCAAGCTCAAAAAGCATCTTTATTTCACTTCTTCTTATTCACAAGGATTATTTTGATCAAATCACCCTCCTTCACCCTCTCTTCACCTTTCCCATCCGACGCTACTATACCAATGCCCTGGATAGGACCTATTTTCTTTTCTCTCTTTGTTGAATTGTTTTGTTGTTGCTGTTATCTACTAATTGACCAAAGGGCTTTCACCATATTTCAGATATAAATATACAGAATTTCAACCAGATTGTTAACTTTGTCTGCACTCACTTCTGCCTTCCAACACTCTTCAATTTGGGGAGTTTTCTCCATTAAGGGAAGAATTTTGTAATTGTTTTAACCCAGATATGCAATTTTATTTTCTCTATCAGAGACTAGCATAAGTGGTTATCAAACATGAAACAACAAAAAAAGAAAGTCTATTGAGAGAGATCTTCCCTGAAAGTTCTTCCTATGTGAAGGCAAGACATTGAATAAGAGCATAACAAAAGCCAACATTATTTACTCAAGTATTAGTATCTATTTGTATCTTTGCAAATATTAGTCCACAATGGTGCCTCATCCTTATCCTTTAGTATGCACAGTATTTTTTACTTAGCATATCTAAGAATTTAAGTAATTAGTTATATGAACAAAGTTATTTAGGTAAGATCAATTAAAGTGGCATTATTTAAACAACAACAACAACAACACATTTTCCTGTCTGTGATAGTCAGCATGCATATTGGATTGCTATTTCAAACACATCCTATGTTTCTTATGCCAGGATTTGAATCTCACTGAGAACCCAATGAGAGGACTAGTTGCAATGGGATTCTGCTTTTTACTAATACTAGAGCTCTGTTGGTATTGATCCTACTATCTTTGTATGATAGCTACAATCTTTACAATCTCAGTGGGGTTGCCATTGTGTAAATGGATCATCAATGGTTTACACACTAACCAGACTTGGTAGCTAACCAGCTTGCTTGGGAAGCAGAGATCAGATGAATCACTGTTTAATGTCAAATAGGACAAAAAGTGGTGGTAAAAAAACCCCACACCATTCCAACCAATAAATCTGATTATAGTGGCTTGCACTTGTCATGTTAGCTACACGAGAAGCATAAATGATCCAGTCAGATCTTGCTGAAAATACAATTTCCTATTTAAAATATAACCAAAACAAAAGGATTTGGAAGCATGGCAGAAATGGTAAAATGCCTGCTTAGCAAGCATAGGGCTGAGTTTGAATCCCAGTTGAGCCACAAAAATACATACATACATACATACATACATATACATACATTCATACATATATACATACATACATACATAAATACCTAGAAATAAAACAGTTCACACCAGATTGAATAAAGGATCTATTAGTTGTAGCCTTATATATTCAACCAGATTCCTCTGTCATCAATATCACTAAAGCTACAAGAAACAACAGGATAGAGTTATCATTACAGATATATTTATTAACATAAATATTATCATTTTCTTTGTCTTGGGTGTAGATATACTTTATCTAGGATAATTTGCTGGCTCAAAGGAGGTTTGATGTTCTTTAAAATAAACAAATATCTAGTTGTATCATAATTTTTTTCATAATGACTTCTAGGATCAAATATTTTATTCTCCCAAAGTCTCTACAATTCATCATCAAATGTAAATTTCACAAGGCTTTTGCATATGCCCCAAATCTTCACATTGCTACTTCAAATGAAAGGCTAGAGATATGGAATCTAAATTTAATTATCCATTTTCATATGACCCAGAAGATCCAAAATTTGTGTTTCTATTTAACGGAACTGTCTTGCGTCACTAGAATGGATAACTGTCTTCAAATATTATCATAGTACCACCTAAGGTAGAGACCTTTCAACCAATTAACTCAATCAAATGGAATTAGAAACAAATTAAACACGTAAATACATATCTATCTATATAGTATATATGTATGTATATATATGTGATGCAGATATATTTATAAATGATAAAAATCAGAAGGTACATATAGATACACATATGTATCTACATGAGTCAGGTATATTTATAAATGAAGAAAATTATGAGTATTAGGACGCACTGGGTATGATTCAGAGAAAAATCAATAAAGTTGGGTGAAAAACCTAAAGAGAAAGTTAAATCAAGTCAGACACAATATATACTCATTTTTATTATATCACTATTCACAAAGATAATAGCAAAGATTCTAACTTGGCCTTATTAAATATGTACATAGATATTTCATCCTCTACTAAAATATATTCTCCTATGACAAATGCTTGACGTAGATTAGAAAATGATGTGACATTGAACAATGATCTATTTCAATGCCATCAACAATTAAATTTCATATGACTCCAGTAAATCCAAGTGAACAATGCATGCAAATAGAGAACTATCACCTCCAGATTACTTATGAGAAAACAAACAAAATACATAAATGAGAAACATACATGTTCCTCAATAAATGGGAAACCAAATAGAATTATATTTTATTTTTATTTATTTATTTATTTTATTTTTTGCCAGTCCTGGGCTTGAACTCTAGGTCTGGAGGCTGTCCCTCAGCTCTTCAGCTCAAGGCTAGCACTCTACCACTTGAGCCACAGCACCACTTCTGGCTTTTTCTGCTTATGTGGTGCTGAGGAATCAAACCCAGGGCCTCATGCATTCAAGGCAAGCACTCTACCACTGAGCCACCTTCCCAGCCCACAGAATTATATTTTAAATAGGATAGTATCTATGAATTATTTCTCACAATGCCTTGTGAGTCTCATTAAAGTTTCTCTCTTTGGAAAGATGATATAATCATTCACGTCATGGGATTTACTTAGTTTTTTTTTATTCAACTTTAGTTATCACTAAGCCAAAAAATCTGGAAAAGATATTATGGCTTCAAGTTGCTTGTGCATAGGAGAGACTTAACAATAGGAGACCTCAGATTGTATAAGGACATACTTTCGGATAAAGTTAACAGTATCACAGAACACTATCATCAGGTGTTTGGCAACCCTCTTTGCCTTCAAAAGAAGAACCCGGCTCTGCATATGTGGGAGTAGAAAAATCTGCATAGATCAGTTGAACTAGAATTCAAGTAGTCAGCCAACATGTGGAAGATATCAGCAAAAGTTATTCCAGTGACCTCACACTGGCAGCTCTGCTGCTCTGTTCCAGAATAAGCAGATTGTTCGGAGTACATACAACTTTGTGTGGACATATGTAAGCATCAGGATTTGAAAAAACACTGGAATTAGGTAGAGCAGTGACACAAGGAAGAAAAACGATGGGCGTGTCTAGATGTTAACAATCAAGCCACAAGGCCCATACCATTGCTCAAATGGTAACATCATCAAGACAGGCACTCAGTCCCAGACAAAAAATAGTGTGCTGAAAGAGAGTGAGGAAGTGATGGTAGATTCAGTTTAACATGTCAGCTAAACAGCATTCAGATGCATGCTGAGATGCATTGAAAAATTAATGCTAGGGAAAATGTAGAATCTAAATGACTCTCTTAAGATACACTTTGATAAAACATGCAACTGGGATTTACAGGTGTGAGAAGAGCAGCAATAAAATACATTGAGTGTCTAGATAGTAACCATACTGGTTTTGTATTTCCACAAGGTATTTGGCTGAGCCTTCCACTGACAAGTTCCCTTCTGAATGATATCAATATGAAAAGAAAAGTCACTTGTTTACTGCAAATATCAACCAAAGAAAGTAGGAAAGCAGGAAATATCTTTGGGTATAGTTAAGCTTTGGATATTTTTCAAGAACTCCTGAGACTTAAGACAGAGGTTTGGCTTCAGGCAATTTTTTTCTTATTTGAAAGATTACTTTTGATTCACAAAGTCAGTTACTAATGTTACCAAAAGGTGAAGATCTAATCCAGCCTTTCTCCTGTTTGCCTTTTCACTCTATCCAAGTTATAGATGACTGATCTTTTGAGAAGAAGCCAGTGATTATTAGCCTGAGGTTTGGGGGATTACCTGAATTTTGGAAATTTCATTTGTACTGAAAAGAGTAAAGTTGAGTCATCCCTCTATACACTATCTAGAGCTCTCATGCAAAGTCATCTCATGATGGTCTTTTATTTAGTCAGGACAATCCCAAGAGTCACACAAGTTTCTCCTGTACATACAAATACTTGACTAATGAGCTTGTTTGATCTCACTGAGTAAATTTTAAACAGCAAAATGTGTCAATGAATTTCATATTTTGAAAACATACAAGTTCTGGAATAATGAATTCATATGTGGATAAGAAGGGAGATTGTTTTCATTATTTATTTTCTTGGGTTTAATTATTTTGTTGTTGTTGTTGTTGTTGTTTTTGGGTCCGGTAATTAGGCCTGAACTCTGGGCCTGGGTGCTGTCCCTCAGCTCTTCAGCTCAAGGCTAGCGCTTTACCACTTGAGCCACAGTGCCACTTCTGGCTTTTTTTCTTTTTGCTTATGTCATGCTGAGGAATCGAACCCAGGGTCTCAGGCATGCAAGGCAAGCGCTCTACCACTGAGCCACCTTCCCAGCCCCAGGTTTAATTATTTTTATTATTCTATTTTCCATTAATGTTGGACAAATATATATGGTAAGAAATATTGAATTTCAATGGTTTATTCCTCTGCTAAGTTTGTAAAATAGGCATATTAATTAAGAGTTCATTTAGATAGGTTGAAGGGAAAACAACAATCACTAGATCTAAAGAAGATAGAACATATTTATTGCCACATTAATGTGAGGTGCCAATTAATTACGGTAGGTAAAGAGATGACTGTGAAGCCTACAGTGCACTAATTTATTTCTAATTGACCATTTCACCATCTGTGAGGGGTAATCTTTATCTGTGTGGTCCAAGATTGTGGCATTTGTGACCTATACAATAAATGAAGATGGAAAAGATAGCTCAGTAAAAAGAAGAAAAAGTCTTCAAGAATAAAGACAATCTGAGAGACTCAAACTTATACTCTACTGACAAGTAATTAATCAAACCACTACCTCCGGTTACAAAGTAATCTGATAAACTTATTATGTTAAGAGTTTTAAATATTCTTATTATAAAAGTAGAACATTTGAAAGACAAGTTGTTATCAGTTTATCCCATAATATATCTACTTTGGAAGCCTGTGACAAGCAATCTACATTTCTTTCTCCAAAGATGTAACATGATCAGCAAGCGTGACCAGCACAAACAACTGTCTGATGCATTTATTAACATCCCGTCAGAGAGTAAATCAGTAATATAATTTTCACTGTGGTAGTCTGCAGTTTATAAATTCTAAAAGGAGCTGAATGCACCATAATCTTCCCATTTTCCTAGTTTCTGAATAAATAAACAGATATAGCCAGAAAAAGATGCTTATGTATTTTTGCATAAAGGGTAAAAGCCTTATGAGAAAATTAGGTTATTTCTACTTGCTATTTTCTAAGACAAGATCTTTTGCATATTTGAGAGGAAGAAATTAAATATGTCTAAGACTTAAGCACCTGTCAAGCTGTTTCAAAAGAGTTTTCTAAGGCTTGAGATGCCTTAGAATTAGGAATCTCCAAGGAAATCAAAGTAATCTCATATAAAAACTCTATTAATTTCATATTCCCTTCTGTTCAGCAGGAAGTAAATTAAGAATCTGGAGATCATTAATATTTGGTGATGAATCAGTTGAGTTACAAATAGAAATCATATTCCTTATTCAATATATTTCATGGCCAATCATCTAGGAATAATCTAAACATAGGAAGAAAAAAATACTAACAATGTTTATAGAACTTAATTGAATTGTAAATCTAGATCACATATTGCAAAAGAAAAGAGAAAATTATCTTCTTTGTAAAAGTGAATTGACTTGAAGATATCCCTGGGTTAAATTTTTCATATATATAAATATATATATATATATATGTGTGTATATATTATAATGACATCCTCAGGATATAAACAATGTTTACAGTTTCAAAAGTTAATCAACCCTTATATAATTTCATCAAGGTGAGTCCTATGTTGTGCTATTTAGACTGAGGTTCTCATGAATTAGCAGTGAGAAGTTTAGAATATGGTACTACCTTAAAACCCACTGTGAAATGTGGGATTCAATTAAATAAAATTTAACAAAGTCAACAATCAGTGAACATTGCTATTGCATTGCTGATATTATAATTGTTATTGTTATTATTATTGATATTAATCATTGGAATCCTTCATAGGACCAGGGAGGATATACAATTTTAGGAAGAGTCCTTTTCATTCAGTCCTATATAGGTAAGTTATGTATATTTGTTATTCATCTGTGCATTACCACCTAAAAGGTTCACTGCAAATAAGACAGGCATAGTTTATCACACAAAGTATTTATGGGTAATATGTTTAGAATGAACATTGGTTAGGTGTTGGTAGAGTGGTTTTTGGTAAGGTCAAAGAAACTAGTTGAAAAGATACTAAGTTGGGTTTATGAAGACATCATGTCTGGTTTTTATGGGATTCTCTGAAGTTTCAGTATCATTCACTATAGTCAAAACTTTGGACCAGAGAATCACTTGGAGTTTCCTCATCATTGCTTGAAATGGGTATTGGTGGCAGGCAGTTATTGGGAAGAAATAATGACATTGGGTAAAGTGTTTAGCTTCAGATGACTAAGTCCCAAAAAGTGTGGATAGCAAACCATTTTAGCCAACAGCAGTTTCTCAGAAGAAAGTATCTTCAGTTCAAATGCAGATCAAGACACTACTGTCATGTTACCCACTACAATACATCCTTTATGTCATATAGATCTGTTTGAACACATTCTGAGCCTAGCTTCTCAAGATCTTTGTGTTTTTGTATTTTTTATTGTAAAAATACTGTACAGACAGGTTACAGTTACATGAGGTAGGTAATGAATACATTTCTAATCGAGCATTGTTGCTTCCTCCTTTTTTTTCCTAATATTTCTTATAGGGTAAAAAATATGAGAAAAATTTGCAACAAGATTAATCAGCTGGGCTGGGAAGATATCTCAGTGGCAGAGCGCTTGCCTTGCATGCCTGAGGCCCTGAGTTCCATTCCTCAGCACCACATAAGCAAAAAGAAAAAAATCCGGAAGTGGCGCTGTGGTTCAAGTGGTAGAGTGCTAGCCTTGAGCTAAAGAGCTGAGGGACAGCGCCCAGGCCCAGAGTTCAGGCCCTACGACCAGACCAAAAAAAAAGATTAATCAGCTGTAAGCCCACAGATGTAACTTGTGCTATAGCTAATAATCAATATTTCTTCCTCAGCAACTGTTTTTTAGAATACCCCTAGGTAGGCTCTGATCTCAATGACTTACCTAGGAGGGTGAAACAGACCATCGCAGATGAAGGTCTGAGCCATATTCATCATGTTCTTTCAAGCCAGCTACATTTGTAAACTTACCTTTAAAATGAATAAAGAAATATCATGAAGCCATAGATTATCTAAATTTCAATTTTTTCATTATAATAGGATGAGTACAGATGTAGTATCCACAATTCTGGAGGGCAGATTGTAAATATGGTAAGTTGCATGAATTCATAATTAGAAAACATGTTAGATTATTGGGTCTGGTTAAAACATTTTTGCTATTAGTAATGATGACGCAGCAATTCCCCTTCTGGACATTTATCCAATAGATCACAACCATGGTGAAAAAAAAAAAAAAAACATCAGCACAACAATGTTCATTATAGTGCTATTCACCATAGCCAAGACATTCAATCAGCACAGATGTCCCTCACTGGATGGATGGATCAAGAATTTGTAGTATATATACAAAATGGAATTTTACTCATACATCAGAAAGAATGCTTTTTGTACCATTTGTAAGGAAATTGAAAGAGTTGGAAAACAGTATATCAAGTGAAGTAAATCATACCCAGAGAAACTAAGGTTGCACAGTTTCCCTTCTTTATGGTAGCCTGTAAACTTGTAAACAAACATGTTGAGTTATAAATGAATTAATTGAAGTTAGTAGACTCTATGAACAACTCAAATAGGGTAATTTTGTAAAAAGACAAGGTCCTAGTAAAACAAAATAAGCACCAGGAAATGGGAACTTGCAAAAGGGAGGGATTTGAAGTTAAGAGGAGTGGTATAGAGGAATGAGGGGGAAAGGGGAGGGAGATTGCAGTGGTTTATCTAAAATATATTTAGAACTAAAATTAAATTCCTCAACAACTAATCCTCAAGGAAACAACTGCCAAATTAATAAGTGGGCTAGAGACTTAAGGAGAAACTTCTCTAAAGTGGAAATAAGAATGGCCAATAGACATATGAAGAAATGCCCAGCTTCTTTAGCCATAAAAGAAATACAAATCAAAACAACATTGAGATTCCACCTCACCCCAGTTAGAATGGCCATAGACAAGAACAATAATAACAGATGTTGGAGGGGATGTGGACAGAAGGGAACCCCACTGCATTGTTGGTGAGAGAGTAAATTTGTTCAACCACTTTGGAAAGTGGTATGGAGGTTCCTCAAAAGACTCCATATAGAGCTCCCCTAGGACCCAACAATCCCACTTTGGGGCATTTACCCAATCACAAACAAGGGTATACTAAAGCTACCAGCACAACTATGTTTATCACAGCATTATTCACCATAGCTAAGATATAGACCCAACCCAGAAGCCCCTCAATTGATGAATAGATCAAGAAAATGTGGTACACACACATACACACACACACACACACCACACACACACACACACACACACACACACACACACACACACACACACAATGGAATTCTATTCCTCCATCAGAAAGAATGACATTGCCCCATTGGTTAGGAAATGGAAAGACTTGGAAAAACTTAAGTCAGGCCCAGAGAAACATAGGTCCCATGGTTTCCCTTATTTGAAATAACTAGCATATATCTAGGATAAACAGGAACAGTCAAAAGCTATGTACATGTGACCACATAAGATGATGTTAAGCAAAATGAGCCCCAAGATAGGGACACAAGTGTTTTTTTTCTTTCTTGCTGTTGTTTTTAACAGATTCACAATGCACCATGTGATTTTTTTTGTTTCTTTAGTATGCTCTTTCCCCATGGTATAACCTGAAGGATTGACCCCCTTACCCTATTGTCCCAGGCCCATACAGACCCCAGAAAAATCCCAGGTATGTGTGAACTTGTTTGACGTGCTGGCAGGGCAATCCACATAAGCCTAGTTGTAAACATCCCATTGTGGGTCCAACTGAAAGGCTCCCACCTTCCTTGACCTAGTGGCTTTTTCAATAACCTCTGCCTGCTTGCTTGGTCCTCCTATAAAAACCCAGCTCCTGTCCCAACTGTCTGGCACACCCTCCAAACCCACAGGAAGGTCTGTGCCCCTCGCTGTTCCTCAATACACAGTCCTCTCCTGTTGATGATTCAGTCTGGCCTACTATTTTTCCATTCTCCTCCATGTTCCTAACATAACCCCTGTTTTCACTGTATTTGATTCGTGTTCCCTGCACTTGTATATACATGTTTCTAATTTGGGGAGAGGAAGGGTAATAACAAAATGCTGAAATAAAGATACAGGGTGACCCATTGTAACAATGAGATGTACAAGACACTATGTTGAAAATGAACTTTACAACTTCATGGGGGGGAAGGGGGGACAGGAGTTGGGGAGGTGGGGGAGGGAAGGGATGGTAGGGGAAAAACAAAGGAGGGGGTAACAATGCTTAATAGGAAATGTACTTATTACCTTGCTCATTTAACTGTAACCCCTTTGTACAGTATTTTTGTACAATACACACACACACACATATATACGCATGTATATATATATATATATATATTTATATATATCATGGTTTATACTACAAAATTAAGAAAAGTAAAGGAAGGGGAATATTGACGGAGGGTGAGAATATGATGTGGTGACACTGATCAAAATGTATTATATTATATAAACTGCACTGCTAAATGATATCTGTAAGGTGCACCCTGGAAGGTGGGGCAGAGTTTGCTTCAAGGTGTACCAATTATCTAGGTGATGCAGGTAGTAGGTTGACACTTGAGCAAGAGGAGGAAGGAGTCAGCCCCCCCTTCCCTGGGTGGACATTACGGTACCTCCATTTACACCAATTTAAAAATAAAATAGTGTTTAATTAATAAAAAGTCAGAAGGAAATAACTGAAGGGCTGTAGCCCAAACTTTAAAATATGTGAGAAAATCGGTGGGTATTTGTGGAAAAGTTCTTTTCAACCTTAATATGTACTTGAAACCTTAGGTTTACTTTATTTTCTGAGTAGAGAATACATTAGAGACAAGCAAGGATGAAAGCAGACAGGTGGTAGTTTAGAATTCTTCTTCAGCTATAGGTCAAGAAGAGTTTGGGGGCTTGAACCAGCATAGAACAATGCAAGTGGTAATGGATCAAATTCTGGGCATCCTTTGAAGACAGAGTCAAGAATTTTGCTAGTGCATGGATGTTAGGTATATTATAAAGATTGAAATTATTTTTGTTTAATGGAATGACCTTTGTTTAGGATGGGAGACTTAAGATCTCTAATTTTTTTCTCCATGGCACCTGCTTTTATATATTAAAAGATTATCTGAGAAAAAAGAATGCATACCTTACTCTTACAAAATGTGATTTCTATGTCAGCAGTGTAATCGATACTATGGCATTCTAATTGTCATATGTCAGATTCTTTGACATATGGATTCCCACAGTATTTGAGATAGAACAAAGAAGTTCCATAAAGGACTCCAATAGACTTCTACAGCTTTAACTCATAGCAGTTTTCCATGTATGCCTTCTAATTCAGTTATTACAAAGTCCATTACCTGAAAGCTAGGATCTGTCACATCTCTAGGCGAAACTCATCATCACTGAGAACCTGATTTAAGACTATGGTTGACATTTGTTCTTCTGGAAAACGTTTGCAACTGCTCAACCTGCCAGATCCATGCCCTGCCCTCCCTCCCCCCCCCCCCCCCCGCAACCTCCAACCCTTTCTCAGCATTTCCTGAGGTCTGATACTAACGTATCTTGTGGAATTTTTCTTGTTGCTTTATAATAACATATAATTCTTAATTCTCTGGATCTGCAAAACCATGAAGGTAAAAGTTATATGATTAATTCTTATATACTAATCACCTTGCATATTTTTTCATTAAAAGAAAGCACTAGTAAATACTTGTAAAGTGATGTGGCCACTACTTTTTTTTCAAATGAGAACTTCTTATCTACTTTAAAAATATGTCACAGTTACTGGGAAATCAAATCTAGATCAATTGAGCATGAATTTCCAAAATAAGTATTTAATTTTTTGAAAAAATTGTGCATTAAACAGGTTTTTGGTGATTCTGATACTATTTTTTTCAACTGATGATTTTGTGATAGAATTATACTTAACCAAACTTATAGATACAATGGTCTAAGTTTCTCAGGAAAAAATAAAAGGAAAAAGAACTCCCATTTAATCAAGTAAAATATAATTGGCAGTTGGAAACATGAAGATACCTTAATCCAGAGTTCTTAGTTTTGTTGTAGAAAGTTCAGCTACTTACAACCAAAAATGTTTAGTTTAAAAAAGAGATAATAAAAATACATTATAAGAAATGCATAAAAGATAGGCCAAATTCATACTTTTATGTAGAAATTTTAGGGGCCTTCATTTTGAAAGAGTTAACTAAACCAAATTTATTGATAGTTTTCTTTGTTGTTGATTCTTTTGTTACCAAAGAACTTTTAATTATATAAAGGATTTAAATTTCTAGACTGGTATCTAAAGTAATAAAGCTGAAATTTTATTTTTCCTTAATTTTATTTTGAGATAATTTTTTTAAAAATATTAGGTCAAAGTTTCAGATACATTTCCATCAATTCCTCTTTCTTTTGGTGAAGAATAAATGTCAGCACTCTCTAGATAAATGTATGACTTGATTCCTGTTCAGCTTGAATTGTTTCTCTATTGCTTTTGTGAGAAAAGAAATAATAGTTTTCCCCCCCTTGGGGAAAACATTCATAAAAATGGGGTGTTTTTTCAGATTTATCTTTGAAGAGGAAAAGAACTGACAACCATATCCATCCAGAGTAAAAGCACCTTGAGATTTATAAGAGTCTTTGTTTTTTAGCAACAAGAGAAGAAACAAGAAGCTAAGATGTCTCCAGGGAAAATTGAAATTCTATTTGTGTTAATATTTCTATTTCTCTTGTATCACCAGTTCTAAGTAAATGGCCATGGGGCTTTAACTTTACTTTAGCAAACAAAGTATTCTCTACAAATGTAATGTTTGGGGGAGTTAAGAAAAAGACAGAAAATGTTGTTGTTGTTTTAGGAGAGTTCTCACATTCCCCTTGATGAACTATCTTAACTTGCCAACACATTAAACTTGTAAATAAATGGACAAATAGCCTAGAGAGGCTCAGGGAAGCTATCCAAATGGCTTTGTAGCTTTATTTTATTTGTTGTCCTACCATACACTAGAAAGTTCCATGCACGTGACCCAATGTAAACAACCTTTTAGCAACGCACTACCCTCACACATAGCTCTAAAACCCCATTTAAGCTAACAGGAAATAGAGATAGTATTTATGGTGAACTCTCAGTTCCTCTCTACATAACTTCAGGTGTATTGAGACAAGTTTTAAAGGATTTTTTCTGTGCATAGTAACTTCCTCTTGACTTTATTTGCCCCCATATCTATAGGTAGATGAATCTTCCTAAATCTCCACATTGTTCATGTCACTTCACATTCACTCATTCACAACAGCAATCACTGCAGAAATACTAAAATATATCTTGTGTCCTTTCTTGTCTGTCTTTAATTGCACTATCCATTCATATCTGCACATACACGGAATCTCAACTCTGGTTGATTAGAAAGCACAGCCACCAATATTTGCTGTTCCTTTCACTAAACAGAGTGGGTACTTCCCAATTTCCAGAATGTAGGCTGGCAACATGACCTACTTTAAGCAAAGGGACTGTTGTTTTTCAACTTCTAAGGCTGGGCCTTGGGACTTTTATACCCTCACAGAATGTGGCCCCAAAGACTGTGTAAGGATGGATGCATTGCTTCATACCTACGATCCCAGCTATCCCAAACACAAGGTCAGGAGGGTTATGGATTAAGGTTAGATCAGACTAACAGACAGCAGCACCTCCAACTCAATCCCTAAGCCAAGTGTCATGGAATACACTTGTGATCCCAATCAAGTATTTGGAGGTAGTTAGGAGGACTGTTTTGCCCCAGGCAAAAATATATGGCTATATTTTTTAAAATAAGTAGAAGCAAACAAGATGATAATATGGATCAAGTGGTAGAGCGTCTTCTTCATGTAAATCTATGACTTTAAACATCAGTACTGTCAAATAAATAAGAAGACAGTGTAATCTAGTAGAGATGACAGGCCACAGAGAGCGGACAGGAGGTATATGACATGACTGCAGAACAGAGAGCTAGGTATGAGTGAAGCCATCTTGGGCCTCTCAGTACAGCTCACCCTTTACCTAAGTGCAACCTCAGAGATAAGCCCCTCCAAGAAACAGCAGAGGAACTGCTCTCTTTTGTCATGTAAATTACTATGCAACAATATACTGCTTTAAGCCACCACTGTGGAATTTTTGGTAATCATTGAATATAGCTTGATATGCAGGTATGTTTACTCGGTAAATGCACTTGTAAATGTCAGATATCTATTAACTTAAAAAATGGACAATGATTCTTATTTTATAGAGTTTAGGATCAAGTAAGCATAGAATAGAGGGAGATCATGGTTCCTAAACTCAGAAGATATAAATACTAATATATTGAATATAACTAGTAAGTGCACCATGAGATACTTCTTGCCTAGGGCTCTATGAAAAAAAAAAAGATCAATAGAAAAAATACCATATACCAAGAAACTATGGGAGTACCAAGACAGGTCAATTCTACCTTTAAAACTTAGTGATTGAAAGGTCTTGGTCCAGTAACTATTCCATGCATTGGGATTTATTTTTAT
Source organism: Dipodomys ordii (assembly GCF_000151885.1). Classification (NCBI taxonomy): domain Eukaryota; kingdom Metazoa; phylum Chordata; class Mammalia; order Rodentia; family Heteromyidae; genus Dipodomys; species Dipodomys ordii. Next base: position 16,467,699 of record NW_012267218.1, on the reverse strand, counting down.
TAAATGTATATAGTCATAACATCTACCTCCAATGTTAGCTTTAAAGGTTAACTGGAATAATTTATATTGTCTGGCAAATACTAAGTGCTCATGAATATTTGCTAATATTATTATACTTACTGCTTTTTAAAGTCCACACATCCTTTCAAGGCATTTTATAAAGAAACTATAAATCTTGCATCACAATTCATGCTTTTGTGTTAAAATGTTATGGCAATTCAGTGTGTGTGTGTGTGTGTGTGTGTGTGTGTGTGTGTATTTTAATGTGGTATATTTCAACAAAACCTCCAAGTATCTACCTTACCTGTTATAGAATGGGATAATTTAATAATTGGATGCACTAGAATGCAGGTGGGTTTTTCTTTTTTGTCATTTTCTACTGTGTTTGGAAAAGGCAGCTTTAAAGAAATTGGCAGAGGTGCTGCTGAGAAACAGCTGGATGGAAATATATCATGAACAAAGCTATAAAAAGACAGTTTCTCTATTTGCCTGAATCTCTCAGCTACACTGTTAGTGATGCCTAACAAGGAAGACTAAAAAAATTCATATAGAGGTAGCTTTTTGGAGTCTGCAGGCAGGATGCTATTAGTGTGGGCATCTTTTTCTCCACCCTCAGGTCAGAGCAAATATCTGATTGAAATATTTTGCCAGAAGTGAATAAAGCAGGCAGAAGTGGGGAAGCTGAGTTAATATTCAAGTTTGCTTCAGGAGGGAGCAGTCAATAAAGGTAGCCACAAAGCAGTGTTGAGGCCAAAGCAAAACCACTGCCTCCTGACAAATAGGATTTTTAAAAAAATTAGTTTTCACATATTTATCAAGTAATAAAAATGTAACTACCTAGCATGGTCTTTCTTTTCCTAACAATGCCACACATTTGAAATTAGTCTTTGAATCTTTTATGTCTAGAATATATAGTTGCTTCTGTTGCTCCAATAATGTTTTCCTTTATGAACTTTTAAAAAAGAATTAGTAAACCATTTCTATAAATGGAATATATTAAATATTTTAGACTTTCTAGACCAATACTTTGGTTTCCTCTATTTACCCTTGCAATTGGAGTGCAACAGCAACCATAGATAATTCCAGTGGCTCTGGCTAAGTTTCAGCAATGATTTATTCACCAAAACAAGTGAATGATCAGAGTTGGCCCATAGTCCATAGTTTGCCGGTATCTATTTACAAGGTAAAGAGAGTTAAGTAAGAATCTAAATGATTGAGATTACTTTATCAGTTGTTTTAGGGTTTGGGGGTTTCAAAAGATTTTGTATCTAGGTAGACATTGAAAACCATTAATCAATGATTGACTTTTCACTCTGTATTAATGACCCACAAAAACACACATCCAATAGAAAGGAGCCATTTAATTCAAATCTCCACGTTTTCAATTTGTTATGATGCCAGGCACTTAAGCAGAACTTCAATAGACATGTGTTAGGTAAATTCCCCATATGTGAGCATATCCATGAAATAGGTAATAGGCTAATCAGACAAAAATATGTAATAGACTTGATGGAAAACATGATGTATAAATACGTTTCAAGGATCTGTTTTATGATTCTGTTTCACACCGGTAGTTACATAGATAACTGGTGCTGTTTACTAGAGAGACTACTTTGCTTGGAACAAAGTATCTGGAAGAAGAACATGAGCTTGTATTGGGAAGACTGGAATTTGAGCTGATTTAGCCAGGACCCTGAAGCATAGGTATGAAGCTCTGAATTACTTGAGTAAAATCAGCCCAAGACCCTTTGAAGACATTCATACTGGAAAGCTTGGAATCGCTGTGGCATCTTGGTAGTGTGTTTTTCTTTCATGTTCCTTATTGTTTATTTTTAATGCCTAGCTTTTTCTTAAAACATAGATAGAGCAATGTGAATTTCTTTCTTTTATACCTGGTCTTAAAATATTAGGTTATATTTTCTCATTTAGAAGTCATATAAGATCATGCTCTAAAAACTTTAAAACATATAGTTTTGTATATAAATGATGACAAGATGAAGTACTGTCCTTTCTCTATCAAAGCATATTAGCATTCATAATATTACCATCAAAGAGGTACTTGACTTTTTAACTCAGAAATCAGATGGGGGTAAATATAGAATCATTCAGAGCCAAGTATCGCTCTAATTGTAGAATGAAGGCCAATACAGTAGCAGAGGCTAAAGTGCTTGGTTTATTGGGTAGAGAGTTTCTAGAGTGGTTTTGTAAGTGAGTCCAAGTGGTAAGCTTGCATCTATAAAGCAAGGTAGTTAAGGTTAAGTTCAATCCCAGCAAATGCCTATTGGGCCCTGCCTTCTTCTTGATCTCATTTTATTCTTAATTAAACCCTAAAAATAGGAAAAACAATAAAAATAAAAGATATTGTTGAGAAGGACTCGAGGCAACATTTCCTTAATGTCTAATAATAGTAGATATATTGCAGTAAAATTACAATTTTGATTAAATACACTTGAGAACATCAGCGTAAAACAGAGTCCTATTGGGTGCCTTACTCCAGGGCTCTGCAATCTATGAGGTGCATTTATAGCTCCAACAGAGTCGTCCAGTGTTCAGATGATACAAAAAGGTTTTGACAACAAAATCCTTTCTATTCCCAGAAAGTGTCTCAAGAAATAATTAATGAGACATATTTTCAGATATACGGGCATGGGTAATTTTGAGATGGCTATTATACTAAAAATAACCTTCATGAATGGAAATTTCATCAAGTAAAACCAAGATGAGGGCTTTAGAGATCACTGGGGCCTAGTGCTTATTTTCAGGGCCAGCTATGGAGGTTATGTGTGAAGGAGAGAATCACTGCAGAACAGAAAGCTGAGAAGAACCACGTTATATTCTACACTTACAGAATTTTCAGGGACCTAAGAAGTTTTCATTTTTAAGGTTTTTATTTTTCCCCCTTTTATTTCTTCCCATTTCCTTAGTCATCTTTTTATTCTAACCAATAAACAATGTCATTCCTTTGTTTGGATGCTAATTATTGCCAGTGGACACTTTCAGATGTCATAGTTCAGAAGATAGAAGGCATTCTATATTAGTTTTATTGCAAATAGGTCTTCCATAGAAATCATTGTTGTTATTGTATCTATGCTGAAAGTTCAATGGCTTCTCTGAGGGGAAATTGTCTTTATTTAGGTCATAGCCACAGTCTCTTATTGAAGCTACTACCTTCAAAGGGCATATAAGAAAGACAGGAATATCACATGAATATACTCAGATGCACAATGTCTTGGGGGTGATGTACAAATGAATTCATTCAAAATAGAAAAGAGGTGTTTGTAGAAATGTTACTATAAACCATTTACAATTCCTGAAATAGAGAAGGTATCCAGTGGTAGTGTTGGAAATTTGCATTAAAACATTTAATACATCTTGCAGTAGAGAGTACATTTTAGTTTTTCATGCAAACCTGAACAACATAGTTAAAGAAGAAAAACTAGTATCTATTTTTTTAATGATTAATGAGCAAAATCCTGGGCAGGTGAGGCACACAACTCATAGAAGAACCAGGTACATATCTTTGTTGTAATGTTTGCAAAAATGTAACAACTTCTGTTTTCATGGCTGTGGCATATTAAAAGTAGCATTGTCATTTTCCAACCACATAATGCCTAAATGATTTCCTATTACTTACAGTGATGGGATCATTCATCAATAAAAGAAAGGAACTATTGATAGTCGATGAATGTGAACCAATATCCTCACATAAAACTAAACAAAAGGAAGTTTGGGAATTTGCAGATCATCACACTTGAATATATAAAGGATACATATCAGCACTGGCTTATAAGAAAATGATACCATCTGAGTAAGGAATAACAAAGAAAAAGATTAGAAAGAACTGTGCTTGGCATCCTATATAGCATAGGAAGGGTATTTATTCATCTAGCCAGACTAGATAACCTAGTACAAGATACTCATCAGGATGAGCACACAGATGATTTTTGTTTTTGATGTAGGAAAAGCATAGACCTAGAACAATCACAGCTTTTTCTAGTCCTCCTAGCTGATCATCAAAGAAAGTCATTCTCTTCTATCAAAATCACACATTTTCTTGGTAACATAATTGCACTCCCAAATATAGCTAAGGAATCCAAGTAGATTCTTAAATCTAGATTGCCAAACTATAAATGTAGAATCCAATGAAATAGCAATTGGTATTCAAAGAAGCCGGAAGGTATCACCAATAATTAAAAACTAAAAAGAATCAGAACCAAACTAGAATTGAAACATTTAAAATGAATAGATAAAGGTTATTAAATCAGAAAGATAGTCACTTGAATGGAAGGGAAAAAGTGAGAGAGGACTTCCAAGAAAGCAAGAAGTCTCCATTCATAGCAATAGTCTACCACTACCAGCTCTTCTTAGCTGCACATAGCATAAGCTCCAATAGCTCAGAATGGACACTGTATTGGTAATGCACCCCTCATTTTTTCCTTTCCTTCTCTTCTCTGTTGTTTATAACCCTCATAATTTGTGTAAAGATCAAATCCTAAATTTATCACTTCCACTTAATTGCTTTCTTTGAGATTAGCCTCTGGAGATCATTGAAATATTGAAACTAGGATAATGCCGACCTTGGCATATTATACTAAATACCTAGCCCAAGATGTTGCATCTCTTAAAGGGAACAAATAACAAACTGAGTACAAGTCCCTCTGCCTCAGACCTGGTTTCCTCTTTTTGTAAGTGTTTGATTCTCTCAGATAAACAAATGGCATTTGCCTCCATTTTAGCCTTGGCCTCCCAAAGCTGACTCTAACCTTTTCCTTTTATGTTGTGTGAGAGCATGGGGAAGGCATCTAGACAATCCGTTTCCTTTCATCCTTAAATACCAAAAATCCTCCTGCAAACCCAAGCTTTGAAAAATATCAAAATGGCTCCGGAATGGAAATACCCAATTTCAAACGAGGACCGTCACACATTCATAGCAGTTAAATGTCAAATAAAGATCTGTCAAGACCTTTTCATTTAGACATTATCTATCTCTTTCAGAGTAAAAGAAATACACCGCAGCATCTCAGCAAGTTTCATTGCTATACTAGCATACTAATTTTATTAAACTGTAGACTATTTCGATATCAAAATGTATTTTATCACTTTATCTATTTGAGCAAGATAAGAGTGATTTCTTTGTATGAGTACTTGGAGGACACAGTATGAGATATATTATATGGTAACTAAAGGGTCCTCTATCAATTGAATATACAGCAAGATTTTCTACCACTATTGTGAACACTTATTTTTAATAGACAGATTGGGAAGTTTCCATTTTTGCAGGTTTTACAGAAGTAGTCTTGGATCTCTGTTATCAGAATAATTGTGATTTGCTCAAAAAGTTTTCTTTCTTGATGGAAAAAACGTACACAAAAATGCATTTTTATTTTGAGAATTACATTCAGCCCAACATCTTGGAGTGAAGAAACTTAGATTTTGGAGCCAGTCCCTTTCCAGGGGCCATATTGAGTAGATGCTTTTTTTTAAAAAGTAGTAATACAGTAGCTCAGAAATCTACAAAAGTCATATAAAAAACATAAACTTTTTTGTCATATACCTAAATGAACACTAATTAATTGTTAATACCCATAATTTTTTCAAACCTTTTAAAGTAAGGGCTTTTTCCTTGACCTCTTTCAAAACTGTGAGCAGAAGTTTAGACCTTTATCACTTTTCTTCATTTATTCTTATCATCATCATCATCATCATCATCATCATTATGCCAATAATTGGGTTTAGTGTTAAGGACTTGAACTACAATCCAAATTCTACCCCTTGAACTATATCCTATCCTCCTCCCTCCCCTGTTTTTGCCTTTTTTTTAAGACAGGGTGTCACACTTTCCGCTGGAGTTGTTTTCTTCATGCCTCCACTGTCTGAGTAGATGAGATGGTAGATGTGTGTCACCATGCCCAGTCCACTCATCATCCTTAAAAGAACAACAATGGGACAACTCACACTACATTGAACATAACTTTTCTCTAAGAAGAAGGATGTCTATTTCTTTTATTCCTCAGATGACTTATACGGAGGACATATGATTATAACATTCTCTTACTACCTGGGGGAAATTACTTTAACAAATACTATAAAGCAGCATTCTCTCTATATAGAGCGATGGGGTATATATAGATAGATAGATAGATAGAGACAGAGATCTACAGGTATATGTGTATCTTGTATAATATGCCTTTACATCCTCTTCATGTTGCAAATAATGATAATCATTCTTTCATAATGGACTAACTGAAGCCCTGTGGTATTCTATTACAGTATACCAAGTCCATTTTTCTCACAAATGAAGTAAGCATTGCCAAACAGAAAACAACTAATGAGCACTTTTACTACTGGCTTCTGCAGCACTGCTCAAGGTGTCCTGGCCTATCCCTTCATCTAAAAAGAAATAATGATGCTTTAAATATTAAATGAGTTCATTTATGCCAGATGATTAGAATAGAGCTTGACATATAGGAAGGACTCCATAAGTTAGTCACTGTTATTATAAATCTTCACATTTGAACATCATCCAAGACAACAATTAAAATAAAAAAGATGTCTTTGCCCCATCTGACTTTCCAACAGTACAGACTTCGTAGTTAATGTTAAAATAGTAACCGTAGTCTAAAGGTGTCTGCCTGTATGTTTTCACTTTGAACAGGCCAAAGCAGGTTTTACAATCTTTGTAAGTTCAAGAAATACACTTGTGTTGTAATTCATTTATTGAATTCAATTCTTGACCTCACTGATCCTTCTTTTGCATTAACTTCTTTTTTTTGCATTAACTTCTTATGCAGTGTGGGTATATATAATGAATTTGAACAAGATTAAGATGATGCACAAATGAGGATCACTTCCAATTCATCAAGGCACCTTGAGGCTGAATCTTTTTCTGTTCTCCAAACAAAATGCATACCTGAGCAGGCCTTTTTTCTTTATCTTAATATATTAAGGGCTTTATACCTTTGTAATACAAGCAAGAAAGTATTTATTTTCTCATCCATCATAAGATTTATGGCTGAAAACCCTATCACAAAAGATAGAGTATAAACAGAAAACCATACACATGTAATATGTTGGATGTGACACGTGAACCTTCAGAAAGACAGAACTGACAGCCCAGGGAAATTGTATTCTTATGTCTAGGTTTGTGTAGAATGATTGGTCAGCAACAAATATATGCTCTGATGGTAATAGATTAGGGAAACTTGGCATTCTGTTGCTTAAGATTCTTCTATGTGCTTCCACGTCTTTCTTTCATTTTGATAAAGGACCAGACATCTGACAAAATGAGGGAGAACTCTTTGACTTGAGAGAAGAAAGGTAGGTTAGATGATAGAAAGTTAGAAGTGGCCTTCCTGTTTCTTTGGTGCTCTCTGTTTCCTTCAGTTGCAACTACTCAGGGTGGTATGCTGTACTTTGAGCCCCAGCAGAAGGCCATGCCTTCATAGAGACTTTTAAAATAACTTCAATCTGACTATGAAAGCCACTGTGCTTCAATATGTTACCCAGTCTCATGTTGAGTTGTCCACTTTATTTTTTACTAATGTTAAAATAGATTGACTATATCAAATGCTGTCAGAATATTTATTTCTATTAATTAACTTCTTCCATTTAATCAGGAAAACATTATTATATTTAGAATTGAGTAAATTCTAAAATCATCTTGCTTTGTACTTAGAAATATGCTTTATTACTGAATATCACTTAAATTAAATGAATATAGAGCTAAATATATTAATATAAATATACAGTTAACCCAACTTGGTTAAAACGAAATATATAAGATCAGAATTTTTAGTCAGGGGACTGGGAAGGTGGCTCAGTGGTAGAGTGCTTGCCTTGCATGAATGAGGCCCTGGGTTTCATTCCTCAGCACCACATAAGCAAAAAGAAAAAAGCCAGAAGTGGCACTGTGGCTCAAGTGGTAGAGCGCTAGCCTTGAGCTGAAGAGCTGAGGGACAGTGCACAGACCCAGAGTTCAGGCCCATGACTGGACCCCCCCCAAAAAAAAAGAAAGTTTGGGCTGGGAAAGTGGCTCAGTGGTAGAGTGCTTGCCTTGCATGCATGAGGCCCTGGGTTCAATTCCTCAGCACCACATAAACAGAAAAAGCCGGAAGTGGTGCTGTGGCTCAAGTGGTAGGTAGGGCGCTTGCCTTGAGCTGAAGAGCTGAGGGACAGCTCCCAGGCCCAGAGTTCAGGTCCATGACTGACAAAAAAAAAGTGGAATTTTTAGTCAGTCCTCTGCTTCTTTCCTTCTTTGCCATGTCTCCCTCCCTCTTTCTCTCTTTCTCTAGTTTTCTTCTTTCCTTCCTTTACCTTTCCCTCCCTCCCCGCTTTCTTTTCTTCCTTTGTTTCCTTTCTTGATTCCTTCCTTTGGTTTACTTCTTTGATTCCTTCCTTGGCTTGCCCTTCCTTCCTTCCTTCCTTCCTTCCTTCCTTCCTTCCTTCCTTCCTTCCTTCCTTCTTCTCTCTCTCTCCCTCTCCCTCCCTCTCTCCTCTCCTCTCTCTCCCTCTCTCTCTCTGTCTGTGTGGTACTGAACCTGTTCATGCATGCTAAAATAGGTGCTCAACCACTAAACTACATCTTCAATCCCTAGCTTTGGAATGGAGGCCTAGTTCTCAATAACAGCTATACTGGATGGATCTTGTGTTATGTTGATTCTCATATGATGGAGAAGTCTCTTGTTCAAAGTCATCAATATTTTAGTCCTATACTGGAAATTATTAATACAAGTGAATATCTTGGAGGTAATGGGGTTTGAACTCAGAATCTCTTACTTGCTAAGCAGGAGCTTTACTGTTGACCCATGCTTCCAACAAAGACTTTTTAATTTCAAGTTATTAAAATGTCTTAAAATACATTTTCTGTACTTCCATTAGCCTAGGTTCTCATTCATACATTCATCATTGTGATCTGGATACACAGTAATTAATCCAAACCATTTTCCTGTGGCTAAAGGGAACTTCAGTTTTCCTTGATTGTTCAAAGAATACACCAGGTCAATGAATGCACCAAGTTAAAAGGTTCTAGGTCTCTAACACTAAGGTTAGGACAAAGTTACAATACAGTACTGTTACCTTTATCTAAATATAAACAAACAGTAATACAAGGACCACCGCAAATATGGCCCCTAACTTATATCCCAATTAAAATATAAATTTTCCAGAAGTATATACAATGAGAGATCAGAGTTTGTATTTTAGTGGGCTGCAAGTTTCTTTTTCTGTTTTCTTTTTTCTTTTTCTGGTACTGGGGATTGAAATCATGTGGGCAATTGTTGATGTTTTCTTCATGCAAATTTCTTACAGACATCTCATTGCCTGATTCTATCTTCCATCAAGAAGTGTTACTAATAGTTATCAACAACATGTATAAGGCAAAAACCTAATCACAGATTAGGGAATCACTGATCTCATAGTTGGTGACAAACAACATTTTTACTCTCACCCAAACTAAAAGTTTCCTTGAGTGTACCACATGTCAACATATGATCAGCCAATAGCAGGAGACTCTCCATCCCAAGGCAATGTTTGCCTACATTCAAGAGTAGAGAGATTCACTGGCTAGGATTCCTTTGTAGATATCAACATGAGATAGGATCAACCAGTAATATAGGGAATTCCATAAAGGAAAAGCTTAATATGTTCAGCAAAGTCAGCGATTCTTTTTCCCTCTTTCTGTCAATAGAAAAAAAAGTGATAACATGGAAATCAAACTTTTGATTTGCAATTGTTTTGAACTTAGAGAGTGCTTATGACATGATGTATGACATAGGAAGGATATTTAATACCTAATCAAGCTGATGGGCCTTTGCCAATTTCAGTGATCACTCCTTCAAATTCATCACACATCCTATCTATCTCACTTATTTAATATCTTAAAAATTTACATTCATAGCTATCTACTTTGTATCCTTTGTGTTGTGTCTGGATTAAGTCCGAAAGCACCTTGAGAGTAAATTTGGATACCATATGCTAACCTCTAGTTAAATGATAGTTGGTTCTTCATTTACGTGCTTCAGTTCTTTGAAATTAAATTGTCTCCTTTGAGAGGTCTGAGTTTATATTTCTTCTTGTTTTTTTCCCACAGAAAAGGGAGGCAATTTCTTTTTCATTAACCCTGTTTACTATGCTCCTGTTGTTCATGTATAAGATACAATGGCCAAATGCAACTATTTTAAGTTTGTGTGTAAGAAATCAAGGTGATAAAATGCCAGTGAGCTGAAATAGCCACAAATAAAATAAAAGAGACTGTAAAAGTTATGACAGTGAAGTGGGAATTTTCAGGGCACTGAAAACTATGGACAAAGAGATAGATCCACACCCTGTGCCTGTCTTTCACGTTAGCACTTATGCCATTTATTGGAAACATTCAAAATAAAGGAAATGATACAATAGTTTTAAGAATGGCAAATTGAAAACTGAAAGATAAAATTGGCAAGGGAGCATACACATTACAGGAACACCATGCAAGTACCTCTAATTTTTTAACTCAGAAAACCACAGTATCTCTGTTTTATTTCTAAAGACCCCCACTGCCCCCCCAAAAATCTTTCTTCTCAAACATAGGTAATTCAGAGAAATAGATTATCTATGAGCTTTGTTGTTACATAATTCTCTCATGGTATAATATGCTGGATGGAATTGAAACTTAACTCTATTTATACATGATTTGTTTACTCTGGGATGCATGTGATTATAGGCAGCAAGGCATGGAGTTTCAAAGCACCAGGCAATTATAATGTTTGCAATCATAGGCTGTTAAATTTCATGGAAGTTGTAACAGATCATTTTAATATTTCTAAAAAGTCTCTCTATTTGTATATATACATATAATATATATGTGTGCTATATATATGTAAATACATGCATGCATATATATTCAAAAGAGTTTGAACCAATCCAGCTAGATGACCATGAGGTTTAAATGTAAAGACATAGAACTGAGAACATGGGATTCTCAGGTCCAAGTATTAATTTTTGCAGTTGATGAACACTGCAACCTGAGAAAAGACATTTAAATGTTTCTGACTTTCTATGTTTTCATCCATAAAAAGGAGAAGTAAAATTTTGTCATATCATAAAATGTGCTACTTATTACTAAATCTCACTGTGGTACAGATGGACAAAGTCACAATTTAGAAAAATAATGACGCTGAGTAGATATGTTGGTGACATCCTGTGAGCCATAACACGTGCTCAATACCAGAAATGAAAGCATGACTCAGTCATAGTATGGACTTTTCTGTATGACTTTTATTAGAAGACATCTACAAGTACATGTCTGACTGTGTGCATGCACACACACACACACACACACACACACACACACACACACACACA
>NW_012267218.1:16384816-16456309 GCF_000151885.1 Dipodomys ordii | reverse complement strand
CACACACACACACACACACACACACACACACACACACACACACAAAGTATCCCAACATATTAATAGTTGGTATCCAGAGCTCATAATTATGTTAAATTTGTTAAAGTTGTTTCAATTTCCTACATTTTCTGTAATATGCAAACATTTTCTAAGTGAAAAACACGAAATACCAAATAATTACAATTCATTTGTTAATCACTTAATAGAAGAATTTTATGTCACTAGGAAATTTGGGGCATATTTGAACAGGAATTTCTGGGAAGACCTCTCTTTCCTTTTACAAACACGTCGTAGAATCTCAATCCCTCATTTAAAAAATTAAAGTAATAAAAATACTTTTTAGAGTTTCTGCAGTTTGCAATGGATTATGAAAATGTTTGTTCCTCTCTTTCCTTATCATTGCTGGGGGGATGACCTCATTGCTTCTAAGAGAAGAAAACAAAGTGCAAATATATTTTTGAATGTGACTTTTCTTTTCCCCTTCATTGGTGCTTAAAATCTCAATTCACAAGGAGCCAAGAACAGGGTTAGCTAAATGTTATGTAGCTACTATTATTAAAAGCCAAATTTACTGTTAATAACAAAATGTAAATAAACAATTAAAATGTTGCATTACTACAATATTTTTGAAAAACAACCTGGAATTAATGTGCACACCTATATGCATGCTAAGAAAATAAGTTGTTTCTGGCATACAAGTTTTAGTTTATATTTTATCCTCGTTTTTAAATTGCTTAAAATGTTAAAAATTTTTTATGCAATCTAAATGAAGCCTTTTCTAAGGGCTCGATGCCACTTTGAGTAAGCTATCCTTTCTTCAAACTTGGTGTGTGTATTGCAGGAAACTCAACATTGCTTTCCTTCACTCATTAAATTCCAGAAAGTAATGCACATCAAGCCTTTCCCCTGCCAAAGAAACCCCACAAAACAAAACAAAACAAAAAACCAGCAGGGTGGTTCATGCTTGTAATCCTAGCTACTCAGGAGCCTGAGATCTGAATATCACCCTTCAAAGCCGTCCCTGAGACTCTTATCTCCAATTAACCACCAGAAAACCAGAAGTGGCGCTGTGGCTCAAGCAGGAGAGCACTCCCCTTGAGCTGAAGAGCGCAGAGACAGTGCTCAAGCCCAGAGTTCAAGACCCACGACGGACAAAAAAAACAAACAAAAACATTTTCCACACACAATTTCTATCTCTAGAAGAAATAATACAAACCTTGCGTCAGGTGTTATTGTGTGAAACTTGTAGTGAGATGATAATTATGTAGAAGGCAGCACCGTCGTGACCATGTGTCATTCCACTGTTTCCCTAAGACTACATTGCCTCTTGAGGTCATATCCATCTCAGTAGTATTAGCATACTCTATGACACAGGAAACCACCTAAAATATACATCTCTGAATGTATTCTCATGGCAACACACAGTTGACTGTATATCCATTTATTAAATTATTTCTTGTTTAGGGATGAATCTTGCAACTTTCTTTACTGTACAGCGTCACACATATTCATAGGCAAATATATTCAGATTATACACTGAAGTCTCCATACATTCAATGGTCTATGTAGCAATAGTCTACACATGCCTCTTGAGGTTATGAAATTAGTAGTTCAGGTATTTTCATTCAGTTCATAATGTCCTGTGCTTTCTTCCTCAAAGTCATTGATAAACACTCTATTACCGAGCATTCCATTTTTACTCTAGGAAAGAGAAAATGAAGACAAGGTAAATGGTGACATGTCAGAGGGATGTGATTTCATTCACATCCTGGTAGCAGAAATGGTCAGGTGACTGTGCATAGCTTCAGGAAAGCCTAAGGAATTAAATGCATATAAAGACCCATTAGCATCCCAGACAAAATGGGTATCATCTTACATTAGAAGAAATGGATCCTTGAAATGGAATAAGCTATCGTCAATGTCTGGCACATTATGTAAACATAGAAATTTGCTCCTAATTCCTGTTCTATTGTCAATTGGCTGTTTATTTAGTTGTTGCTTTTGATTTTATGAGCTTGTTATGGATTGTACTTCTTCTCCAACATCTATTCCATCTCTTACCCATTGTGTAAACACAGCAGGGGCCTTTGAAGAAAGAAGCCATTTCATTTCATTGAAAGGAAATTATTTTCAAGGAAAAGGTAGGGGAAAATGGAGGGATGCTGTTCCAAGGAAAGGAAACAGCACATTTCAGCTGATGTGAGGAGACAAAAAAAAATGGAACTGATGAAAACCCTATAGTCAACAATCGAAGCAGCTCTCAGGATAGAAGCAACTGCTAAATATAGAGCAATAATAAAAATCTGAAAAAAGGAACACAAACTTGTTAAAATGCCACCAAGTCATTATGCATCTTTTGCCCAACAATTTTGAAAATCCAACTATGTTGTTGTACACAATGAGAAAACATTAAGGTTAAGGAAGAAGTATGTATACTTTCTGAATCACATTTCTTTGAATCTGATTACTGAACTCCACTGCTCATTTTTCCCTTCTCCTAGACTCTGCTTTACAACTCATATTTGTGAAAGTGTGAAGAAAGCTGCTTGGGTTGAAATTTAAGGAAAAGAGAAAATGTTGGCCTTGTCTAATTTTTTTCCTTTGGAAAATGTCTCAGATATCTTGAGTCTTGGAAAGTGGTGGTTAGTATATAGAGGCATACTCTTTTGTTCCTTTGAAAAAGGCTTGAATGGTAGGAAAGTTGTCATAGAGTCTTAATTAAGCATTTCATATTTATACAATTACCACTAATCTACAAGAGGTAGAGTATTTAAACCTACATCAAAGAATGAGAAATGAAGTGTTAGGAGTATGAATCTTGATGATAGGCCTTTGGGTAAGGTCTATTTTTGGTTCCTTACTCTTCAGGGTATCCATTAGAGATCCCATTTATCATAGTCTTCCATGACTCAAAGTTTGCTGAATGGCCTCGCAGAAGTTGTTCTTAGTTTCCCTTTTGAGCTCCACGGCCATTTATTACTTTCCAGCATCATTTCTTTTCTCCAAACCAAACATGTTGACTAGTCATTGTTATATATTTTTCTTTCCTTTGTATTTGTGCTATGGGGGATTTAACTCAGGTTCTCCAGCATATTAGGAGAGACCTTAAGTTATATGCCCTAGCCCTTTGTTTGCAAGCTTACTTTTCTTACCTAGATAGTGTTCCTAACTTAGCCTGAGCTGTCTTCAAAATTGTGATCTTTCTATGCTTGCCTTCTGAGAAGCTGAGGTGAAAGATGTATCATGCCATACCTAGCCTACATATATATTAATTTAATCCAAGATGATCAAAGAACTTTCTCCTTTTCATCCTCCTCCCCTTCATCTTCCTCCTCTTCCTCTTCTTCCTTTCCATCTTTTTATTCTTCCAGGAGTCTCAATAGCATCCAGTGTCATAGATTTTCGTTTCAAGTGATAGAAAATAATGTAACCAGACTATCAGACTACAATCTTGTTCACCTTGGATGAATTCTTTTCTGTATTGACATCATCTTCACCTAAGGTCTCATTTCATGACACAAGAGATTGTGAACAGTTCCAGGATGACATTTACCCTGGTTGAGTGCACTAGATAAAAAAGATACATTCTGTTGAATCTGCCAGCCAATGGTGATGGGTATAAGTAAAATCTTCAACCAGTTCATTAACTAGTGGTGCAACACACTGGCTCATCCAAGTCTAGATCAATTTATTATCCGTGGGTATGGTGGTTGTAATAAAAGGTAATTCTAGATTCTGGTCTAAGGAGAAGAAACCTGCATTCTGAGAAGAGAAAATGAACAACTATATAAATATATATATATATGACAGAATTTTTGAAATGGCTTCTTGTTTTAAATGCCTTCTTTAGGATATATATCAGATTTATTTAAATTTAAGAGGAAGTTATGTGTTTTCATAGGTTATATGCTTCATATAGATTATATGCTTCATAGATAATCTCTTTCATATATTGCATTCTGTTTTATAGAATTTGGACCCATGCACAAATAATACTAAAGCAATGACTTTTCCTTAGTTATAATTCTTATACTTAGTTCCATGCTAGTTATGGTTCAACAAATAATACAGTTGTACATTCAACCTCTACAAATAGACAGAAATTACACACAATTGTATTTATGCACATAATTTCCAGTGCACAGTCTGATTTTTGCTGGAAACCCTTTAATATATGGTAATGATCAGATATGGTTTCATTGGTAATAGATGCATAGGTTTCATGGGTACTAGCATTAGCTAGTGATAAACTATGAAGGTCTCTTGGTATTTGTTTCTAGTCTTTAAAATGTTTTGAATCAAAATTTCTCTCTCCTACAATTTCTTCTAAACACAAGCTTGAAGGAAATCTGATTTAGGGCTCATGGCATCATGATTTTACTACAGGAGTGTCTGAGTACTTTTTGAAAAATTTTAATTATCATTCCTGGGCTTTTCCTTTATATTGTAGTAAATAGTCAACAGTCTCCTTGAGAAATACTTTGATATGGTAGAATTTATTTGAATCTATAACATGTTTTTTCCCTCTATGTAGAAGAGGGTTTTATATGCCCCACTAAAACCTTTCTACATCTCATATAATTCTTTTCTTTTCTTTCTTTTTTTTTTTTTGTTGGTCATGGAGCTTGAACTCTGGGCCTGGGCGCTGTCCCTCAGCCCTTCAGCTCAAGGCTAGTGCTCTACTACTTGAGCTACAGCTCCACTTCCGGTTTTCTGGTGATTTTTTTTTTTTTTTTGAGATAAGAGTTTCATGGACTTTCCTGCCCGGGCTGGCTCTGAACCTCAGATCTCAGCCTCCTGAGTAGCTAGGATTACAGGCTTCAGCTACCGGTGTCCGGCTAACATCTTATATAATTCTAACCATTACACTTCATGATTCTCTAAGAGAACAACCCTCCAAATAAGAGTTTACTTATTGCAATTTGCTGGTTTTCCTGTCATGTTACATTGGTACCTCACTTCATTTGTTCTTAGCCACCATTTTTCATTCTTTTCTCTCAAATAGGGAATACCCCACTTATAACATGGGGCCAGTGAATTTATCCAACTGGAAGGTGTTAACCACAGCTTTGGCTCTTTGCCCAGGTGTACTAGAGCAGCCACACAATGGATACCTGTCTTATAAAAGCTTCTGGAAATAAAAATAGCACCAGTTGGAAGCCTCAAATCCCTTTAATATTCTCTGTGTTTCAAATTGCAGATTAAAAGTTTGTAGGCAAAACATTAGAACCAGTTCATTTACTTCCACTGCAGACATTACAAGATTAAAAAAAAGGAAGAGCAGTGATGAAAAAATATTCCCAGTGAAGTTGTCAAGCTAAGAAAAATACACTAAAGTTTAAAAACAGAAGAACCTTTCTTTCTTTTTTTTGTCAATTGTGGAGTTTGAACTCAGGGCCTGAGTGCTGTCCCTGAGCTTTTTTTGCTAAAGTCTAACATTCTATTTATTCCTTTAAGCCAAAAAGCCCACCCTGATTATTTTTTATTTCATTTAAGTTATTAAAATGATATTAGGACAAGTGTCTGATATAGTTATATGTTAACTTCTCTAAAGAAAATTGAAATAACATAAATTAGCTGCAGATCTACTCTAAATTATTAGAATAAAATGTTAAGTGATTTACAAGAGCTATATTTGGAGATGTGTATGACAGTGTTACATTGTGTAAAGTATCTGTGATTTCTGTTGGAGGTAGTTAAAAGTCCAGCTTACATTATTGTGACTTTTTTGATGCCTTTGTGACAGAATAAAAGCCTTATCTCATTTATACATAGTTTATGTCAAATCTGAGTCCAATCTAACCTTGAATTCTATCTGTGGATTCCTGTGGTTCACTTTAACTTCAGATGAAGGTACATGAAATCTGCAGCCTTGTATGCAGTCAGTTTTGCTAACATTTCATCTATGAGTGTTAGTACAGAAGGGCTGAAATCATATCCACCCTGAAGACACTCTCCAATAACATGTAGGAAATTTATTCATTCTTCTATAGCTGTTGTTCAATAGTTATGCAACTTATTTTCCAGTTGAATTATTGTCTTGCTTATTGTGTTGGTCCCATAAATTTGTGGATTATTTGTATGTAAATAATTTTTATGTGTTTATCTTTTTTCCCTAGCACAAGGAAGTTGTAGATACTCAATAAATACTTCTTGATTTGAATTCTTAAAAAAATAAAGAAAACAGAAAAATATGGTTGGATGCCTCACACTTTTCCAATTTTATAGCTTAGTACAGAACCACCATACTAAAAATAATGAGGTACTGATAAAAAAAATTCACATAGATAGATCTTTGGAGAAGACTTAAGTAAACCCTTACAATCAAGATCAATTAAATTTTGACAATAATATCATGAAAATTAATTGAGAGTATCTTAGTAATTTCAATAAATACTGTGTAGTATGTGTACTAATTAACTAGCAAACAAAAGAATGTATTTGCACTTCTTCCTTACAGTAATGCAAATGTTAACTTACAATAAAATATAGATAGCCCCAAATGTAAGTTCTAGTAGTAACAACCGAGAAAACAAGAAGAGTACATTTTTCTGACTGTGGTTTAGGCAATATCTTCAACATACCAAAAATCACAAAAATACAAAAATAAAAGATAATATGGAGTTCACCAAAACTAAAATATTTTGTGCTAAAATTGTATTACCAAAAAGAGTAAAACAATGGAACTAAAGACATATGATTTGCAAATCATATGTCTGGTAAGAAATGAATATCTAACAATATAAAGTTCTCTAACAACTCAATAATAAGAGATACATAACATGTTTGAGTGTATATGTGTACATAGGTGTATAAATATACAATGGGCTACTTTTTTACTCATAAAAGTGATGAACTATTGATACATACTAAAACATAGATGAATTTTTTAAATATTCTAAGAAGTAAGCAACAAAACAATCCCACACATGGCCGGGTTCTGGTGGCTCACACCTGTAATTCTACCCACACAAGAAGCTGAGAGTTGAAGATCAAGGCTCAAAGCCAGCCTGAGCAGAAAAGTCCATAAGACCCTTATCTCCAGTTAACCACCAGAAAACTGGAAGTGACGTTGTGGATCAAAGTGGCCGAGTGCTATCCTTGAGGTCAAGAAGGTCAAAGACAGCATCTAGGCCTTCAGTTCAAGCCCCACAACTCAGTCACTCACACACACACACACACACACACACACACACACACACACACACACACAATGTGGAATTACTATATAAAATATTTGGAAAGGGCCTGTATAGAGACAAGAAAGTACAGTAATGGGGACTGAGGAGTGATGTTGGGAATGAAGAGAGAAGATGACTGAATGGCTTCTAATTAGAATGAGGGTGATCTGAGAGACTAAAAGAATTTCTGAAATTAGATTTGGTGAAGTTTGCATAACACTGTGAACATACTAAAATTATAGACTATATATGATCAGAGAAATCAACATAAAATGAATTTAAAGTAAAGAATTTTTTAGTGAAGTTGTTGAATTAAGAATTATAAATTCAACTTGGAAATTGGGATTATAAGTAAGTAGACTTTCATTAGGGGTAATGGCAATTTGTTTTGATGGTCTGTGTCATAAATTTTATTTATAGGCATTTTAAAGCAGGGAGGCTAGATATATTTTGATCATTCTGTCTTCTCAAGCCTGCCAAATGCACAAGATTGGAACATTTATAATCTAGTGATTTAATTATTAAGTAGACACCTGGATAAGCAAACCGGAATGGTGAAGGGAGAATTTGTGGAACCAGTCTCAAAAGCATTACTTTTGGAGATACCTCTGAACTCTACATAGAGGTATTAATATGTGACATTTGAATGTGCAGATAGATAACCAGATTGATTGTTTTTTGTTATTAAAAAAATAAATTCATATACAAGTTTGTGAATAAAAAGTGGAATCCTGATGCACATCCATCAAGTTAACTAACCTTAAGAGAAATTCTCTTTCCCCAGAGTAAGTCAAGCATTAATTAAGGCTTGAATTGCATTAGTTGAGCTCTAAATTCACATGAAGGGCAAGGGGCAAGACGATTGGCTTTTCTTTCATTATGTGTTGAATATTGAGTGAGCCCACAATTAGAGTACTGTACACAACTCCTGGAAAATTAGTTACATATGCAGCTCCTGTGGATTTTTGAGGCACATTAATAACCTAGAAACTATAAGGTCCCTGGTTGTATTGACAGAGATATACTTTTATTTCTGTCCATTTTTTTCAGATTGTCCATTTTTATTATTCCATATACTAGAATATAGATAAATCCCAACTTTTATTCATGGAAAATATTATACATTTTACTATTTCAAAAGGAAGAAAGCACAACGATACTATCACTATCATTTTATTACACCTATGTGACCCACATTACCTATATACAAAGTAAAATTAGACCCCTTATCTGAAATAAACCTGTAAATATTTCAGATACCTTTCTTTCCATAATTGCCAAGGATCATGAAGCATAAATGAGCAGGTTTCTTTGTTTCAATTTCTCCTCTCACAATCATGAACCCAGTGGTTTGATGTCACCAACACATACCATGCACACACACACACACACACACACACACACACACACACACACCGCGGTTTTATAGAAGCATCAACACAGATTATGGTGGAAGGTATTTGCTGACATAAAATCCTAAGTATAAGTGATCTCTGTTATTATCCTTTACCTTAAAGAACTAAAAGCATCACAAAATTTGCTTTTTGGAACTAGATCACCAGTAAAAACAAAGGCAGGGCCTTGGATACTATAGCCAGCAGGGGGCAGTGAAGAACCATGTACAAAACTAGGCTGGGGGCTGGGGGTAATGCTTCCAAACCTGCTGTGCAACCTGTAGTTAATAAAGAACTGGGCATAGGAGCAAAATAACCAGGTTTAGAAAAGATTTATTTCAACTGCATAAGCAAGAAAGTATACAGCTCCTTGACTAAACTCCATCCCTGGAATTCACAGCAGGGCAAAGTGTGTTAGTGATCAAAGTCTTACCGCCGAAGCTCTAAATCATTGCTGCTCCAGAGACCATTTTCCGTGTAGTCCCAGCCTCCGCCCCTGCGGCGAGCCTCTCCAAGACCGGCACAAGTGATTTGACAACTTTAATAACAGAAAGATGGTTGACTTTTGACTTTCTAGCTGGGAAAATGGGTAGTTTACAAATAAATCTCAACTGAGAAGCCGTGGCCTTTCTCCAAACGAAACAGACAAATGTGGGTTATTGCACCAGCTGTGTCACCAGGCCGATCTCTCGAACTCTCTGGAATTCAGTTTCACCAATTAAAAAATGGACCAGATTCGATGATGATGAAGGCAGCTCCACATCTATCGTTTTATATACTCGGTTCTGATCTATCATCACAAGCCCTCCTCTCAGACTACTTTGAAGAATTCAAGTGTGTGTTTAATATCCTTTGAATACCTTCTATAGATGGCACATGTGAAGTATGAGCAGAACAGAATTATTCCATGATAGGAAAGATATTGAAATGCCCTGGGTGATTTTTCACTGCTTTAGATGACAGAGATTCATAATTCTTATCCATCCCTGTTTAGTGATGCGTGATAGAAAATGACTGGAAGTAACGTTAGAGATGTCCCAGGGCCCCCTGCGAGTTTAGCTCAGCATACCTTTCACCAGGCAAGAGCCATGCAATTCATTGATTGACTTTTAACTACTAATAACTCGCATCATTTAATCACTTGCTAATGTTTGAAAATTGAATGTTTAAACCTTCCCATAACAATCCTAGTTCCTGAACACTTTTCAAACGAAGTAGGACAAGCAGAAAAGGTTAAAAGCTATGTACATATGATCATATAAGATGATATTAAGCGAAATGAACTCCAGTATAAGGACACAAGTGTTTTTTTTCTTTCTTGCTATTGTTTTTAATGTATTTATAATGTACTATGTGATTTTTTTGTGTTTCTTTGGTATGTTCTTCCCCCACGGCATAACCCCTGTTATCACTGTATTTGATTCCAGTGTCCTGCCTCTTGTATATACATTTTTCTAATTTGAGGAGGGGAAGGGAAATTTAAAAAATGCTTAAATAGGGATACAGATTGACCCATTGTAACAATGAGATGTGCAAGACACTATGTTGAAAATGAACTTTCAACTTTGTCGGAAGAGGGGGGGGCAGTGGGGGAGGGAGGAGGTAGGGAGGTGGAGAGGGAAGGAATGGTAGGGGTAAAACAAAGAAGGAAGTAATAATACTGGATAGCAAATGTACTCATTACCTTACTCATGTAACTGGAACCCCTCTGTACAGTGTTTTTACAATAAAAAATATTTTTAAAAAACCATAGAAATGGACCAGACAGCACTGATAACTCATTTCTACATAGAAAACAGTTCCTAGAACTCATCCTGGCTCCTACCCTAGGAGCCACTTTATTGTTTCACCAAGACTATCTAGGTATGGACTAGATTCTGTGATTATTATTCCTTGACTACTGTAGAAATTATTGTATTAGACCTTTGGATCAACATCCGGTTCCAAAAGTCTGGTTTTGGTTCTCTTTTGTTAGTAAGCAACAAATTATACTCAATCTTTTTCAGTGTCCTGGTTGAAATATATATAGTATATATATATATATATATATATATATACTATATATATTATAGTGAAATATATATACAATATATGTTATATATATATATATATATATATTCCTTGATGTCCTCCGTCATTTTAGTAGCAATGTAATTTTTCTCCCAATTATGATCATTTCCAATAACTCATTAAAACACAACTTCATCTTACTAGTATCTTAGAAACCAAAGTCTTATTGATGCAAAGTAAATATGCCACAATAAAAACAATGTAATTTATTTAAAAGATCCCTCAGATCCTTAAAACTCATTGATCAAATTGTCCAGACTCAAATAATAAAAGGTAAACTATAATGGTATACATCATTTGCTGACCGCCTTTGCTATATCAGATCATTAAGGCCCCCATTTCATGAGGAAGTGCTGTCTGTGGAGAGTGTGTTGGTTTTCCAGGTCATGGAAACCTGAGATATAGGGGGAGAATGAGATATCATTGAATTGAATGTGGCTCCTGGTGAGGACTATGCAGTAGCGTCTGTACCGTCCAGTCCCTGTGGCCTACTCTGCCAGATTGCAGTTGATTGTTTCCCTTTGCCTGTATTATCCTTAGGCCGTCTATGTTTTAATTTCCTGTTGGTATTTGTGCTTATGTCCATATTTCCTAAGAGATGGTTTGACCCTTTTAGGGACATAGGCCATTACTTTTCACCTATGTGTTCCTCTCAAAGATGCTTATGAAATCCGTTCTGTGGCATGTTGTAGTATTGAATCTTACTATACAAGGGCAGATTTCTGACCGCTGTGGCAGACAGTTAAGTGGTTGTTATGACAAATATTGTAAACCGGAGTGGAACATCTGGGAGCCGCATGACAGGGGCACCAGAGGTGACAGCTGTGCACACAGCTAAAAGCTGGCATTTGCAAGCACTTTTGGGGAATTAAAAAGAGAACAGAATGACAACATTTGCAAATAAAACACCCTCTGGGTATATTCCAAACATCCAAGATGCCATGCCTGGAAAAAAGCTGAGTCCATTAAGAGAAACCTCTACCGTTCACCCTTTCAAGCCTCATTGATTTTTTATGCACAAATAATGGCATATTTGAGTATGATAAAGTGAGGGATTCAGTAAGTAAAGGAGGGAAGTACCACAAACCACCAGAGGGGTTGTAATTACTGTGGGACTTCTAAAAGCAAAACCAGGCTGCTCTTCAAGCACGTCATGAATATGTGAACCCTAAGGCTTTCTAAGCAAACTTTCAGCTGGTCTCAAGTACAATACTAGTGAGCGGTACTTAGCACAGAAAGGAGATTCTTATGCAAAAATGGTTATTTTAAGGGCTTCTTCTTCTAGTTTCCAAGGGTTGTTTGTTCCACAGCCAGTGTCTTATACATTCAATAGATAGTCTCTCATTCAAGAACTTGAAAGGCCTTTCATTGATTGACTAGGAAACCCTGAACTTCAACTTGACTCAGAGGATACCAAATTCAAATCAGGAATTAAATCTTACTTTCTGACTTTACATTAGGTATGCTAGTTCAAAAGTAAAAGAGTATTACATTATCAGAATAGTATAAAAATTATTTTAAAAGTGAAAAGACCTGGAAAGAGTGCTTGTCTACTTAAAAGGAATTACTTTTAAAAAATCACTCATTTTTAAAAACAAGATAATGTTCCCCATATTATGTTCTACCTTAGTCTGTTATGTTAGTATAACAAAATAACCAAAACTGTTCAGCCTACAATCAGGAGAAATATTGAATTATCAGTTAGAAGCTAGGAAATGTGAGATCATTTGAAGACAGGTTCCATATATAGTGAGGGCACTTTCCCCCATGGCTGGCAGTCCTCACATTTTAGAAAGGTTCTAAGGGTGTTAGCTAAGCCTCCTTTACAAGAAACTGCTGACTTTTGTATCTTAAATATTCCCAAAGGCTCATCTTTGAGATTCAATATGAACTCTGGGCATAACATTTGCCAGCACATACAAGTGTCTATGTCCAACTAAAGTCATACACACACACACACACACACACACGTTAAAGGCAAGGTCTCTAATTGAGTGTTACAGGAAGGCGGTCAGAGGTAGAAACCGTGGGAGGTTCCAGGGCATTGGGAATTCCCTTCAAAGGGAGTTAGGGTTCCCTGACTCGCAGCCATACGTTGAGGGGCTCTGTTCTATCATATGCCTCTATTGTGACCTAGTTTCTTCCCACCGGCCCCCCAAGAAGCCAACATACCAAACACTAAGACCTCCAAAACTGTGAGCCAAAGTTAATCTTTTTGTAAGTTGAATATCTTGGTTATTTGTTACAGAGATGGAAAACATATGAATGCAGACATTAATGCTATTCATGAAGATTTATTTCCTACCCGATGCTCCATCTATTGCCACATCAGATAGTCAGATTTTATCCATTTTACAGAGAGAGAAGGCATATCTCAAGACCTTGGCATCTCCAAAACAATTTATAACATTGAAAGAATGTATACTTCCCTCTGTTTCCAAGTAGGTAGGTATTTTGCACAAATGGCCAACAATCAAAGCCCAGATATAGTTATATTTATCTACTTTGTAACCTTAGGCAGTTTATAAAACTCATTGTGTTTTATTTGCTTATCTGTAAAGTTATGATAATAACATGTAGGTTTAATCTAAGCATTAAATTTTATGTGCTTCAGACAGGGCCTGACACATAACAGTATTGTTACTAGGGAATTGTATTTTATATATTATATATCATATTCATATTATAATAAGTATATATTTTATACATACTTATTTTTAAGAATTTTTTACCCTCATGCTATCATGTTGGTTGAGGTTTCTTCTTGGAAAAGAAGGTTTTAGAACCTATGCTAAGAGCAATCATGATGTTCTTGGTCAACTTGCTCACTTTTGTTGAATATTTAAATTTCATGGTCTTTGTCTATGATAATTGCTCTTTCATAACAGACATAATCTGCTTAGTTAGACAAGAAAAGTCAAGCGGAATGTTCTAAGGACTGAAATGCATGCTTCGTAGGACATAGAAAGGTGGATCTTTGTGGGGGTGTGAATATTTTTGGATATTCCAAAATTACAGTAGCATTCAAAGACTGTTCTACTCTTACGAATGTGCCAACGCATATTCCAAATAAAGCAGAATACTTCTGAGTGACATTAGCAGTGCCACAGCAAGCCTGTGAAATGAGAAGAAATAGAACTTCACTTCCTGTCCAGCATCCCTAAGCCTCAGGAAAAGCCAATGGTCAATGGGAAGAAACACAAGGAAAACACAATGATTTCAGTCTACTTGCCAGGAAAAGGCCTACAAGGATTTGGTATGGTAAGAAATAGAAAAATTTCAGTCGTGAGAATTTAATGATACTCTTTTTAGTAACAGAATTTTCTAGGACACAGAATGCCCTGTGGGAGAACTCAACACTGCCAAATGGTAATGATGAACTCCTACATTCTCTAGTCTTCCAAACTTTGTAATTTGGTCTTTTCTCTGTGTATGTCTCTGCTTTCTTCACACATTATACTGACCAAAAAATCTTGGAAAATATAACATTATCATTTTATTGAAGAAGCAAAGTTAAAAAAAATAAAGCAACAACAACAAAAATCCTAACCAATCCTGTGTCTGACTTTAAAGAACTAATTTTGTTATTCCAGGCAACTGTGCACTCTCCACTGAAAAGACACATAGACACACAGACACATACACAGAAAGAATATATGTATGTATATGCACACACACAGAAAGAAAGCACACACACCCAGAGAGACAGAGAGACTGAGAGATGAGGTCCTCTTCTATCAGAAAAGGACAGTGAATATAGATTTCTTCCAATTCTAGTAGTCTATAATTTCTGACTTGTAACAAAGTTCCCCTCCAAGTGAGTTGTAAGTGGGGAAATTGATCAATAGAAAAGGTGAATATTGTCCACCAGATAATTCAGTAGCAGCTGACAACACTGGACAGAATATTAGAAAATGCCATCATAACATCATGGGGTTTGAACTGACAGAAGATTTGCAAAGCATTTGTATAGTGAAAGTTGAGCAATTGTTGTCCAATTCGTTTAACACATTAATCCCCTCCATTAAGGGGCAAATGAATTGTTTAGGTAAGAGAATTTTGACATTCACGATATAGATCAACATGTCAGTAAAATTTTGTATACCTATTGGTAAAAATATACTTTTATATGTCTACCATCTCTATCAACCTATCATCTGTCATTTATTTACCTATCTACCTATCTAACAGTGTGCATGTATGTATATTTAGTATATATAAATCATTGTAATTTCTTTCTTTTTTTGTCAGTCCTGAGGCTTGAATTAAGGCCCTATGTTCTATTCCTGAGCTTTTGTGCTCAAGATTAATATTCTACCACTTTGAGCCATGGCTTTAGTTCTGGTTTTCTTGTGGTTAATTGGAGGCAAAAGTCTTATGGACTTTTTTTTTTTTTGGCCTGGCCTGGCTTCAAACTGCAATCCTCAGTTCTCAAACCTTCTCTGTAGCAAGGATTATAGGTATAAGCCTCTGGTGCTAATTGCTCTAAATTATATATGTAAAACATATCAAAATTATTTCTTTTAACTTGGAGAACTTGACAGTAGCATGGACAAATGACTTATTCAAGTACCTCATAAAAGAAGATTATATGAAAGCTTTTCAACCTCTCTGGAGTCAAAGGAACACGTAATGATAAAGTTTCAAAGATCTGCAATGTCATACCAATCACACCGATGAAAGATGAATCTAAACTAAAAGTATGATTTTGAAGCAAAAAAATGGACTAGAAAGTGGTGGGAGATGGAGAAAAGCAGCTCTCATTTACTATTAATAACACAAGAGTGGTTGAAACAATTTTAGAAAATTTCTTGGCACTGTCTAATTCAGTGAACATTTCCCATAACCTATAATCTCAGAAGTCTACTTCTGACTATATTCCTTATCTCCTTCACATCTACAAAGTTGTTCAGACAAAGATTCTTTGTTAACAGTCTACCTATAACCATATGACCCAGAAAGACAATACCTGATTTTCTAGTTATTTTGATTTGTATTTTATCAGAAGGAAATTGTCTCTCCTTTAACAATGAAGCTTTTCTATCATCTGCTAAACACTGAAGAATATAATGAGAAACCCTGGATCAGAAGGAAGAGATGAAAAATTAGGCTCAATGAGAGAAGGTTCTAAAAATTCTTTCTATAAATGAGACAATTTGTGCTGCTACTATAATATAGAAACAAGCTTCCTGCCTAGCCCTGGTGCTTTATGCCTGTAATACTAGATATTCAGAAGACAGAGATTCATACATAGGATTGCACTTTGAAGCTAGCTAAGGAAGAAAATTTTTGAGAATCCATTTCAAAAATGCTAGACTGAAAGTGTGGTTCAAGTTACAGAGTACTACTTGAACAAGCAAAAGCCTTCAGTCCGAACTGGTTCCAGGAAAAAAAAGAAAAGAAAAGAAAAGGAAGAAAAGGAAATGAACTTCCCGTAGAAAAAATACAAAATACAGAAAAATAAAATAATAAAACACATAGGGCTTGTTCTTACCCACAAATACTATTAACATATTTTAAGTTTCTCCTATTTTTTTCTAACAAGAACAAGCATTTTTGAAAGTTTCACACAATCTTGTAGGATTTAAAATTTGAAAATTTTCTTGTTTCAAAGAATATTTCATTGAATGGTAAAATCATACTTTATAGTATGATTTATAGTATGAACCTTAACATATGTTCTTTGAAAATATGCATGTCAACACAGTATTTCTTTCATGCAAGTATTACAATTTATCTTTGTTAGCAGAAAACTAGTTACAACCTAAATCTAAGAACACATTTTTGTGTGTGTGTGCCAGTCCTGGGGCTTGAACTCAGAGTCTGGCTTCTATCCTTGAGCTTACTTTGCTCAAGGCTAGTACACTTTTACTTGAGCCACAGTTCCACTTCCAACTTTTTGGTGGTTAACTGTAGATCAGAGTTGCCCGAATTATTTTGCCCGGGCTGTTTTTGAACTACAATCTTCAGACATTAACCCCCTTAGTAGCTAGGATTACAGGTGTGAACCACTGGCATTCAGCTACAAAACACTTTTTAAGTGTTAAATAACTGTACAACATAATCTTGAAATTGATTGTAGATAATTCATCCACTTCCAAGTGCTCTAATTGCTTCAAATATTTTCATCATTAATTAGAAAAGAAGAATGAGGATTTATGGATACCACATTCATACTGTAGGAAGATGTACTCTGTAGACCCATGAATTTTAATTCTTCTCTTTTAAAAAATTTCATTGTTTTTGTTTTCAAGCATTGGAAAGTTCTGTGCTGTTTACAGATTTATTTTTTTTATTTTTTTTAAGTCTGATGTCTAGTGAGTATATGGTTTTGGTTTGGAGGGGACACATTATTTTAAAATGTATGTTCAAGTTCACTGTGATCTCAATTTCACCTTCACCAGGCGGAATCCTCTTTGGGACCACTAGCATGCATTTCTCTGTCCTTTTTTGTTGTTTCAGTTTTCTGTACTGAATCTTCTTCCCACATGTTCAGCCTGTGGGTTTGAGGGAAGCTGATGCTACTACCACCCCCAGGAGTGGCTAAAACACCCCATCCATGTGTCCCCAGTGGTTGATTCAAAGATGGTTTGGAGCTCCTTTGAAGGTGGGGATACCTGTGTCTGTTTTTGCTGGGAGCAATGGGAAAGAAGGGTAATTCTTCCTTTCTAAACTACCTAAAGGGATGCTTTTCCTAGTTGTTTGAGATAAAAGAGCATGCCAACAGCTATACCTGTTTGGTATTGCAGTTGGTAATGTTTCATTCTTGCTTTCCCTACTGTGCATTTCATAGTAATTATGGTTATTATTGCTACCTTCTTTTTACTCCATTCTATTTCTTCCACGAAAGACATGTTGGTCCAAGAGAGTAAACATTTACCCAAAAGGAAGCTAGAATCAAGAAGAAGAGGCATGACAGAGATAGAGGAGTAAAAAATTATCTTCTTCCTATGATTTGAATTGTTGGATTTGAACCAGCTATGGACTAGAAGCTACACATGAAGTATTCAGCACTAGAAGTTAAGGAATTCCTTTTCTGTTTAAGTCAATCTGAGATGTGCAATTACTCACAAATCTAGTATGTCAGTGATATAATGGTTACATAATGTCAGACATAATGGTTACAAAGTAGAATTGAAACCAAAGTTTGGTTAAGTAGGAAATATTAAAGTCAAAATTTCAGAGCCAGGACTTTAAATCAATTCACCACTATGTGCTGATGCCCTTGTTAGACATACTTGGAGCTCAAAAGTTAAATTAAAAAAAAAAAGAAAGAGAAAATTGCTTAATGTGCACCAAGTGTTTTTGTCTACTAGCTTTTCAACGACTTTGAAGTCAAAATTTCTGTGACTTTTTCTTTGGCATGGATAGAGAATTTTGCTAAAGTGTTTATATATTTTTGAGCACCAGGAGCACTTGAATCCAGCAATCTCATCAGGCTGTTTTTCTCCTTTTGCTCTGTAGGAGAGGGCATGGAAATTGTTGACCTAACAAGTGGTGGTCCCCAATTTCAATTACTAAAACCTTAGGCCTGGTAATGGACCCTCAGGAGTACTACAATCTTTGTCTCTGTGTGTCCAACCATGTTCTAACTTGAGCATGGCTTCTGAGGACAGGTAGACTCCTCAGGTGATCAGTTTTTCCCACAGCCTCTTCCTCAGTGCAAAGTAGTCTTTTGTCTTGTGTTTATTCTAACTCGGCAGGGAGTAACAGCTAGTTTCCAACTCCAAGACAGGAGGGTCCTTTCTTTCACACAGCCATCTTCAAACCAGGGCTGCTTTCTCTGTACCATTGCCAAATTCTTCTACTTCGAAGGAGCTGAGGAAAAGCCTAACAGGGCAGAGATATATTTTTCTTGCTGGCTGGATTTGTTTTCATCTAAAACTCAGCTAAAGCAAAGCCATCTACTATTGTCTGCTGGTTTTGAGTATTATCTGAGGGGATATGGATATACAGTTCTAGCTCCTACAAAGAATTTTTGTGAGGTGCTGTGAATGCTTTCTTCCAGGCTGATTGCTACTCATCTTGAGCTCTAGCCCATCATTGGACTTTCTTTCAATGAAGGCTGATTCTCCATATTATACTCTCACATCAGCCAACTTTTGTACGTTATGTTTGGTTTTGTTTTGCAAACTCCCAAATTGAGATATCATTTACTATTTCATCTAGTTTGCTCTTTTGTATGTAATGGAAAAGGTAGAATCTTTGCTCTTCAAAGGAGCTGATTTATAAGAGACCGGCTATATACTGAATAGACAGAAACATAAATAGAAAAATCACAGCTCAGTGAGGACTAAGCAACAATATACTATTGGGTTGCCTATTTCTGGGGAGGACCTCCGGGAAGGTTTCCTCTAATACCCAACATGCTGTGGGTTGCCTAATATCAAAGGTCAGTGTATTAATTTCCTAGAACAGTGGTAGCAAATTCAGTCAAATAGGATGGCAGAAAGCAACAGAAATTCATTGTCACATTTCTGGGATGAGGAGTCTGAAATCAATGGGAAGCAAGGTTGTGCTTCCTGTGCAGGCTTTAGACAGTCACTTTACACTTTCTGAATTTTGCCGGCAATCCATGGCAATTCTTGCTGTGTAGGATGATCCTCCAATAGTTCTATCTTTCTCTTCACACATCTTCTTTTATATTTCTATCTTTCTCTCTCTTTTTTTTTGTTGTTGTTGATTGTGGAGCCTGAACTCTGGGCCTGGGCGCTGTCCCTCAGCTCTTCAGCTCAAGGCTAGCATGCTCTACTACTTGAGCCAAAGTGCCACTTCTGGCTTTGTCTGCTTATGTGGTGCTGAGGAATTGACCCCAGGGCCTCATGCATGCAAGGCAAGCGCTCTACCACTGAGTCACCTTCCCAGATCTCTCTCTCCTTTTTGAACAGGACAATAATCATTAGACTCAAGGCCCACCTTTATCCAGTATGGTTAGATCTTGATTGGATTTTATTTCTGAAGATCTTAGCTCCAAATGCTTCTTGTAGAAGCTCCAGTGATAGGGTAGAATGCATCTTTTGAGGCACACAAAATTCAATTACAACAAGTGATGGAAGAATTGATCCATGGTAAAGTCCCAAACCTCCTCCTCATTGTGCTATTACCAGACTCTGAGAAACTCACACATTTCCACTGTGTGTATATTTTATATGCTGCATTAAAAAAGAAGAAAGTAGATTCAATCATTTTAAAAGGTTTTTCCAAATCTAGGTTAATATATATATATATATATATATATATATATATATATATATATATAATCTTCTGCTCTGATGTCTCATCTCTTCTCTTCCTTCCTTTCCCCCACTTATGTGGCAATGTGAATTCCACAGCTCCTAACACAGTCTATTATAACTATTAAATGTAGCATGCAAATAGTTTTGTTTCTGTATTCTAGATCAGGAGTGCTGCTTTTTAGTTTGGATCAATCTCCTTGCCTCTCTTATTGTGTAATGAGAGATGTGCTCTAGATTAGTTGGGTTCAGTAAATGTACATTGTTCACTCTGCTTCTCTCATGGTTATATATTTATCAGTTGTCTTCCTGTGGCAGTTTCAACCCTTTGGGTTTAATATGTTGACTCTAAATAAAGAGATCACCTAATATAAATAATCAACTCTTATAACAGTTTGTTCACTTATTTTGACAAATGTGGACCTGTTTTTATTTTTAAAAACACCTCCTTCTAAGATGAAAGTATGCTAAAATGTACCATGGGAAAATAACAGCATTTGAGTAATATGAGCCAATGCAATTTCCTGAAAATAATGTGTTACCATTTATGTTAAGTTTTAAAGAGAGGTTGCAGAGTAAGAACTACACCATGCATGTGGTATTCAGGTAAGGGGTAGGTTTATTCATTGTTCTGGCTGGCACCAGGCCATGTTAGCACTCCACACAACTGGGAAAGACCAGGGAAAGAGAGAGTCTGACCCTGGGCTAGGCCTTATCAAGGGTAGGGGTGGGAAAAGGTGTGGCTACATGGATTCCAGATGTGACCTCAGCAGATGCAGATGTGACCTCTTCAAGGTGTGCCAGTTGCCTAGATAATGCAGGTACTGGGCACTAGACTGAGACTTTGCTGTGAGGAGGGTGGAGTCTGCTTGCTTTCCAGGGGCGGACCTTACATTCCAGCCTTTTAATAATCATGAAATAGGGTGCAGATTCTCTTTGGTTACTTCCTGCTGACAAGGGGCATCAACATTAGGGGTAGAAGGGTGGAATGTGGTCCCCTCCCAGAGAAGGCAGCGAGCAGCAGCAGCTAGCTGTCCCTTGGTAGGTGTGAGTCCTTAGATGAAGTCTGGGGGAGGCAAGTCTCTTGAAGTCTGGAGGAAGTCTCATGAGGCATTGAAGAGCTCGAAAAAAATACTAGCAAGCAATTAAATGGCAAGAGGAAGGACTTGGGGCTGAAAATGTTGGTAGAAATGTCCCTAGCTACTTCTGACATTTGGTGACTAGGTAGAAGAGAAGTCAGGTAACAAAGGCAACAATGTAAATTCCTGTCCACTTAAAAGGTAGACAGGTACAGACATTAGATGGACAGGCTTCTCACTTCTATTGACCTCCCAGCTCTGGTTAATTTTGAAAGGGCAGGCACAAAGTGGCTGATGTGACATCATCTCCTCTTACTCCTTTCCATGGTCCCTTGTTCCTCAGACTGGCTGAGTCTAGGTGCTCATTGCTGGGATGGCTTGTCCCAGTTAGTATTCATGGAAGTTTGAACTCAAGGCCTGGAAACTGTCCCTGAGCACTTCTGCTCAAGGCTAGTGCTCTATCACTTTGAGTTACAGTACCACTTCCAGTGTTTGGCTGGTTAGAGATAAGAGTCTTGAGCCATGTTTCCAACCTGGCTCTTTGCAGGTTAGTTGGGAAATGGAGTCTTAGGGACTTTTTAGCCTAGGCTGGCTTTGAATTGCAATCTTTGCCACAAAAACCCTTTATGATGTCCAATTAAAGCGACAGAAAGATCAAGTAGAATAAGTAGAGCTTACCTAGTCCTTATGAAGAATTGACCATAAATATTCTGCAATGACAAAATTCATTATATGTGATGAGAATCTTAGCACAGATATGCCCAATATTTTAGAACCACATAGACAGTAGTAGTGTACACAACACCAAAGAAAAAAGACAAAACTAAAAATCTAAAATTTTTGGCAACAATGTTTAGACATCTTTGCTAACAAAGCACATCAGATGGTTGGGCCTCAGTTACCATGGCCAGTGAAAAGAGCAATTTGGTAGCAAGCAAGGCAAATTAGAATAGATGGATGGAGGAGCAGTAAGCTTGGTGGAAGGGTATGGGTCAAATGGGGCCAAACCCTTAACCCACCATGTGGACAAGATGGGGAACTCAAGATGGTGAATTTCTGAAAACATGCAAAAAAAATAGATCAAGCGTAGATTGCCTAGCCTTTGAGAGGGAAACTAGAGGAGGGTCCCCAGAACCCAGCCTGTATCACACTCTTTAGGGAACAAGCCAAAAAGTTGTAGAAAAGAGAATGGGAGAGATAGAAAAAGTTGGACATGATTCTCAGAGAGTAAAGAGAGCCTGAAAGTAAACAGACTTCTGGCCATTTACCATTTGCAGAGGCAAAAATTGTCTAAATCAGACAACAACATAAAAATATTAGGTGTTCTGCTATCCAAGGAGCACAAGAGGCATTTCAGAGGGGTTTCATGGCACTGGAGTGATACACAGCATCCATTAAAGGTGTAGGAGAGAAAAAAAATTAGTGAGTGAAGGAGGGCTTATTGGATGGAAGTGTCATCCCAACTTGCCACCAAGCTCTCTAGGGAGGAGTGGCCAAGCAACCAGAGTCAAGCATCCTTGGCTCCAGAGGTGACCGGCCTTTCAGTTAAAAGCCTAGCAGGTTCTCTGGCATGGTACCACATCTGGAGAGAGACTGAGCAACAGAGAACCCTCAGAGAGTAGTTCACTCACCAAAATGTAGAAGTGTGGAGGTGGATGCAGAGACCAGCAATGGTATTGATATGCTGTGTCTTCAGCAGACAAACTGGCTCATAAAAAGGCCATCAGAACTTTGGGTATACCTCAGAACAAATAAAAGGGGAAATAAAAAGAAAAAAACACGGAGAGGAATCCCTCCTGTCCTGACTTTAAGCCCTTCCAGGGTTCAAATGGCACCAAGTACGTTAGGTTTTAAAGAGAGGTTGTTGAATAAGAACCACACCATGCACGTGGTATTCAGGTAAGGGGTTGGTTTATTCATCGTTCTGGCTGGCACCAGGCCATGTTAGCACTCCACGAGGCTGGGAAAGGTCTGGGAAAGAGTGTCTAGCCCTGGGCTAGGCCTTATCTAGGGTAGGGGTGGGGAAAGGTGTGGCCACATGGATTCCAGATGTGACCTCAGCAGATGCAGATGTGACCTCTTCCAGGTGTGCCAGTTGCCTAGGTAACACAGGTACTGGGCAAAGCCTTTGCTGCTTGGAGGGTGGAGTCTGCTCATCTTCCAGGAGCGGACCTTACATAATGTGGTATACATAGTGGTCAGGGAGAGAAAAATGTTTTGAACCGATATGCAAAATTATATTGTATATTTTAAATTAGGCATGCAAATGCCTTTCCACTGTATTCCTCAAAGAAATAAAATAATTACAAACTGAGATGACTGGGGAAGAGGAAATAAACAAAGGAGGACAGTATGAATTAGGAAAGAGTGTTATGAATACTCAGAGTAGGTGGCCAGAAAAGATCATGCTAAAGATGTAACATTAAAGGAAAGATATGAAGGAAGAGCATGAACCAGCAACATATGAAGTGTGTGTGTGTGTGTGTGTGTGTGTGTGTGTGCGCGCGCGTGTGTGTGTGTGTGTTGAAATACTTTTCCAAAGAGTTAGGATTCCACATGCAGATACCCTATATCAAGGAAAGGCTTGGCAAAATTATGATGTGGTCACACAGAGTAATGAAATTGTACACATTGAGGTTTGGCAAAGTTTTATAAGGGGACAATCATGCAGAATTTTTATATCATGCCATAAATTGGAATTTTCTCCTAAGTGTTCTGGTAAGCCACTGAACGAATCTCAGATGAGACATGATGTGGTTTGATTTGAAATGATCATGTTGTTTTTTTTTCTTCTGTAGATAGGCTGGTGGGTTGAGCTGCATTAAGGCGATTGTATATAATGCTATTACCTGGAATGTTATTGACAGATGACTTATAACATCAAATGCCACAAATGCTCAAAAAATGGCAAGTCCAGGTAGTTCCACAATGAAAGTATATATGGTGCTTCACATGTGGTGAGGATTTGAGGAACTGAATAGAAAAATCCTCCATTCTAAATCTCCCCCCCACTAACTTTAGACTAGTAACTTAACTTCACAACACTGAAGTTCCCTGTTAAGGAAAATTGGAGATATGTTCTCTGAAGTGATTTGGTTAACCTCAGTGGTTCTCCAGATAAGGAGATGGAATCCCTGCTCTGCTAGTAAAAAGAAGATTAAAGTGAAAAATCTATGTACAAATTGTACAACATTGTGAGGAGTAGGTTGTTCTACTCAGCTTCTGCAACATGAAACCCAGTTTACTACTTCCTGGGAAAGAAATGAGAAAAGTTTTCTGAGGAAGCAAATAATGTCAAGGAAAAAGGTGTTCAGTCACTGATAATTGGAGAACTCAGAGAGACAATCCAGCCAACTCATTTACACAGACTCAGGATATGTAGCTCCCTTGCATATTTTTGGTCCATCACTTTTAAAATGCATCAAAGCAATGATCCCCAAATACATGAGGGAGGTCTCAAGCATAAAACATTTAGAATAAAGCACAAAATCATATCCAGCACTGCAGAATCCATGCAGACACAAGGGAAAAGGACACATTCATTTTTATATGACTCTAAAAAAATGCAAGCATTCAGAAAGACAAAATTTCTTTGCCCAATCAACATCAGACAAGAATATTCACTAGCAAGGTGTAGGTAGAAGCAGACTTCAAGTAAAGTTGTGTGTCTATTGATACAAATTATCAACAGTTAGATCAAGAGTAGAAGATAAATGCAAAATTTGTTAGTATGCAAATGTGTGTGGGGTTTGTATGCAAATCATTGAGACTCCAAGAAGTCTGGCATGGTTTGGATTTAAATATTTTGGGGAGAAAGGCAAAAGAGGATACTACATTCAATTTAGGAGTGTTAATGGGTAATATTTTGGAGAAATTAATGAGGACAGAGGACATACCACAGTTGAATAAAGCACAGATACTCTGCAATCTAGTTGTGGTGTTTTTTTGTTTTTTGTTTTCCCGGTCCTGGGGCTTGAACTCTGGGCCTGGGTGCTGTCCCTCAGCTCTTCAACTCAAGGCTAAGTGCTCTACTGCTTGAGCCACAGCGCTACTTCCAGTTTTCTAGTGGCTTATTGGAGATAAGAGTCTCAGGGAGTTTTCTGCGTGGGCTGGCTTTGAGCCGAG
This sequence comes from Dipodomys ordii, assembly GCF_000151885.1. NCBI lineage: Eukaryota > Metazoa > Chordata > Mammalia > Rodentia > Heteromyidae > Dipodomys > Dipodomys ordii. The sequence continues at coordinate 16,431,227 of NW_012267218.1, read as the reverse complement.
ATCTTCAGATCTCAGCTTCCTGAGTAGCTAGGAATACAGGCTTGAGCCACAGGCGACCAGCTTAGTTGTGGTGTTTTAATTTCAGTTGTCCTCTGTCACATGAGTTTAACATTACTTGGTGGGAAAAACAAATGAGGAGGTAACAATGCTCGATAGGAAATGTACTCATCACCTTACTCATGTAACTGTAACCCCTATGTACACTACTATTTTTTTAATTGTGAAAATACCGTACAGAGGGGTTACAATTACATGGGCAAGATAATGAGTAGATTTCTTATCAAGCATTGTTGCCTCCTCCTTTGTTTCCCCTTCCCATCCCTCCCCTTTTCCCTCCCTCCTCCCTTCACCCCCAGCCAAAGTTTTAAAGTTCATTTTTCAACATAATGTCTTGTACATCTCATTGTTGCAATGGGTCCACAATTTGTTTTTGCCCTTCCCCTCCAGAAATTATACCAACATCAAATACAGTGAAAACAGGGGCTATGCCATGGGGGAGGGACATACAAAGCAACAAAGAAATCATCTTATAAATATGTTAGAAACAATAGCAAGCAAGAAAAAAAAAAACATTTGAATCCTTATCTTGGGGTTCATTTTGCCTAACATCTATTTTTACAATAAAAAAACATTAAAAAACTCTTTAAGAAGACTAAATACAATTGTGTTTCTATTCCACGGATCTTGTGTTTAGGGAAAAATGAGAAGTCCCTCAGTGGATGTCCTTTCCCTATGTTTGGAGAGAAAAAGTGTTTCAAAGTTAAGGTCAGAGGAAAAGGGCAAGGGATCCTTGGCATTGCTGCTCTAGTCTAGCATCTCAGTTCATCAAATGTGATATTTTCCGAGTCCCTATAAGAGGAAGTTAAGGCCAGTTATGGAAGCAATGCCTGAAACTCCAGAACCTAGGAGGCCAAGATACAAGGTTCGTGAGTTTCACATCAGCCTTGTCTACATGGCAAACCTGGAGCCAGCTTGTATCTTTTTTTTTTTTTTTTGTCGGTCGTGGGGCTTGAACTCTGGGCCTGGGCGCTGTCCCTCAGCTCTTCAGCTCAAGGCGAGCGCTCTACCACTTGAGCTACAGCGCCACTTCCGGTTTTCTGGTGGTTTATTGGAGATACTCACGGTCTCTCCTGCCCGGGCTGGCTTTGAACCGCGATCCTCAGATCTCAGCCTCCTGAGTAGCTAGGATTACAGGCGTGAGCCACCAGCGCCCGGCCCAGCTTGTATCTTTTAACATAAAATATGAAGCATCTCCTTAAAGGTTCATTACTGAAGGGATGGTCCCAGATACAAATAGGGTGAACAGGTAGAGGTTTGGGGAAGTGATTGTATTATAAGGGTCTTTCCAGAAAATTAGCCAAGTGGGGAGGACATGCTTTGTATGTTGGCAGCCCATCTAAAAGGCTGAGAATTTGGATGCAATTTAAGAGGAAGAAGGAGAAAACCTTCCAGCATAGGCATCCTATTATGCTTCCTGGCTACTGTACGTTGAGCAGCTTTGCTCCTCCATGTTTATAGACCGAAATGTTTTCACTCAAGACAGCCCAGGAACAGAAGAGCCAGATGAAACTTCTGAAACAGTGAACCACAATAAATCCTGCCACCCTGAATTGGCTTCCTTTGTGTTTGAGGGTCCCAGTAAGGAAAATGTCTGACTAACATACTGGGCCGCATATCATGACTATGTCAAAACACAAAACAAAATGAAAGCAAATCCAACAAACAGAAACAAGAAGCAAAGTAGTCTGAATGATGCAAGCCAAAGATGCATCCTACGTCAACAGAGGCCTGTAAAGTTTGAAGATTCCTTTCTCTGTTTTGGAAGGAAGGAGGGAAAAAAAGGAGAGAGGAGTGATGGAAGAAAGCAAAGGGAAGGAGGAAGGAAAGGAATAAGGAAGGAAAGAAGGATGAGAAGAAAGAAGGAAGGGAAAGGGAATGGAGAAAAGAGGAAGAATGGAATGAGAGAATGGAAATAGAAGCTACGTAGGACAATGGGCCATAAATTTAAATGATCCAGAGTGATGGTCCATTTTCTTTGACTTCTAATTTTTTTCCTCTTTTTATCACACACTTCTCTTGGATTCTATGTAATGGCAATTTGTTTTATTAGTTCATTGTTTATGGTAGGCTGTCTGGTCTATGTCTTCTTTATGATTAATTTTCATTCATGTACTACAACAGGCTACCTGATTTTTTGCTTTCCAAATTCACCTTCCTGGGTAGAAGAATCTCTCTGGCCAGGTGGTAGATATTTTGATAGAGCATATTGACCAGGCCTTTCTAAAGACTGTTGGACCAAACCCTAGATTTGCTATCTGCATTCCATTTAACTCTGACCTGAAGGCATGTGTCGTATGTTAATGGCAGCCATGCAGAAAGCTGTCCTGCTAACAGTATCAAAATATAGAAAATTCATCTCAAAAAAGGCTATATGTAAAAACATGCAGAACTAACTTTATAAAACTAAGTTTACATCTGCTTAAAAGTCTCATATGCAATTAGTCTTGCACTGGTTGCACGGACTGTATTTTAAATGGTTTACCAAAAGTCAGTCAGCAAAATTATAGCAGATCCAGAAAAGATCTGAAACCAGGTAGGATTTGATGTAACTTAAGCTGCTATCATCATTAAAAGCATGACAATAAACAAATAACAGTGAAAGGAATCTCAGTTCTCTGGTGGACCCTTCGAATAAAAACATCACCAACAGTCCATACTCACTTTTTTTTTATCGTATTTGTCCTGAGATCCATATATTAGGTAAGAAGGGCACCTCTAAGGATCGTGTTTTTCTGTTATTTTTCTTATTTTTTTCTACATAGAGTTAAATATTTTGTTTCTAAATTTGTAGATTTAACTTATATTTCAAAATTTCAAAGCAAAAAATAGGACAAATGGGTTGGGCAATGGGGTAAATCAAGCTAAAAACAAACCAAAAATACAATGAACAATGAAGATAAATCGCTTCCATGGGGCCTCTGCCCTCATCTGATTTATAAGTTGGCTTGAAGTTCTGAAAGTGTAGAGACATTCACTCTCCAAAGGGACAGGTTTGCTGCCCATGGCTTTTCTTGGAGCACATGCATCCTATGCTTCTGAGAAACAATTCTTGGTGTTTTATTTTCCCTTCTGGGATCTTATTCCGTGAGAAGAAAAGCAGACCTGGTGGGAAGTAATAGCAGGCACTTTATGGACTGTAATTGATGAAAGAATGAAACGCATTAACTAATTGAGAACAGAAAATTGGAGCCCAGGATCCCATTAGAAATCTCTTGTACTTCCTAGATCTTTCTAAAGATCTCCAAAATACTTTGGGTTCCCCTTGCTGTTTTCTCTATGCTCTGTTTTTCTTACTAGCTTTCCATTTAACCTGAAATAATGAAGCTAGTCATGAAACCGTGCAGATACCTATTTTTGTTTCAGATAGACTAGAAAACAAAATAAAAAGAGAATGAGAAGTGATATTCAAACATTTTTTAACCTAAAGATTTTAGATGTGGTAGTAGCACTTCAGATTAGAATAATGAATTCATGTGGAGGAACTCCTCTGGCTGAAGAGAGGTAAAATAAATGCATGCTGGAATAGGAACAGATGTGTATGGATGCTTCTTCATGCTTTTCTTCTTCCTCTTCTTAATAAAGAGTTGAAGAAAGTGAACATGCTGGACTTGGGAACACCATGAGCTTAAATTCAGACAGTGTGTGACTGCAAAGAAACAAGGCAGAATTAGATTTGACTGTGATTGCACTATGTACTAGTTTTGTTGTCTTAGTCAAGTCCTCTAAAATCAGTGAGCTTGAAGAGGGAAAAGTAAATATGCAACTGTGTGCTGTTTCTGGGCTGTAAGTGTTGTCAGGAAGGCTTGAAGGTGGGAGAAATGGCAGATTTGAATGCCTAAGGATAATAAGCATTTATTAGCTGAGGGCAGATCACAATTCGGTGTTAGTCTTGGCCAACCCTTCCCCCGCTCCCCTTTTCTTCTCTTTTTCCTCTCTCCTTTTCTTGGATATCACATATCTCAGTGCTTTCAGTGTTTTGGCTCAGTAGCCCGTGCCTAGTGCTTTATCACTTGAGCCACAGCTCCGTTTCTGCCTTTTGGATTTTTTTTTTTTGGAAGGTAGATAATTAGAGATAAGATTCTCATGGAATACCTGCCTGGTCTGGCAGTGATTAAACCTTGATGCTCAGATCTCAGCCTCCTGAGCAGCTGGAGTTGTATGAGTGTGCCCCGGTGCCAGAATGTCAATCATTTTTTAAATGTATTTTTACAATCAATCATTTGTAATATATATTTTACAATCAATCTTTTTATCTAAGTTTTGCTGACTAGATAGTTATCTTGAAGCAGCGCTCTTTTTTTATTTCTATATGGTCCCTATTTTATTTTATTTTTTTTACATATTTTTATTGTAAAAATACCAGACAGAGGGGCTACAATTACATGAGCAAGGTATTGAGTACATTTCTTATCAAGCATTGTTGCCTCCTCCTTTGTTTCCCCTTCCCATCCCTTCTCCCTTCCTCCTACCTCCCCCCCCCCACACACCAAAGTTGTAAAGTTCATTTTTCAACATAATATCTTGTACATCTCATTGTTGCAATGGGTCCACCTGTATTCCTATTTAAACAATTTTTCCCCTTCCCCTCCCCAAATTATACCAACATCAAATACAGTGAAAACAGGGGTTATATCGTGGGGGAAGGACATACTAAACAGCAAGAAAAATCACCTATAAATATATTAGAAACAATAGCAAGCAAGAAAAAAATCCATTTGAGTCCTTATCTTGGGGTTCATTTCACCTAACATCAACTTATCTGACCGTTTCTGCTTCTCTTAGACATATACTAGTTATTGCAAATAAGGGAAACCATGGGACCTATGTTTGTTTGGGCCTGTCTTACTTCACTTAATGTAATTTTTTCCAAGTCTTTCCATTTCCTTACAAATGGGGCAATGTCATTCTTTCTGATGGAGGCATAGAATTCCATTGTGTATATATACCACATTTTCTTGATCCATTCATCTACGGTGGAGCATCTGGGTTGGTTCCATATCTTCATTATGGTAAATAATGCTGCAATAAACATAGTTGTGCTGGCAGCTTTGTGATCATTTGGTAAATGCCCAAAAGTGGGAAGAATGCTCCAAAGCTACCTGCACCTATACTAATCAGTGTAAGGGCCATGTGCATCTACTAAATTTGGTTATTACTTGCAGTGGGTCCTGGGACAAATTCCCTGGGTATTCTTTCATTATTTGATATTCTAATCTTCTGATTTTATCTCAACTAATAACCATAATGTGATGAAACCCCCAATATATGTGTACACACACACACACACACACACACACACACATACACACACACACACACACACAGTCAGCAGAAATCAAGCTATTTAAGTTACAAATTTCCGCAATGCAAAGTCACAGGTTTTATTTTCTGTGTGACACTAGACAAGACACTTGAAGAAGTAAAGTGATTTGGGAGTTCTGCTGCTTTGTCAGCCCTCTTCTTATGACAGCATATGACAATCAAAATAAAATTCCTTGTCAAACCCAACAAATCCCCGGAACATGTCAGCAAAACTGAGACTGGCTTTCTCTGATTTACTGCTCTAGATAGTAGAGCCTAAGACCATCTCACTACTCCACTGACTCACCCATTATTTTTAAGGTCTATAGAAAATTATTTTTGTTATTGAGCATTAAGAGAAGCTAGAGCTATAAATCAAATATGCGGAAATAAATTCAATGTCTCCCAGATGTGTTCTGTTGTAGAGGGAGCATTTTCCTTAGCTAAGCCGTCTTCCAGTGACATGAGAAAAAAACATCCCCAGCCATTTGGCAAAGCTTTTCTGCCTCCTTCCTGCCTGTCTTCTGTCTTCCATGACACTGCTCTCTTGACTACTGAAGTTGTGGCTTCATTTGTCATCTTCGGCTCTGTTCTGTGTTCACTCCATTTCATAACTTACTTGCTATATTCGGTTAGCCTTTTGTGTGAAAGATAATGTATACAGCGGTGTTTTGCAATGTCTTAGGCTGGGATGTCATTTATAGAAAACACTGATATTTTATACCTGAACAGACAGAAATAATTGTATGAGGTTTGGTTTTTGCATCTTTTTATTTTAGAGCCATGGCTTTGGTTTCTAAGTCAACAAGTCTGAACTTCAATTTCTTAGTTTAGTAAAAGCCAGACAGCTAGTAATTTACATAATCTCTATAAACCTTATTTTCCTTAACTATCATGTGAAGAAATTACAGGCAATGCAGGGCCATTTTAAGAGTTAAAGGATAAAATCATTATGGAGTACTTAGCACAAAGACTTACTAAAATATGACCTGGATAGATGTTGCAAACCACTCTTCCTTCTAATAATAACAGATCTCATCAACAAAAGACCCTCAAAGGAGAGATTTGATTGGTTCCTTTGCCTCCAGCACCTATAAGAATGCCTAACTGGTTACAGAAGCTTCATGGATAAACAAATAAAAGAATGCCTTACTATTGGTACCTTGCTAAGTGGATCAGCATATTTTCTGGATATTTATATTAAGAAAAATGTATGATTCTGTATATCTCCCTTAGTTAAATTTTCCTGGATTTTTTTTTTTTAGAAAAATACATGGAGTTTTATGGTGCAATTTCAGATTACAGCTGTAAACCTGGAGAATCAAAGCAAGTAGCTTTAATGGATCCAAATACAGGGGAAAAGAAAAGAAGTTGAATTGTGTCTCAAAAAAGCACTTGTCAGTTACAAATGATGTCACAGTTATTATTTCTTTATGAAAAGTAGGAATTTAGTCCACAGTTTCCAGAACAAAGGTAAATGACCAACCCAAAAGCCAAATTTATGATCTCAGAATGTAATGTCATATACTTTTAAGTCACTTAATCCAACTCAAGTACTAATTTTTAAGAACATATGCCAAAAGTCTAGGAAAATCATCAATTTTTGTCTGTTCTCAAGTTTGTGTTCTATATATAATTAGAAGTTCTTTCTCAGAGCCAAAGCTGAGTTCATTTCCATTGCGATAAAGAGCAGAGACAATGAAAATAAGGAACACTTCTAGAAACTCTGCTATTTGTTTGAGGATTGTGGTTATTTTTAGATTTCCATTTTTCTGGAAGTTCAATGAACAACATGAAAAGTTGATGTTTTTATTAAAAAGTCATCTACTCTTTTTCAGAGAAAAAAAATCCATATATCATAATTCTTTTTAATCAGCAGTAATGAGCTGATTTGGTTTTTGCAGCTCAGAACCATCCCTGAGTTATTAAAGAAGTAGTTTGTTATAAATGAAAGTAAAGGATTAACAATAGAACTTGCAATTAAAAGAAAAGGATTCCTAGAATTTAAAGGAAACAACACAAAATTAATTGAGAAAGAAATGGAAAGGCAGTGATATACACTTCAATGATTTGGAATAAGACCTCACAAAGGAAGAAAAGACAAACACTGAAAAACTTCCAGTGCTCTATGAAAAACTGTTCAGTATTCAATTATTTTTGTGTAAGAAAGAACAGGAAACATCTCTCAACATATTATTATGTTGACCTCTAGCTGTTAGTTTCATGTAAAGTTTTCAAATTTGAGAAGAAAACTAGTTCAGAAAAAAACATCTTCTTGAGTTTCAGTCCTTCAGAACACTATTAAGAATAAGAAAAGAACTTTTCCAGCTTTCCATTATTTGATTTTTCTTCTTTTCATTTGAATATGCAGTCTATGAATGCCTATGTAGCCACTTGTATTTATCAAACATAGGGCTATTTTTCAACATGATGAGTTTATCTCACAATAAATTTACATTATAATCATACAGGCCACAGGCATACAGATTTAAGAAAATAAAATACAAAATGTTGCAATATTGTGACTCAATGTGACCTATTTGTAGTTAATGTCCTTACTAAGAGAGACAATATGATACCCATTGACATCTTTCATACACAATTTCCTTTAAGTGGAGATTCTTCTAAATATACTAATATTTTAAAATAATGTTAAAGATAGATTATAATTAACCATTCATGTATTTTTTCTAAGAAACAAGATAATAATTATTACTCCATAATTTTGTTATTTTACCATGATATAATATGCCTACACTACCTTATAAAATAAATAGGCTTAAAAGAGATGAGTTGTTTTTCAAATGAAAGTATTAGAATTAATTCTACAAATTGAAGATAATGGCCTTTGATGCCTGTCCTAAATAAGATATGCAGTTTTTCTTTTAAGTAGAACATTTTCCCAGTATTTCCTAAGGTGAATCATGACATATTAGAAATGCATTCTATATTTATTTTAGAATTGCTTATGTCATGATGAAGATTTCATTTTGATGGAAGGTGTCATTCAATTAATTTTGTGTTTATGATTTATATGAATGTTATTAATTTTTAATGCTGAGAATTGAACCTCCAGCCTTCCTTATGCCCTCAAGTGCTCTATCTCTGAGTTATATCGCAGCCATAAAGGTATACAACCTTTGAATTTAATCACTAGAAAGGTTTCATCATAAATCAATCAATAAATACTAACCTGTAAGAGAGGCAATATAATTTCACTAGTAATAAATATAGAGATTCTTAGAGAAATAGAATTAATCATTTTATGATGTAACCTATGACTGTAAACCAGTAGGAAGGAAGGTTCATGGATTCTGGTGGGATAAAATGCATTTTCATCTCCTTAATTCAAATTTCTGTAAACATCATTTTCAAAGTACTGAATTCCACTTTGGTAGTCAATTCAGGTTATAGAGCATCAATCCCTAATTATCTAAATAAGAAACTATTTTTTTTAAAAAAACCTGTATGATATTTTTTTTGTACAATTAATCCTTGGGTTCTCCATGTAGAATAGGGTCTAGAGATGTAGCTTAGAACAACTGTGCTTGTTTTGCACGCTTAAGGATTCAAGTTCAATCCTCAGCACTCTGAAACATCTTTGTTTTTGAAATATAACAGAGCACTTTTTCAATAGTAGTAATTCATAGAAAAACATACTTAGAAAGTGATGAAAGGAGTGGGGTGGGAGAGATGTGAGAATGTTGAAAGACATCAAAATACATTCATAAACTTCTTCGTTAAACGGAAATCATTTGCACAACTACTTAATGACAGTAAAAATTGATTGGTTTATAAATACCACAAACACATACTTATCGGAAAGGAGCTAAATGTGAAATGTAGTGTGGGAGGACTTACACAATCAGTAAATAAATGTGCATGAATGTGAAATGTTTATACGTTCCTAAGAGACTTTAACATGCTAATTATTACATCCTAGCATGGCTGTACTTTATAATTCCAATATTTAATTGATTGAATCCATGTAGAACTCATTTGCATATTATTTTCATGATCACTGTACAATTAAAAGGATGATCAAATCTCACTTTTAAGAATAGACTTAGCCAACTGCTGGTGGCTTATGGCTGTAATCCTAACTACTGAGGGGGCTGAGATATGAGGATAACTGTTCAAAGCTAGCCCAGGCAGAAAAATCTCTGTGAGAGTCTCATCTCTAACTAACTACTCAAAAAAACAGAAGGGGAGCTCCGGCTCAATTGGTATAGAGTACTACCTTTGAGTACAAAGAAGAGGCTCAGGGACAGCACCCATGGCCTCCAACCAAAATTTAAAGTGTTCCAAAATTATGTAGAAATCATATTAATTGAAATTAAGACAATTTTCCATATAGATAATATGTTACTCCCAATTCCTAGGCATTACTTGTCTTTAAAATATGGAAATACTGAAATCTTATCATGCACAAGGCCTTTTTTAATTTTAATATTTATTATAAAGATGATGTACAGAGAAGTTATAGTTACATGAGTCAAGTAATGAATACATTTGTTTTTGAAGAGTGTCACCCCTCTTTCATTTTCTCCAGGTTTTCCTCCCCCAAACCCTTTACCCCTCAAGATGTATAGTACATTTCAAACATAGTGCCTAGTGAATCCCACTATTTCTGTGCTTCCCTTTTCCCTCCCCAAATCAGATAAACATACCTACAAGACAAAGGTACAGAAATAAAGAATATCAACAAAAGGGGAAAAATACAGAACAGCTACAACAAAAAAGTCGCAAACAGTGCAGTAAAAATCTTTTTGCCGAATGGGATTTCATGAAACTGCAGAGCTTCTGCATGGCAAAGGACATAACTTGCAAGATCAAGAGAAAGCCCATGGATTGGGAGAAGATCTTCACTAGCCATAAAACAGACAAGGGTCTCATATCTAAAAGATACTTAGAACTCAAAAAATTAAATCCCCCAACAAAAAATCCTCAAAGAAACAACTGCCCAATTAATAAGTGGGCTAAAGACTTTTTAAAGAGAAACTTCTCTGAAAAGGAAATAAGAATGGCCAATAGACACATGAAGAAATGTTCAACTTCTCTGGCCATAAAAGAAATGCAAATCAAGACAACACTGAGATTCCAACTCACCCCAGTTTGAATTGCTATTATCAGGAATTCTAATAGCAACAGGGAACCCTACTGCATTGTTGGTGGGAGTGTAAACTTGTTCAACCACATTGGAAAGCAGTATGGAGGTTCTTCAAAAGACTCCACATAGAGCTCCCCTATGACCCAGCAATCCCACTTTTGGGCATTTACCCAATCACAAACAAGGCTATACTAAAGCTACCAGCACAACCATGTTTATCACAGCATTATTTACCATAGCTAAGATATGGAACCAACCCAGAAGCCCCTCAGTAGATGAATGAATCAAAAAATGTGGTATGTTTATATTTATATATATACATATATGTGTGTACGTACATTCATACATACATACATACAATGGAATTCGATGCCTCCATCAAAAAGAATGACACCCCCCCCATTTGTTAGGAAATGGAAAGACTTGGAAAAAATTATATTAAGTGAAGTAAGGCAGGCCCAACAAACATAGGTCCCATGGTTTCTCTTATTTGCAATAACTAGTATGTGTCTAAGACAAGCAGAAAAGGCCAAAAGCTATATACATATGACCACATAAGATGATTCTAAGTGAAATGAACCCCCATATAGGGGCACAAGTGGTTTTATTTTTATTGCTGTTGTTTTTAATGTATTTATAATGTACTATGTGATGTTTTTGTTTCTTTTGTATGTTCTTCCCCCATGGTATACCCCCTGTTTTCACTGTATTTGATTCCGGTCCCCTGGATCTTTTATATACATTTTTCTAATTTGGGGAGAGGAAGGGAAATAACAAAAGGCTGAAATAAGGATACAGGTTGACCCATTGTAACAATGAGATGTACAAGACACTATATTGAAAATGAATTTTACAACTTCGGGGATGGGGATGGGGGTGAGGAGCCGAGGAAGTGGGGAGGGAAGGGATGGTAGGGGAAACCAAGGAGGAGGTAACAATGCTCTATAGGAAATGTACTCATTGTGTTACTTATGTAACTATAAACCCTCTGCACATTATCTTCACAATAAAAAATATATACAAAAAATCCTCATTTCCATATTCTGGTTTCTCTTCAGAGCATATAAATCTTTTGCCTTTTACTACCAATCTTTTACAATGGTAAAAACTAAGGCTTTTTGCATTTATAGTCCAACAAAGAATTAATCATGATGATATAGAATATTATAAAATGTCTTTGGTAGTCATGTCTATAGAGATGAAGAGATGATTAGAAGACTTTTTATGCAATTGAGATTTCCTGTGATGCAAGGAAAACTAGCAAATCAACACCGTGGATGTGCATCATGATGCTCAGGGATTAAAGAAGCATCAGTTGTAACCATCTTTATGCCCTTCTATGCTCTCTATCTCATTATATTTTCCCATCCCTTCCCACTTCCCAGTGCCTGGTTGTAGAGGGAGGTATATACTGGTAGGAGATGCAGATCTACCAGAGCATCAAGTCCTTTGCAGGCTTCTGGGCTGAATGAAGTATGTCTTAGGAAAGGAGAAACATTTAACACTGAATTTAGGAATTTCATTTACTAGCTTTGACTGACGAAATGTGTTTGATGAAAAGATCATGTCTCCACACACTATCTGCACATAAGAAGAAAAGCTATACATTATTGAAGGATTCAAACTATAATCCCATCAAAATAAATGTTCCAGAGTAGTATCATTTTGACCTGTAATATTACCTGATTGTATTCTGAAAAGTTGGATTCGGTTCTATGTTTTACCTGACTTTTTCTATACTGTATTTGTGAGGTACGTTTAAAATTTTCATTTACAAGTCATTCATTTGATTATTATGCTGCATTCTATTTTGTGAATAAATCATGTTTAACATTTTAATTATATTGATTATAAGTTACACTTTTTTTCTCTTCATTTTAGGTCTTAAAATAGTGCTATACACATTCTTCTACATTCCATTTTGGGGCCATTTTATTTTAGTCTTTGAAAGTAAGATGTCTTTGAGAATGCAAAAATGTATTTGAATATAAACAATGGATACTTAACATGCCAGGATTGTGGTGTCATATTTCAATATTATTATTAAAGCATGTGACTGAAATGATGTTGTAAAAGTTGTAATCCCCATTATGATAAAATATAACAATTTTAATCAAAAGAAAAGGCTACTCTCTTGCTCTTGTTCTTCTTTTCTAGCTCTCTCTGCTCTTTCTCTGCTCTAGCTCTTTCCTCTCTTTCCCAGCCACGTGGAGTGCCAACCTTGCCTGGTCCCAGCAGGTCTACCCCTTACCTGAATACCACGTGAGTGCTACTGTTCTTACCCCTCTCTCTGCTCTTTTCTGGCTCTTTTGTCTCTCTTTCCTCTCTTCCCAGCTCTCTCTCATTCCCAGGCCTTTCCCAGTCACGTGGAGTGCCAACCTTGCCTGGTCCCAGCAGGTCTACTGAATAAACCTACCCCTTACCTGAATACCAAAAAGAAAAGGCTAATATTTACTTTTAAATTAATAAATACACAAAAAGCAATACAAGGATGAAATCAATCATGTTTCCAACAAATGTTAAATTTTGAAAATTAGACAAGTTACTACAATGTCTCTGTGCCTGAGTTTCGTTATCAGTGAGACAGAGATTATGGCAAATACACACACACACACACACACACACACACACACACACATGTATATATATATATATATATATATATATATATATATATATATATATACAATGCTTAGTAACACATATAAGCCACTCAGAATAGTACCTGGCAAATAGTGCATATGAAAAATGTCATTCTTAATTTACTAAATGAAAGTTGTAGTTGAATAATCAGCCCACGATTTGAATTGATGCATAGCTATGAATCCAAGAACTGTGAAATAATAATACCTTATCAAACTTCACCATTTTACAGCTTTAACACATGTCTTTATGAGAGTGGGCATTGATCCTATTTTATTATTTTTTAATATATATTTTATTGTAAAGATACTGTACAGAGGAGTTACAGTTACATGAGTAAGACTATGAGTTCATTTCTTATAGAGCATTGTTATGCCCTCCTTCGTTTTTCCCCTACCATCCCTTTCCTCCCCACCTCTGCAACTCCTCCCTCCCCTCCCCACAACAGTTGGAAAGTTCGTTTTCAACATAGTGTCTTGTACATCTCATTGTTACAATGGATCAACCTATTTTAATATAGGATAATTTTACATCTGGGAGAGTTTATTTAGCCAATTAGAAAGTTACTTTTTACCTATTAGATCTAAAACCTGCTTCACAACAGAAATGGATACAGTATTTTGTAAGGAAACATGGATGTTAGTGGCTATTAATCATGTCAACCTTTTGAGATGAAGGCAAGGAATTAAGTATTGGAAAACATGTTTTCCAAAGACAAGGAAGATGTTTATGTACCTGTTGTGCTTCTAAGAGCACACATACTTATTCCCACTCAGTTTTTCATTCTCACACATTCTTAGTTTCACTTACGCTTATGGTACACATGAAGCATTCATACACCCCAAGCAGGGCACACACTATCGTTTCTCAATTATATGCATTGTTTTATTTGTAATGAATTTAAAAGGCCATACTAACATTTATAAAAGAGGTCTGGTGAGATAAAATTATATCTATCCCTATATAGAATACTTTCATGTACATGAATTCTTTTGCATACCATACATAGAAAGGTACAGTCCATCGCAGTGAATTCAAGTCTCCAAGAGTACAATATAATCTATCAAAACCCATCTCTCAGTCAGTATGGATATAAAAATAACTTTTTTCATAAAACGTTTAATTAGTACAAATTGTTTGCAATGGCACCTGGGAAATTGTAGGCTTTTTGACAGAAGACTTTTGATTTTGAGAAGTGTCACTTCCTAAGTTTGTATAGAATGTATTTGTGATATGATATATAGCACTATGTCAAGTTGCTGGATATAAAATAATTAAATGTCAGAGTACCTGTCCAAGCTCTGAAAAATAGTGATATCAATCTTTTTTGAATATATATATATATATGTTTTATTATCTTTACGTAGTTGTATGAAAGAGTTCCATTTAACAAAAGTTTATGAATACAGTGCATCTTGATCAATGTCATCCATTTCAACATTCTCACCCATCCCTCCCAATTCACTCTTTTCCTCAGTTTTCTTAATTTTATTTGTAGGATATACACTGAATTTTTGCCTGCATTTTTTCTTCCTCCTAAGTTCTTGATTCTACCATTTCCAGTATGGGACATAGATTGCTTACTTAAGTTAAAATATCTATCTTTAGCTATAAAATTATATCACCAATATCCACCTAGCAGCAGTGATGTCATAGGGACTGGATGTGATAACCTCTGTGAATTACTGAACATAATGACTAACATAGAATAGTCACTTTTGGTGATTACTCATTTTATGTGCAAAAATTCAATTTTAGGGAATAAAAATATGGAGAGTTTCTTGCTAATTTATCTTCACTACTTTTTTTTCCTGCAAATACATGATGACACACAATACCATAACCCTAGAAAGACATTACTTAAGATAGGAGCTAGGCACTTCATCAGACAAAAATGTTAATTTTTATGAATTGGTGGTATAATATATGAATGTTTTATAGAGCAAATCGTATCAGTTACAATGCCTGTTTATCCCTCTGAGATAATTAATGTGTTAGAAAGATTTTCTTCTCCATAAAAAAAAACTGAGCATCACCTTATATGGACATATGTACATAGTTTTGACCTTTTCTGCTCATTTGATAGGATTATCTTATATGTATACTAATTATTGAAAATAACAGAAACCATAGGATCTAAATTTCTTTGGGACTTCACTTAATAGAATTTTTTTCAAGTCTTTCCATTTCCTAAAAAATGGGGTAGTGTCATTCTTTCTGATCCATTTCTTGATCCATTCATCTATTGAGGGGCATCTGGGTTAGTTCCATATCTTAGCTATGGTGAATAATGCTGTGATAAACATAGTTGTGCTGATAGTTTTAGCATGTCATTGTTTGTGATCATTTGGTTAAATGTCCCGAAGTTCATTTCCAACATAGTGTCTTGTGAGTATCATTGTTGCAATGGGTCATCCTGTGTCCTTGTTTCAGCATTTTGTTATTCTTCCCTTTCCCAAATTAGATAAATGTATATACAAGATTCAGGGCACTAAAATCATGTACAGTAGGAACAGGGGTATACCATAAGTGGAAGAACATACAAAGGAAACAACAACAAAAAAACATAGTACATTAAAAACAACACCAACAAAGAACACCATATCTTGGCATTCATTTTGCTTTGCATCATTTTATATCATCACATGTGCATAGCTTTTGAGCTTTTCTGTGCATCTGATAAGATTATCCTAGATGTATACTAGTTATTGCAAATGAAGGAAACCATGGGACCTAAATTTCTTTGGGTCTGATTTACTTCACTTAATATAAATTTTTTTTCCAAGTCTTTCCATTTCCTAACAGTGGGGTAGTGTCATGCTATCTGATCCATTTCTCTATCCATTCATCTACTGAGGGGGATCTGAGTTAGTTCCATATCTTAGCTATGGTGAATAATGCTGTGATAAACATAGTTGTACTGGTAGTTTTAGTATGACTTTGTGATCATTTGGTTAAATGCTCAGAAATGGGATTGCTGGGTCATAGGGGAGCTCTATGTGGAGTTTTTTGAGGAACTTCCATACTTCTTCCCAGAGTGGTTGAACAAGTTTACACTCCCACCAACAATGCAGTTGCATTCCCTTTTGGCCACATCCCTGCCAGCATCTGTGGTTATTAGATTTATTGAGCATAGCCATTCTAACTGTGGTGAATTGGAATCTCAATGTTGTTTTTATTTACATTTCTTTTATGGCCAGAGAAGTTGAGCATTTCTTCATGTATCTATTGGTCATTCTTATTTCTTCTTCAGAGAAGTCTCTCTTTAAGTCTCTAGTCCAGTTATTAATGGGGCAGTTGGTTCTTTGAGGATTTGTTTTTGGAGGATTTAATTTTTTGAGCTCTAGACATATTTTAGATATGAGGCCCTTGTCTGTTGTATAGCTAGTGAAGATCTTCTCCCAATCCGTGGGCTTTCTTTTGATCTTAATAGCTAGGTCAAAGGAGAATATTCTTAAGAGAGGATCACAAAGTCTCAATAGATATGTGCATATGATTATACAAAACTATGTTATATAAAATGACATAGAAAATGAACATCAAGAAGTAGAAACAAGAGTTTTTTTATTTTGCATTTTGTTTTCTTTTTTCACCTTTGTTGTTGTTTATTTCTGTACCTTTGTCTTTTATGTATGTAAGTTTATCTGCTTTGGAGAGGGTAAAGGGGAACATGGAAATGGTGATGCAAAGAGTAAACAAATGTATTAGTGAGTAACACTCACTAGATACTATATTGAAAATGATCTATACAACTTATGAAGGAGAGGGAAGGTGGAATAAGGTTTGAGAAAATGAGGGAAGACATGACACTGGTCAAAAAACAATGTACTCATTACCTGATGTATGCAGTTGTAAACCCTCTGTATATCACTTTTACAATTTTTTTTCAAATTAAACAAACAAATATAGCTAACTAGAAAACAACATACTAACTCTGGATTTTCAGTCTTCACACACCTCATACTAAACTAATAATCAAATAAATGATCCTGATTATTACACACTCCTTTTCATTCTTTTGCATGAATACATTGAGTGCTGATTTATAATATCATTTCAAAGTGAGTGTGTACCTTTCAGAGCTTTGTAACTTGATCTCCAAGCAAAAATTTCTCCCAGATTCAGGCTCTAGACATAAGGCCAGCAACACATTTTTAAATATATTGTATACAAAGCTATATGACTCAGACTTGGGTTCATTTGGGAGAGAAAAATAAGAGAAATACCATGTACTTACTCCTGATTTTGAAGGAAATGGATTGATTTTCTGAGAATCTACACATTACTAATACTTTGGCAATTTTTTCAACTTTCCAAATGCTGTTTATCCCTGTGGCGATTAGAAAGGTTTGCTCTGCTGTTTTAATAATCAGATCTGCAAATTTCCATTTAGCATCACATCCAAACAATCCAATCTGAAGGTGATTGACATCTCTGCTTGTGCATCAACTTCTACTAAGCCAGATGTTTTACCTCCCCTTCTGCCCAGAATGAACATCTTTTTACGATCAATTGTCAAGACAAATCTGTCTATCAAGACAGCACTAATGTTTAGATAGGAAAGTAGAAATCACTCAACTGCTGTCATTCTATCCTCTTTGTCTAGATTGTTACAATTTTGCAATTAGGTTTACTTTTTTTCAAGCTGAATATCAGTTTTGCTTTCCCTGAAAATATTTGTTAGTGTCAGTGATTGCCTTTTGACCCAGAACAATATAATCTTCTAATTGCAATCAAAATGAAGCTTTGTTTATGTGAGGCCATAACTCGAAACTAAGATTGCTAGTGATTCTGAAATAAAGATGTGTAGTTTTGTCTTAAATTTAGAAGCACAAGAAGGATTTCAGTTTTTCTTACTAATCAGCATGGTTTCTTCTCAAGTAGATTGGGGGACAAAAATGATGAGACATCAAATTATCTTTCCTATCATCCTATCCCTGATCTCTTGACTAGAATAATGTATTTTTTAACAAATGCAAGATGTCATTGGAACTTGAAATGTTATTATACTGATAACATAAGTAAGAAAATGTCTCCACTTGAAGCAAATGGAAAATATTCCAGTGTTCTTTAAAGACTGTTACCAGTTAATAAAGGTGGTGTTCCTTTGGGAGAAAATTTCTTAACTATCTGAAAAAGCTTTTAGTAAATATTCAGCTCAAATTAAATTTTGAGATATGAACACAATAAGAGTTAATTTGGGAATGATTTAGGCATAGTTGTAGAATCTGGAAAATTACCTATTGTTTCACTGTGACTGATTTCAAAGCTCAATTTCTTTTTACTATGTGTAATATATATATATATATATGTATATATATGTAAATATATTTTTATGAAAACATTCATAGGGAGTCAAGTGCCAAAAGGAAATTGGTCAAAATTTTAGAGAGACCATTCATGGAAAAAAAAATTGCTTTCCAGAAGAGTATTTTTGAAGTTTTAATGCTAAGTTCAGAAATACTGGTTCTGGGTGTCATTTCTTAGGAAGAAATATATTTATAAAATTATTGTCTGAAGAATCACTTATTTGTTGAGTGGCTCACCCTATAAACTGAGCTATTGAGGAAGCTGAGATATGAGTATGGTGGTTTAATGCCAGCCTGGCCAGAAAAGTCCATGAGACTCGTATCTAGAAATTTCCAGCAAAAACTCTAAAGTGGTTAGACACATCTATCAATTTCTAGTTGTACTAATATGAGAAATCAAGAATCTTCTCAATGCTAAGGTAAATGAAATGATGGACTAGTTTCCATCTTTAATAACATTTTTTAAAGAAATGGTTGGCAAAGATCAACTAAATCTTGAGACAAAATTGTCTTTCTTGGTTTGCTTCTATAATTATAATGATATGGTGGAGGAAGTAAAGATGGTATATAATATCTGACTTGGAGTGTGTAAAATGGATAGTGAACGATTTTAAGATATAAATGTAAGTGTGTTGTGGATAAGATGTCCCTGGTTACTAGCTATGTTAGCTAGTAACTGTAATTGTGACCCTGTAACTGTAACTCTAATGTCTGCTTCTGCTATTTTCTGAGCAATGGGAACCCTAAGCCAGCTGAACCATCACCCTTTGTTCTATTCCCCTGCTTCCCAGCAGGAAAACCTTGTCGGGAAATTTAAACTTAAGGTGTAAATTTCTTGTAACAACCATTGGCTAAAACCAGCACCCAGCCTCTCCCTTTCCCTGCCCTAACCCAAAATGCTTAAAAGCTGATGTGGGCTGGCACCTGGGCTGTTTCCTGGGATCCCAACTCCAGGTGCTGTTCTGGCGCATCAGCACTTTTCCCTCAATAAAATTATTTACATTTTCACTGCGGACTGAGTGGTCTCACTGCACCTCCTCAATACAATAGTTATACAAAAAATATACCAATCTTGAAAGCTCTTTGGTATTATATTGTTGTATGTGAACTCGGTAGGCGAGAAAGAGAAAAGGCATATTTTTAAGAGGTTGAATTTGGGAGTTTTTATTGGAGAGCCAGCCACTGTGGAGGACTCTTGTCTCAAAGACCTGCAGCTGAGCACCAAGCTTACACAAAACTTTTAAAGAGAAAACAACATGTTTGGGATGGAGACCCAGTTCCTACAGAAGCAGACCATATAGGGAAAACCAGGGACTAGCAAAACTTCCCTAAGGCTAAACAGCATGACATCTGCATATTCTCTGAAGCTGAGTTCTCCAAGCTCTCCTGGAGCTAAGCATCTGCAATTCAAAGAATGGCTTGTCTCACCTCTAGGCTTTTGAAGCTAGGTGAAAAACCACCATTACCCAGCTAGGTGCCAGGATGGTTGTGAGGACAAGACAGTGTTACTTACACCCACTCTCCTTATTTCAATATTTCTTTATGTCTTACTTTACAGAGTCTTCTCTTTCTACTCTTTCTACTGCCTTATTTCCCTCCCTATACTCTTGATAGGTGAAAATTGAATCTGAAGACAGGAAGATAGATACTTAATAGAAATCGATACTCAGGCCTTGTTTAATTTCACAGAAAACTTTTGAGCAATCATGTGGGTACAAAAATAATATCTAAATGGATTCATATAAATCGATCTTACCAAACTACAGCTACTAAGGTGGAGAAATGTGGGTATATTAAGTTTTAGTGGCACCAAATAATAAAAAAGGTGTCCAAATAAGATCAAATTCTTCAATAAAATGGTAAATATATTTCACACTGCCAGTGCATGCCCCTTAGTGAAGTACTTTTCCTAGTGAAAGATTTTTCAGAAGAGGATGGTCTCCATAACAACCCGAAGTTGAGATGAGGAAAAAGAGAACATTCCCCATGGTTTGTCCTTAAACATACCACTCCTTGCTAGGATAACTTCCCCTGTAATGATCAATACTGTTTAATTTGGATTTATTTTATATGGAGTCTTGGAGGATTTTATTTGCAGAGATTACAGAATTTAACAAGAATAGTGTGACTGCTTTGAGTCAGTGTTACTCATATGGAAGAATCATGAAGTTTAATGGGGCTCTTCAGAATTTTGTGTGAAGAGGTGTTGGTGTCTGGTGGCTAAGAACATAAACATCTGGTCAACAATAATGTTGCTCCTTTGGTCATCTTCTGTAGATGGCATTTTATTATCTTAAGCTTTTTTTTTGGGGGGGAGGTACTTGGCAAAGGGTAACAGATAGTAATGAGTTCTGTTTTAATGAAGTTAGAGAGTATTTCTTTGTTTCCTAGTATGCCAGTTTCTGCAAATGTTTCTCACCTTTGAAAACAGTGAGAGTCCTAAAGCCAAGGAGAGAAGTTAACTTTGTATAATTAGGTATGATTACACAATCCCTTCCTCCCTTTTAAGATCATTATTTGGTATGATTTCCCTGAATACAGATAAAATAAGAAGAATGACAAATAAGAGAATCAAAAAGTAGCATATCTAAGATATTACTTTAGCAAAATGATTGTGTCAACTGGGCGCTGGTGGCTCAGGCCTGTAATCTTAGTGACTCAGGAGGCTGAGATCTGAGGATCATGATTTGAAGCCAGCCCAGCAGGAAACTCCATGGGACTCTTATCTCCAATTAAATCTATCCCCCCCAAAAAAAGCAGGAAGTAGAACTGTGGCTCATGTAGTAGAGTGCTTCCTTAAGCAAAAGAAGCTGAGGGACAGAGCCCAGGCCAGGACCAGCAAATAAAAATAAAATAAAATAAAATAATTGAGTCACTGGAACTAGTAGCAGATTTGAGCATAAATTAGTTAATAAGCTAAGGAGCATCAATGTGCTGTTAGAGGCTTTATTGAATGATGAAAGGGTGACAATGATCAAGCTCCAGTAACTGCTTCATTGAATGTACAACTACAGAAAGATAGCAAAAACAATATGCTTTTCCATTTTCATTATACATCGAGTCACTTTTCTATTGCTGTACTGTGCTCCAATTACTGTGTTCAGGAAAATCTATGTCCAAGACTAAGAAAGCATGACTGCTTCATTTTCTGTTCATTCCTGCTGGGAAGTATTTGTTGAGAAGTATACCATTGTGTCCACAGCACTTTCCTAAATAACTATGTCCCAAATCATTTTAGGTATAGAAACTAAAGATTAAAATTTATGAGTGCTAACAATGTTAATGAGAGGTTTGCTCCAACTTCTCAAGCTTCCTAAGTTTGAAATAGCCTCTAGTAAGCAAACATACTCTTTGGGTTCTTTCTTTGAACGAATTCAGGATTAAGATTTCTTTTGTTTGCGGCAAGACCAAAATCAAGGAAAACAAACAAAAAACACACACAAAATAATGTCTTGCAGGTAAAGAACAAATGAACTTCAATATAAAAACAATATCGAAGCAATCTTTAAAATTATAATCCAAGAAAAATTTTCAGAAATTGAATAAAGTATAGTTTATGTATTGTAAAATTTCTCTAAATACACAGGAATATTTGTGCAGAACAAGCAGTTGTAAGAAATATTATGGTTCATCTAGAGACTTCAAATTTTAAACTATCGGAATAAGCAAAGTATTAAGTACACAGAAAAAGGCAGACTATTCAAAGACAACACACAATCTAGATAAAAATAGAGTGGGGTTTATTAAGGAAAAAAATTTTAAAAAGCAAATGTAATCCATAATTGTATATAAATTCAAACAGTTATTTAAGTATAAGAAATTTGTTTTAATCATAAAATGGTTTAGATTTTATACCTATAATCCTTCCTTGAGAAATATATTTCATCAGAGCAGTAAACAATTAAGAAAACATAATTTTAAAAATTAAGAAACAGGATTAAAATAAAGATGGCTGTTTTGTTAGAATATGAAATATTCTCTGTATTTTCATGGGTTGAATATACAAAACTTATATAATCATGTCGTTTTGGAAGTTTTAGGGAACTTTAGGTGATAGGTCTTAAGAGGACAAAACAAATGGATATATTAGTCTTATAACATTAGTAGTAAAAAAAATAGAATCAGTATTGTTAATTTAAGAGAACAAAGACCACCAACCAACTTTTGATAGGAAAGGCTTGGAGGAAATTGACTGAGTTAACTTTAAAATACAAACAAGTATGTTAAGTCAGTTCTCTTCCATAAAATTTACTTTAGTGTTCTTGGCTTAATATTGCATATTGATGGTGGAGTTCTCATATTATTAGGTATTATCTAATGTTTTGTCTCCATTTTATAACCGAAGAGGGTAGAAGATAAAGCTACTTGTCCAGATCAGAGAGTGATTAGGTGGGTTGAAGCAGGAACACTCTTGTACCTTTTCTGATATTTCCACTGGCAGCTTTCCTATTGAACAATAATGCAGGGCATATTTGTCATGCACAAGTGTTGGTGCGCTAATTGTGTGATATTACAAGTAGTTTACTGCATTGTTTTGCTGCTGGTAATTGCAACTATGAAACATACCCACAGGGAAGTAAATAAAAATAAAAACAAATGACACAATGTTGATACACAGACCTCTCATGTGTACAATGAAGCTGTACATGGACATATTTTGAGCAACTTGATGGAAAGGATTAACCAACTATGATTTAAAAATTCAGAATACGTTGGTTAAAAGTATAATTCAATTTTTGAAAAGAACAATAGCAAGAAAACTTTTTTTACCGTCTTTATCATTATCTTTAAGGAGTGGACAAAGTAATTGCAATTTAACAAAGCTATTTATGAATACAGTATATCTTAACAATGTCACCTCGTTCAATATTCTCACCCATCCCTCCCCTACCCATCCTTTCCCTCACTCTTCTTAACTTTGAAGTATATGCGTTGGATTCTTATTACATTGACTTCCTCTCTTCCTCCTTATTTGTCTACCCCTTTTTCTTGACCCAACCCCATGCCACCCTTTTGAGTACATGCTTTGTGGTGTTTTACTTTGCTGAACTTTGACTTTGCCTTTCATAGGAATTACACTATTAGTGTTCTCCTTTGAATCTCCCATATTTCAGCTAATACATTTGTATATACTTGTGTACCACCCAATGTATTTACTTATAATTTTATAAGCTAGATCTAGCTTCTGCATATAAGGAAAAACATTCATCCCTTATCTCTCTGGGTCTTTCTTCACTTATTATAATTTATAGGAAAGCAATTATTGTTATGATATACAGAGGGATTACAATTACATGAGTCATGTAATGAGTACATTTCCTTCTGTTACATTTCTTCTTTTTCTTGATTCTCTCCCAGTCCTTTATTTCAGAATCCACCCAGGAGTTGTGTAGTTCACTTTCATCAATATCCAGTAAGCTCCACTGCTCCACTTTTTCACCCTCTTTCCCTTGAGTCCTATACCTGCCTGAGTTTGTACATTTGAGTATACCATATATAAGGCAAAGAAGACAAAGTCATCAAAAACCCAAAACCAAAACAATAGGAAGTGTAGCAAAAATAGAGACAGGTTTCTTGTTTCTATATATAATCTCTCTCTCTCTCTCTCTCTCTCTCTCTCTGTCTCCCCCTCTCTCTCTCTCTCTCTCTATATATATATATATATATTGAGAGACAGTAGATAAATATAGATATAGATTATATCTATACTAGATATATATAACATATATTATGTATAGTTATATAAATATGAAGAGACATTTCAGCCTTATGCCTTTGTGTAGGAAATCAATTTTTTAAAAAGGCAAATGAAGTTCAAATAGAATGTCAGTGAATTCTTACTTTCACTAATCTTTTCTTTTAGTATATTTTATTGTTACTATAAAGGTGATGTACAGAGAGGTTATAGTTACATAAGTCAGGTAATTAATATATTTCTTTTTTTATTTTTTTTGTGAAGATACTGTACAGAGGGGTTACAATTACATGGGCAGGATAATGCATACATTTCTTACCAAGCATTGCAGCCTCCTCCTTTTGTTTACCCTTCACATCCCTTCCCAACCTCCCCCCCCCCCCCCCCCAATCCCAATCTTTCCCCCTCCCCCCTTCCCCCCCCCCCCCCACCGCACCAACATTGTAAAGCTCGTTTTGGACATGACAACTTGTACTTCTCATTGTTGCAACAGGTCCACCTGTATCTTTAAATAACTGGTTTTTCCCCATCTCCTCCTCAAGTTATACTGACATCAAATATAGTGAAAGCAGGGGTTATACTGTGGGGGAGGGACATACAAAGCAACAAAGAGATAATCACTTTCACTAATCTTAAATGAGAAAAAATTAGCTTAAAAATGGTCCAGTTAGTTTCCTTTGCCAGGATCTGTGATGACTAAACATGTTGATAGAGAAGCAGGCACTGCTTTCAATTCCAGCCCTCAGGACGTTGAGGCGGGAGGTTGTGAGTTTGTGGCTTCCGTGGACTACACAAGTCCTACTTTCTCCTTCCACCTAAACACACAGAACGTCCATAGAAAACCAGCCACTAAACCTCAGAAAGTGCTGGCGATAATCCCATCACATTTTCCTGCATGTCATCATAATTATTAGTAAAAGCTTTTGTTTTTCGTAATTTTACTCACAATCAGAGTTTTCCTCTAAGAATATTTATTTGCTATACCTAATCCAGTCTTGGCCTGTTTCTGTCTTAGTTTAGAAAACTCTTATCTGTTTGATGCATTACTTATTTACATGTATGTTTTGTATATCTTGTCAGGCCTTTGGCAGCCTACTTAGGGAATCACAGTCATTCATATTTTAATCTGAATAGGCCTGGTTTCTTTGAGGTCCCTTCTGACCATTACAAAGGCCCAGGTTGTTTTGTTTGATGATTCTATCAAAAATCGGGAGTCACCATAAACATTGGCTGTTCTTACCAGTGGAACTCCAAAGATTTAAAATGGCTTCAACCTTCTCTCATCCATGTAAATTAATTTAAACAAATATAATTGTAGCACTTTTGTTAGCGGAAGAAGAGGGGACAGATGTTTTCTTCTATTCTCCCTTATACCTCAGGAATGCTATTATACTTCAGGAATAGTGAATGGTGATGGTGGGAATCCACCTGGTATGAGAAGTAGGTAAGGCTTCTGTCCTAATCCTATATTCTGAACTATGAACCCCAAACGGGAAGGAAGGTGGTACTGTTGGCAAGTAAGGATATAATCACTAGCCCGGGAAATATTTGATGCACCATGAAGTAAAAACATTGTTGACTACTTACTCAGGAAATTGGTGGGATAATACAAGTTGAAGGCCAGCTCAGGCAAAGCCCATTTCAAAAGCAAAAACTGTAAGAACAATTACCAGTAAGGGCTGGAGAATGGACCAGGTTGTAGAACACTTGAAGGAAAGGTCTTGGTTTCAATCCCCATACATTTTCTCTCTCTGTCTCTGTCTGTCTGTCTCTCTGTCTCTGTCTGTCTGTCTCTGTCTCTCTCTCTCTCTTACACACACACACACATACAACATCCATCCATTACCATATTAATGGAGTTAATAAACATTCTATCAATTCAGTTTTCTTTCCAAAGGGAAATTTGCACTGAAGTCATAATCCTTTCTTGTATATTTACTTTGGTTTGTTATCATCGAAATATACAAATACATAAAAGTTTTGTTTGCTTGCCTTACAGCTTCAATTAAGGTTTAGATGTCTACACATATGTATGTTTAAATTTATGTAAGCATTATGTTTAAAAATGGCTATTTAAAAAATATGGTGACATCTTGGTTGAACTAGTTTTTTTGGTAAAGTCACAAAAACAATACTGGTTTTATTCATGTTTTTATTTTATTTTGTGATTGCTAGATGAAATAAATGACCCTTCTACAGGTTTATGACATGTCAGTAACCCTTCCAAGATCCTTGAAGGCATTGAAACTTTTTAACTTTTTTCAACAGCCCCATGAGGAAGTTTCTGTCCTATTTTTCACTTTACAAATGATGGAACAAAGGCAAATAGTTAAGCTACTTCATCAAGGCCCCACCTCTGTGAAGTAACTGAACCAGAATTCCCAGCCCAGTCACTTCTTGAGGGTAATGTTACAGAAATCAATGAGCTTCACCCTAAAGGAATTTGAGGGTTTTGTACAACCAAGAAGGCCAGGGAAGAAGGCAGCAATAAAACCACAACACAAATTGGAAGTTGGTAATTTAGACTTCCAGCTTCTAGGTTATTCAGAGTTTATTTTCCTGAGTGAGGAGACCATGTGGCTGGATAGCAGTGACCCTGTCATGTGTAATTTTGTATAATTACTAGTTCTTTCACAGGGTTTGGAATAAGCATTAAAATCAGCATGAGTCTCGGCGCCATCTTTCAGTATGTCTGCCAGTTACATTGTGTTTATTTGGCTGAGAGTCCTGTATTTCTCCTCCTCCATAATACAGGTCTACACTTTATAGTTTACCAATTCTATGTCCTTGATCTAAGGCTGAATTTTTCAAAAAAGAGGCCCAGCCTCTAAACTTATCCCTCCAAGTCATTGTTAATTCGAAAATGATAATTGAATAGAGTACATAATATTTTTTCTTGTAAGGTTTTTTTTTTTTTTTTTTTTATTGTTGCTGTTGTTTGTTTCAGACGAGATCGGGTGCGTTCAGGGTGGTATGGCCATAGACTGTTGTTTGTTTCAAAGGAGATTCTGAAGTTATCTTGTTCTTAACTTTAAGGCATGAAGCTGTCATAAATATGGAAATGTTTGAAGTGGGTCCTGAGAGGACCTGAGCTGACAACTCTATTCTAGGCTTTGCCTTTGTTTCAGCGATTTTAAACTCCATTTTTGACTGACCTTTAAGGGTGGTGACTAAAAATTTTTAAGCAGTGTTCAAACTAGAAAAACAACCTTAATCACAGGGCCACTTCTTGGCTTCCATGATCTTAGTTCCCAGAATGAAAAAAATGCATCTGGTCCCCATCCCCTTGACAACCTAACCCACACTTGATTGTTCTAGTTAAAAAAGACTGACCGATAAAGCAGATAGTTTGTAATCTTGTTCAACTGGCAACACTACCCGCTTATGGTAAACCCCACCTTTTGCCCACCAAAAGGTTAACCCTGCCTTTTGCCTGCCAAATTTATATACCATTTTAACCCGAAATGATAGGCTGGTTTAAACAGACATTATGAGACAAACTGTAACCCATTGGCCACTGGCGTGTGATCTGGTATGACTGTACAATCTTTTGTGTCTGTGACAATTCCATTGCTCACCTGTGTGTGACTGGGCTCGCCCTCATGAGTTTTGCCTTTAAAAACCAAAGCAAGTGGGCCACTCGGGGTCACAGTATCAGCTCCCAAGCCTGTGCTGTGACCCTGGATGGTCGGTGTAGGAACTCCCTCAATAAAGTTGCTTTTTGTTAAACAACTTTGTCTAGGTGGGCTCTGTCACTCCTGACGACGAGGTGGGCTTTCCTGCCTGAGTAGGGGTCTTCCTACTACATTTCTAGCAAGACACTGTCTCTCATTTTTGCAGTCTGGCAGTAGGTGAATTCTCTCAGTAGACTGCATATAATTATATGTGGTTTAATGCTGAGAACAATTCCGGTGAGAGTCACGCCCTTATCTTTCTTTTCATGGCAAACAGACTGTCACAACGCATAAGTAGCTTATTTCTCCATCCTTCTAAATTTGATTCCTGGTTTTACAGATCGGTCCAAACCACAGAGAACTGGTTGTGTTTTCCTGAATATGCAATGTTCCTACATACTACATTCTTGAGGATGCTATTCTTCTGCCTCCAATAGCTTTCTTCCTCTTCTCCTCCCTGCTCCATCTCTCATTGACCTTCATTCAGAACGCTGCTGTAGGCAGGATGCAGAAGCGAGGTGAGCTCATTCTGCATGGCTGTGTAAAGAATCCTCCTTCCATGCATGTACTAAGGACTCATTTCCTAAATTCTCCTTAGGGACCAGAGTACACGCCTCTCTGTAAACTTACAGATCCTTTTCCTTTTAAATAGGTTTGGAACATAGATACATGTGATTTTTAATTTCAATTAACTTTTCACATGCCTTCTTTTTACAATTTTCTAAACCTAAGGTATTATCTCCCTGAAGTTGTCTGAATATTACATTCTCCTTTATTTACTAAGTCTATGTAAAAATTATATAGTATTTAAGGATAATTATGTTCTTTATTTTATGAAAGAAATAGACAGATGGCCAACTTGCCTACAATAATGAACTCTAATCTAGAATTCAGCTTTCCTCTTTTGAGCTGCTACTTACGAGATTCCTATTATTTAAGATGAAATAAGAAGAGAAAGTAAAATATATTTGAATGGTATGTATTTTGATTTAACTCTATTTAGTACTTAAGTTTTTAGTAAATCTTACTTCCTATTTAGAGATTCGGAGTTGAATGAGACGTTCATAGAGGAACATAAAAAGAAATGTAAAGTTGATTGGATGTAATATGTTTCAAAAGTAAACTTTTATAAAGTGAAATTAATTTGTTATGGAGGCTGACCTATAGCTTCATTTTTTTTCTCACCTTACTATAATGTCAAACACCAAAACATAAAATGGGTCAAAATTCCTCCTATCAATTTTTTTAGCTTCCATTTTTATTTATTTATTTATTTTATTGTGAAAATACTGTACAGAGTGGTTATACTTACATGGGCAAGTTATCTTGTCCTGTAGCTTCATTTTTAAGGACCCTTTTTTCATGTTTAAAAGGTTCTATATGTCTCTGTGATTATTGTTTGTATTTGTGTAACGGTTCTTACGGGTCTGCCTAATTGTCAATTCTTACCATGGAAAATGCTAAGAAGATGCTAGGATAAGCTGCCAGAGTAAAAGGAAAATACGAGACATGGTGCAAAAAGGCTCATAAAGAATCTTTGCATTGGTTAGGTACTTATTGAACTTCCATAAGAGCAAGGAGAGCAAATCATTCTAGAATATGAGCTCTGTATGGTTTTTGTCAGTTGGATTATTAATAATCTTTATAGAACAAAAGACGGAGGGGACTACATTATGGGAAATAGGACAAATGCCAGAAGAAATAATGGGAAGAAGAATGAAGAATGGAGGGAGGAAGGGAAGGAGGGAAGAGAGAAGGAGGGAGGGAAGGGAGAAGGAAGGAAGGAAGAAAAAATAGAAGGACAAAGGGAAGAAGGAAGGAAAAAAAGCAATAGTGGAGTATTTCATGAAACATATACTTATGATATATCCCTATGTTACAGAGCCAGCATTTCCAATTGAGCCAACATCTCTCACTCTTCATTGTCTCATGTTCCTATTTGAAAACCCTTCTCAGAAATTTCTCCTTTTTTATTTAGCAGGTTTCATATTAGAGTATCTTTCTGTAATTGAAACAAAATACATACACCTTTCTGGAGTTTATTTTTTCAGGTGGTTCGATGTATTACCACCTCTGCCCCAGAGACAAGGCTAGTGTGAGGTCATTCTCTCCTGTTCCCTCTACAGTGTGAAGTCACTGAAGCAGCAGCTGTGGCTTCTTTAGAGAGTACAAGAGGACCTTTTCTCCAGGTGCTATTCCCTAGTTGCTCTACTGTTTTCTTTCCACATCCTGACAGTATCTGTTAGTACTTTCCAAGTAAAATATTCTCCTTCTATGTAGAAAACAGTTTTCAATGCTACTATCTATCTGATAATGACCTAAGAACTGAGAAAGGATGTTAGCTTTGCCAGAACAAACATATTTTCCCAAGAAGCAATGTTTATAGGGCTCTTTACACCTAGATTCTCAGAGGCTTTATTTTATTAGTGGTATTTATTAGAAAAAAATGAGAAGAGATGTTTGGTCTTCTTAATATTGAGAGATGTGTTGAAGTAACCGACAGCAATTTTTCAAGAGAAAAAAATAACTTTGTTGGAACATAAATTCTGTTATTAGAGTTAGTCAAAGATCATTCATAGAAATAAGAAAATAACCCAGCTGGGTGCTGGTGGCTCAAGCCTGTAATCCTAGCTACTCAGGAGGCTGAGCTCTGAGGATCATGGTTCAAAGCCAGCCTGGGTAGGAAAGCCCTTGAGACTCTTACTCTAACCACCAGAAAACTGGAAGTGGCATCTTGGCTCAAGTGGTAGAGTGCTTGCCTTGGACTGAAGAGCTCAGGGACAGTGCCCAGGCTCAGAGTTCAAGCCCCACAACCCCACTCCCACAAATCTAATAATAATAGGTCTGATAATAATAGATTTCATTAGAATTTGAATTATTCCCCCAAAATGGACTTTTTTGACCTATATATGTGATGCAAGTGCAGATATGGAAACTGAAGGAACAGAGGGGCAGGGATCAGGTTCCTTTATGATACTATGACCACCACAATCACTTATATACTCTGAAAAGGGCTAGTAAGAAAGTCATCCTAATTAGACCTGCAGAACTTAAGTGCTTGTTTTGTAGAATATTAGAGATGCAGGGCAAAAATTACCTGGGATATGAAATGAAGGTGAATTTTGCTAGGAAAGGGGAATCAGAGTAAAAGAATATCAGTAAAATAGACATATTCCAAATGAAAACTGTAATCACAAAGCTTCAAAAAGTGGTAACCCCATTCATTACTTAGATATGATTCTAGACTTCCAAATGTACTAATGCACAAAATTTTATAAAATTCTGTCTTGGTTTCCATTATAGTTAGGAACAAATCAATATAATAGGTGAATTTAAGAGAGAAATATTTGATTCTGATGTCCTGCATCTTGTATATACCTTTTTCTAATTTGGAAAGGGGAAGGGAAATAACAAAATGCTGAAATAAGGGTACAGGAAGGCCCAATGTAACAAGACATTATGTTGAAAATGAACTTTACTACTTTGGCAAGCATGGGAGGTGGGGAGGAAAGGGATGGTTGGGGAAAAACAAAGGAGGAAGTAACAATGCTCCATAGGAAATGGACTCATTACTTTGATCATGTAACTGTAACCCCTCTGTACAGTATATTTACTATATATATTTTTTAAAGAGAGAGAAATAAAGTCACTTCTAACATTTCTTCAATTCAAATAATGTAATTTCTTGTTTCTTTTACTTGCTCTGTGTTCTGGCCAGGTTAGACTGCCCTCTGAAATCCTCCGGATTTTGTTGGATACTTTGAATATCTAGCCAAATCATCCTTCAAAACATGAAGTTTTAACTAAGATAAATATTAATAAAAATCTTTAAGTGTTTCAAATATGTTAGCCAGGTAGAAACCTTTTTTAAATTTCTATTTTGGGTTGTTTTCTCTCCATGATAAGAATTCTGACCATATGTTCATATGGAAATGAAAAATGACTGGTCATTTGTGGAAACTGTATAATCACAGGTAGTTTTTATGCAAACATGTACACAAAATAAAAAGTAAAACATCAATACAGCATAAAACAAAAGGATAATGGAAAGTTTTACTCTCAATTTTTTTCAGAAGAATTTTATCATTGTAGTAATAAATCTACATTTAGATATTCCTAAATACTACCAATACTCATAAGCGTTTGTCTTCACAGGAAAATCTACAACTCTATCATTATTCTTTCACAAATGAATTTCTTCATTTATCAAAATAACAGAAAGATATAAAGTCGACTAACTACAGAGAAAGAAACATTTAGGTTTGGACTTTTTTCAAGAGGATTTTGATGGATTTATAAAATCTCATTATTCATAGCATGCAAATATTTTTTGCTGTTGGTTGCCAAATTTTTTTTATAAATCAAGCAGTTCTCACATTTAAAACTTACAAGATTATTTGGCAAGTGTTTTTGTTTTAATCTTATAAAGATGGGGTTGAATGTATTATGTAGGTCAGTGTAACATATATATACACATATATAATTTATAAGTATAAAATCTCAAGTACCTATCTACTGTTGAATTTCTGAGCATGGTGTGTTAGGTGTTATTTTAATTCTAATATTCATTTTGAGAGGAGAATGAGATGTTTGGCAAATTCTAAAATAGAAATATTACTACATTGTGCTTTCGGAAATTTATGGTCAAATAGTCTATATAAGTTAAAGCTAGGCAGTACATAAAACATTATATAATTTTTCATGTTTTTGTAATGTAACATCTAAACATAAGTATGTTTCTGAAACTTCAGTTTTGCCATTCTTCAAAATGAAGTTAACAACCCTTCAGAAATAAAGGGGAGAGAAAAAGAAAGAAAAGAGAATTCAAATATCTGAGCTGGTATTTTAAACTTGCTTTGCTACTGGTTGCAACTTTTCCTTTATGTCTTTGCTCATGAGTTTTTCTCTCCCTTTTTTCCTCTATTAGTCTGCTCTGCCTTCCAAACATAGCTCGGGACCCCTGCCACTTGTAGGTGGTTAGCATTTCTTCATTCTCCCCAAGGGATTCTGATTATTCATTTAACCAGTGAATAATGCATTTCTGATAATCTCACTTCTATGAAACCACTTTTGATCTGGGAATGTCCTGCATTCGTTTTTGCATCTGAGTAACAATATCAATTCTGGACGTAACCCTTCAATTAATATCTCATGAATTGAATGTCTTTGAACTTACTTTCCAAAACCAATGTCAAAAGGACATTTAATAGACCCATGGCAGAGAATTTGGGATGGCTGATAGGTGTAGTTATAGTAAATGTTGTGTACATATAAAGAAAGCCTCCCAATTTTTCCACTCAGCTACCCCCTATCCCTAGAAGCTATATAACTCATTTATTATTAATAGGGACCTTGTCTGAGCATTTTCTCCTCAGGTACCATCTCTATTTGCTGTGAGAGTTAGCTCCTGACAACCAATAGAACCTATACCCTATTATAGTGAACCACCTCACCCAGAAGGTTACACTTTGCTCTCTCCTTGACTTCAACCTTGCCACAGCCAATAACTGATGGACTGGGATTAGGAGTCTGGTCACCTTGTCTCAGACTGGAACCAATGGTGTTTGGATATTTTATGTTCCTCAGTTTCTGATGGGATCAGACTAAGACTGAAATTTGTCTAGAGTTGAGGATATCCTTTGGCTTTGTTTATGCTTCCTACCATGCCATGCTTTTCATTCCTACAACCTTTATTTAAAGCCCTAACACAAATATCTGCCTTGTAACTTCTGCTTCCAAGAATAGTTGAAGACTTTACTCAGATAAAATTCACAAAGATTGTATTAATCCTGCCATTTTCCAGATTAGAAAGCTGAAGTTTGCGAAACAATACTACTTCTTCTTTCTTAAGAACTAGAAAATTATTCCAAAATGATTGGCTACTTCTTATGTAGTCATTCACAAGCATAAATGAGACCTAAATTGAAGCAAAAAATACATCCATGGATAGACATAGGAATAACATGATATACCTGTGGACAACTTATTGAAATTGAACCTGAAATGACTCCAAAATCCAGTCAGATTTATTTTGTTTGTTTCTCTCAGGGCTGGTATTCTACAAGTGCCAGCCACAGTAGATTACACAGCCACTCACCTTTATTTTGTATTTAAAATAACTTATCTACAGGACCAAATTGATTTTTGGAGTGGGAGTTTGTAATTGCACTTCTGAAGCCCTAAAGAGTTAAGGGGGCTTACATTAATATATTTACTGCATTCTACATATGGATGCAAAATATATTTGTCCCCATATTGTACAAATGGGGAATTTGGTAGTCTCAAACTTTGGTTGTGTCAGTCAATCATGGTCATCTTTTTCATATTTGACCTTACAGGCAGAATTTCTCCTGTAACAAAATGGCTACAGATAGCAGATCCTTACCCAGAATGCCTGGAGGCTAGAGAGAGTCATGTGACCCCATTCTCTCCTTTGTAATTCTGAGAATGACTCTAAGAATTAAAAACAAACAAAGAAACAAAAACAACCAAACAAAAAAACTCAAAACAAAACTTCAATATGAA
Source organism: Dipodomys ordii (assembly GCF_000151885.1). Lineage (NCBI taxonomy): Eukaryota > Metazoa > Chordata > Mammalia > Rodentia > Heteromyidae > Dipodomys > Dipodomys ordii. The sequence goes on along the minus strand of NW_012267218.1, from coordinate 16,396,910 downwards.
TGTGTAGCCATTGTTCTTTGCTTTTCTCTGAACATATGACACAGGATTATTACATTTTTATCTCAAGGACATATTGACACCACAAGGAGGACTGAGATGAGAGAGCTGAGAAAAGTCATGGGTCATAATGATGGAGACCTATCTGAGTACCCAGACATCTCTGAGATTCCCCTCTTCAGATATCTTGTTACATGAAATAGAAATCATTCTTAGCTCAGCTACTTTTAGTTGGTGCTCTATTTCTTGTAGCAGAAAGCATCTTTGAGTGGATTAGAGAAGAGTAAGCCTTAAAGAATTTTAGGTACTTGTCCCATTTTATAGAGATGGTAAGTGACAGAGTAAGCATTTAGAGTCAGCTCAACTGACAATTCTGAGTTTCTAAGTAGTGTATTTTTTTACACCATACAATGCAATGTCTAGGAGAGTTTGTTTTTTGTCATTTTTTAAAAATGATTTTGTATAGTTCTTTTTCTTTTACTTCTTCCCAATGCTTCAGATGGTTCAGAACATCAGGATTTCTCAGAAAAATTATATGCTCAGGGAGGGATTGTCTCTGAAGTATCAAAGATGAGATCCTAGCTTGTATTAACACATATAAAAGCATGAAAACAAATATTTGTAACTCTAGTCATTGTATATTAAAACTGACATATATTCCTATCTCCTGTTTATATTTTCTCTAAGAAAGCAGATGGAAAATATTCTAATTGAGTACAGAGCAATATAATTTGAGTCAGATAACTTATTCTCAAATTTTCTTTATATAGATTTCATTTTCTGTGGATAAAGATGTTCAAAGGCACAGTTAAATAATCCATAATATGTTTCCCTCTTTTCTTTTTTTCTTCTTTTTAAAAAATGATATTCAGTACACACAAGAAGATTGAGAATAGAAAAACTCTTGGACTTGTCTCTGGAGATATTCACACAGATTTACACATAAGGATTTATACAAAATCATCATGTGAGATGTTTACATTAAAGTGTAATTTTTTATTTCTATTTATGTATTTATTATTTTATTTTTTTATCAGTAGTGGGGCCTGAACTCTGGGTCTGGGCGCTGTCCCTCAGCTCTTCAGTTCAAGGCTAGCACTCTACTACTTGAGCTATAGCGCCACTTCAGGCTTTTTCTGCTTATGTGGTGCTGAGGAATTGAACCAGGACCTCATGCATGCAAGGCAAGCACTCTACCACTGAGCTGCCTTCCCAGCCCTAAAGTGTAATTTTTAAAATTATTATTCAAGTACTTTTCTGTTTACAAGTGTGATCTTGAAAGACTGGCCAATCTTGCCTTTCACGAAACTTTTTTTTTTGGGGGTCCAGTTGTGGGGCCTGAACTCTGGGCCTGGGCGTTGTCCCTCAGCTCTTCAGCTCAAGGCTAGCACGCTTACCACTTGAGCCACAGTGCCACTTCCGGCTTTTTCCTTTTTGCTTATGTGGTGCTGAGGAATCGAACCCAGGGCCTCAGGCATGCAAGGGAAATGCTCTACCACTGAGCCACCTTCCCAGCCCTCATGAAACTTTTATTTATAGATTGCAAGATACTTATTATTTCCTTGTAACAGATACCCCTGCATGAAGCTTCATAATGATGGTCTTATTGCCACAGTAAAATATCTTTCTAATATTGCACATATAATCACTGGTGTAGTAGAACTCCCAGAGAAGTATAAATGACCAAGAGGAAATAATTTACTTGGAAGATATTTGTTAGCAGAATGAAACTGAATAAGGGTAAATGAAATATAGCATTGATTAGTAGAAAAATAGTACAATGATCTCCCAAACAAAAATTAACAATAATTCCTTTGGGAATATAGCAGTACATTTTACAGCATTCCAAACTGTTTTTCTGGATTAAGAAAAGAAGAAATATTCTGCTTCTGAGAATTTCTTGCAGTTTGCAATGGATTACTCTAAGAATTTTTTCATTTTTAAATGTAATTTTCCTGTAACTTATATATGCTAAAGATTATCAACTCATTATTGTTCAGATTATGAAACTTAAAGAAAAGATACCTTTCAGATCAGAGATAGTAATTGGTAGATATTGTTTAAATCCTAAAATTTTACTATTTTTTAAATGCCACTGTTAGAAGCTCAAAAGAACTGTGTTTGTAAAGAAGATAGTTTTTTTTCGGCCTGTTGCACTTCATGCTGATAAGCAATGTAAGATTTTTAGGGATATATTTTATGTATGTTTCAATAATACAGAAAAGCAAGAATCAAGTTTTTCTCTTTTAAAATGGAAATAAGAAGACAGTGAACAAGAAATAAAATTCTACCATGAACTGGAATACTAAATATCTTAATCTGAGAGAAAATTACATAAGGTATATACATGTGAAAAATTATCAAGCCATATGTTTAAGATTTTACACTTTACTATGTAATATTTGTATAAATAAAAGAATAAAAATGACTATACAAATGCATGCACATATATTTACATCTATAATGACCTATGCATACATATGGAATCCTTGTATATGTAAAATCATTGTTGCAGTAGTGATTTTTGTTTAATATTCTCATTGATAAATATATCCTGAGAATTACCTTAAAAATTGTGCTTATAAAAATGCTCAACTATATAAAACCTGATTTTTGTTAGAGTGAAATGGTAAAATTATGCAATGATGATTTTTAAACTTATTTTTATATATTCAATTTTCAATCTCTAGAAACCAGATGCAGAGAAGGTAGTCTATAGATATACACTCCTTGATCAAATAAAAGAAACTTCAATGGAACTGAGTAGGCCTTTTGTAAATCTTGTAAACACCCACCTCCCCCTTTCTCCTGTATCTGGAACATATCTTACCTGTGATGTTCTTTCTTGGTTTTACAACTCACTGAAACTTCTTTGGACCATCTACCTTGTGCTCCGAAGCTCTCTAGCTACTATGTAAGCTTGTCCCAATAAAACAAACTTGTATATAGTTTCCATTTTCACTCTTGTCCTACATGAGCTCAGTAGCTGAGAAGGAGGTGGTGAGGTGTGTGGTTATAAGTATTGTAATGGGTGCATTATACATCTTAGAAAAATCGTCTGAACATGGTAAAATGAGGATTCTCAATAAGAGTGACTCTCAAAATAATACAATATCAACCCCTTTCAATGTAATATGAAGCTGAGAAAAAACAGCAAGGTGGTCTCTTTGTGTGTGTGTGTGTGTGTGTGTGTGTGTTTGTGTCGGTTGTGGGACTTGGACTCTGAGCCTGGGTGCTGTCCTTCAGCTCTTCAGCTCAAGGCTATAGCTCTACCACTTTAGCCACAGCTCCACTTCTGGTTTTCTGAGTGGTTCATTGGAGATAAGAGTCTTACAGACTTTTCCTGCCTGGGCTGGCTTTGAACAGTGATCCTCAGATCTCAGTGTCCTGAGTAGGTAAGATTATAGGCATGAACCACCAGAGCCTGGCAATTGTCTCATTTTGAAAAACATCCTGCTCCCATTTCATCATCTGTCTTATTCTGATCTCCTAAAATTAAAGAACTCTAAGATGCAATTTGAAATATCAAGGTCTTTATTTCGGTCAGAACCTACATTGGCACGTTCCTAGAAATATGAACTCATTGTTCCAGAATTAAAATATTTAGGATTCACATGTAGAATTTTTTCCATTACTATATAAAATGATCTTTTGTATAAAAGCTGGAGGGCTTTGATGATGTCAGTTGACATTTCTCAGGAACTAGTAACCATTTTTAAGAACTATTTAAAAAAGAAAAAAACAGTTTGAAACGATCCTTAGTGCTGTGGTCCCATTCTTCTCATAATTATGTGTGTCATAGGTCCTTTTTAATACTGCCTTTTGATCATCTGTATCTTTTTTGATATTAGTGATCCTGATTTAAAAATTGAAGCTTTTTTCTATTTCTTATTTTATTTTGTTCATGTGTTTATATCATAGAGCAACACTTGGCACATACTAGGTATACAATAGTGTTTACTGATACTGAAATAAAGAGGAATAAATAGTCTAGTAGGTAAAACAAAGTGTCATTTCTGTTGCATATATATATATATATATATATATTAATTCCAGATAATACTTTGGGCAACTCTTGAAGATTTCACTTTTTGACATCCTTCTCAAATTCTAGGTGAGAACAGAAACCAGGGTAGAAATGTCTGTCATCCTCAGAGTCTGTCAATCATCACAAAACTACATACGATCTGTTACAAAAGAAGAAGACAAGGTGCCTTCATTCACTGGATTTTATTCAGAATGTTGACCAAAATAGACATGTTAGTTTTAATCAACCAATATTATCAATCATTTGGGAAGGGTTATTAGATTCTGATGAAATACATTTGATGTGTTTTGTGTTTAAGTACAAAGCAATTGTTCTTTCCTTCGTTTGGCTTATAAATAGCCAGATCTATTTTCTTTTAAATGAATGATCATTGATTAAACATGTCCTTCCTGAATTTCTAGCCAGCCTCCCCTTTTACTTCCTCTTCTTGTTGTCTTTTTGTGTCTTTTTCCTTCTTGTCCATTTATCAAGTTTTTTAATACAAAACTACATGCCTATATGTTTTTTGTCTTATGTTTTGTTGCACTGGGGTCTTTATTGAAATATCTGTATTTGTTTAAAGTTGATATCTTTTTCTCTCTACAGATTTAAAATGTTACTGATAAACAATAAGGCAGTTTATTTGTCATAGTGCCAAGAACATTGACATGAAAGGGATAAACTAATAAATGAAGAAAAACAGGAAACACGTTACTGGATTATAAAGTATGTAGTTATAGATTGAGAGAAATACCATACGTATGGAAAGATATTCTAACGACATATTAGATAAACTTCGTATGTCAGTTTAAGTGATTCAAGTAGTTTTTTGTGTTTTTGTCCTGTCCCAGAACCATTGCAGAATGCTGAGGAATAGAGAGCTTTATGCAGATCTTTACTTGAACCCAAAAGGTCAAATTCCACAGCAATCATGCCTTAAAAGTTTGACTCTATATCTTTAGGATGAATGTCTAGAAGACTAGTAAGTGGAAATGACAGAGAATATTTCAGGTGCTGATTACATGTTAATACTAGAGGACCTTAAAAGGAAGGTCAACTGAGACGTGGTTACTGAAATATACTCAAGTGAAATGGTGAACTCAATCAGCAAAGTTTGTCTTTGGCAGTTGATAGCAACAAGTGTAGAAAATGTGTTCGTCTGTTTCCGATGCTATAACAAAGTGCTGTAGACTGAGGAGCTTAAACAATAATTTTTTTTCTCATAATTCTAGAAGCTGAAGGTACAAGAACAAGGTGCTGTCTAGTTCCATTTCTAGAAAATATTCTGATCCTGTCCAATGGTCAGGATTTTTTAATATCTTGGCAGAGAGGGAATGAGCCATCTGCTATTTCTTCTCAAATGAACAATATTTTTAGATGAATCCCTCAAATCCCATCTAACTTTAGATACATCCTATGTGCAGTCTCTCCAAATACAGTCACATCAGGGTTTGAGGCTACAAGATATACAAGATATAAAGTATTTGGGGAACCCAATTCAATCTTTGTCAGAGAAGAAACAATTTCTAGCTGGCCATTTTTATCTTTCTCCCCATGTCTAAAAGTTTAAAAGTGATGATAATGTTTATTGGTCTGTTCTAATCTTCTACATTGTGAAGAACTCTAATGAATATTTCAAAATCTGCATGTCTAATACTAGAAGCAATGTTATATGGTAATGGAATAAGTATTACAAATACTAGAAAAAAATGTTTCAGGATACTGGTAGATAGAAGGATTCTATACATATCTGTGATTTCCATGTTGAACCCAGGCCATTAGTTCTTACTTTCCAGCCTTCAAATGGAATAATTTGTATGATTCAAATTGTGTCCAGATTTAGGGAGAGACCAAGAAATTGTTGAGGTCCAAAAATGGACCTATGCTCTATTCATTCCTATGCTCTATTTGGTCCACGCAGAGTCTGAAAGTTGATTCAGACATGCTATGGTTTTCACAAATCTCATCAGGAAAAAACTTGCTAGTCACATGGGAAAGTTCAAGGGAAGGAGTCACCATGGTTGAATCTCTCCAGAATAGACATATTCATGTTGGAAAGGAAGTTGGGTTTCATTTCAGAGCCCAGTATGAGCTGAATACATGGTTTTCTGCTTCCTCTTTGGAAATCTCAGTAGAATTGAAAGGTTGGAATTGCTTGGGACACAAGCATATAGGCAGCTGGTGGTACGGCTTTCAGGCATGTTTTCAAAGATAAGTGCTTGTCCTCTCTCCCAATGTCTCTGGCCTACAGTCAGTGACAGTTGGACTGTATCATTATAGGCTTAGTACATTGTTTAAAAGGTCCAAGCTATTTAAAATGCTAAACCTCAGAATCCTGAATCCTTCCAAATACAGGACACATGGGCATTTTTCTAGTCTTATATAGACACAATAAGCAATATAGCAATTTTTGTAAGAAACATCCTCTAATTCTTCCATATGACTTGAATTTCACAACACTCTTCCTAAAATTTTTGTCATTTGAAGATGTGATACAATGCAACTGACAAATAAGCTTATCTGAAATTTCCAGACAGTCCCCAAACCTTTAGTTTAAAGGAAATACAGTGGTCTGAGCCACTAATAGGCAATGACATTAGAATCAGTTGAAAGGCATTGAGACATCATTGGATTTCAATTGATCTTAGATACATAGGTACATTTCTACTTGCGGGGCACAACTGCAACATCTTGATTTCTTGGGGTATGATAAAGGTTGACAGAACAGTTAATTTGTGATCATCATATACTTACTTGAAGGCTGGGAGTGTGGCTTAGTGGTAGAGAACTTGACTAACATCCCTATACTTCCTTGATTATTTGTTATTTGATACAGAACCTACAGAATAGAAAATATAAGTACAATTGAATTTTAATTTTTCTTCCTGTACATTGGTTTATGGTTGCATGTTTGATAGAGAGAAGCATTAGACTTAAGGGTTAGTTGTTGGATTATGATGTATACACTTGGCCTCCAGTTCTGAATACATTACACACACATTTTACAAATTTGTTTTCTATTATTTATTAGTCACAGCTCATTACCTAGAGAAATCTTATATCAGAGAATATTTAAAGTATGCATAAGTTTAAGAATATAGGCTCTTCATCTGCTTTTGCTGAAAATGAACAAATCATTTACATTTTCACGCTGTCAGAAGTCAAGTCTGAGACTGGCTGCCCTGATTCTGATGGTGCCTTTGCCTTCTTCTTGGACTCTGTCTTCTTTGGTTGGCATGGTTACAGTAGGAAACCAATGGAAAGTGAAAAGGAGGAAGTAAAAAAGGAGTTTGTTATAAAGAGGAGAAGGGAAGTCCGTTGTAGCTGGAAGGGTTTGGGGATCGAGTACAATTTTGCTCTAGTTTGAATTTTTGTTTTGCCATTGTCCTTCATTTTCTTTTGTGTTAAACAGGGTCTATTATAGAGTAAGATGGTGTAATGGAGCCGCTCACTCCTGAATGAATGAATAAACAAGAGGTAACAATGGTTTCATGGTCTTTCACTATTAGTTTATTCCCTTGGTTGGCCATTCTCTGGACACGGTTCCAAGGGTCCTGGCCTTTCCATCTGCTCCATGCCTCCCAACAAATTCCTGACTCACTTCTCTACACAAATCCAGACACACAATGAATACAGGCAAAGCTAGCTTACTGAATTTGTCCTGTTTAAAATTACTGCTCTGGTGACCTTGCTTGTGGCTGAGCCTGCTAGACATGATGCCACAATGAAAGGAAGAGAAAGGCCTAGTGAGCATGTCTGGCATGGTGCTTCGGCATGCTTTCCTGACCCTGAAAAAGACCAAGATTGAGAGATAGTAAAGGTTATTGTTTTTTTTTTTTATTACTTGGAAGGATTGCTTTTACAACAGAGCCCTAAACTTCCTATGTTCTTCAAAGATTGTCTTTAGACTGACTTATCTCACAAACAGATACTGCATTTCAGGGGGCTGGGGGGAGAATTTGGCCTTGTAAGGAATGAGATTATAACTACCAGAGGAAAGTTAGTCAATGAAGGATAGTTAACTGCTGGTATCGATGTCCTCTGCCAACCATTAACATCTTAACAGAATTAGGATAGCTTACTAGCTGACTTGTAGAAACAGACATTAACATTTGCCTAATATGCTGTAATTATAATGAGCTACTTGAAATAATGATAGAAATTTCTTCTGAGTTGAAGGCTATGTGGTTTACTCAGGGCCTTATCATTCAAATCTCAATCTCCATAAAATGTTCATAACATTACTCCACAGATACGATAGGCTTGTTGGTAGCAATCCATTCTTGGACTCATCATTGAATGAGGGCCTAAAGGAAGAACAGAACTAAAACATGTGGCAGGGTATCCATAGGATGCCATCTGCCAATGCAGATACTTGAAAGTACAGTGCCATTCCAGGCATCCTCTATTTTTACAGCAGTCATAATCCCAGAGTCCATTTCCCTTAAAAGTCTGCAGGCAGGATAAAAAAATCTCCTGTTCAATTCACCACAGCAGAATCACTCACACTATGTCTGAATGGGTAGGGAGTTTATTGAAAAAATCCAAATGTCATTGCTTCTGTTTTTTACTCTTCATTGCTATGATGCCAGTGGTCTTTTCATACTTAGCATACTAGTAAAAACATATTTGCAAAATGTTCTTTCACATTATGGAAGAAAAGCAAGGTTTTCTGAAAACCCCATTTTCTTTAGGATAAATCATAGAAAACTTCAAGGATGCTGCTTTTGTTTTGCTGCTTTTTGATTTTTCGATTTATTTTTATTTTTATTGATGCATGTTTGCCTGGTTAAAAGTTTCAGCTTCCATTTATTTGTCTGCCAAGAATCCAGATGATATCAAGTCATTGCCTGGAAGCTTACATTCGTATAAAATTAACTTGTTGCAATTATACCTTATTACTTAATTGACAGGACAGAGCCAATATTTAGCAAGTCCAGTATAGTTGACTAGTTTTACATCATGCACTTCTAGGAATAAAAGTTTTTTAGATGGCAATGCATCTTAAGTACAACCATATTTGTGAATATGCATGCTAAATTCTAGAGGGAAACCTGCATGAATTTTATTTTAAATCACCAATTTGGGAAATAGGTAGGATGGACCTAAAACCAGTGGATGCCTACAGAATCACTTAAAAGTTTTACTGGTTTGCAAATAGAAGAGTTTAGAATCAGAATGGCAATGCAAGCATACTTAATATTTTAAAATATATAATGCTATCTAAAAATGATTTTATTCTTGTTTTCTACTCTTTTTTCGAGAGAAGTCCCAACATTTGTGACTTTGTAATCAAACCACCATAGTAAGTTCAAGTTCATAGGGAAAAAATGTCAGGCCTAGTTCATAAATTCTTTTTACCAACAGTCTTATTTGGTGGCATTTTATAATTTATTTATAGGTTATCTCTGAATAAGTCACCAAAGCAAACCCATTGCATGTGTTATTGTAAATCCATTAAATGATGGGGCAGCTGGAGTTTAGAACTGGAGTATATTCTGATCCAATTTGCTATCCTTGATGTCTTCTTCTGATTGCTTAGATGTCAGTTGAAATTCAAGATTCCGGGAATTTGCACAACATTTAGATGAATGAAAAACCAAGCTAGACTAAGCTCCAGGGAGGAATATCAGAGTTGCTTGCCATACTAAGGCTTTCTGGAGAATTCCCCTTATCTTTCCCCTTAATCCAACATGTTTTCTTCTACCTTCCTGAGACTCTCCTGATTTTCTCAGTCCAAAAAACCACAGACTTCTCTTTTCCTTGAGCTTTTGATCTTTGAGATACCACAACATTTAATTTAAGCAATCCATCTATGAATTACTGATAAAGAAACATTCTTGTACTTTAGAGAAACATTTCTGTATAAGTATAAAAAGTGATACATTTAAGACAAAATTTAAAAGAACAGATACATATTGAATTTCATAGCTTTAGGGAGTGTTTGCACACATTCTTGTACATAGCTCAATAGAATTCATATAACTATTTAAAATAACTTTATGAAGACCTTCAGTAACATTGAAAAATGTTGGTTATATAATGTACAGTCGGGAGAAATATAGGACAAAATTTTATAGTCAGTATGATAATTATGGAATGAAGAAATAAAACCTTTGCATAAAAGTACTAGAAGGATTTATGCCAATATGTAAATCATATTTTCACATGAGTAGTGGTAGTTTGGATGATATAAAAGTATTTCTTACTTTCCCATATTTCTCAAATTCTATTTAACTTATTTAGTCAAGAAAAATTCATATTGCAAGATACATGTTGGTGTTGCTACCAAGATAGGTAAAAGGAGTTAACTGACTTTAATACTGAAAATATATAAAAAGAAAACAAAACCTCGCATACAATAAATTAAGTACTCCAAAGTTTTAAGCCACATTTTTTTAAAAGAGAGAGTAATTACCATGGTGAATTTGGAAGTCAGGATAAGCATTGTTGCTTAGTAGACCCTCCATTTAATTGATTTTATTTATTTAATAAGTTTTTTATTGAAAAATGCTGTACAGAGGGGTTACAGTTACATGAGTAAGGTAATGAGTACATTTCCTATCAAGCATTGTTGCTTCCTCCTTTATTTTTCCCCTACAAGACCTTCCCTCCCACCTCCACAACTACCCCCTCCCCATGCCTAATTTGTAAAGTTCCTTTTTCAACATAGTGTCTTGTACATCTCACTGTTACAATGGGTCAATCTGTATCCCTATTTAAACATTTTGTTTTTTCCTTTCCCCTCCCCAAATTAGACAGACATCAAGGAAAATGAAAGCAGGGGTTATACCTTGGGGGAGGGACATAAAAAGCAACAAAAAATCACATGGTACATTATAACTACGTTAGAAAAAATAGCAAGAAGGAAACAACCACTTTGTCCCTATCTTGGGGTTCATTTCTCTTAACATCATCTTATTTGGCCATATGAACATAGCTTTTGACATTTTCTGATTGTCACAGACATACTAGTTATTGCAAATAAGGGAAACCATGGGACCTATGTTTCTTTGGGCCTGGCTCACTTAATATATTTTTTTCAAAGTCTTTCCATTTCCTAACAAATGGAGCTGTGTCATTCTTTCTGATGGAGACATAGAATTCCATTGTGTGTGTGTGTGTGTATCACATTTTCTTGATCCACTCATCTACTGAGGGGCATCTAGGTTGGTTCCATCCATATCTTAGCTATGGTGAATAATGCTGCAAAAAAACATAGTTGTGCTGGTAGCTTTAGTATGATCTTGTTTGTGATCATTTGGGTAAATGCCCAAAAATGGGATAGGGGAGCTCTATATAGAATCTTTTGAGGAACCTTCATACTGCTTTCCAGAGTGGTTGAACAAGTTTATACTCCCACCAACAATGCAGTAAGGTTCCCTTCTGGCCACATCCCCTCCAGCATCTGTTGTTATTAGAGTTCTTGATTCTAGCCATTCTAACTGGGGTGAGGTAGTAGTTCAATGTTGTTTTGATTTGCATTTCTTTTATGGCTAGAAAGGTTGAGCATTTCTTCATGTGTCTATTGGCCATTCTTATTTTCTTTTCAGAGAAGCTTCTCTTTAAGTCTTTAGCCTACTTATTTATTGGGCAGTTGTTTCTTTGAGGATTTGTTGTTGGGGATTTAATATTTTGAGTTCTAAGTATATTTTAGATATGAGACCCTTGTCTGTTGTATGGCTAGTGTCCTTTGCCATGCAGAAGCTCTGTAGCTTCATGCAGTCCCATTTGTCCAAACTTTCTTTGATTGATTGTGTTTCTGGGTCTCTATTAAGAAAAATTCGGGCAAATGACATAGCTAGCAAGATCAATAGAAAGCCCACGGAGTGGGAGAAGATCTTTACCAGCCATACAACGGACAAGGGTCTCATATCTAAAATATACTTGGAACTCAAAAAATTAAACCCCCCAACAACAAATCCTCAAAAACTGCCCAATAAATAAGTGGGCGAAAGACTTAAAGAGAAATTTCTCTGAAGAAGAAAGAAGGATGGCCAATAAACACATGAAGAAATGTTCAACATCCTTAGCCATAAAAGAAATGCAAATCAAAACAACATTGAGATA
>NW_012267218.1:16377584-16383721 GCF_000151885.1 Dipodomys ordii | reverse complement strand
TCTGCCATTCTATTTTTTTTAGCTCCCTTATCGAAGATTAGATGGCTATAGGTCTGTAGGTTCATTTCTGGGTTTTCAATTCTATTCCATTGGTCCTGGGGTCTGTTCTTGTGCCAGTACCAAGCTGTTTTGATGGCTTTGTAGTGACTATGCATTTTAAGTAACAAAAACATGACCTGAAGTTATCTTATGAATACAAAGCAAAACTCTTACCACAGAACTATATACGTCAAAGCATGGCTTTATGTTTAAAGTTGAATTTTTATTTTTATTATTTTTATTTACTTATTTATTTTTGCCAGTCATGGGGCCTAACGCTGGACTTTTCAGCTCAAGGCTAGTGCTCTACCACTTGAGCTACAGTGCTACTTCCAGCTTTTTCTGCTTATATGGTTCTAAGGAATTGAACCTAGGGCCTCATGCATGCATGGCAAACATGAATTTTTAAATTGGAGAGAGTCTTATTCTTGTGAATGGTAACTGGGGAATAGATAATAGGATTGTTAGACAAACACAAAGTCCTTTAATTTCACGGAGGGAAAGATTTACATAACTAGTCATATCTTTCCTTGGGGAAGTGACCGGGAAGGAGAGAATGAATGAGAGGTCAGTAAAGACATAAAGTCTTGAAAGAACCAGCATCCAATACTTTGTTTCTTCAATGCACCATTTGGAGGTTTCAAGGCTCAAGAGTAATTACTGTGGTAGACATATTCATGAGAGTCCATGCACTCTGTGCAGGTAAGGATTCCCCTGGAACCATAGAGACCTTGGTGAGGGGTATAAGTTCTATTCAAACACATGAGCCAATTAGGGAGTGGGTGGCATCCCTTTGACTCCTTTATAGCTTAGCACCACATAGTGCTCCAGAACTGCATGATAAACTTCACTGGGAAGGTCAATATGTATTTTTTATCCTGCTGCCTAGTCGAATAAATAATAAACATGTAACCTGTGAACTGAAATTTTCATCCACATATGGTTTTGAGAAATTTTAAACTAATTCAATGAATGGTAACTCTTTTGTACAACTACTTAAAACTAATAAAATACAATTAACCTAAAAGAAATTCTATTGCTGACTACTAGGATCAATATTGTTACAGAATTTAATATATTTTCATTAGGCATATATCAGTGGTCAAGTAGTAAGAAAAGTATAGGTTTTTCTCGATGAAATCATGAAAAAAAGTTTTCCTAGTGCTGTAGCTTATTTATTTTTTCCTAAATATTGAAAATTGTATGTTTATAGATATTGCTTTCGAAGATTCAGAAATGTCACCCAAGACACAACATGTTACTTCTGATTTTCTTCTTCTGTTGAGTCTCAATCTTCTGTCAGCTCATTATCACAATCCCAGACTTCATGTTCATATTTACAGTTAAAGAGATAAGGTAAGAGCCAGTGATGCCTGAATGATTTTTTATTAGAAAAGCAATTGATGTCCCAGTAAGTTCTGCTCCTCTCATTGAACATGTAATGGTATGCCTTGATGTTTACAATGCTGGAACTATACATTTCTGTAATAAATCAACCCAGGATTATGTCAGTAAGAAATCTGAGGGCATGTTTTTGTTTTGGTTAAGCAGCTGACATTGGATAAAAAAAAAGAAAGAAGAGAAAGCCTTCCTTAATTGCTTTCCTCTTTCTTGTCAACGTTATCTTTGACAAGCCTAACATTTACTTAAACATTGCAAAGACCCGGCAATAAAATGAGTAATTTAATATAGTTGTATGTTAGTGGATTTTATGTCCATTATTGGATGTTTCACTACTGACATGTCTGTTTATCAAACACTGATTGGTATCAGAGCTTTAAGACTTCAGTTTTTTTAAAAAAATGGAAAAGAAAATCTTGGCTTTTCCCCCCTGTTTATTTTCTATTTATATTTCTTAAAGTAAACTTCAACCATAAGTATAAGCCATATTCTGTCAGGGTTGGTGAATTTTGATAATGCCAGACAAATCCTAAATTGAGAATGTACACTTGAATGCTGATTGTGGATTGTAAAGGCATAGAAGCATACATCCCCAGAGCCATTCCCATATGTGAGGACAGAGACGGGGGATGCTAGCCAGTGACATTCTTCTGCATGCCGGCTTTAATACCTCCACATCGATTGTGGTATGCTAGCCAAAACAGCATCTTTTGCACCTTGACTAATATGTCTTAAAAAGTACAAAACGCAGGCAGAGAGAATATGATGAGATGACGTGCCTTTGCAGAATTCCTATTCTTAAACCATCAAAGAGCAAGGACAGTTGTCAGCGATGTATTGAAGAAAGATAAAACATATATCTACTTTGTTTCTTTGGTGAAATGACTGAGGGCATCAGTAAAATCTGTCACAATCGTAAGAGATGTACTGCATAAACCACAATTCTGGCAGTAGCTGTCAGCAATGTCTATCATCTACATACCTAGAGAGGCTGAGACCAGAGGATTGCAAATAGAAGGTAAGCCTAGGGGCTTTGAAGCCAGTTTGAGGCCAGCACGAACTACATAGAAAGACTGTTGAAAAAACTGTGCAATCAGAAAGTACAAAGCCTTGCTGCAGACATTCTCTAATTGTTTGTTCTGGAGTGGCTTCTTTGCCTTCATTTACTCACTTCTTTTATTCAATCACCGGATACTTATTTACTAACTTTACCATGTTAGGTGCAACAGATGTTGTGTTAGGAAGAGAAGAGAGTTCTAGATCTTCTGAACTGATACTGTTTGTGTAGGACACATTCAGGCAACAAGTTGAACTTCTAAGACAGAAAGTTCTGTTCCCACATATGTCTCAGTATTCAACCTTATTTTGTCCTATCAGATTCTATCCTCTACTTTCGAAATGAGAACAGAACTCAGCCATTAGCTGATTCAAGAAGAGAGATGAAAGAAGACAATCGCATAACCATAACTTGATTTTGAGCTCCTAAAGCGATAATAATATCTCTTCCTCTATGTGTATGGGATTTTCTCTAGCAAGAGAACCATCTTACAATGTTTTAGAATTTGTTCCACTTTTGTATACCTACCTGACTTTAATTCTTACATTTTTGCTCATTCATAAGCATTCTCAGACCTCAATCTTCCTTGATATTTAATTACCATTAAGAATGATGTGTTAGCTGGGCACTGGCGGCTCACATCTGTAATCCGAGCTATTCAGGGGGATGAGATTCGAGGATTACAGTTCAAGGCCAGCTTGGGGCAGGCAAATCTGTGAGACTCTTATCTCCAATAAACCAGTAGAAAAACTGGAAGTGGCGCTGTGGATCAAATGGTAGAGCGCTAGCCATGAGCTGGAGAGCACAGGACAGTGCCCAACCCAGAGTTCAAGAATGATGTGTTAAAGATAACAGGCTTTTCTGAAACTTGGGCAACATTGCTGTAAATCTCTTAACCAAATTTACTATATTAAAGAATTATAGTTAAATGAATATAAAATATTTGAACAGGAGAACAAGTTGGGTATTTTTTTCTGTATGCTTACAATATAATTCTCTTAGTAAATGAAAGATATTACATCATGGTCTTTAATAATGAATTTGTGTTAATCCAACAGTAATAATGCTTAATAATATTATTTTTTCTCTGTCACAATGACTTCAGTAGGTTATCTAACTGCCACTTTTCGATAAGTGCAATCATTACATTTTCAAGAATTGTAATGGAGACAGTAAATGGTTTACTGGAGGCCAGGCATGATCTTCTAGACATTGAAAGTGTCTGGCTTGACTTTTCT
This sequence comes from Dipodomys ordii, assembly GCF_000151885.1. NCBI lineage: Eukaryota > Metazoa > Chordata > Mammalia > Rodentia > Heteromyidae > Dipodomys > Dipodomys ordii. The sequence goes on along the minus strand of NW_012267218.1, from coordinate 16,379,986 downwards.
AATTTCATCATAGTAAATCTCTTATACTGGAAAAACTTGAGTTACAGCCTTATACTAATTTATACCTCTATATTTGATTCACCTCTTATTAGCTTTATAACTTATAACCATTAGCCTAATTTGTTATTTTAAGTGTTCTTGTTTCGTGAGATGTGGATAACTATTATTTTGAAAGGATAGTATAAAGATTAGAAGTTATATACCTAAGACCTCATGTACAAGATTCTCAAATAATGACTTGTGAGTTTTGTGTCATTTAATACACAGTACATATTGAGTAACCTACTCCATGAGAAAATTCCAGGTATATGAGATGAATAAAATACTGCCACATATAAAAGGAAAGTATAATTTTCAGGGAGGGTGTGTATAAACAACAGGTAATTGTTAAGAAATACAAAGGGAGAACTTCTTTCAGGTTTTTTTAATCATTTTTTAAAATTGACAATGCTGCACATTGAACTCAGGACCTTAAAGATCCTGAGCAAGTATTCTGCCATTGGACTATGCCTCCAGAAACTTCTTTAACAAGTGTCGCAAAGCCCCCCAGGACACATAAACCCAGGCTTTCTTAGCTTCTGGTTTGGAATCACTAATTGCAGCTGGACAGTAATGCTGGAGTTCACTTTTAGAACCACATTGGTTTCCACAGGGTGATAATAGGATGACTTACCTCATAGGCTTGTTCAAAGCAGTCACCACTTTTTAGGTGTTCAGGACAAATGGCTCCTACTTCTAATTCTTGTCTAGCCACATGGCTGGTTAAATGTCTTGTGGCAAATAGTTATTGACATCCTCAGATTTTTGCCAAAGTTACTGAAAGAAGGGCATTTGCTCTTGAGTTGTTCCTGCTGAGGGAGCTTGCCTTGCCTCTGGGAAGCATTTCCATAATCTCCTGACCTTAATCCCACTGGATGTTCAGAGATTCCGGCAGAAATCCACAATTCATCGGAATGTGTGTTTGCCCTCTGGCTCCATGTCCCTCTGCCTGAGTGATGGACAGCCATGGACTCTCCTTCTTTATCCTGCAGGTAGCGCTGACATTACGGCTTCAGACCATCAACTTTAGAGCATCTAAAGACCCTGAGCCAACCCCAGAAAAGTGTGTTCTTTCTGGTCCAGCACCTGCCTGTTTGCTTAGCTCCATAAATTGCTGACTTATAGGAGCTACTCACATAAAGTGTGAATAATCCAATTACTGAAGCTTAGCCGGAAGCGTTTATCCCAAACAAACCAGTGCACACTGACATTGGAAAAAATAAAATAAAAAAGGAAAGAACAAAAAAAAAACCAAAGGGACATAGGAAGGAAAGCAAGTCAAAAACTTTGGAGTTACCAGAGCAGCAGTGCAGAGTGACTGATTAAATTCTTTTTGTCTTTTCAATCAAGCCTTTCACATAAAGAGTAAAGAGCATCTCTGCTTGCTGCAAATCTGGGTGTCTTGACAGGCAGATTTAATTTAGCCCTGCTTTCTGCCTGATGTAGAGTGACATGCAATAGGGGCTGGTCTGGCATATCAGATGGATGGGGTTGCACGCAAAGCTTTTCAACACTCATCTCCACCCTCCCTTCCAATCCTAGGCAAGAAAGTAGGTGCAAGCTACTGCATCTGGGTTCCAGGAATGAAGATGGTACTTTCTCTCTGGAAGCAGCCTCTGCAAGCAGAGAGTGGAATTGAATTGACAGGTGACATGATTGTTCAACTGTACTCTGCGGGGTCCGAATTAGATTCTGCCACTTCCCAGTGGGTACAGGCTAAGAAAGTCATTTCACACCTGTTAGCCCCAGTTTTATTTGTCCTAAAATGGGGAAAACAGAGCTCCTACCTCACCAGGGTATTGGTGCAACTTCATTTCTATCATGTCCTTCGTTGATTGTCTGACAAAGACTATGAATTCATTGAGTGTTAACAACTTGCAGTGTATTTTTTTTAACTTAGTAAGAGTCTCAATAACTAGAATTATAATAGTGTCAATTGTGTACCTTTTTTGGTGTGACTAAATTGTGTACCTTTTTTGGTGATTAAAACTACTTTGCCACCTGACTGATACTAGCCTACTAAGTTTGCCTGTACAAAAACTAAAAATTCTAGAAGTCTTTAACAGGATGTTCCTTTAAATCCAAAGGAGCCAAACAACTTTGAAAGACAATAAGATGCCCCTCAGTAGATGATTAGATCAAGAAAATGTGGTATATATACACAATGGAATTCTATGCCTCCATCAGAAAGGATGACATTGCCCCATTTGTTAGGAAATGAAAGGCTTGGAAAAAATTCTATTAAGTGAAGTAAGCCAGGCCCAGAGAAACATAGGTCCCATGGTTTCCCTTATTTGCAATATCTAGTATATGTCTGAGTCAAGCAGAAAAGGTCAGATAAGGTGATGTTAGGGAAATGAACC
>NW_012267218.1:16350006-16377534 GCF_000151885.1 Dipodomys ordii | reverse complement strand
CTTATTTGCAATATCTAGTATATGTCTGAGTCAAGCAGAAAAGGTCAGATAAGGTGATGTTAGGGAAATGAACCCTAAGATATGTATTCAAATGTTTTTCTTTCATGCGATTGTTTCTAATGCATTTATAAGATGATTTCTATGTTGCTTTGTATGTCCCTTCCCCACAGTATAACCCTGCTTTCACTGTATTTGATGTCAGTATAATTTGTGGAGGGGAAGGGGAAAAACAAATCGTTTACATAAAGATACAGGTGGACCCATTGAAACAATGAGATGTACAAGTCGTTATGTCGAAAAATGAACTTTACAACTTTGATGCGGGGAGAGAGGAGGGGGGAGTGGGGAGGATTGGGTGGGGGATGGGGGGAGGCTGGGAAGGGATGGGAAGGGGAAACAAAGGAGGAGGCTACAATGCTTGATAAGAAATGTACTCATTATCTTGCCCATGTAATTGTAACCTTCACAGCAGAGAATTCGTGAATTAAGTGAACAGAACTCAAAACAATGGACTACAACTGACTGTTATTTGTGAATGTTTCTCTATGTGATATACTTTCATCAGTGTGTGTATGTATGATTTTTAGGATTTCACAGATCACTTTTTGACATCATTATTTTCATTAATTTCTGTATTCTGCATATCCTGGACACTTGGAGTGTCTCCCAGTGGGTTTCTGCCACTGTGGGCTTGCCTGGTTTCAGGTCTTAATTATTGGGAAGGCTCCACATGCTCCTTCCTCTTTTTGTCCCACACTCAGTAGTTATCCTTCGAGCCACATTTCCTTTCCGGTTTTTTGTTCAAGGCTTCCATGGTGAATTCATAAAACAGATTGTTGCTACAAGAGATTCTCGCACAGCACCAAAAATACAATCTCACATAACGTCCTGAAGTACCCTGGGGTTTTCAGCTATGTTGATACTTTTATTGAGTTTTGTTCTATTTAGCCTTGTTTCTATTTAGTTTTGTTCTATGAAGCTAATAGTGAAGAGAGTATCTAAATTTCACTCTCTCTTACTCTCTCTCTCTCTCTCCATCACTATTTTCTTGATTTACCTACTACTCCCACTGCCTCAGTCTCTACCACCATTTCTAAGAAAGAATTAAAATTCTTGCTACCTCATTATCATACTAGAACTAAGCTTCTATTATGCTCCAAAATTACATGTACACATTTTAAAAGTTGCTAAAGTACTTTTCAGAATAAAAAGTCATCAATTATGAGCCTCAAATAGTCTTTATCTTTTTCAGATCCGTTGTGGTTCACGATTTTAAGAGAGTACCCTTACCATCAGAACAAATCCCAAAGACATTGTTTGATTGTGGAAAGAGGTCTTCCACTTAGAAAAGTGCATTATATATGATGATGATGATGATGATAATGGTGACCACTAACACTTGTAGAGAGTTTGAAGCCATCCAGGCACTGAGCCAAATGCTTTCCTTGCCTCAATTAGTAAATCCCAGAAAAAGGCTTTGTGAAGAAATGCTATTACTTTTTCCATCTTACATGAAAAGAAAATGAGACTTGGAGTAGTGAAACAATTGGTGGAAAGCCCCAGAAAATATTCTACGAGGGAAAACCAGTTGGTCTGATTTAACTTATGGAGCTGTTACAGAACTCACCCTGTCACTCTACAATCTGTTCAATCCGTGGGAGAATTACTGGGTCATAAAGGGAATTTCCAGCTTCAGCATTGCTTTGCACCCCAAGGTCAACAAAATTTATTTGCCACTTGCTTTCAGACTTTGGCACAGTAGGATAATTGGAAGCAAGAGTTTCAGAAAGCCATAGGTATAGCAGACATTTGGAAAAGAAATTAAAAACCAGGGTCTCATTTTTCCATCTGAAAAGTGGGAAAATTATGTCTTACTCCTTTCTATATCATGAAGCATTGGAGTTGAGCTGGAAAAATATTAATAATTTTCTTGAAATGTAAACATTGAATAGACATGCCCATAGACTATACCATAGAATTATTCTCTTACAGAGTTGCATGGTTATATGTGGCTACCACAACCTATCTAGCCTAGATTTTGTTGTTACAGGGAACACATTCACGTTCTACAAAATTTAGCAAAACACAAAAGCTATCCAAATAGAATTATGAAGAGAAAGCTGGTTACTCATTCTATTTCTGGACTTAATACCACTATTAACTATATTACATCATCAGCCAAGGGCATAGAATATATTTCTCTTGAAATGAAGAAGGAAGGCTAGATTACCATCTCTCTCTCTCTCTCTCTCTCTCTCTCTCTCATGCAATTTGTAACTTGCTCATGGAAACTGACTTACAAATGCAACTGTACCAGAAGGATTTGGATTTAGCTACAATTCTATGCTCCCTACAATCTATATCCCAGATTAAGTCTTTCCCTGTGGATGTTACTTTCTGAGGAATGATTCATTATCAAATATTGGTAGGGTCACTTTGTGTGTGATGTGGATATTAACACTAATGTAGCATCAGAAAAACAAAGACAGATGCTTCTTTTGGTTTTAATTTTAAAGGAAAATTGATGTCTTTCACTCCTTTAAAAATTAGTGACAGCACTTAATTTTATTTCTAGTAAGCCAAAATATTCTTTTGTTCTGGTAGAAAGATTCAAAATGCAACTCAAATAATCACAGCCATTTCAAGAGGTTTTCCTAAGAAAAATACATTATGCCAAGTCTTCAGGGAGCACATGGGTTTACCTTGAATGATGTGTCTTGTTATCTGCATCCCAGATTACATGGCTAATGTATGGAAGCATTTCAGACAAGGTCCCACCCAGCCTGCTCAGCCTCAGAGTTTTTTGGTACTTGGGAGAACAAGAAGGTTCAGAGGATAGTTGGGCAGGATGTCAAAGTTTTTATGAATGAGTGCCATAAAAGACCTAATTAACTTGTGCCCTAGCATAGAATAATAGGGAAATGAAGGAACCTCAGAGATGACCTTACCTGATAATGTAAGGCATGTTCTGCCTGATACTGATCAAGGTCCTCCTAATAGTACATTCAGTAGAGTCATGTTATAAATAAATGATTAAAGGAGTAAATGGTAGACTAAAACTAAGTGGGATTTAAACCTCCATTCCAATTCTACTTTCAAGCTGATCTTCGTTTATCAGTGATTTCATCTCCTCTTAGCTTCCTGTCCATAAGTATCTTGCAATTCATTTAAACACACACATACACACAACACACAACATACACACAACACACCACTGACAAACTGACAAGCTGGGTTGAGTAGAGAGGAGAGAAAGAGAATGATGAAATCTGTACAAAAATTGGCTTGTCTGTCTGTCCTTCCTTCCCTTCTTCCTTCCTTCCTTTCTTCCTTTCCTTCTCTTTCTTTCTATTTCATTTAAAACAGATTTCTTTTATTAGTTTTTCCTAAACTTGTCTCATATTTATTATTTTTCTTTAGTGTAAAATCATGACTTGGAATTTTAGCAAACCCATTTGGTTAATGCAACCTGGATAAGTACTTACACACGTTATCAATCCCCACTCTCCAGCCTGCTCTGTGTAAATCTAACTGGTCTTGCGGCCTGTCTACACAGAGGGCAAGTAGACCACCTTTTATTTTACCTCTAGTTTTAACTTTCCAATCCACCCCATCCCCACACCCAACTGCTTCCCTGCAAAACACACTCCCCTCCCCCCACCCCACAAACGTTTAGAAGAAATGGCCATTAAGGACTGAGTCAATTGCATAAGAGTTGTCTTACTTCCACAACCAGCACTTCAAGGACCTTCTGGCCTCAAGGCAAATCAGCTGAAACTCCCTCCTGAAGCACACCCAAGAAAGGCAACTGGATACTGGAGGCCCAGGGCTTGAGGCCTGTGGATGGTGAGGGAGGGGGAGGGAAGACCTCCACTGGCAGCCTCTCCTGTCTGCACACGGTTGTCTCCATAGCAAACATTCTAGGCACCTTCTGTAAAGATAGACAGAAAACACATTCTAGCTATGCACAGTGTAAACTTATTTCCAACCCAGGCTTGTACTAACAGATGCTCCGCTACACAGATTACCAGTTGTTACAAGATCCAAAACATATCCAACAAAACTTATTTTATAGTAACAGTTGCTAAGGCAAGTAACCAGCTCTGGCCTTTACAGGCTTCCCTTAAAGTTTCCAAAACACCCGATCCTTCCTATGTGCCCCAAAGAGCACTGGGGAAAGCGTGGACTCACCTGACATGTATGACTACACCTCAAGGAATGCGGTGTCGCTGCAATGTCGGGCTCCGCGTTCCCAGCGCTAATCCAGGACTCTTCCCATACAGTCCAGTGTATCCGAGGTTTCTCATCATCTATGAGCTGTTGAACAAATACAAATTGGCAGGTTCATGACAGATATAAACACTTAAATACCATAGTCATCATGAATGAGCTAAGAGAGCACTTTTAACTCTTATCCCAGGAGTTTGGGCTGAATTTACATAGAACATCCCAACCTGAACAAACAGGTCAGGATCCATTGGTTCCTCAGACTTTCCATGCCACCATGGGACAGTATTTAATCTGAACTCTCTGAGAAAATTAAATGGTTTTGGCATGTGGGGTCTTCATGAAAACACTTTCAACAAGTGTCTCAAAGTCTAACCTCCTGTTTATATAACTTGCTTTGAGGGGAGAGGGTATAGCACATGACATTTACTGGGAGCCCTTTCCCGAAGGGAAGGAGGGAGGGAACAGGGCTGGAGGTGCATCATGAGGGTGCCTTGGATCTTCTCCTATGCTAACCCTACATTAACGCCTAGCAGTCCCAGCTCTGGCCCTGAAAGAGAGGATTTTCATAAGAATGCACCTCACTTTGCTCAGAGCCCTAGATCCAGGAACTTCTCAGACTGTGGGTTATTATAAAAACCAATTTAGGTATAGGGGTAGCTATTCTATCTTTTCTCAGTTGCTATCCATAAAATCTCTACTTGCCTTTGGCTACAGGCAGGAGTATGATTCCAGCAAGATCCTTGTTTTGTTTCTGACAATAATAAGAATAATGAAGGTAAAGGTTTTAACACAGAGGACTTGGCCCTTGCTCCTCTGGCTTTTACTCATACCATCATAAATAAGAAATACATCCACAGGTTACCCTCTATAATACAATTTATTCTCAGCCAAAGGGCTATAAAAGGAGAAATGTTATTTAATGGGATTTTCAAGAAGCAGCCACAGATACAGAAATCTCGGTTGGTAACTTTTTTCCTGAAGAGAGCAGAATAGTTAGAAATGGCGAATATCTGCTAAAGACAAAAATTTTGGTAGCTCTTGGAAACAACGTTGAGGTTCTAATTAGAATTTTATTATGTGTAAGTAAAAAGTATATACTTGAATGTTGAAAGTATAGACACACATATATGTACATTATATATTATAATGTATATACTAAATAGACACACATATATAGTGCATATTTACAATAAAAGATACAGAAGATTATGTGTTTATACATGGGTATTTTTATTTACAACAAACACATATAATAACCCTTAAAAAACAGGTTCTCTTCTATTTAGTTGGTTTTGTAAAGGAGACCAATGTTCCTTAGTGTTAATACCGGCAACTCTTTCTGTCAAACCAGCAAGTTTTTTCATTTCTCTGTAAGAATATCATTACTCTTTTCCATTGGTTCTCTTCTCTCCTTCCTTTCCCATTTGCTAGTGAAGCTGTTGCTCATGGTGTCCAGCATTCTATGGATATAGAGGTGGGGTAGTGAAACAGGATTGATTGATCAGCCACTATAACCCATCTCCTGTACTGCCTTTCCGGAAATGTCTTCCAACATGCGAATGTGATCCATGCAAGCCAACCTGTCTCTGCTTGAATTTTCTTCAGAAAAAAAAATTTTTAAACCTTAGGACTTGGATAAACTATTTTTGTTGTTCTACCTGTGGAATGACATTTTATGTATCACAGAACCTCATGAGAATTAAAAGATAATGCATAATGCCTATGCGCATATAATCATATAAAATAATATTTATTGAAATGATTCTAGGAAATGGAAACAAGAGGTTTTTAATTTTTTTCTTTGTTACTATTTTGGTTTTCATTTCCTTTTGTCTTGTTTGTTCATTTATCTCTATTTGAGAGAGTAGAAAGGGCACAGAAATGAAGGGATGACGGGTGAACAAATGCAGCAGTGGTACTCATTAGATACTCTACTCAAAATGAATTATACAACTTGTGGAGGGGATGAGAGGGAAAAACTAGAAGACTGAGGGAAGAGGTGACACTGTTCACAAAGGAATGTTTTCTGTTCATGACTTATGTAACTGTAACCCCTGAGTATATCAACTTTATAATAACAATAAAAAGGCTTAAAAATAAGTAAAAGCCAAAAGCATAATGATTTTTCCTCAAAATATTACCTAAATTTTAATTTGTAAAAAATCTTCAATGATACTTAGTAAATCATGAAAATGAACAAAATAACAATAACAATCTTGGTAATAATTAAGCAACAAGATGGAAAGCCACAGGATATCAAATATTTGTTTTATTTGAGCGGTGGATAGCCTATGATTTGGCCTATAATTTGCCAGGGTATGCTATGTTTTCTGACTGTAGAACAGCAACTGTGAAGAAAAGAAGATTATACAGTATTCTGGAACTACCTGGGAACAAAATAGAAGTCAGGAAGGAAAGAAATCACAGTGGACACAAGGAGGGTCACCTAGTACATAAACCACCCATCTTTTGTCCTCCCTCCAAGACTTACTGATGTTTCTACAATTCCTAGTATTTGGAGTTATGTGTATTTTTACATAGGCAAGGGAATGATGCCTTCATTACAAGAACATGAGTAACCAAATTCTTATCTTCAACCCTAAAGTCCCTTAGGAAGAAACAAAACATAGTTGGGAAGAGATTCATAATCTGCTACAGTATTCAAGAAATTCCTAACTTATTATTCAGGGGCTCCTAGAGGTCAGTGTGTATGAGCTGAAGTTCTGGTTTGACTTGTGAACTGTACACATAATTCCATGGATGTTGACAAATGGATAGACCATCACACAGATAAGTTCATTTTGAGGACTGTCAGCTTTCAGAGGCCTGCTCCCAAGATGAACTTATTTAAAGCCCCAGTGAATGTGGTATTTTTAAGCTTGAAAATGCTGGTAGCTGTTTCAAAATATGATTAATAGGAGATAGTTGGTTATGAATAGAAAAATAAACATTAAAAAGAAAAAGAAAAAAACAGAAGGTTGTATAGAAGTCACCAAATGTCTGTATGTCTTTCATGGAAACACTGAGCTTTCATATTCCATTTTGCTCCTAGGTGGTTCAAGAATGCTCTTCACACTTCTTTCCTTCACAGTGACTATTCTGTAGTCACAGAGCACATCTTATGCTAATATTAAGGCTTGCTTACCAAGCTATTTCCACCCACATGACAAAAGTATTTTATATCTATCATAGAACATTTCCATCCTTCTTTCTCACACCCTTTAAAATTCAGCCAAAGTGGAGTAAAGGACATAACCAGGATTGAAAATACATTGTCAAAACATGTGACCAGAAAAACCTTTCCTGTTCTTTTCCTGCTAAAAGTATCCACTAAATACATCACTCTTTCAGAATCCAGAAATGCTTTAGTTAGAATGAAGCATTTCATTAAGTGGGAAAGTAATGCTGTAGATGTTTGAGCTTGGCCAGCGCATCATTTATCTATTGTATCTGATCACTCAGCTCCTACCAATTCTGACAGGCTCCTCATAATTTACCAGCTCTTGGGCTGCTTTAGTCAGCTTTCTATTATAAATACTAAATACAATGAATTAATAAAGATAAAAAAGGTTTATTTATACTCACAATTTTGGGATTTCCATTCCATAATTAGTTGGTCTTGATGCTTTGGGCCTATTTTGAAGCAGCGCATCACAGAAGTACATATGGCAGAAGAAGACCACTTATCTCCTGGCTAGGCAGCAAATAAAAGAAAAAGTGACTCATGTCTTCCAATCCCTATGGAGAGTACACCCCTACTGATGTAAAGACCTCCTATAAAACCTTGTCTGTCAATGCCTCCCTCCTCAGTACCACTACCTTATGGGACCTTTAGAATCGAAAGTAAAACAAACTCCTGTTCTCAACTCAGATGTCTTCGCCACTTGTGCCAGAGGCCCTCAGAACAATTTAACTAAAATACTGCCTTCTCTAGGAAACTTTCTAGAGATCTTTCTTATACAATTATCTATCTTCTACATGATATTATCAGTATTCAAACGTGATAATACTCCGTACCTCCATTCTCATATCTTCTCTCTGCTCTCAACCAATAGTCTGCTACACTTTAAAAGAAATTTATGAATAGTTTCTCCATTCTGGCTTTTGCTATTGTGCCATGTAGCCTTTGAATTCCTCCCTAGTACTCTCCAAAGTATTCATGTCCTCTACTCCCCTGTTCACTGTTTAATCTTTGACTATGACTATACTACATTCTTCATACCATTAGAAAAAGTAAAGCAATCTCCTCAGTCCACAGTGGAGCACATGGTAGTGATAGTACTTATATCTAGTACTAGCTATTGCCCAAGGGGTAAGGATCAAGTGAAGCAGAAAATATATAAAAAACTGAATAATCAGTCTTTGTGTTTATTTATTTGCATTTATTTATTTACAAAGTCCATTTTACTATTGTTTGTTGGTTGTGGGGCTTGAAATAAATGCCTGGGTGCTGGCCCTGAGCTCTTTTGCTCAAGGTTAGTGTTCTACCACTTGAGCCACAGTGCCACTTCCAATTTACTGGTGGTTACTTAAAGAGTCTCACAGACTTTTCTGTCTGAGTTGGCTTTGAACTGTGAACCTCAGATCTCAGCCTCCTGATTAGCTAGGATTACAGGTGTGAACCACTGGCATAAAGCTTTCATATAATCTTTTGCTTCAGAATGTGGTAGTGTATTGTACTTTTCTATATTGTAGGTGGAATTGGGATCAAATGTACAGCCTTATGCATGTCCAAGTATATTACCACTGAGCTATATCCTTAGCCTAGTAATATATTATGTAGAATGTTTTCACAATGATAGAAGGGTGACACTGATCAAAATGCAATGTACTTGTAAACTAATAAGTTTAATTGAAACTGCTTTGTACAACTACTTAAAGAAACTTTAAAAAAATTAAAAAGGCAGATACCTTCAATGAATGGATCTGGACTGGATCTTATGTCCTATGTAATGTAATTGTATTGCTGAAGTCAAAGTTATTGGTCCTTACACTAAATTCTGAGTAGATGAAGCCTGTAAATTTGGTCTGGGATAGTTGGTGGAAGGCAACTTATATTTCTTTATCTCATCTCAAATTCCAGATAGAATACTCCAAAAATTCAATCAATGTATCCATGTGAATTGTTAATAGTCACTTAAGTTGTGACTGGTTTGCACAGGTGACTGTTTGGCTGGTTGCTTTCCTGGTTTTCTTGTGGAAAATTAGTGAAGTTAAATTGGTTCCAAATTATGGACTGGAACAATCATTTCTGAATAATATCTTAACCCTATTTGCTATAGCTTCCTACTTTCATGTGCTTACCTTTCTAATCCTTAAATATTTCTATAGAATCTGAGGTCATTGATTAGTGACTCTCTTGTTGTTCTGAGCTATTGCTGATGGACAATAAATTTTAAAATGAACACATCAAATATCCAATCTTGGCTTAGCTGATATCACATTTCAATCCTTTTTTCTCTACAGAGCAAGTTGAAGATCAGGAAATGCTACCACAGAATATATTGCTTTCACATATTGATTTCTTTGAGCTTAGCACTTGAAAAGCAACCAATGCAGCTAAGGACAGGTCCTTCAAAAAAGCCCCCATTCCAATCAGTCCCTTCCTTGTGAGTTTCATCAGACAGGAAGAAAAATTCTTACCTATTTTAAGATGAATCTTTTTTTTAACGAATTGTACTCATATATAAGAATGATATGTGAACTATGCAAATGTTGAGGTATATACATACAGTGGAATATTTTGAGTCAATGTAATTAACCTAGTCATCATTTGAAATATTGAATTTTATATTCATTCTGTCTAACTTGTCTACCTTCAGCTTTCTACCATTTGATCATTATCACTCTATGTTGTTCAGAAAATTAACTCATCATAGGAAGAGAGAATACTAGAAGTTAAAAGGACACTCAAACTCTGATACAGAATATATTACATAAGATTCTGTATTTATCTTTTTTTCCAATTCACCAAATCTCCCTTGCCTTCATTCCCTCACCTACACATAAAGAGTTTAAAAAAAGTGTTTCACTCCATTGTACGTATAGCTGCAGAGTTTTATGGTATCAAAAGCATGTCACAGAGGAGTTGCATAGCTCATGACAGCTAGGAAGCAGAGAGAGAAAAAGAGAGAGACAGAGAGACAGAGAGAAAGAGACAGAGAGCCATAATCTAGAGACAAAATGCATCTTGAAGCACACACCCAAAGTGACTACTTCCTTCTACCAGGCCTGATCTTCCACAGTTTCCACCACATCCTAATAGCTCATCCATTTATAAATCAACTTCTAAAAGGTACTCTTTGTGAATATTCATTTTTCTTTCTATTGATACTACCATATATGTAATAGTATTGTATCATATTTTTTCTTCTGCTAGTGATCCTATGGACAGACTATGTTATAGATTCTGTTATCAAACCTTCAGTCAATGGAAGGTCTTCACTCGCTGACTAGGCCATAATAGTTTTCTGTAAAATAATTCCCACTCACAGACAGATGTGTCATTGTCTTCTTTAAAAACTACTCTGCTGGTGAACGTTACTATTAGTTTTGTTTGTAAGAGCTGTCAAAGTAAAAAAAAAAGCTGGATACTAGTCAAATGTAGTATTAAACAGACTTTATTCAATGATAACTACCGCAATACCTTAAAAAAATTGACAGTAAACTGAGCTCAGCCTTTAGGGTTTAGGTGATACTGTATTGAAGGCTGATTGCCAAAGGAATGTGAGGCTTTGAGAATTTATTGAACCATGGGGACGTGGACCTAATCAACAGACTGATTTGTTGGCTTATTTGTAAATGAATGGGCTATTAGGAGGTGGGAACTCTGGATGAGCAGGCCTGGTAGAAGTGGGTACGCCCTTCAAGGTGTATTTTGTCTCTAGATTCTTGCTCTCTCTGTCCCTTCCTGTTTCCTGGGTGCCATGAGCTATGCAACTCCTCTGTGACATGCTTTTGATGCCAAGAAGCTCTGCCTCTCCACAGACAATGGAGTGAAACACTTTTTTTTAAGTGCCTTTTATGGGGCTTGAACTAAGGGCCTTGCACACTTGCTAGACATTTTTGCTCAAGGCTGGTGCTCTACCACTTGAGCCATACCTGAATTTCTGCTTGAATTGGAGATAAGAGTATCACAGATATTTTTTTCTCCTGGGCTAGCTTTGAACTATATTCTTCAGAGCTCAGTCTCCTGAGTAGCTAGGATTACAGGTGGGAGCTGCCAGAATCCTCCAATGCATATATTTTTTAATTAAAAGACAATATAATTTTTTTCTGAAATAGTTATGTCAGATATTTTGTCACAGCACAGAATTTCTAACTAAAACATCAACTTTAAAACAAAAGATAATAGAAACAATGAGAGTTAATGGTGTTTGTTTCAAGTGACTGAGTTATCCACGTTCGCTAACTGGTAATTATCTAGGGGAGAGAAGCTACCTTTTCACATCTTTGTTACTGGAGGTAGATATTTGGATTAAAAGAAATATTCCACTGCCTTGAGACTCCTAAGATAGAGGAGAGCTATCTTTGTGAATTGTTTCATTGTTGAGATTTTTTCCAGGATCTTAAGAACACAATTCTGGGTGGTCAAGATTTACATCTCAGATGGGTAAAGCAGTGGCTTATAATGGTAAGCTTTCTAAAATAATTTCTCTAAGAAGGGGATCAGGGCCCTGTTTGTCAAATCACCAAGTTTTAGTTGTAATAAGCTGCAAATTCTCCTGGTACCATGGAATCTTCTTAGGCAGACATTTTTAAGGAAGATTAAGTTCTGTTCTAGAGATACAACCTTATGCCTCTGCAAGCCATGCCAGGCTTTGGTCATGTTTCCTGGTGTTGGCATTTAGACAGAATAGTTTTATGATGAGAACTCTTGTAGTTCATTGGGCCTACTATGAGTGAGAAGTGGAGTTTTTTGAAATATTTTCTATGATATTGTAATTCCTTCCCAAAATTCTGATGGGAATGATTTTATTTATTTTCAAAATCTGATGAAATTAAGCTTTATAGAAATATCACATGGGATGGCAAGGGGAAACAAAGAAGGAGGCAACAATGCTTGATAAGAAATGTACTCACTATCTTGCCCATTATTGTAACCCCTCTGTACGGTATTTTCACAATAAAAAAAAAGAAATATCACATGATTATTAATTTCTATACCTAGGATTGGAAACCTGTTTTATTTTCAAAGCCAGATTTTTTGCTATTTTAAATGCAGTATTATCTGTAAACTTACTCATTTTTTTCAGATTCTTATTTGAGGAAATTTATTTTGACAAAGACCTTTAAAAATTTACCTCTAACTATCTCTATATGGGTTTTAAATTCAACATCCTTTGTGTCATCTTTATTTTAAGTTAAATTAGATGTGGGAAACAGCAAAACTGAAGAGAAAATCAGGTCTTTTAAAAAATTTTCTCTGAGCTTCTGAACTTTATTTTCTCTTTTTTTTTTGTTAGAGGAAAAATAGCATACAACTGAGGAAAGAGAAAACTGAGCATATAATTGGATGAAGGTAATAAACTGAGAGAATTTTATGCATTTATTTTCCTAGCAGTACTGGAGTTTGAATTCAGAGCCTAGCACTTGTCAGGCAGGTCCTCTATCTTTTTAGACATGTTATTACACTTTTTGCTTCAGTTATTTTTTAAATAATGTCTTGCAAGTGTGCCTGGGCTGGCCTGGACCACAATTCTCCTATTTCTGTTTCCCATATAGCTAGAATGAGAGGAGATCCTGAATATGCCCATCTTTTTATTGTTTGAGAGATGTCTTGTGAACATTTTTTCTGAGATTCACCTAAAACAGAGAAGGACCTCTGATCTCTATCACTAGATTATATATTGAGCCACATTATCCACTGAGAATTTTAAGAATTATTCAAAAGCAGTCTAAATAGAGACTTTCTTCTTAAACATCCTAAAGTCAAACAATTCATTGAGTAGAGAGCTGTCCTGTGTATTGTTACCTGTTTAGCATTCATTGCTGATCTTTTCCCATGAGATGCCAGTAGCAACCTCCCCTACCATCCTTCTTGTTAAAATCCAAAATGCCTGGTTTCCTCTTGAAAAATAAAGTTCACTCAAGAAACGCCACATAAAAGGGTGGGAGAAAAAGGATTTAAAATACTTACTTTCAGTTTTGTCTTCCATCTTGTTTTTTTGCTAATACTTTAATATTTCACCTTGATGATTCACACTATGATGCATTTGAAATTCTGTCCAGTATGTTAGTCTGACTCTCTTTAACCCCCTTGTGTAGCCTATACAACTGTTCTTTTTCTCTTTGAATCATTGCTTTGGTTTTGTCTCAGAGTCTAATTTTGATTCCGTTTTCAACACTGGAACCCCATTTCCAGGTTGACTTAAGGGCCTCCCAGCCTTATTGCCTGAGATCAGAGTTTCCTCTGCTGGACCTCTATATTCTTGTTGCCTGTCAGATAAAGCCAGCTCTTCTGCTTCTACTTCTGGAACTCTCCTCACTGCTTCCTTCTATCTGTGTAGGTCTCTCATTTTGGGGTGCCACTCAGTAAGTAAAGATCTACTTGGATGTTCAAGAGGAAAGATCAAAAGAAAAGTCTGTCTGGGCAAAATTTCAGGGTTTGTGAAAAAATAAAAGAATTTGTTTATAATGTGGAATAGGACAAATTAGCTTTGGTAAGGGGACCGTACATTTCTGCAGAATGAAAACTTTGTGTGTTCAACGCATCAACCAAAAGTGTAGACTGACGTTATATATGTAAGTAAATAAAAGACTCTAATCATGACTATTACCTTTCCATAGATTTATCCAGAAACTTTCACTATGTTTTATTGCTTTCCTTGTTTAACTGGGTGTATTATATATGTGCCATGATAGTGGAGAAATGTTAACTGGGTTTTTGATTAGTTCTCATTTCCCCGATGGGGTTGTGTTTAGAATGTTCTTCTAAACAGATGAGAGGATTCCTCAATTCCAATTTTTTGATAAATCACATGTGAAACAAAAGCATCCTGTTGTTGTTATTACTTGCCTCAGTTTTAAATGAGAAGGAAATACTAAATCTCTATTTTTATCCAGAATAAAAGCAAAAAAGAAAAACCCTTGGAATTAAATCAATAAACAATCAGATCTTCCATTTTTGCTATCTTATTTCAAAGTCCCATTAGTTTTTAGTCACACTTACCTACTGTCTATTCCTTTACCTACCAAACACTTGGGAAAATTCATTCCAGTTAGTGGTAGCTTCCTTCATGAAGTCTCTTGATTTAAAGCTAGGCGGGTATAATCCAATTTAACAGAAACTCTATCTTCTAAGGGCTGACATCATATATCACTTATTTTGTATCTTTATCTGAAAAGTATATGGAGAAACTTAACAATCCATATGTTTATATCATCTTTCCTGGAAGGCCTTGCTCCATAATAAATTTAGAACAGAATAGCTTCTTGATACTTAATGTACTTGTACTAAAATATATTCATAGAGGACTTTTCCAGTTTTGAGATATTTAGAATTTTAGAAAAAAAGAATGTTTCAATGCTTTGGCAAACTTATTTACCCCTATCAAAGATGGGGTTCAATTGCAAATTGTAAGAAAATAAAACTGATGTATATCTTCCTGATATTTCTTTATTTTGTTCACATAATTAAGCATATTGCTTCCTTAAGAAAGTATCTATCTTGTTCTGCTTAGCTTGGATTAGGTTTCTTAAGAGCTTGTTAGATTGTTTTCCTCCTAAAACAATTAGTAATATAACAAACACTAATACCCAATATTCATAACATTTGAAATTATAAAACACATAAAACTTTTTCTCATAAATCCCTGGGTACCTGGATTTATGATTATTATGCAGTAATATAGCAGGTTTTTATTAGTTTATTTATATAATTACTTATAAAATTATCCTGAGAGTATGAACATAACTAGAACAGGTTACTTAGGAGCAAAGCAATCTAACCTAACCACTGCTGATCAATAACATGTGAGTGAGCAGTAAACGAGGATTTCTTAATTATCAAAGAAAAAAATTACACATGTATTTTTCAGTAGAGGCCACAGAATTGGCTATAAAATAAATATGAAAGAGTTACTGTGCTTCAGAAAGTAAAAAGTAAATTAATTAAAAGTTGTTACCATCAACAGAAACAACTATATTATATAAGGTAAGAGATGTAAAATTGACCTTATAACATGGGCTTGAAGAGATCTGTGACCATGGAATAGGCTGAAGGTGGAAAAATATCTCAGCCAACTAATATTGATAACTTGTTATCATTACCATCAATTGAAATAAAATATAATCTCATAGAAGCAATATATACTGAACCAATCAGTTCATATTATATAACTAGGTGATTTCTTTTTAAATCTGCTACATTGTCTAAATGCCTGGAAATTCTTTACTTGCTCTAGAATGAAAACTTGGGAAGAACCTCAATATACGTACTCAAGTCTTAAATCAAAATATTAATCAGTTACTATAATAATGCCCTGCCCCTTTTTGTCAGTTGTGGGGCTTGAATTCTGGCCCTGGCTGCTGTCCCTGAGCTTTCCAGCTCAAGGCGAGTGCGCTACCACTTAAGTCAGTGCCACATTGGGTTTCCTGGTAGTTTATTGGAGATAAGAGTCTCATGGAGGGGCTGGGAAGGTGGCTCAGTGGTAGAGCGCTTGTCTTGCATGCCTGAGGCCCTGGGTTCGATTCCCCAGAACCACATAAGCAAAAAGAAAAAAACCGGAAGTGGTGCTATGGCTCAAGTGGTAGAGCGCTAGCCTTGAGCTGAAGAGCTGAGGGACAGCGCTCAGGCCCAGACGCCTGCTACTTTTGGCCATCAGTTTCTCGAGCAGGAACACAGAAGGGTAAGAGGTCAAACAGTCAACTGAACACTGTATCTATCTAGTGCTCTCTACATTTTGAAGCATTGCTTACCTTCAGTACTGTTGACATGAATAAATTTCCCTAAACTTCTATGTCCATCCTCATGACTCAGAATCCATAAAAATTCTGATTCTTCCTGCCCAGAACCTGTTCTATATTGGCTTTTTGTACATAATGTAAAATGACCAAAGTTCTCTCCTATACGCTGTTGGTTTACTTTTGCACTGGTAAATTACTTGAGACCCTTTCTTTCCTTTACTTTCAAAGCAGATCGCTACTTCTCTCTAGCCCTTAAGACTTCCATGTATCAGTCTTTGTGTTCCTCAGATTCAGGGATGCACATTAAGATTTAATTTAATTTTTCTTTTTTCAGGGTTGGAAATTAAACCCAGTGCCTCATCTTCAGACATACTTAATAACCACTCTACCATGGAGCTAAACTTGCAGGCTTTAAAATACCTAGTTTTATTCTCAACTTATTTTAAGAAGAGACATAGAAAACCAAGAAATATGGATCAGAATTATTTTGGAATTTGGGGTTTGAAACCCTGCTTTCTCCTCTGTCACCAAGGAGACAGATTTGCAGCACAACACGTTAAAAAATCACTATCTAAAAATTCTCCAAATCATGTCACCTGCTACAGACTTGTTGTGAATACAGAAATGGAAGGTTATTTGAGATCTTTCTACTGTATCTCATTTAGAGTGTATACAATTCTGATTTTTCCATGTGTTCAACTGCAAGTAAGTTATAGGTGTATATACACACATAATTTGGTTGTTACATGTTTGTACCCATATGCATTTATTTCAGTAGCTTAGTTCCTTTGATTCTGTTTTTGATGATAAAGGTTAAACCTTTTTAAAAATTTCCATGCTTTTAGTTTTTAACACTCTTAATCAAAGTAATATTTCATTACCAAACAGTTTCTTTTGATGCCTTTTGTTACTCTCTTCCTTCCATAAAATCATTATCAACCTCACCTTTATTGCTACATCACAGGGGATAAAAGAAAAATTCACGCAACTCCCACATCTTGTTACAAAATGAATTACAACTTTGTTGAGGAGAGATCGGCATAAATGGGGAAGAATGCACAAAATAAAATGATCCTGAAATGACAGATGTAGTCTCTTGGATCATATTTGATCCTACTGAATTTTTTAGGAACAATAATTCTTAATATTTAACTCTCCAGCAATGACTCAATGATACACATTCTATCATAATTAATAAATCTCATTTTATGGTCACCATCTAAGAAATGAGCACAGATACTACTATTGAAGACCTTTCTTACATTGTGTGTTATTGAATGTTACTGTTTTATTTATTGAAAAAAATTGGACAGCTTTTAGAAATAAATGAAGATTGCCCTGGTTTGTCCTGATGCTTAGCTTTAGTGATATCAAAATGAAACATCTCCTTCCCTTCCTTGCTTCTTTGTTCTCTTCTCATTTCCTCCTCTTCTCTTCTCTTATGCTTTCCCTCAATTCTTCCCTTCTGTTTTATGTGTTTTAAGGGAAAAGAAAGTCAATGCCTCAATTTATGTCCCTGAAATTATACCCTTTAGTCATGTTTGTTACCTCTACCAAAATGTTTATTATAATTAAATGTCTCTAGGCAATTTATTATAGGAAGTTAACTTTTGCAAGTCCAAAAATAACACCCTTTTCTGATATATTTCTCAGGCTTCTTCCTCTAAACAGATGAAAGCCACAATGAAGACTTTTTCCCCAAATGCTTAGTGTTTTGTAAGGGAAAAAGAGGTAATTGGGAAGTACTTTTAAGAGGAATTAATTTTACTTTTCAACTGTCATCAAGATGGATTACACCCCATTGCTTCACAGATGCAGAAATGAAATCTAACGTATTTGTAGCTAAGAGAATAGGGCACATGTTTTAAAATTGCATCAGGTAGGGCTTATTATTTAAGATCGGTTTCTACTGTCATTGTCACAACATTCTACATTATTCAAACCAAGCATCAATCCCATTAGTCAGTCTCTCCTTTGCTGTCAACAATGCAAATACAGGCTTGTATTGCTTAGAGTAAATGTATCATCTGAATAGAGAATGTGTCAAGAAATATTAAATAAGGTATGATTCTGAAATAAAATCAGATAAATAAATGTATCCTTCTTTCTCCAACAAAAAGAAAATTTCTTATAAAAATGGTTCTAATGTTGTCAATTTTTTGTAGTCAAAGTAGCAAGATATTTACTGTTTTGTTCTCCTACATATAAAGAAGAGTTGTTGCTTATAGCTACTCAATTCATATTATTGAGTGAAAGACTTAGTCATTCAATGAAAGAGCAAATAAATGAACATTAAAGTGACTATGTAACATGTTAAAAACAAACTATGTAATTTGATCTATTAGCAGGAAAACAAGAAATAGACACTAGTCCAACTTACAAAATACTCTATAACAAGCCATATTTATGTCAACTTTTGTGCTTGGAAACTACAACTGTTTTACTCTTCTAAATAGGAGTTTAGTATAAGCATAGTAAACTATATTTGAGGACATGTTACTCACATGTCTACTATTCTAAACTTCCATCAACACATAGAATTTTTAATCCAAAACACTAGGGGAAATTATGAAGTGTTTTTACCACTGAGTGTTAGAATAAGATCCACTTCTTGAATTAAGGAAAAGGAACATATCACTCAGTCTCCAGACCTAACCCTGAGGATAGACATCAAGTATGGGTATTAGTCAATTTCTGTATTATTACACATGTATTTCATTTAAAATTTCATTGGGAGGCACTAGTGGTACATTCTTATAATCCTACCTCTCCAAGCAGTGGAGCAAAAAGGGTCACGATTTGAGGGCATCTGTGGAAAAACAGCAGATTGTATCTCATAAAACCAACAGGCAGGGTGATACATAACTTTAACCTAAGATACTTGTGTGGAGATCCCAGACTGGTCCAGGCAAAATGATTAGGTATATCTCCAGTGGTTGAGTGCTTACCTAGAAAGCAAGATAGAGGCTCTGAGTCCAAACTTCAATACCACCAAAAAATAACAAATAAAAATACATTTACGTTAAAAGAGAGCAAATTAATTTTGTGCCACAAAATAATAAATACTGTGAATATTTTATTTGTTTGATTGATGACACTGGTCCTTCATTGCATTCTGTAGTGTTAGATAATAACATGCTTTATTTGGGTTCAACTCCTGGCCCTTGCACTTAGCCTTAGATACTATTCCTGAGCATTTGTGTTCAAGGCTACAGTACTCTACCACCTGAACCACAGCTACACTTCTGGCTCTTTGGTGGGTAATTGGATATGAGACACTCATGGATTTTCCTTCCCAAGACTGGCTTTAAACTATGATCCTCAGATCTCTGTCTCCTGAATAGAATTGCCAGCATAAGCCCCAGCCACTATTTAATATATAAATATTTTGAGGAATAATTAAAACTTACATTCAATGCCTCTTAAAATTTATGATTATTTGAGATGAATTTGGACAAGACTGTATTTATAATAATGAGCACTGAAATATTTATTATTTATTGAGAATATTTTATTTCATATGCTTTATCTATATGGCTTTTGTCCTTATCAAATTGGTTTAATTTGGTATTTTGATATTTATTTTTAAGTTGAAGAGATATTCAGAAAAATTGAGTAATTTGCCTGTCTAGAGCACACAATGACTCAAATGTTTATTCATGGACATCACCTGCTATGGAGCATTCTGTTTGCAGATAAATATGTTCTGTGTACTTTTATTAACATCTCT
Source organism: Dipodomys ordii (assembly GCF_000151885.1). NCBI lineage: Eukaryota > Metazoa > Chordata > Mammalia > Rodentia > Heteromyidae > Dipodomys > Dipodomys ordii. The sequence goes on along the minus strand of NW_012267218.1, from coordinate 16,357,667 downwards.
ATTCAAATTTTTAAGAAGGTAGCTACAAGTAGATATTGCTGGAGATGAGTGTTCTTTAATCTTTTTAGATTTATTATTTTTATTTTATATTTATATTATTATGATTTATATTTTATATTTTTATTATTATTTTACTTTCTCATAAAGAAGAAACTCTTAATGTAGCATCCCAGCACTGTGTTATGTACCTCTATTGAATCTGTCATATCTTATTTGATTGGTAAGTATGGAACTATACTCTTAGAAAAAATCATATTTTACTTTTTGTTTCCATGGGGGAACAAGCTGTCTGATGAAATCAGTTTTCATAATTTTTTTGGTAGGTTGTGGGGCCAGAACTCTGGGCCTGGGCGCTGTCCCTCAGCTCTTCAGCTCAAGGCTAGCGCTCTACGACTTGAGCCAAAGGGCCACTTCAGGCTTTTTCTGCTTATGTGGTGTTGAGGAATCGAACCCAGGGCCTCATGCATGCAAGGCAAGCACTCTACCACTGAGCTACCTTCCCAGCCCCATAATTTTTTTGTATGAAAATACTGTACAGAGGGGTTACAATTACATGAGCAAGGTAATGAATATATTTTTTATCAAGCATTGCTGCCTCCTCCTTTGTTTCCCCTTCCCATCCCTTCCCATCTCCACCCACCTCCAAAGTTGTAAAGTTCATTTTTCAACGTAACATCTTGTACATGTCATTGTTAATATTTTAAATGTTTGTAATAACTTTTTCTTTAATTCTTTAAATATTACTTGAGAAGGCTTCACCTGTTGTCCCAAACAAGGATGCCTGTTCAACAATCGCATATGTACTTAGGCCCATTTTCTTCTTAGCCATCTATTATAGCTATTATCAGGAAACATGGTAAAGTTGGCTAGCATTTAATACTTCAAATTTCCATTTCCCAATTTGTTCACATTTTCCCCCTCAAGACTCCAAAATATAACCAGATTAACCCCCCCACAAATTTATAGGCAAATACACTATATTTCACATGTGTCATTTAATACATACTTTATGAACAAGCATATCAAGTAGAAAATCAGGCACAAACAGATTAAATACCTATCAGTGGGTGTTTTCAGGTAGCATATTTATGTACCCACTTAGTGATAGACCTAATTTTACTGGCTTAGTTTTAATCTTAATATCCAAACATACAAAGGGAAAGTAAGAGTGATAGCATGAGTATTTTGAATTTCAGTTTTTTTCCACATTTCAAATTCTAAATAAAACTGTGTTTCATTTTTGCTGGCAAAAAGCTTCTCTTTCATAAACCTGTGAAGCCAAAAGTTGACATATGCTGTTTTTTTGCTAGCCCATATGAGATACCATACATTTACCTGCAATTTTCTTAAATATCAACATATGAACATCTACTTTTACATCTGGGCATGAAATACTTAATTTCAATGTCCTAAATACTCCACATTAGCATCTGTTTTTGCAAGAATATTCTGACAATTGCTTTGGCAGTCTGTCTGAAGTATCTTCCATAATAGCAGAACCTAAGAAGTCCACAGAGTCTAGCTTTAAGTATTATATTTCATAAGACTTGCCATATCTTTCTTAATTAGTGTATTAGTAGGGATAAAATAACTCAAATAAAATTTAGTAGTATAGCCCCTTTAAAATGTGTAAGTCAGTATTGCTAGGATCAAACTATCAGAATAACTCATGCTAGAGGCTTCTGGTTTACTTATACAAGAAATTATTTCACCTGTTAATAAAGCAGGAGCAGGGATATGCATTTGCCATTATTATAGAACTTTACTCATTGTGGATACTGTTGGTGTATTTGTTTTAGCTAATACATTTGTTTTCTCTATCACCAGTATTTAAGTTTACCAGGAATGTATCTGCTATGTAGAGTAAAAAGCAATCTCTAAGAAATAATTGTTTTCTTTCCTCAAATATTTTATTGTAAAAATAGTGCACAGATGGGTTATAGTTACATGAGTAGGGTGATGGGTACATTTCCTATCAAGCATAAGAAATAATTTTATAAGTAACATTTGGCTCTTGTACAATATATACTGTTTGAAAGATGACTAATACCAACTTGTGGTAAAATGCATGTAATTCATTGTTTTCGCATGTCAGAGGGATATTGGAATTTAGGGGTAACCAATGAATATATGAAAATTCACTATTCTGTGCCTTGGTCTACTAAATATATATGTACCACACACATCCTATATGAAAATCTATAGAGAGAAAAAAACTGTTTTATTTTGTTTAAATATGGCATGTGGCTGAGCATAGAATTAAAACCACAAGCAAATCAAAAGACTTTTAATAGGTAAGGTAAATATGAATTAAAGCATACTCAAGAGGCTTTAAAGGGATTTTTAAAGAATGCTTTTAAATGAACTCTCTTTTTTAGTGGAAGGATTATCACCCTGCTCTTAAATATTTGCAAGTGTTTTTGTCTGGTCAACATTCTGTGAGTTAGCAAAGTTATGCCTACTACCGAATATATGCAGTAGTTATCTTCTGGCATTGCATAGAACTTGTTGGGCTATCGCTGTTAAAAGAAAAAATGGTACGGGGGACAGGTAGTTATTTGCCATGTCATTCAGTTGAAAGCACTCACTGTTGACAACAGGGAAAGATAGTGCACACTTTACAGAGAGCAAGAGACTTGGTGGATAGAGGAAACAAAGAATAAAGGCTGCAGGGTAAAAAAGCACAAGGGAGGAAGAAGCAAAAAGGAAAGATGGAAGAGGCCAGGAAAGTCAAGGATAAATAGAAGGTGAAGAAGAAGAAAAAACAGAGAGAGAGAGAGAGAGAGAGAGAGAGAGAGAATAAAGGAAAGGAGGAGCAATATAAAGAAAAGAAAATGAAAAGACATCACATTTGGAACGGAAGGACTAAAATTTTCCTTAAATCATTACATGTGTGTACATATAAAAATAAAAGGAGCCTATTGTGAAGAGAGTTGTATATTCATATTAAGATGCTCCTTCCTTCTCGAGGTACTGGGGATTGAACTCAGGATTTTTTTATTTTTTTTATTGTAAAAATATTGTACAGAGGGGTTACCATTACATGAGCAATGTAATGAGTACATTTCCTATCAAGCATTGTTGCCTCCTCCTTTGTTTTTCCCCTACCATCCCTTCCCTCCCACCTTTTATTATATGTTCAACTGCCCTTCTGGGTTTAAGAACACACAGTAAGAGGGGGCCACTTACAGGAAAACAGAAACCCATCCCGAGACATTGCTGATGCCTTCATCTATTATTATTTTTGACTTCTAGAATTGTCAGAAATAATTTGCTGTGACTGAAAAGCCACAGAACCCTAAATGAACTAAGTTGAGCATCATGAAAATAGGCATCTGGAGAGGTAGGTATTTCTCAGCAGTCTGCAAAGATAATCCCCTGTTCATATTATATATGCTGAATTAATAGTTGTTGCAGGGATGATTACAAAGATAAAATAAAGAGCTAGCATACATCAAAAATATTAAGATATGCTTGCAAAATATATTGGCTTATCAACAGTTATCAGGTACTCGATGTTTATTCTGAACAAAAATCTATCATGATTTCAAGTATTTTAACTTTTAATCAACTTCTATTGCTTTCCATGAGATTATCTGCTAAGTGATTAATGATAATATTATACCATCAATTTTGATGTTAGTAAAAGGAAGCAAATACTTTTTCTGAAATTACATGGTTATTAGTGGGCAATGTACAAGGGCTCTGCATTGAGTCAAATTGCTTCAGTTCAAATCCTGGCTTTGCTGTTTCTTGTTGCTGGAAGTTTTATTGCTGTTGTATCTTCAGTCTTGATAAGTTTCTTTGCCTTGATTTTCTCTCGCATGAAATATTTGTGATAATTGTCTACCTGTTTCATTGCATGATTGTGAAAAGCAAATAATCTACATATGGAAAAGAGTTTAATTCGTATGAGAAAATGCCATACTGACCCATAAAAATCCCTCTATAAGGGTTCACTCATACCTTCCCATGACTTCTTTGGCAGGTTTATTATCTTTCTGTTTATCTCCTCTTATAAGCAATCCAGGCTTAAATGGCAACTTGAATCATGACACTACTATGTTGTTAAGATTGAGATGCAGTTTATCCCCCAAGGTTTCAAATGTTGGAAGGTGCATCCCCTGTGGGGTGAAAGTTAGGACATTTGGTCATTGGAAATGTACGCTTAGACGTGATTAACCAGTTTTTAGGGGGCTCTTAGTTACTGCAACTGTGAGCTGTTACCATGCCTTCCTCAAACTCTATTCTACTGTGCTCATCTCCCAGGCTCTCCTACTTTTGTGATTGTGTCTGACAAGGCTTCTCACTAAGCTGAGCTGCTGTTAGCACCGGGCCTCTGAGACCCCAGAACCATGAGTTCAATAAAGCCTTTGGCTTTATAATGTTATTGGTTGTGTTGTTATAATTGTAAAAATGAACTAATATATGCCATCATATTGACTGTATATGTTATGACTGCTTGCTTACCTGATAAATACAAGCCACTGTGGTAAGCCTTTTATTTATTCCCCAAAACAGACATATGAAATTAAGTACTAATGAAGTTTCACTGTTGGGTGAGTCGAGGTTCATAGAACCCAATGGATAGTACTTTCAAGATCTAAGATTCGAAGTCAGACTTGTCAGAATTTCAAAGTAATATTCCTTTCATTAGGGATTCTCATTAATTCAACTTATTTTTACTCTATGTCCTGCTCGGCTCATCCATGCCTGCTTAGGAGATAAGAACTTACTGGTAACGGTCTATAAGTAATCAAACAAACTGGCAGTAAAGTCTATGTTTTACACGATTGGCTACTATACTACCAATAATGTTTACAGGCATTAGCTAATGTGAAATAGAATATAGGTAGACTAGACAACTTCTACATAGAGAAGAGCAGCACTAATCATAATATTGATTTTCCAAATTACAAGGAAATCATTTGCCTCAAAATATTGGAAGAATAATAGTATTTGAAAACAGAACAAAACTAGGACTGAACCTGCGGTACTTGGAGATCTATTGAGAATGTTGGGCTCGTGGATATATTTCCCACAGCCCCTTGCTCTCTGCACTGGGAGGCCTCATTGGACCTGCTTCTACTTTACTCAGATCCCTTTTCTGATAATGCAAAAGGGATGACCTTTCCATTTCCCCTTCCATGGAAGCTCCCATTTGCCAGTCATAATTAGGATCATTAAGCCATAAAGAGAATGAAAGCATCTATGTTATAGAATTCCACACCAAGCAAAAGATGAATTATAGCTCTGCTTAACCTCAAGTAGTACTGACATTTAAAAACTCGAGCTCCTTGAGACACATGCATAAATCTGTAATGTTGGACTTTCAGAGGAAATGTTTTTGAGCAAAAGGTTCCTCCTGGAGCCAATAAAAGTGTTACGTTTGGGTGAGAGGAGTCATGATTCAATTTAAAGGCAGCCTTGTGCTTTCAGTGGACAGTTTGTCATATAGAGTTGATACTCATTTTCAATACTGTTACTTGCTATTAGCGTCATCAACCTGATCTTTTAAAACCCTTCCTTGCTATGCCATTTTTTTTAAGAGAAGAAGAGAAACCCTACTGTCTTGTTATTAGTTTAAAATTTTTAGTCAGTAAAAATTCTCTACATGGTTACCTCTCCCTGAGATACTTTCTTCTCTCTTCTCATGTACCTCCTTTTTTATTTTATTTTATTGTGAAAATACCATATAGAGAGGTTACAATTACATGGGCAAGATAATGAGTACATTTCTTATCAAGCATTGTTGCCTCCTCCTTTGTTTCCCATTCCCATCCCCCGCCCCCACAAAAGTTTTAAAGTTCATTTTTCAACATACTGTACAGAGGGATTGCAGTTACATGAGTAAGGTAATGAGTACATTTCCTATCAAGCATTGTTACCTCCTCCTTTGTTTTTCCCCTATCCTCCTGTCCTTCCACCTCCACAACTACATTCCCCCCATCCTCCCTCCCACCTCTCTGCCTAAATTGTAAAGTTCGTTTTCAACATAGTATCTTGTACATCTCATTGTTACAATGGGTCAACCTGTATCCCTACTTAAACATTTTGTTTTTTCCCCTCTCCTCCTAAGCTAGAGAAGTATATATACAAGATGCAGGGCACCGACATCAAATACAGTGAAAACAGGTGTTATACTATGGGAGAGGAACATATACAAAGGAACAAAAAAAATCACATAGTATATTATAAATATGTTAGGAACAATAGCAAGCAAGAAAAAAAAACACTGTGTGGATTAGATATCACTTTATGCAGAGAGGTTTCCAAAACTCAGTAAGGTAATTTTGTGCTTCACCAACATATTCAAAATATTTTCCCTTTATAGGTATGCACTCCTTCTTAAAGGCAGCAGTAGAACCGGGCCATCTTGTGTGTCACTCAACACTAGGAAAGTTTGTGTAGAATGGAGCTGTTAGCTGCTCTGAGTCTATGGGAAACAGTGGCAGAAGAGCAAGAGAACTTTTGCTTCAGGAGGACTGTTCTACCATTCATTTATCATAACAGAAAAATTAAAAAAATATTATTATGGGTGTGATGTTGATGACTTGTTCTTAAAACACATAGTATTTTGTCTTTCTAATCTCTAATCTGGGAAGTAAGTGGAGAATATACCTTTTCTCATATTGTAGCCCTATACCATTTTCCTTTTTTTTCCCCTAGGCATCATCATAGTTTTAAAAATAAAGGAATGTTACTTATGTAACAGTAATCCTTCTTTACATCACCTTGATAATGACACTTAAAAAATTAAAAAATAGAGAGGAGTGTATGACATCCAGTACAGATTGTAGGGATAATTTCTAGGAACCCTTTGAGTACGAATATTCACAGATACTCTTCTTTTACATAAAATGATGCCATATTTGTGCACGTAGTATCCTCTGAACCAAATTTAAATCACCTATATTGCTTAATATCATGTAAATGCAATGTAAATTATTGCCATAGTCTATTGTTTAGAGAATCGTGGTTAGAATAAAAATCTTTAACTGCTCAGTTGAGCTAGTATAACTACACAAAGGAGACCAGAGGGAAACAGGGCTCAAGCAATGAGTGCTGGAAAAAACCTCTATGCAATGTCAGTAGCATCAAGACAGGTATGAGTGCACATCACTTCATTCATGTGGGTTTATTCTGGAATTTTAAAAATGGGTGTGGTTGCAGATGTAGAAACTATGAATACGGAAGGCTGACTGTACTGATTCTATACTAGTGTTTCTAGATTCCAAACTTGTTGGAAATTTAAGTCCAATTAAAAAAAATCATCCATGGGGCATGGCTTGATTTTACAAAGAGGAGCAACTGGTTGTGTCAGTGATTAATGTGATGTACATGCTTGATTTTACAAAGAGGAGCAACTGGTTGTGTCAGTGATTAATGTGATGTACATGCATCTATGCTGGAGAAATATATTTTCATACTAAGAAAATTGTGTAATTGGTGATATACTAATATAATTAAAGATGGATAATCATATACAGTAAAGTGGGCCACTTGTGGCTGGTTATGTTCTGATTTCTTTATTTCTTTTCAGTATCAGAATACATTTTTTTTAAATTTTATTTTATTTGTGAACATACTGTACAGAGGGGTTACAATTGCATGGGCAGGATAATGCGTACATTTCTTACCAAGCATTGCAGCCTCCTCCT
>NW_012267218.1:16282475-16343825 GCF_000151885.1 Dipodomys ordii | reverse complement strand
TTAAGTTCTTGTGACCTGCTAAATGACTCGTTTTATTCCAAGGCCTGAGTTGGAGCTAGCAGCTCCGCCGAGCTCGGTATCCAAGTTGGAGATCACAGGTGCTGGGGGGGGAGGGGTGGCCTTCCCTCCTCTGCTGCCTGAGAAGGAGTGAGGATGTCGGGCTTCTACTCATGCCGAGTCTTGGATCCTGGGTCGTCTCTGGTCTGCAAACTGCAGGATGAAGCTGTCTGCTCCTTGTCCGTTCTTGCTGGTGTTGAGTAGAATCCGCTCGCCCGCTGCGTCTGGCTCCTTCTTCCCGGACTCTCTGTGTGAGCGCTCAGGTATGCAGTCTCCACTGGACCCTGCTGCCGCCGCCGCTGGCGGCGGCTGCTGGCTAGCGATCAGATGTGTATTCTTGCCTTGGCCTTCCCTCTCCTGTCTAACTCTCTGTCCTGTGATGGCACACTCGGTGTGTTTCTCTGGCTTGGGACTGTTCACTGGAACTCTAAAACTGCTTTCTATGCGAGAGCTTGTTCAGATTCCAGCTTTTCCTCCGCCATCTTGTCTCGATCTCCTCAGAATACATTTTGAGGTGAGCAATCAGTCTGTTCAGGAGTCACAGTACCATTTTTTTTTGAGTGTGGGTGACAGAGGATTGTGCATGCTCACATTCTCTGTTGAACAACATTACATTGTCAGCATCTATGAGAAAACCGTCAAAGCTACACGAATCCAGTTTTGTTCAAGGTTGAAAGACATCATGGCTCTATTTGCTTTGTGATGTAGTAAATATTTCCAAATTTGAATAGAGAAATTAAATGTCAAAGAAAACTCCATGAAAATAACTAGACAGAAATCATCTAATTTCCACCTTTTCAAGAAACAATCCTGCCTCTGGGTTGTTTTGCTTTCACTAGGTGAAAATGAAATCAATTCAGAATGAAAGTTCATGGGTTTGTTGCCCATTATTATAAGCGAGGCACACAATGAAGAAAAAGCACGGGAATTTTTGCTCAGTCTGTGCAGATGTGTATTTGCCTTGTCAGATTCTAACAGGTGTAGCAATTTCATTGAAGAGCAACCAATGACATGGGGCACTGACATCCACCAGCTTGTGCGTCTTACAAGAGCCCTCAAAATGAGACCTGAGTTTTATGAAACTAATTGGGAATAATACTGGCTCATTAAATGCAGCCAACTATTCAAAGGCAGGAAATCTAAAGCCAAGCAAATGCCCATCATTTTAAATGATATATCTAAGGTCAATTCCACTCATTCCTTTTAAACACAGTGTTGTGGCAAAATTCTCACCACTTCATTAATAAAGATATTGCATCACCCTATTTTTAATTCAGACTTTTAAATTTTGATTTATTTCAAGTATAGCCAGTGACCTCTCCGAAAAGACTTACGAATTATCTTACAAATTTTCTCAGGGAATCTGGGACACTATCTAAATTATCTTTTGGATAAACTTTAATGGAAAGACCCGGAATCTTGAACAATGGCATGAAAAGATGCTTTCCTTTCACAAATCCTTCTATCTCCAAACATTTCTGCACATCCTCTAAGTCTTACTCTTCCTAAATAGGACTTTATGTTACATAAATGCAGTTGTAACAATACTATGAGCTGACAATTTCTAAGACCCAAATGTGAAATCTAAAAATGCTCTAAAACATGAATGTTTTTGAATGGCAGATTTGGGAGAATTTAGTTTGGGATTGGTTGACTAAAGATTCTCAACTGGAAAGGACTCCATAAGTATTCCCAAACCTCATAACTTCAGATAACAAATCCTTCTGGTCCTAAATATCTCAACTTGTAACATTGAGCTGTGACTATCTTCAGCTATTAGTTTATGTGTTTTTCCCCCTAATATTCATTTTTAAAATAATTGTAAATGTTTAGGAAAATTACACATAGTATCAAAATATTCTTGTGTACTAAACTGTTTTTTTCCCTAGAGTTTGTATGAAATTTCAATTTTTTGTATGAAATGAGTTTGTATGAAATGTCAATTCTTACTTTATTTGCATCACCTATGTTTTTAAGTTACTAGGTTTTTGCTATAGGATCTCATCCACTGTAGAATATTCACTGTGATTGTTTAGGATTCTTTACGATAGCTTCTGGGGTTTTATTTGTTTGTTTTGTTTTGTTTGTCTGGAGTAAACATAAATTCTTGTTTGTCCTTGTATGTCTCTCTGTCTATGTTCATACATAGCTTTCTCTGCAAAGAGAAAAAAAAATCTGTTTTAGATCTAGGTGTGAGGATTCTAGCTCCCTTAGAAAACCTTACCTGGGCAAAAGCCTTCACAGTTCAACGTGATGCTTGGCTATCTCTGTTGTTCCTCTCAGCAGAGACTCCCAAGTCTGCTTAACTGCACAGGTGTAATGGTGCCTTGTATCTATTGCCAGGCTCAACTGGACTGACTTGAGCTGCTATAGCTGGACTATGTGTACCCCATATGTCTTGGGACCCACAGCCACAACCTTGAAATCTCTCTGATTCTTTGGGTACTTCCCAACTTCCTGTACCGCTCCCTGCAGGCTTCCCTATCTCTAGATTCTTGTCTACAGCCTCCCTTCCCACAGCTCAAACTTTTGTTGGCCTTCCTGGCTGCCTGGCTGCCCTTCCTTCCCCAGACTCTTACAAGTGATTTATACCAAGTTGTATGACAAAGCATCCTATTCACTGCCAAACAGCAACTCCCTCTTGTTCCTGGACTCCCAGAGAAGCCTTCTCAAGCTTAGGACTCTCTGCCACTCCCCAGGCCTTAGGGGACACGGAAGGAATTCTTGTCCCAGTTCAGTGGTGCATAGACTGCCTTGATTTTGATAATTTCGGTAGATGTGAGGAGCAAAAGTGAAATGGGATCTTACTGTGCTATCCGGGCTAGTGTTAGCCATGCTAGCTAACTGTATCTCATTTTATATGTGAAGAGATGACGACATCACCCAGTGAACAAACTTTCCCGCCTTTGCATATTGAAAGATGATTGATCTCTAACATGATCTTGAAAAGCCTGCTTTCAGAAACTGAACTCAAATTCAATTATGTTTGTGAATAATTCACACAAATAAAGTCTAAATGGTGACATGATCGTTCAAGTCAAGTGACTGAAAACAAATCACATGAAAGAAGGTGTCAATAGAACTCGAAACAAAGCATAACTGCTACCAAAATGGATGCAGTTTACAAAGGGAAATACTTCAATTTCAAAAAAGGACTGATATTCTGAAAAATAATGAACAATAAAATTGTTCAATAAAAATGAACAATAAAATTCACAAGTTTCTGATATTTAACAGCTCTTGGATGTCAGAATTATTTCAGAAAGGATAAAGTAGCATAATTCCATAAGCCTCCTTGCTATTACAAAAGTTCTTCTACTGATCACAAACAAGACCATACTAAAGCTACCAACACAACTATATTTATTGCAGCATTATTTACCATAGTTAAGATATGGAACCAACCCAGATGCCCCTCAGTAAATGAATGCATCAAGAAAATGTGGTATATATACACAATGGACTTTTGTGCCTCCATCAGAAAGAATGACATTGCCCCATTTGTTAAGAAATGGAAAGACTTGGAAAAAATTATATGAAGTGAAGTAAGCCAGGCCCAAAGAAACAGGTCCCATGGTTTCCCTTATTTGCAATAACTAGTATATTTCTGACACAAGTAGAAATGGTCAAATAAGTTGATGTTAGACAAAATGAACCCCAAGATAAGGACTCAAACGTTTTTTCTTTCTTGCTATTGTTTCTAACATATTTATAAGATATTTCTTTGTTGCTTTGTATGTCCCTCCCCCATGGTTTAACCCCTGTTTTCACTGTATTTGATGTTGGTATAATTTATGGAGGGGAAGGATAAAAACAAATCATTTAAATAGGGATACAGGTGGACCCATTGCAACAATGAGATGTACAAGAAAAACAAAACTTTACAACTTAGGCGCAGGGGGGCGGGGAAGGGGGGGGGAGATGCTGCGGGGAGGAGGGGAGGCAGGGGAAGAGATGGGAAAGGATGGGAAGGGGAAACAATGGAGGAGGCAACAATGCTTGATAAGAAATGTACTCATGACCTTGCTCATGTAATTGTAACTCCTCTGTACAGTATTTTCACAATAAAAAACAAAAAAACAAACAAGCAAACAAAAAAAACCGCCAAAAAGTTCTTCTACCTTCTTGTCTTCCCTGCATTCACTAACTATACAAAATTATGAGATTTCTCTATGTTGGCCTTTCATTTGCAATTATAAAATTGTGACACATCAAATTTAAATAACTTGTTCAAGTCAATGTAAGCTAGTAAACTGTAGAGTTCGTATTCAAATTAGCATCAATGGGCTTTGTTTTTACCATACAGGCTGCCTTCGCCTGGAATTAGAGGCTGGGGTAAATCTTGAGTATGTACACATTATAAGTACATGAAGTTGTACTATTTCCAGTGATCTGGGCTAACTTTATTTGGACAGCTGCTTTCCTTTCATTATTATAAAATTTATAGCCTTTTACTACTGCCTATGCATTGTTATAAATTTGAATTGTAATATCTTTCATAAGTGTAAGATAGACTGACACTTCAGATGTATTTCGGGAAGTTAAGTATGAAATAAGTATGAAATTAGGAAGAAAAGAAAAAGCAAGGGGCTATAAAGTACTGAATATGTGTATACATAAAAATAAATAGAAAGCATGAAGTAATCTATGATCACAACATCCAATATCTTTTATGTAAAAATGTAATATAAGCCCTATCTTGTTTTTGTGAAATGTGTGATCATTCATTCATACATTCATTCATTCATTCAATTAATAAAAATAATTCCTTTTGATAAACTAGGCATTGGTGACTAAGTTTCCTTACTGCTCCTGGAAACTGAGAGATAAAATAAAAAAAAAGTGTTCAAGACTTTATCTCATTTTCCAGATTATAGCTACATAGCATAGTTCTGATCTTGACCAGAAGTAAATGCACTGAGTAGTAGATAAGAGGCCAACTATGTCAACAAATAGTACTGTGTTCTGCAAGTCAACATCATTATTATACTCAGTTAAATTAGTGAGAAATCTGAGTTCAAGGCAGAAGAGAAGGAAGAGAGAAGTTATTTTCTGAACCTCTCTCAAGACTAAATTTTGGCCTGAGCAATGTGACCAGCAGAGAAGATAAATGCAATCCTGTGGCTCACCTTTTAGATTTCTGTACTGGAACATTAGTTCAGTTCTACAAAATTGATCTGGGCAATGCCTGGAAAGAAAAGGCCTCTAGGAAGTGCTAGTAATGAAAGGGCTTTGTCTCCCACCCACGCAGTGAGCTAGGCTGCTGACAAAGTAGAAACCATTGGGTTTCTCCTGATTGACACATGTGGTTAATTGAGTGTCACATTGTGTTCATGTTAACTCTGTTCTGAAGCACACAACAAGAGATCACCATGACAAGTGATACCTCAGAGTGAGCAGAAACAGAGTATTTCATTGATTTGGCAGTGGCTGTAGGTAGAACCCACAGCCCATCTACCTGACAGCCATGGAAAATGGCATACACATTGCAATCATTTTCTTCTTCTCTTCCATCTCCAAGGTGATTTAACCATGTGGACATTTAGATGGATTTAGTGACCACTAGGACAATGCCAATTTATCTACAGTAGGAATATAAGCCTTCAGACTCCTAGTCCAGCCCACCATGCCATGCGATTGTCTTTGCTTCACGAAAACATTGCTTTGTAGGAAGTAATGCACCAGGTACTTTCCAGATGCTTTTGGGTGGAGCTACACTTGAAATATCTATAACCTTTGTAAGGTTATTGATATGCATTATGTGTCCTGCTTTAGAGGTGGGAAAGAGAGAATGATGGAGACAAAGGTAGAAACAGAAGGTGAATCTTGATGAAATCAGATTAGCCAGGCATTGTCCAGCAAGGAATTCCAGATTCTCCCACGTGTTGTGTCATATTAACTGCCTGTATATCTTGGTAACAGAGCATATCAGTTATAATTTTCTTCTTATGAGCATACTGGTACTAGTCTATTTTTTTTCAAATGGAAAGCTAAATTAGACACTGCTCTTATTGAATGTGGAACAAGCAGTGCAAAAGGAAAAGCCTTACTATGTATTTGGCTGAAGAATATGTAAGTGATTGGAGCTGGGAAGGTGGTTCAGTGGTAGAGCACTTGCCTTGCATGCATGAGGCCCTGGGTTCGATTCCTCAGCACCACATAAGCAAAAAGAAAAAAGCTGGAAGTGGTGCTGTGGCTCAAGGGGTAGAGAGCTAGCCTTGAGCTGAAGAGCTGAGGGACAGCATCCAGACCTAGAGTTCAGGCGCCATGACTGACAATTTTTTTTAAAGATATAAGTGATCAAAAGAGTATCACAAAGAATGCAAACTGGGTGAAGTTGCCACACCTGTTAATACCAGTGTAATAAGTGCTGTAAGAATTGGGACGGTTGCAATTTGAGGCTAGTCAAAGAAAAAGTTCACCAAAGCCCCTTCTTAACCAAAGAAACTATGCATGATGGTTCATACCTTTTATACCAATTACATACTAAGCATAAATAGTAGGACTGTGGTCCAGGTCAGCCCAACCATAAATACAATACCCTATTTGTTAAATTATGCAAAAAGTGCTGAAAAGTATGGCTTGATTGGTTGTGTGTCTATCTAACAGGCAGAAGGCTCTGGGTTCAAATCACAGTATCACGAAAAGAAAATAATAATTAAAAGAAGGAAAACAGTTTTGGTTTGTGTAGATCTTATCTCTTAATACTGGCACATTAAAAAGCCTAAGTTATTTCAGTAATTCTTATTAATATTTGGGGATGTAGCTCAGTGGTATAGAAATGGCACTGCATATGCAAGGCCCTCGATTTGATCTCCAATATTGCAAATAAATAAGTAGACAAATAAATGCAGATAGATTTATTTATTCATTTAAAAATAATAAACTCAACATACTAGAGATGACATATTTTTAGGAAAAATTTCTGTAATATCTGTATAAGAAGAGCAAATTCTTTTAAACTTACTGAAAGAGTCTCACATTAGACTTAAAAGAAGACAGCTAAAATTTCAAAGTTTGTTCCAATCACTCGGTTGCTGTCTTTGTCATTTTCTGCTAGATTACCCGGATCATTTGTAAACAATACAAGTTCTTCTGACTTAGAGTTAGGAGGTCTGGGAAGGTCTGGTGAGTGTCTTTGCACTATGTCATAAGACACCAGAAGGAAAACCCAGCATGTTCCACATTAAGAGAAGTTCCCTTGATGAAAACCAGTCTTTTCGTTGGAAATTTAGTTGCTCACAACTAATCGGATCCCATGACATCAGCATAGTCCAACTTGTGATGACTTACAATTGAATTGCCTCTTTAAGATCTTCCATCTTTATAATGTAACAAGATTTAATAAATTTTCACAGGAGTGGAGATGTAAGTTGAGGCACACCAAATGTGAGTACAAAACAATTGTGAGAACCAAAGTGGAGAGTCAGCCATGAAAACACCCTTAACCCGTTGCCTATAATATGTGTTGTAAGGAGCTATCAGAAACATACTTTTTTATTGTGAAAATACTGTACAGAAGGTTACAATTACATGGGCAAGGCAATGAGTGCATTTCTTATCAAGCATTGTTGCCTCCTCCTTTGTTTCCCATCCCTTCCCATCTCCTCACTACCCCTCCACAAAAGTTGTAGACATTTTTTATAGATGGAAAACAACCAGAAGGGAGTTACAGCAAATAGACATTCACAGGTACATTGGTTAAGAAGGATGCATGTTATTTCTTCATTAGTGTTTGCTTACAGCATAAAAAATGTGATAAGTGGAATAGTGCTTTTCCTAAGCTTATTGATGCTATTCATTGTGCCAGGAAACCAGCTGTGCTAGGTCAGACTGATCTAGGGGACTGTGACGTCAACCTTCATGCTTCACTTCAGGCTAAAGAATTTTGTGACTTAATTCTTAAGAACATTTAAAATCCTTTGTCATTGGGGACATTTAGACCATAGCAATTTTATATGGCGTGTTGCCTCTGAAATACTCCACAACACACTCTTAAGAGATGAAAACGGCAAAGGAAGATATTACTATTATAATATTAGCTATTACAGAGTTAAAAATTCATGTGCCCATGAAAGGACCTCAGGACTCTCTAAGAGAGTCCCTCAAAGGACTCTCTAAGAAACCATGACAAATGCTTTTGGAACTGCACTCAAAGCTTCAGGGGTCACTAATATCCAATGAAGAAAGGTGGACAATCAATATGACAATGGAGACTCAAGGACTGTTTGATACAGTGGTGCTTCACATTTCCCCTCTCCATTAACTAAGGGATCTTGACTCTAAATATTATTAGAACTTGTCATTCCCTGCTCCTGTGTCTTTCCTGTCAGTGCCCTCTTGCTGGCTACCAGACAACATCTGTAACTTCTCTAGCAAGGCCTGAGATCCTACACAAAATGTCCTTTACTCTTGGAAATACATGAAAGGTAAATTTGTTCACAAGATCAAGTCTAAAGAAGGATTTAAAAAAATCTGGAATTCTTCAGATTGTAGCTGTCAGTCCTTGCTTTCTAATAGTATCTAAATCGAGTTCAAATTAAATATGATGTAATTTCCAATACCTTGAGTAACAGAATCATATGGCCTCTTACATTGAATTAGGCCTTAGAAAGGAAAGAGAAAATCAGAAACTCCCACCCAAGAACACGGAAGCTAACCCTATCGAATTGACTATCAATAATTAAGGCCTTTGATGATTCAAATCATTTAGATAGTAAGATTGCTTTGAAGTAAATAAATATCAAATTAGAATTTGTGGCAGTCACAGGTGTTTGGCAGGGCTGGCCGATAATCACAGAGAAAATGAATGCGTTTTATTCAGCATAATTAGAAAAAAGAAATGAAGTCTATATGCAAATTGTATACCACTTTAGTCAAAGATAACCGGTCAGACTGCTTTTGGTAATTTAAACTTTCATTGAGATGAGAATTTGCAAAGTATCTATTTTCAAATGCAATTTGTGTGCAGCTGCTTACATTCTCTCAGTCATCTGAGAGACACATTTAAATGTCCCGATAACTCTCCAGTCTTGCGTTGGTGCTGACAGAAGATCAGCATTTTCTAAACTTGGCTTCCCTCACTGTTGACTATATAGGAAATTACTTCCAAGAGGTAGTATGTGATGTTTATGCCATGCAATACTGACCTAGAAGAATACAACAGATGGAGGGAGGGGGCAAGATAGTAAAGATTAAGAAGAAAAAAATTCCTGAATGTATGTAAAGTCTGTTCAGAGAACAAACTGGAAAAAATGTCAATGATTCTGTCTTGTTATGTTTTTTTTTTACCTCCAGATAGTTATATGTCTCAGAATTTTTCTTCATCTGTCATGTATCAACTTTAAAAATCTTCTTCTTGTTAAACTCTATTTAAGATTGAAAATGTTGAGCTCTTTCACATCAGTATTGCTTAAGTAGCCCGGATCATTACTTGACTTTGTGTCACATCTTGGCTGATATTTATGAAGCAAAATTGAATCATTGATTTGGAAAATAGACAACTGTACAGAATATTGGAAAGTAACTATGATATATATGCTCCTATATAACTATGTATATTACTATTTGTATAATTATATATATAACGTATTGTATCATTATATAGTTTCTAGCTGGTGTAATGTTCTGGCACTGAATTTCGACTGCACACATCTATTTCTCTTCTGATATTTGTAGTCAGCCACAAACAATCCTTCAGCTACTTGATTGAACAGACCTATTGTAAATCAGAACACAAGCATCTTATTGCCTTTTACAAATGTTAAGTAAATGCTGACAATTGAACATGTGAACTAATCATACTTACCTCTAAAAGGGCATGTTTTATATCAATATTTTACACCTGTGATGTGAATTAACAATCCTCAGAATGGAAGGGATATTATTATAATTTATAGTGGTTGCTAAAAATACAGCTATCCAGGCTTTGTACTAGGCGAGCAAAATCAGGGTCTATGAAAAACAATTAGACCTCAGAGGGATCATGAAGAGTGTTCAAAAATCACTGGTTACATTACCTGAATAGTGGGGAGCTTTATGGTTCATTGTTATTATGAGCTATCCTTCATGATAGAAATGAAAACAATGGGCCCATAGTGAATGCTAAACGGGGTATGTATATAGAGGGATAAATGTACCAGAGAAAATGGCCTGAGTTGAGCACTGCTAAATCTTTATATGAAGAGGTCATCCACAACTTTCTTTTCTGCCTCTCTTCTCTATCTCACACTAAGCTTCATATATAGCAAGGTGAAGAATAAATGAGCCTGTATTATCTAATCATATAGCTCACACGGAACATGTAGACCTTTTTGATTATGTGGCCCTAGAAGTGTCCATGGCAGGATCATGCCAAACCAGGTTTTTTTTTTCTTTTCCAATTGTCTAAATTGGCTCCTTCCTTGTTAGGCAGATGCCTTCTCTCAGGAACTTGCTATGGCCGGATACTCTTACTTTCTTGTATTCTTCTTCTCCTTATTGGTTTGCCTTCCTAAGTCTTACCAGCCATAGATAATAAGTGAATGTACTCCAAAGGATGGGACTTTGGGCATGTTGTCAGTTGAGGAAGGGATATGTCTGTTGGTGGTGGTATATGTACTACCTATTACTGCAAAACAAATGACTCCCAGCTATTACAGTTTCAAACAATAAACATTTGTTAGTTCACAGATCATTTGAGTCCACAATTTGATTACACTTTGCTTAGTATTCTGGCTCAAGGGTCTAACGAAGTTTCAGGATGTCACCTGTGGATGCCATCATCTTAAGGATTTGTAGGGAGAGAGATGTACTTCTAAGCTTACTCACAGAATGGTTAGACAAAGGCCCTTAGTTTTTCCTGAATGTAGGACGTGGACTTCCTCTTCCTTGCAAAACAGACTTGCCTGTAGGGAAGCTCAAGGTATATATTTCCTCAAAGCTATTAAATCCTAGAGTGAGAGAAAGGATTATGGCTAAAGAGAGTAAGATTTTTACATATCTATTCTTGGAAATGTCATACTATCACTTTTGACATACTGTATTGGTTAGAAGTAAGTCAGTCAATTTGGTGCATACTTCAGGGGAGAACTTATACAAAGGGATAAACCACTAGTCAAGTTGCTTCGAAAACTCTTACAGGCTGTGCATGAATTACCAAAGGTACCACAGTACCTCTTTCTTATTGTCTCCCATTTACTATTTGCCTATTCAATCAGTTCTCAAAAGGTTAATAAGAGGTTTTCTAAAATTCAGAAACTTAAACCATAGTATTTGAGGCTAAATAAATACTATATTTTGGCCATGTATTTTAAAATTAAAATCTTCTCACTGATATCCTATACATCATGAAATTCAAGAACCTTAGCATAGTTGAATACATCTGCATCATAGTAGACCCTCTTGGCTTCCCCAGTTTCAAAATACATATTTTCTTCACTAAAGCTTTACAATACGTCAGCATCAGACTGTTTGTATGTTCCCAGGAAAACAGGCATGCATTTCTACTGTTGCAAATACCTAGAGTAATCCCATACACATTCAAATCACCTGCAGATCACTTTGTCAATTTTTTTTTAAGTTAGCCACTGCACCTTCTATGCGGTCTCTCTGAACTTTGCACTAGCCTATGTTATCATCATCCTCAACTCTGTAGTAGTTCATAGCTGTTCCATTATTGTGTCTCATTCAAGGTCATGAAATTTATACGGCAATGAAAACAGATGCCTTCACTTTGCATTTTTTTTATTGTGAAAATACCATACAGAGGAGTTACAATTACATGGGCGAGGTAATGAGTACATTTCTTACCAAGCATTGTTGCCTTCTCCTTTGTTTCCCCTTCCTATCCCTTCCCATCTCTCCCCTCACTGTGCAAAAGTTGTAAAGTTCGCTTTTTGACATAACGTCTTGTACATCTCATTGTTGCAATGGGTCCATCTTCCCCTCAGTTTGCATTTTTAGTATAGAAAAAATAACCCTGGACTAGAGAGTAGTTCAGTGAGTGCTTGTGGAGTTTAGTACAGGTGGAAAAGCAGGAAAGAATAAAAACATATATGAAAAGTGATTTCTAGCGACCAAAATCACAACATTTTCACACTTGTTAATTACAGCAAGAAAAAATGAATAAGATCAAATAATCCAGTGCAATTTCCATATAGATGAGTAAATTCTTTCTGTCTAGGCACAAATTTTTGAAACGAAGATGAGTAGATTCTTTACTGGTATGTGTTAAAATCATATTACATAAAAAATTCAGTGTTTCAAAAACTATAGAGTCCTATAGTTACTGTTGCAAAACAATACCACCTACAGGAATTTTGTTGACATAAGTATATTTTAGGATAAGCATACTCAGTTTTGAATATAGTCACAGTATTGTTTTTTCTGGAGGAGAGATTTTCTTCTAGTCAGGGTCCTGTGGTTTCTACTTACTGTCTTCCTTTCATTACTTCTCCTTATGGTAAACAAAGCACACATCACTCAAACTAAGTGGCAAGCTAAGTAAATGGGCCATTTAACTCACCAGTTGTTTCTGGAAGTTACCAATTTCTTTCTATCTGTAAAGCATGTTGCTTCTGATGGAGATGTCATTATTAACAGTAATGCCACATATTTTCTTTCATATGCAAAATCTATACCTAAAAAATGACTTAAGTGTCAACTGAGGCTGTAGGGAAATAGGAATCTTGGGAGTGAGAAGCAGAAAAGGAAGGCTGAGTATATATATAAGTTAAAGTAGTTTCTAGTCATATATCAAAATACAAAAATCCACTAAAATTTTCTTATAAAGGAGGGAGAAAAGTTATGAAAATAGCAGGGTAAATTGACTAAATTACATCATGTATATGGCTGGAAATAGCATAATGAAACTCACTTGTGGAACTAAAAAGAAACAAATGTAATGTAAATGATATATCTTAATTAGTTGATCAGTTAGAGCCCTTTAGCTTTAGCAAAAATCATGTTATTATGGAAAATCTTTATATATATATATATATATATATATATGAGAGAGAGAGAGAGAGAGAGTTACAATCAGAACAAATTAAATAATGAGATATAAGGGATTCCAAAAGAGCACTTTCTTTTCCTCATATTTTTGTGTCTTTTTAAACCTGGAAATTGTCCATATTCACCATTCATAAAAAAAGAAAGAAAAGAAAGAAATCCTATTTTAGAAGAGTTTATTTGAGCAACGAATAAACAATGAATTGGGTAGCTCTCAGAACCAGAAAATTTTTAGAGCAGTATTAATACAAAGCAAAAGGAAAACGGGGTACACAAACAACCGGACCACAGGGTAGCATTGTCTTATTGGAGCATTATGTGATGGGATGAGGAATTTTCCTTATATGGACAAGGCCAGATTAGTAGGCAGTCTGTCATTGGCTGAAGCTCAGCTATCATGATCGGCTGCAGTGCACTCAGTTATATGCTATAAGAAGCATTTTTCCTTTATTCTTTGTTCACTTAATCAGTTGGATACAGTTTGTCGTTGATGTAGGCAGCTTTAGGCTGACTTCATAGCATCAAAATGAGTCTTATACATTCACATTTCCTTATTATCTGTTTGAGCTTTGTCTTTTTACCTTTCTATTTTTTTTAATGTCAGCACTGCTCATAAAACAAAGGCATTTCTAGGTCATCATTTTTACTTCCCTGGAAGTCTGCTTTGGAGATATTGGTCAGGCTGTCGAATATTTGGAGGTACCGCAAGTAGCAGGTGCACTAGTTGATTTGCTTTAGGATGGTTCTATTCACAAGCAGTGCTGGAAGCGATGACCTAAGGGAAAGATTGTTCCATAGAATCTCTTCAAAGTTGTATGTACTGTCCTGGAGAATCACCATTAATTCCTTTAATCTTACTTTGCTGAAGTTTTATTCCTCCAACCATTTCCTTGAGCTAAAGCTGCTGACCCTGACAGTCTTCCTAGAATTCATTTTTTCTGATGAGCACTGAAGCATATTGCCTTCATACTTACTTTTGGTTCTAATTTTCAACTTGATTATGCCAAACCAAGAGTTTTCCCTGGTTAATTTTTCAACACAAATGTTTCCTACTTAGTGAACTTTCTTAATTTATACTTGCAACCTGACTTGTACATTTTCCTTAATAGATGTAAATTGAAAAAGATGAACAAAGAACTATTTAAAATAAAAGAAAGAAAAAGTAATTCAGTATCACTGAAAATTTTCCATTAAGCCTTACTTGCAAATCACTTCTTTCTTCAGACCTCCTGTTTGAAATTCAAGGTGTTTTCATCTTTATTGGACAAGCTAAATGTGCGTGATGGTTGATCCCCTTTGGATTGTTGAGTTTTTGTGTAATCCTAAACTCTCTGAAACTAGACTACCAATAATTTTTCATCATACAATGAAAACTTTACCATCATAAAAAGAATCACCTGTACTTCCAAAATTTAAGACTGCATTCTGTTGCAGTCCCCTTTCTTATACAATGATTTCATGAATTTACAGACATATATAAAAATACCTGTTTATTTACATATATTTACCTTACTAATTTGGTCTATAATAATTATAGGCATAGAGTACTAATGGCATATAGCGTTTTTAAGTTTATGTAGAGCCCTAAATGCCTCTAATTATAAAACAGTAACATCAGTGTCACAATATTGTAGCTTCAAAATTTCTGGATGTTAAAAACCCTATTTTAAGTCTACAAAGATTGTTATTTGTTGACCATATGCTTGGCAGAAAACACTGAGTTAATATTGGCTGAAAGTGTATTATAAACTTAACTTGGGAATTTTGAACATACCAGTTCATTTTACAACAATTTTTGGTTTCAGAAGATTGTTTCAGTGAAGACATTTTTGAGGGAAAAATACACACACACACATTAAGGAAATTAATTCACTTTAATCGAAACATTTTATTTTGTGGATAAGGGAACATTATCATCTATTCAGCTCTAGATATTTCTCCCGTACCTGAATATTCATTATCAATCACAACTTTGGAGAAAGTGTAAGTGAAAATCACGTAATTATGATACATAAATCGTAATGACTGATGAAATCTATGCCCAAATTTTGTTTTATATTATTTGAGAATGAATCCAAGTCTTTTCATGTGCTAGGCAAGTTCTCTAACTCTAAGCTATACCATGAACCAGTCCTCTGCCCCAAACCCTCTTTTATAATGTTAATTCAATTACTTTCAGGAATCAATAGGAGCACAGTCCATTATGATAAATGCATAGTACATCCATATTATATAGATAGATAGATAGCAATATACATAAAGCCCTATTGGTCTACGAATATAAATATATGAGTGCATATTTCTGTATACATACATATATATATACATTCAGAGAGAAGAAAGGAAATAGAGGTAGAGAAAGGGAATGAAAGAAGCAGAGAGATTGAACAAGGAATACAGAGAAAAAGAGAGAAAGAAGAACAGAGATAAATTTAAAGGATGAGCACAATATTTAGCTGCACTAAATCCAAAAAGTATAGTGGTAATTGATAAGAATTATCATAAATGCACTGAATTATAAAAGCAAACTGAGTTGATTTTCTGTTTTCCTTCTGGCTAAGCCTAGTGAATTTCTGTTATAATTTTGAAACAACAGAACCTGCAAAGATGCTGACACTGACATAAAACTACACGACCAATTAACATAATTTCTCCGAGTCCTTGCATTTCCTTACGAATGGGTTAAAATGCTTTTTATGGAAACATAGAATTCCATTGTGTATATATACCACATTTTCTTGATCCATTTATCCACTGAGGGACAACATGGTTGTTTCCATATATTGGCTACGGTAAATAATGTAACGGACATGATTGTGCTGTTGGCTTTAATGCAGCCTGGTTTATGATCATTTGGGTAAATGCCCAGGAGTGGGATTGCTGGATCATAGGGAAACACTGTGTTTGGTCTTTGAGGAACCTCCATACTGCTTTCCAGAGTGGTTGAACAAGTTTACATTCCTACCAACACTGTAGTAGAGTTCCCTTTGAGTCACATCTCCACCAGCATTTGTAATGATTAGTTTTCTTAATAATGGCCATTCTTACTGGGGTGAGGTGGAATCTCAGTGATTCTTTGATTTGAATTTCTTTTATGGCCAGAAATGTTGAATATTTCTTCATGTGTCTATTGGCCACTCTTATTTCTTCTTCATTATCTTAATGTTTGGCATAGAATGATCATGATCCAACCAACAGCAGATCAAAACTGCTTTAAAATGTCTCCATTGAAAAGGTACAGACTTATTTTTCTTGTTGTTGTCCATTTAGTATACGAACCATTTACATAGAATTTTACTTAGTATATGATATCATAAGAGCAGAGTGCCAGTGGCTCACGCCTCTAATCCTAGCTACTGAGGAGGCTGAGATCTGAGGATTGAGGTTCAAAGCCAACCCGAGCAGGAAACTCTTTGAGACTCATCTCCAATAAACCCCTAGAAAACTGGAAGTGGCACTGTGGCTCAAGTGGTAGAGTGCTCGCCTTAAGCTGAAGAGCCCAGGGACAGTGCCCAGGCCCAGAGTTCAAGCCCCATGACTGACAAAAAAAAAGATATAATAAGAAATCTAGATATGATTTGAGGTGTAAGGAAGGCTGTGTTAAAGAAATGTGATGATGAACGCCCTTGGATTTTGGTGTCTGGAGGTTTCTAAGAACCAATCCTATATATCAGTATATACTAAAAGATTATAATACTTTAATTTTAATGGTATCTGGCCAAAAGCAGGCACATATAATTTTTAGCAATTCCCATCACTATTATTACCACTACTATGCTCATTGACTGATAATGTATGAGAGTTGAGCATAATCTGTAATATATAATTTTAAGGATTAATTCTTAAGAATAAGCACTGAGTAAAGTATTTTGAGTATTATTTAGTAAGAACATTAAATCATATTTTCTCATTAGTTCCCTGCTGCCATGCTAATTGAGGTCACTTATTATAGAATACAATCTTAGTTTCCTTTCTAAAATTCTGGAATTTTCTTCTAACATTTACTCCCACCTCAATTCAACATAGTTATGTTGCCAGAACAATTCGTTCTAAAGCTTGGCTTGCTAAAATCATTATCTTACTCCTTGTGGCTGTGACAACTAAGTAAGATTCTTTATTTTGTCTTATAAATCTTCCATAATGTAGAGCCAACGAGCTTCCTAGTGTTACTTCTTCAACTTTTATATATGTTGTATGTTCTAATAATCTAGTCCTATTTTCCCAAACATTGCTTACCAAGTTCTCCTCTGTGCTTATGCTATTGTTCTCATTATTTGAGGTATCTTCTTTTCTCTCTGTACAAAAACTTTCCAGAATTTTCTTAGTATTAACTCACCTATGCAGTTGTTCTAGTCATTTTTTATTTAATAAATACTTTCTTCAGATTTTTGAATCACTTTATCATAATTGTTACTATGATAGATGAGATAAAGATTGCTACCCAAATCTTCTTGATTACATTTTCCGTACTTGAGTAATATGAAAATTTGTCTCACATGCCCAGAAAATAATATAACTAGGAAAATAGTATAACTAGGAAATGAAATGCTTTCTTAAGCCCAGCTCCTACACCTAGGTCTGATATAACCTTTTTTATATCTATTCATCCAAACTCCTCATGAAAAAGAATTGCCAAACGGCTTCCTTCACTTAGTTTCTGCGAGATGGAGGAGGTGGGAAAATTGGACCTGACAGATTCCCCAAAAACTCAAATATACAGATACATCAATTGAGGATCTTGATAAATCAAAAACTCAACCAGTAAAACATGTTTTGATGCCCTGAATTTTCCATTTCTCGTAAATGCCTGAGTAAAGGTAATATGGGTTGTTTGTTTACCACACTCTAAACCATACATACATCAATTCACAGAAAGAAGGTGGGCATTTTACATGTGTGTACTCTATAGTGTTTTAGAGAATGAATGAGGAAATGAAGACTACAATGTATTTTGGTTTGCAAAAAGTTTTCAGACACAACTAACTATGTAGAGAATTACTCCTTCCATAAAAAGTGTAGTGAAAAGGATAGACAGAGATCCCATATTGTTTCTGTCTCCTTTGTAATAATAAAGCATATAGAGAACAATGATGAACCAAAAATATTTTCCTTACCAACATAATTCATCTTTCCTGTGTTTATTATATTATATTATGCTTAAATAGTTATTTGTACATTGAGCAATATTACACTTATTATATTAGTTTTATAAATCTTAGAATTGGGTATTTCTTTCCTTTTTCTGTTTCGTTTTCCTTTTTAAAATTAGCATATATTAATTTTACAAAGAGGACTTCATGGTGTCATTTCTATTCATACATACAAGATATCCTAAACTCATATACTTAATACTCTCCTTTATCTTCTCCCTTCTTAAAATGGTTACAGCAGGTTTCATTGTTATATTTTTATTCATGCAATTAAGATACTTTGACCAAATGAATCTTTATTCACCTTCTGTGTTAGTCCTCTACTCTCACTGGTTCCTACCCCTTAACAGAGGGGTTCAATATGTGTTAATTGTACTAAGGGATGCCATCATGGTATTTCACATATGTATATACTACATTTTGATCAGAATAAGCCATTGTTTTTTTCCTTATCTTTTGACATGCTAAAGATCAAGAAATTGTATGACATCTTTATACATAATTGCAATATGTTTGGAACTTTTCATCATGCTGAATGAGATAGCCAAACTGAAAAAGCCAAATATCATGTTTTTGCTCATATGTAAAAAATATGATATTCATATATATAATGTTTCAGAGGCATGCATCCAATTGGAAAACAAGACTTTCCTAAAATGAACCAGTGAAAAACATGGTTGGATGTATTCATCAGTGGTATAGTGCAGCCTAACAAGACACTGAAATTAAATCATCCACATGACCAAAATAACTATTATATTTTACATACATATATTGTTTTTTAACTTAGCTATATTATAGAAAGTGTATTTAAAATAGAATATAATGGCTTTCAGCTAATTGTATAAATTCCATGAAGATATCAGGCAGTAAATGTGGTACATTCATAGAAACCCAACTGTTTCTGTCTATCGCTGTCCCTCACTTCATGCTAACTCACTTCACTTCCTCACACTTCATAACTCTACTGTTTTGTCATCTCACCTACCAATATCATACATATTATTTTATTTTATTTGTTGTCCATTTAATGCATTGAAACCTACCTGTGAAAGATCTCCTTAGCATTTGTCTTTGGTTATATATTAAGCCAATACAAAATCTTCTCAACTCACATGTATGCCCCATTTTCTTCTCTTTCCTGGTCTTTTCCATTCTTTCCTCTCTTCTTTCCTGAGCAGTTACCTATCTTTGGTGTATCTCCAGGAAAAATGTAAACACCGGGTTATCCACTTAGAAGAACAACAGATGAATGAAAATACTGGAAAACCTCAATGTGAATAATGACTCAATGTGGAGCTACTGTTTAGTGAATTTAAACTTAAAATTTTCTTTTCCCAACTGAAAAAGTGTTCTGAAAGCCAGATACATCCTTTTCTGGTTGGTAGGAGAGATTTCCTAAAAAAAAAAAAACAAAAAAAAACCAAAAAAAAAAACCCACAAAAAACCCCACCATTCCCAAACATTTCTGGAGATAGAAACTATGTGAAATTTAGTGCTATAAATGAGGAAATTTCCTTAGAAATGTCTTAATGAATACTTGTTTTCTTTGTTTCCACTTATAGGTAGTTGAACTAAAAACATAACTGAAGTCATAAACTAAACACATGACCAGACAGTCAAGGAGGGGAAAATGATTTCTCCTATCATTTTTAGTGCCATAATTTGAATATCATATTTTTTGTATTGAATAGAGTTTTGCAGATGACAAAAGACAGGATATTTTATCAGTGTCTCTTTTTAAATTATCACTGTTTTTTCACTCTATTTAAATATTGTAATTATTTCTCTTTGCTGGTGTTTCTTGGTTTCCTTCAAATATAATTTTCTTTACAAAACAAGAAAAGCATTGATTGGATTGCAATGCTTGAATAAGTTACAATGTTTCAATTTTCCTCTTGAGACAATCTGATGTCTCTGAACCTATACAAAGAAGTCTTGATATTTTCATTTCCTAGAATTTGGGGGCTAATTTATTGTGCTTCTTGGTTCTCTGTCATTCAATTCAGATAGTTAAAAAAAGTGGCTAGGAAGATGATAGGACTAAAATAAGAATGCTTATATAAAATGTTACCTATGTCTATAATATTAAAACCTATTTTGATAGTTTAATTCAATTAAATAATTTCTCTGCGAATTTTCCATGCAAAGAACAAGCACAATATTTGGAATATGAAAGTAACCTCTCTCCGAGGCATAGGGAAGACTCAGGATATTAGAAAGGAAAAAAAATTAAAAGTAAGAACTCTCTTCAAGAAAAGGAAAGTATTTTAGATCACTAGTCTGTAAGTCTTACTAAATTCAGATCTGCGTATAGGCTGTGGTATTTACAAGTTCCAGGTTGAGTAGTAGTAGTAGCATTTAAACCCCATTGACCTCAATTTCTCTATCTGTAGGTGAGATGACTTGCACTGAAATGACTCTATGATTATTTTCTGATATTTAAAAAATGTTTAAGGTAAGAATCACGTAAACAACAAACTGCAGAAGACCAGATCAAATATAACACAAGCCATCACAGGTGGCACAGCCAATGCTGTGAGTGATCCACAAAATGGGAAAAGATAACAGCTATAATGGTGGGAAAGATGAGAAAGAGGATGACATAGCTATTGCTATTGAAGGTAGACTGAAGGTAGACTCAGAGAGGAAATAATGGACCGACAAGATTCCACCAGAGGTATAATTTTATTAAGTATAAGGTCATATTATTGTATACATTGCTAAAGAAAAATGCTCTAAATCTGCAATTCTATACTTTCTTGCTTTGAACTTAATTTTAAAATTATATTTCTTAGTCAGCTGCCACGGTCTCATGTCTGTTATCATAGCTACTGAGGAGGCTCAGATCGTAGGATCACAGTCCAGGTCAGCCCAGGCAAGAAAGTCTGTGAGACGCTTATTTCCAATTAACCACAAAAATCTGGAAGTGGAGCTCAAATGTAGAATGTTAGCCTTGAGGAAAAAAGCTCAGGGGCAGCACCCAGGCCCTAAGCTCATGTCACAGGACACACAGGCAAACACCACACACACACACACACACACACACACACACACACACACACACACACACACACAAAGAGAGAGAATTATATTTTTTAAGAAATTATTTTAGGCTGGGAAGCTGGCTCAGTGGTAGAGCGCTTGCCTTGCATACCTGAGGCCCTGGGTTCGATTCCTCAGCACCACATAAGCAGAAAAAGAAGCCGGAAGTGGTGCTGTGGCTCAAGTGGTAAAGCGCTAGCCTTGAGCTGAAGAGCTGAGGGACAGTGCCCAGGCCCAGAGTTCAGGCCTATGACCGGACCCCCCCCCAAACAAAGAAATTATTTTATACTCAATTGAAAATTGATCAAGCTTACTCAAGCACAATGACTAAAGTGAGCCCTATATGCCATATTGTCAACAAAAGTGATAAAAATTCTCAACTATAAGAACAGCTCAATAGCTATGTATATATGATCATATACGATGATGCTAAGCAAAATGAACTCCAAGACTTGGACACAAGAGGTTTTCCTTTGTTGTTGTTTTTAATGTACTATGCGATTTTTTGTTTCTTATATACCTTCCCCCTATGGTTTATTCCCTGTTGTCACTGTCTTTGATTTTGGTACCCTTGGTCCTGTATATACATTTATCTGAACTGGGGATGGGAAGGGGAACAATAAAATGGTGAGACAAAGAAGGACAAACAGGGAAACAATGCAACAGCGCTACTCATTAGACAATAAGTTGGAAATGATCTTCACACCTGGGGAGGGGTTAGGGGAAGGAAAATGAAGGGCGGATAACAAGTTCAACAAGAAATATACTCACTACCTTACTTATGTAACTGTAATCCCTCTGTATATCACCTTGACAATAAATTTTTTAATGATAAAAATGTTCTTGATTGTAGCACAATCATTTTCCCAAAGATGTTGACAGGCAGCAATGTAAGTATATAACTTTAAAAATCAGAAGATTGTATGCATTTATAAGCGAACTCCTCACAATATTCAGTAGCCATTGTGGGAAATTGTTTCCACAACATGAATCCTAATGGATTCATGGACAATGCTTTAAGCAAACTCATAAATCCCAAAACAGAGAAAGCTGAACACAGGAGGTTTAGAAAGTGTGGCATGTAGAAATGTGATAGAATCAAAAGAATTCTGTTAAAACTTCTATGTATTGAAATCCAAAGCTTTGTAATGACTTTCTCTAATCCATATCCTGTACCTTGATTAACTAGAACTTTCCAAGTAGGAACCTTGTTTCTCCATCTCATTATGAACATAATCACACCTCCAGTTTGTAGCTGAGTATCAAACAACCCAGATTTATGCAAAAAGTATTTTAATTGCATATTATATACTTTCATCTTATTATTCAGAAAAAATGAGTTTACTTTTATTTTTTTAAGATTCTCTAGTTCATAGAACACAGAACAAAAAAAAAGTTCATTTATGATTGTGTTCTCATGGAAACAGAACTGAATCATTTCACATTTCATTCACATCTTCCAGTGAAGAGGCCTGTGTAAAATTTCTTCTATAAAGCAGCCAAGTGCCTGCAAACAACCTAAAAGTGAGCAAGTCTAGTAGTGTGTGACACCTGCAGTTCTGAGAAATATTTAAAAACCTATTATTTCCCACTATCTACTAATCCAGGACTCTCTCCAGTAGTGACTGGGGAGTGGATTTTATTACTACGCCCAAGGTCACAGGTGGTTTTGAACTGCAGCATAATTAAATTGTGTGGCATGAATTAAAATGGCTTAGCAAATACAGGCTCCTTATTTGGGTTGAATAGAACCGGTAGAATGCAGGACCATGTTTAGACTACGACCAGGCAGCACTGAGGCCCAGGGAGATTAATCTGGAGTGTAATCACTTGATCATCTCTGACTATGAATACTTCCTTGAAATTATTCCTCAGTCACCATGGGATAGGAAAAGCAATCATTCATAATTAGCAGGTCACTGTTTTATAGGGATATTTATTCAGAGCACGGAGAGCTTGGCATTAGAGAAAACCTTTCTTGTTTAGGGGAAAAAAATGGTATGTGTACTTAGGATGACCATGCCAATCAGAAACTATTAAAGGTAAAGGGAAGTTATTAAGAATGAAGAGGTTTTCCTAATTGTGTATTTCCACATACACATTTTCAGCTACCACAGCAGAGAAATAGGTTAGCAGAGTGTGATTCAAGCTTTTCTCACTTTGTAAGAAATCAATTCTTTTCACCTAGATGGTGAAGAGAGACGCAAATAAGTCCTTATCAAAATTCTTTCATGGCCCAGTCCTCAAAGAAGTAATGGAAATTTTACCTCTGTATAAAAATAGAGAGAGCCTCATAACCTAAATATTAAAATTCTGTAAATATATCTCCATAGTTCAGTCCTGATTGTCTGATGATCATTTAATAATTTCTACATTATCTCATCTATGTGTTTGCTAAGTCAAAAATTAAAATCTCCAGCATTAACACCTGAAGTGGACATATTTTTGACATTGTCCTCTGAAGCTATTCTAAAGTACTGCCTTATAACCAATATTTACAAATGTATTATATATTCATGTGAGGTACTTATGAAGTGCATCTGTTTGTTTAAGCATGCTTAATGGACAATGGTCAAATGAATTCATGAGCAAAGGGAGAAAACAACAACAAAAGCACCACTAACAAAGTAATGTAGTCCAGTTATATAATAAATTGAATATAATTACTCTATAATAATAATGAATGACAAATATAAATATTATATACAAAATATAAATTTATCCTGAATAAATAATTTTAAATAATCATTTACAACTTAACATGTTTATTTCTCTCTAAAATCTATTTAAATAAAGTAGCTTACAACTTACAATAATCTCACTATATAACCCCTCCACTGATGGATGTCAGGTATATTAATCAAACAAATTTCCTTACAAGGAGGGAAAAAGAAAATAATAATTTTTTCTTTCTTTTAAATTCTTTCTTGACAATTGTATCCATACTATAAATATTTCTTGTTTGACCTTGAGAATTCAGTATAACCCTGTCTCCACATGTTCTGAGTTTCTATCAGCTCAACACTTGACACCAGATTAATATGTCGGTGTTCTTAAACAATCATTGTACTTGGTTATCCTTTGCTGGGCATGTGCAAATACTGTAGTCATTTCTTAAGTATCAACTATATGCTTTGGGTTTTATACTCTTTGGGTTTCTAAGTTTATCAAGTCAGATACTCACTTTTCCTTTTCAATTAAGGATAGTGTTCACAATCAACTGAATCCTACATGAGTAAATAAAATTTGAACTTGTCATTTAGTAATAGTGGAGTAGGAATTTTGTAGTCAGATTGAAGGAAAAATAATTAAGCTCTGTCAACTCTGGCCCTGGTGTTGTCCCTCAATTCTTCAGCTCAAGGATAGTGCTGTACCACTTGAGCCACAGAGCTAGTTGCGGTTTTCTGGTGTTTTTTTGAGATAAGAGTCTCACGAACTTTCCTGCCCGGGTTGGCTTTGAACCACAATCCTCCGATCTCAGCCTACTGAGTAGCTAGGAATTACAGAGCCACCAGTGTCTGGCTCCGTCAAGTCTTTTTAATTAACTCATTTACCTGTTCATATCCTGGCTATTAACATATTTTAAGTCCATATGTTCAGATGCATTCTGTATTTTGAAAGGACAATTATTGTGCTGTTTATTTTCCATCTTACAAACCTTATCTGAATTTCTCTACTCTATTCCCTTAGAATTTAGCAAGGTGTTTTTGAGCCAAAGGTTTGGTGTGGAGCTTATTCTAGTTTCTTTTGCTGGCAGAATATTCTCAGAGCTGAAGGCATCTCAGCCTCAGCTAACTATTGACATTTATGGATTTTGTTAGCCATTCCCAGTCCATCTGTCTGCAATAAAACAAAGATCCTTTCAACCTCTATAAGAATTTCAGAGTCATAAAAACTAAAAAAAAAAAAAATACCACCTGGGAGATTACTTTATCTTCTCTTTTTGGCAAAGGTGAAAGTATTCTCCTGGGATTAAATTACAATCATACAAGCTTTTGAATAGCTACTTCCTTCACTATTCTTTAGGCAACCATAACAACAATTAAAACTTCTAAACAACTCCTTCCTTTGCAGCGTGCCCACTTTTGTGAACACAGAGATATTGCAAAGGGAAATACCATAGTAGCTCCCAATCCATGGTTGACGGTCTCTATCCTTTCTTCTTCTCTTCGCTTGCTCTAAAAATGTACCTTCTATTCTGACCCCACATTTAACTAATTGTTTTCCAATAATAAACGAGTTCTTTTCCTTCTAGACTTCCTTTCACCAAGAAATCAAAGGACCGAAGAATGTTACTCTGGTTTAGATGGTTTATCTCCCAACTGCTTGTTGAAATTTGCTTTCTATTCACAGTATGAAGGAAGTGGGGTCTTAAAGAGGTGTTTGGATTCTTAAAAGGGAATGATGATGCATCATTCTGATGAGAACAGATTGTTTGAAAGCAAGGCTGGTCTTTTGTTTTGATGCATTTACACAGATTCATATTCCCTGTTACTTTTCTTCCATATTATGAAGCAGAAGTTCTTGCCAAGATGTGGAAATCCACTTGATACCAGATCATGTACTAAGAAGGCATCTTTTATATTCTAGGTTATCCAGTGACAGTGAATAATATGGCAAAATTTGTACCTTCACCTCCTTAAACATAGAGGGATCTATTTCATTATGAGTTACCATGGAAACCTTCCAAAATCTTTAGGCAGATTGTTTCGGGGTAGAATCATGGAGAATCTAGATGCACAGAAACAGGTTTAAATAGATTTCAATTTCTCTACAGAGACTGAGACCCTGAAAACAACTCCAGGCTCTCTATGCCTTACATCTTATATCCTCAACTTCTTCTCCTAACTCAGTAGGGAATGAAGGAGTCTATCTTCAGAGCTACAAGAGTTTACTTTCTGAAACACTTGCACATATAAACCTCAGAACAGCAAAGATGCCAAAACGCTGTGGCAATGATGATTTACTTCTTTATTCATTACCATTAATATTTTTCTTTTCTACCATAAATGCCTAGAAACTGCCACATGAAATTTAAGGAATGTTATTGCTCCAACAACAAAGGCAGCAAAGGCAGCAGAGCGACTTAATGTGTTTTATCATTTTACAGGAGGCAAAGTAAAGTGAATAAGCACCATACATCATAAAATGGACCATATTTTTTAAAAGCAAAATAGAGAGGCACTAATAAAAATGAAGGCTTTCCTGTTACACTCAGTCCCCTGCAGAGAAAGCAAAAGGAAACAATGAAGCCGAGGGGTTCTGTATGCCAAGCCAGAGATCATGCACAGATGTCTACAAACTGCTTTCCAGACTACTTTTCTAAGGTCAGCGGGGAAGTATGTCTAAATGGGACATCTGAGACCTTCCTAAAGGTGTGGAGAATGTTGTCAGCCTATCAGAGGATGAGGAAAAGAGATGCTTGGGGCTGGACATGTTCACTGGCAAAGGTCCATTGCTTCTGTAAAGAGATCTTGCCTCAGCTGGGCAATTTCTCACTTCACATCTCCAAAACAGCCCCATGACTGTGACTGTTGTCATTAGAAACATCCAAGATAGCATCAACAGAGATTACCTTCCGGCCTGCTGATCAGAGAAGGAGTAATTAGGAAGGAACATTTAGCCAACAGTGGCTGCAAAAAAGGCCCTGGCTTCCTTCTGGAGAGAACTTTCAATTGACACTACTATTATGACCTACAGGAGATGTGCTGCTTCCCTAAGAAATAAGGAACAGCTATCAAATTTATCTGATTTAGAATTGTGAATCTGAGTTCCTATGGAGATTTCAAAGGAACCAGATCAGACCTTCTGGTTTCAACACTCTTTCCTATATCTGCAGATTTCTCTCAGCATTGGCTTTCATGTGAAGGCACCAATGGGGATTTAACTCATCTAAGAATAAGGCACAAATGTTTCTTTGAATGCCCAGAATGCAGAGGTGATGGGCTAACTCACCACCTTCTGTACATTTGACGCACAGGAAGTGGATATTCTTTTATAAAAATTGTTTCAGGGAATGTCACTAAACAGATGAATTTCATCTAATACATTAATGAAAACAATACATGTATGTTACGGTTAATTGCAATCTGACAGAGAGTGAAGAAGTGGACAGCAAAAAGATACTAAGAATAAATATCTAAGAAGGCAGGTATAACACGTCACCATAGTCAAGATAAAAGCAATTGGAGTTAATTTTGTCTATAATAAACATAAAATCAGCCAGTCAGTGGTAGCTCATGTCTGTAATCCTAGCTACTCAGAAGGCTGAGATCTGAGGATCATGGATTTAAACCAACCCGGGAAAGAAAAAATCCATGAGACTCTTCTTTCCATTTAACCACCAGAAAAGTGGAAAGGGAAAGGTGGCTCAAAGTGTTAGAGCACTGACCATAAGGGAAAGAGCTCAGAGACAGAACCCAGCTCCTGAGTTCAAGCTCCTAGGTTGACAAAAAACAAAGAATCAAATTGTATGGGAGGATGAAGTACATCTACGTGTTGCTACTGTCATTGAGAAGTAAAAGTAAGTAGTAAAATGAACTTCTCTTCATCAGAAGATTTGGTTTGGACTTGAAGTGAAGAGTTGAAACTCAAGCTTTACAAATGTAGTTTTCTCCGTGGCCAGCACTAGGTGGGTAAGCTGCAGAAAGGGTTCAATTACAAAGTTGTCCTGTTCAGCAGACCTATAAATCAGTCATTGTAGTAGGTTGAATTATATTCTTAATCGTGTAAGGATACTTTTGCTTGAAACTACTCTTTCTCATATTTCTGGCAGTGTCTCTTATTTATGGACATGCTGGAATCTGTCCAAAGCTCTTCCCCTAGGTGAAATGACAACATCTTAATTAGGAATGTTTGGTCTATGGCTTGAGTTGCCAAGGTACGATCCCATTGTTCTAATGCATACACACTCATCATGGGCCTGATTCCCATACCCACAGCTTTGTGGTAGAAGAATGATCCTGAAAAAGTCTGAATCATTCTCTGGATTTCAGCATTCATCTTGTTGTATAGAAAATGGAAAATCACGCTCTAAATCTCAGCTATATCATCATTTAAGTGGCTATCCCAAGTCCTAAAAAGATTGTTACGAAGTTGTTTGTTTTTTAAAGTTTATACCAAAAGGATCAGTATCACTTCATAAGAAGAGAACTGTAACAAACAAGATCAGGTCATGTTAATATTATTCTCATCTAAAATATTGCATTATTGTGCTCAGGTAGGCAAAGTAAATGCTAGGTTATTATTCTTTAGAAATTTAAAGAATGTGAAATTTCTCATGGGTTATGGTAGACTCAGGTCTATTCATCTCCAACATTCCTGGAAATGTGTATGATGCTTTCAAGGAATATTTGTCAATATATAAGCTGGGATGGAGACCTGCTACTGGCTTTGGGGTCAGTTCTTAGCTACAAAACAAGAAGAACAAGAACAAATTAAATAGAAATATTGGGGTATGTAAAAGAGATAGCAACACCCAATCAAACAAAAGCCGTAGCTTGATTTGTACACATGTGTACATGGAGAAAAGTATGCCATTTGCTTTTAGGTAAGCAGGAGAAGCCAAAGGAAATTATTCTTTTAGGGCTTCTGAACAAGGCAATTAGGCTTAAAATAAGATGAAGTTAATAAATTATTTCAAGTAACCCAAGTAGAAAGAAACAAATGACATTTCTCATTTTAAAAACTTATTTTCTTATCTGATAATTTCTATGGGCTGTAATAGAAATTTAAGTGGGTCATGTGTGAGTGAGTATGTGGATGTGTGTTTGTGGAATTACTGTGGGTGTTGCTTGAGGTAAAAAGCTCTCAGACAAATGTGAGAATGTACTGCTTCTCATCAAATTCTGGAGATTTTCTTTTTCTTGTTGTCTGGCTTTATTATTATTAATAATAAATTTTTATTGTGAAAATATTGTACAGAGGGGTTACAATTGCATGAGCAAGCTAATGAGTACACTTCTTATCAAGCATTGTTGCCTCCTCTTTTGTTTCCCCTTCCCATCCCTGCCCTCCCATCCCCCTTTCCCCCACCAAAGTTGTAAAGTTCGTATTTCCACATAACATCTTATACATCTCATTGTTGCAATGGGTCCACCTGTATCCCTATTTAAACAATTTGCTTTCTCCCTAACCCTCCACAAATTATACCAACATCAAATACAGTGAAAACAGGGGTTATATCGTGGGGGAAGGACATACTAAACAGCAAGAAAAATCACCTATAAATATACTAGAAACAATAGCAAGAAAGAAAAACCATTTGAAACCTTATCTTGGGATTCATTTCACCTAACATCAACTTATCTGACCTTTTTTGCTTGTCTCAGACATATACTAGTTATTGCAAATAAGGGAAACCATGGGACCTATGTTTCTTTGGGCCTGGCTTACTTCACTTACTATACTTTTTTCCAAGTCTTTCCATTTCCTAACAAATGGGGCAATGTCATTCTTTCTGATGTAGGCATAGAATTCCATTGTGTATATATACCACATTTTCTTGGTGCATTCATCTACTGAGGGGCATCTGGGTTGGTTCCATATCTTAGCTATGGTAAATAATGCTGCAATAAACATAGTTGTGCTGGCAGCTTTAGTGTGGTCTTGTTTGTGATCATTTGGGTAAATTCTCAAAAGTGGAATTGCTGGGTCATAGGGGAGCTCTATGTGGAGTCTTTTGAGGAATCTCCATACTTCTTTCCAAAGTGGTTGAACAAGTTTACACCCAGAAATGTACCCAAAGGCCTATAACCATCTAATATTCAATAAGGGAGCTAAGGAATTGAAGAAAGACACCCTCTTCAGTCAATGGTGCTGGCAAAATTGCTTAATCACTCGTAGAAAACTAAAGCTACATCCTTATATATCACCCTGCCCCAGAGTCAACTTCAAATGGATCAAAGACCTCAAAGTCAAAGCAGACACTCTAAAAACATTACAGGATACAATAGGAGTAACTCTAGGTCTCCTTGGCACAGGCCAAAATTTTCTTAATAGAGACCCAGAAACACAACAAATCAAAGAAAGGTTGAACAAATTGGATTGCATGAAGTTGCATATCTTCTGCATGGCAAAGGACATAGCTAGCAAGATCAATAGAAAGCCCAAGGATTGGGAGATCTTCACTAGCCATATAACAGACAAGGGTCTCATATCTAAAATATACCTGGAACTCAAAAAATCAAATCCCTCAACAACAAATTCTCAAAGAAACCACTGCCCAATAAATAAGTGGGCTAAAGACTTAAAGAGAAACTTCTCTGAAGAGGAAGGAAGGATGGCCAATAGACACATGAAGAAATGCTCAACTTCTCTATCCATAAAAGAAATGCAAATCAAAACAACACTGAGATACCACCTTACCCCAGTTAGAATGGCTATAATCAAGAACTCAAACAACAATAGATGCTGGAGGGGATGTGAACAGGAGAGAAATTCTGGTGATTTTCGAAACAAGGAAATATGCAAACTTCTGAAGTAGGCATTAAGATACACAATTTATGACAAAACAAGTTATAGTACTGAGAACTCTGGTAACTGTCAAACCTTATTCAATAGTATTTAATCATCAATCTTATCACTTTTGCCAAACCCTTTGGAAATGTAAAACAAATGGTCTGAAGAAGGACTAGCAAATAGAAAGACCTGATCTTGAGGTTGCCAGGTAAACATGCTAAATTTTAAAAGAGGTGCCAAGACCTGCCCTGAACCACAGTAACAGCAGCAGCAACAACAACAACAACCACCACCACCACCACAACAACAAACCAAACAAAGCCATTCAAATAGGCTTTAGATTTAGAAGATCAATCCTTTCTTGGTAGTTTTGTCAAATCTGGTACCATTTACCAGGGTAAAAATACTTAATAAAATGTACGTAGTACTGTTTTGTGTAGTAGTTTGCAAGTTTAAATGAAACTATATTTTGCAATTTCTTTACCATGTTTTATCGCCTAATATTTTAAAAGATGAAATGAAGTTCCACTTTTACCCTTCTTTTCTGAGAATCTTTAAGCTTTTAGTTGATAACCTAAACATGTTAGCTTAAAATAGGCTTTTATTTTAAAACAGGTTGTGATTCATTTGGAGTTACCCATGTAGTATGAGAATGTCTATCTGCAGCTTGCCCAATTTCCCCCAGCAATATCTCTTCCAACCATAGTAAATTGTCAAAACCAGGAAATTGACATCAGTACAATTCTATTAAGTACAGACCTTGTTCAGATTTCACTGAGCTTTACATATAATCATTTTTTGGACTTTCTTCTGGGAATCTTTAAGTTACCTAAATCTCTAACTGGTTATCAATAATAAATATTATGTGATACATAAAACAAATCATTGTCTAGGACTAACATTAAAATGAGCAATGCTAAACTACAGGTCCCATCTGTTTTCACTTATTTCACAAGGTTCCTGACTTTCGTCTACTTAATCATCCCTACTTCTCTTCTCTTCAAACCTCCCTCCCAACACCAGTATTCAGATACCAACTGCCTGAAACAAGATTTGACATTTTTGAGTGTTTTATCTTTGAAAAGCTCAAGGGGGTCATTTTAATAAATTCCACAGGCCCCTTTTGACATTAATACTGACAAATGAAAGAAATGAATACAATTTATATATCTATGAACTATATTTTCATTTCACTTGTGAAGGCTATAAAGAAATTTCTACCTGGGGAACACCTGGCTCCCACTTGCTAAAGAACAATGGATGCCATTGTGTAGAACAGAATATCTCATCTAACTGAGACCCTTCTATCCCTGAGTGGGCACCAAGATAGTATTTTGAAACTGACACTTGATGATGCTATACTCTAAATGTTTCATAACTTAAAAGATATGAAGAAAGATAATGCAACCATCTCTAACTTCAGCACATCCCATGATTTTTTTATGATCAATGGTTACTTGTCACTGGTGTTAGCCATATCATCAGAAAGCTCAAAAAATGCAGTAAAAGGAGCATATACCACACAAACAGAGTTAAGAAATCCATCACCACTTCACACAAGTAGGAGAAAAACAAACCTGTTCATTAAAATTTCATGTCTCTGATCCTTAGTTCATTAACCAAAACAAAATGATCTAATGGTTAATTGTATGAATAAAATTGTTCAATATAAAACCACGAGGCTCCCATCATTTCTCAGAAGCTATCAGCTGAGTGAAGTAAAAGAGAAAATCTAAGCATCTCCTAAGATGAATACCTAAATGTTCTTAATCCGTAGAATATTCTAGAACTTTTACAAAAGCCGTATATCCCCTTTGAAGACTGTCTAGGTAGCTAACTATACCAGAGGAAAAATAATAATGAATCATTATATTTCACAACCCTTCTTTATTCAAATTCAAACTATTCTAGTTAATAGAGTCTCTTTT
This sequence comes from Dipodomys ordii, assembly GCF_000151885.1. NCBI lineage: Eukaryota > Metazoa > Chordata > Mammalia > Rodentia > Heteromyidae > Dipodomys > Dipodomys ordii. Next base: position 16,311,196 of record NW_012267218.1, on the reverse strand, counting down.
CACTTTCTTCTCCACACCATAACAAAAGCATGTTATATAGGATTCAACTAGCAATGTTCAATGGGTATTTGTGGCTATAGATCAAGTAAGTTGTTTAGATAGTATGTACTAATAAGACCCTATAAGCAATAAAAGAGGTAGACAGTTTTGTGGAGATTTGGGCCTATGTTTTGTGAGAATACTAAAAGTATTTGTGATGAGGTAGCATGAGATTCCCAGGCTTAAGGACATTATAAAAGGCTGAGCAATGCAGCTCAGGAGCTCAATGGTGGGTTGAGTACTGTCGAATTGAACAGATCCTGAGTTTGATCCCCTGCAGCTCATAGAAGGTAACAAAGCCATGAAGAATTATGAAATTATGTCATCTACAGGAAAATAGATAGAATTGGATACCATTATGCTGAATGAGATAACCCAAGCTTTAAAAGCCATAGAGAAGATGTTTTTGCATATTTCTAGAAGCTAGACCTAAAAGATTCATAGATTCAGGTATACATATATGATGCATGTGCCTATACGTGTGTATGTTTGGGGGAATAAATGGTGGTAATAAGGATGAAAGAGAGGGATGAGGGTTGAGTAGGGTTGAATACATTGCATCTATATATGAAGATGACATAAGGAATTACAATGGAAGCTGTTAAACAGTAGATGGCAGATGGGTTATTCTCATTAAAAATTAATATGGGCACCACATGTGAAATGGCATCATGGAAACTGTAAATGATGAAAATGTAAAGATTCAATAATGGAGAAGTAAAACAGGTTCTGTTCTGGGGCAGGCACCGGTTGGTGAAGGAAATCTAATGGTGGAATTGAATGAAGATGACAAATCATGTACATTTATAAAAATAGAACCATGGCTGTTGACATTATTCTAAGAAAAAGTGAGAGAGATGCTGGAGCAGAGGTAGAAGTTGTGCGTGTGATGGGATACATTGAATGCCTGCGTGGAAGTGTCAGTGAAGTCTTCCTTACAACAGCTAGTGTATGCTAACAGAAGACTCCTAACAACAACATGACAAAGACATTGAAATTGAATAACTATTAAGCACTGAAACAATTCAAGGTAAAATTGAAGAATACATTTTGCTGCCCAACTGGGAAACAGTCTTCTGAGAAAACTCTGGAGTCTACAAGTAAAGAATGGTTTTTTTTTTCATCTCTATTTGTTCTTATAAAAATTGAGCTAGCTACGTTTATTGAACTGTATAGATAAGGTTGTGATTTACTGGGTTCTGAGAGTCTTGACATTTCAGCCAATGGAATTCAATTTTGAAATAGAAGCCGTAATCTGATACTATCTGAAATCAAGACATCAACTGCCAGTAATCAAGATTTCTGAGGAAAAGGCATGATTGTCTTCAGATTTATACTTATTAAAATCAGAAGATACAGTCTTCTTTTAGGAGATTTTTTAGCATTTTTTAGTCATTAAGCCAATGATAAATAATCTAATGTCTAGTGTGTCATATGAGAAAATAAGATAGCAGAAAAAGAAGTGAACCTATTTGCCAGAGTTTGTTGTCTGCATTTAGATGGACCAGGGAATACAGTAACGATGCAGTGTCCAGAGTGCAGTGATAATGCAGATGTACTTGAAGCAATCAAGCCATTTAACCCCAGAGGGAGAATCATAGAGGTAGGACTTTCAAAGTCTCTGAGAGATGGCCATTCCTTCCATGCACAATGTACAAAGAAACCTCCTTTACAACGATCTCTTTTCTCTGCTCCCTGAACAGTTTTCTATGTTGCCCATAGAGTACTTAAGCACTCTTACATCTGCATGCACTTCATTCCATCATCCCATTATAGAGGGAGCCCTTTGCAGGAACAAACCTGCTTCCTCAGGCCTGTCCAGCTGTCAGTACAAGTGAAGTCTCATTAATAGCATAGTTCACTTCCCCCCTCCCCCACATTCTACTCTCTGTTATGGTGATGTGCCACCTTCTGTATCTTCTCATGCAGCATCTTACTGCCATTGTTGCCATCCCCCTACTGATTCCAAGGATGAGTCTCTCTGCAGGCTCCAATCCGCAGTTCTTTGTTGATAAGTCTCAAATGAAGCAGCTCCATGTCTTTGATTGAACACACTATGTTCCTGGGCTTTAGTCTGCAGACAGGGATTGAAAAATTGCATCAAACTTTTTTCTGCTCTGCTTCATCCCCCAAATCACAATAGCACAGAATCTAGCAGGGTACTTCCCTCCTGTAAATCAGTTTATGCAAATTGACATCTCAGGGCCACTGGAAAAGGCACATGCCTTAAACTCAGCCTGATGACTACTGCCTTAGCATCATTACTGCTCAGTGGTCCATACATACAACATCTTTTCTTAATCAACATTAGTGTGTAGTAATTAATTCACAACCACATCCAATATAGAAAAACATCACCTAATATTATGCAACGGAGGGAGGGAGAAATACTTTTTTCTATATTTGGAAACCAATGCACATATATTTGAAAAAAAATGACACAAAGAGAAAAATGCAACCCACTGTGCCGCAAGACTAACAATATGGCAGTAATATGTGTCTGCCAACCTGCCATCTCCACAAATTAATCTTTCATTTCATTGCTGGATTTACTGTCACACTTCGGCTGGAAGTACAGTTATGAGAGCACTGAGATTCTTTGATACTCATTCCTCATGCTACAACATAATAATAAACATTTTTATTGCCAAAGTTTCCTTGATGCATAGATCGTTTGAAATAACAGAATTTGGCTCACTGTTGACTATATGGAACCAAACAGAAGTAACACTTTTTAAAGCACAGAGTACATGATGGAGGTTTTCATGAAACCATATGAATAGATTAATTGCTTTAAAAAAAAACTAGACCTGGGTAAGGTCGATCTTTGGTGGTGTACAAAGGAGATGATTCTATCTCCTGATTTAACTTTCACTGAAATAACTTAATTAAGTCTTTGTTACCAGGGTTCCTTATATGGAGAGGATATTGACCACTATTTGGTGAAAAAATCATTATGCTAAATGAATGAATTGAATATCATGCTTTAAGACTAAAGTTATTGCTGTAGGTAGGATAATGTATGACAATTCCTGAACAATATCCAGGTAATTAGTTAATGTTCCTGGAGAATTAAGGATCAAATAACCAATTTTCTTTTTCATAGTGATCTTAAAAGTGAGATAGGAGACCTGAAACACATCTTGTCATTTCTTGCCCACTTCATGGGCAAACTCAAATTAAATCTGTCCGTCCTTGAGTTAAGTAATAGAGAATTGCACTCCACTTCCAATGATGCCCTGGAAAAATATGCAAAGACAGGAAGAATGGAGAAGTTACATCAAAATATCTATTGAGGTAGTATGTCATTATTTCACAAAATTTGTGATTTTTCTGTTTGAAAGTCAATACACCAAAGTCAAACAGAAAGTATTGACTTTGAAGGAATTGACTAGAATAAGGCCTTATAATTCATATCTGACCTCAAGCCATGAGGTCTTACACGCTAGATCTCCAAACACAATGTGGAATAGTTCAATTCCAAGGAGGTTGCCAAAGAAACCCGGCCTCCAACAGTCTCAAACAAAGTCCCTAGTTTTACCTTTCCAATCCCATGTATTTACTGCAGGCAGTACTCCAGATTGCATAGATAGTATTATGGTAACTTGGCAATGGTTGACATAGGGGCATTTTTGCAATTCCTAAATTACTAGGGGAAAAAAGCCAATTATTTAGTCAATCTCCCAGATGTTTCCAATCACAGAGATGTTTATAAATACATAGGTGCTTAATATCCATGATTGAACTTCTTTTTTGTGTTTTTATTTTTTTGTCTTGCTTTTGTTGGTTGTGGGACTTGAACTCTGGGCCTGGGTGCTATCCTTGTGCTCTTCAGCTCAAGGCAAGCGCTCTACCACAGCGCCACTTCCGGCTTCTTAGTGGTATATTGGAAATAAGAATCTCATGGACTTTCCTTCCCAGGCTGGGTTTGAACTGTGATCCTCAAATCTCAGCCTCCTGAGTAGCTAGGATTACAGGCATGAGCCACCGGTGCCCTGATGAACTTCTTATTTTGATCCAGATATTTTTTATTTTACTAATGAGTAGTGATAGTTATTATGAATTGGACTTTTACATTGCTAAGATATACATACACCATATACAAACATTTTCTTTTCTTTTCCTTACATAAAACCCTGGAAAATGGTGACAGGATATTCACAAAGATTTAAAATACTTAACTGAGATTTATAAAGCTTCTTGACAAAAAAAAATGTTAGTAGTAAATAATAACTTGTATTTTTACTTATCTTTACATTTTATACACTGTACTATAAGTTGACATGATAGTGAATTACTTACAGATTCTATATTTAATACAAGTTTTTAAAAACTTGTGTGGACTAGGAAGTCATAATCCTAAGACATTTTATGTATAACTTCTAAGCACAAAATTGTATATTAGTATGAGTACTGTGGAAAGATAACCCCAGGTTTAGAAGAGAGAGAAAAATATGACATATCATTTCAATAATTGTACAACTAGGCAGGTGATTTAGCTTCAGTAATTTTTTAAAAATATTATATAATGTATATTCATATATCAAAATACCACATAATATTTATGATTCTATCTGTTAATTTCATTTTTATCTGAGTAACCAAATACTTAAGATTCTTTGAAAAAACATGGGGGAAATGCTTGTCTTTTAATATGTATATGAAGATTAATGTTGACAAGTGTACAATGAATTTTATTAGATTTCTTCTATAAAAACTTAGGATTAATTACTCTACTTCTGTACAATGGGAATGGGAAGGTGTTACATGGGAAGTCACCAAATTAGTTCCATAAGCTGAGATTTATAAGACCATGAGTAAATTCTTAATTTATCATGGCTTGGTAAATCTCCTCGGTAGAGTTCAGATCTTAGCAATAATCAGTTCAGATAACATCATGATGACTATGCCGGCATTATGTGAAGTGAAAGGAAAATATTACAGAATAAAACATCACAGGGAAGAGAAGGGTTAAGAAACAAATTATGATTTGAAGAGATAAAAACAGGTTTTCAACAGTAGAGTCAATACCTTAAGTACAGCTATATCTTTCTTTTCTAAAAGCATAGACTTAATGTCAGCTTTTAGTGAATGGGAGAGTTATCAGTGCATATTGATCAAGATATATTGCACTAGCAAACTGGCATGTGGAATGGTAACCCCTTGTACAACTACTTAAAGATAATAATAAACATTTGAAATAGGAAATCCAAGACAGCTGAGCAAAAGTTTCCATGTATGTGCCTCTGTCATGGACAGCCAGGATAATAAAGGAAAGCAAAATTTATTTCATGGTCAGTAACTGATGGAGAATTCTGGAAGTTATTAAGAGGTGATGATAATGTTATATGGTATATAGAATTGAGTAGTTGAATAAATTTTGACTTCCTCATAAGATTTTATATATATAATATATGAAAATACATAATAACAATCTTAATAACTGATGTTTGAATGTTTGATATTAGTCTGGTAACATTTATGTAAATTAAATTTTATTGGAATGAAGCTACTTTAATATATGCTCTTATTTTCTGTGGCTCCTTTCTTGTTACAATGACAGAATTTATCACTATTGAAATATGCCACATGGGACTCAAATATTTAAAAAAAACAGAATCAAAGTTCCTTATAAAGTTTGCACATCTCTAAATAGGCAAATTCCTTTGTGGGAGAAAGGGCCATTAGTGTAAAATTTATCTATTAAGCCATTTCCAAACACTTTGATGGCAAAGATGGATTTCTATGCCTGGATGCCTTGTTTTCACCTAGAGAGCAATTGATATACTATCATAGGAAAGTATAACTCTTTGATAGTTGATAATTGAGTCTTTAGTTCAATAAAAAATAGAAACTATCTCATCAATTCTGTTGATGACAAGATATATAAATTTTCTCATTTATTAATATTAAAATATTAAATTGCACAAATATGACTCCAAAAGCTGATCCCAACCTCACTTGGGACGAATAAACTGAATCAATTTGAAATTCTGTTCAAAACTTTAAATTGTTTCCTACTTTCTACTGTTAAACTGCAGCATAACCATAAAAACATCTATCATAAATATGAGAATAGTTCAATAATGATTTCTATCATGATGCTACATTAAAAAATCATACTAAAATTTGGAAGATCACAAAAATAAAATTTACCAGTAATTATAGTTTGTGTAGCATTATCAACACTAGAAAAATGTAGTAAATACTATTGTTTAAAACTGTTAAGCTGACCTTTATCAATCCACATTCACAGAATGTTTTTTTGTATTTTACAATCTATCGTGTTAAGGACATTTACTAAGACAGTATACTGTGCTACGCTCTGTGTGATGCTGTGTTTTGTTACTCTGGTCCATAGATTTTTAAAGGATAAAGCAGACTAAAGTCAGATTGCTAGGTATGATGCCAATGCTTGTGGCCTTAACTTTCTATTTTGCTGCACCTGTAATTATGTGAAGAAAGATGTTGGGACTCAGAGAAAAATATCCCTGAAATCTGGTACTTTTCTGAGCATTTTGATGTAGTTGGAAAGGTACTGTCTGGAATTCCCTTTATCAGTTGTATGACCAGGCTAAAAATGGAAATAAAATTGTCTTCTCACCTTGAAATCCCATTATCTGTCTTAGGAAAGATGACTGAAGAGTGTAGCCACACCTGGATGGTCTTCCATTACAAGATAATGTCTGTCCCCTGGGCTCACTCAAATTTCAAAAGGACTGCCTCCTGCAACATTCATTTAGCTAATAACCATTTACAGATACTCAAAACTGTCTATATTTCCAATTCGTTCACTGCCCTAAAGGAAAAAGGATATATAATTTTCTGAGTAAGGGTGACTTGGTGTGTAATCACTCTCCAGTGATTCTCCTTGCCTTGATAGTTTTTCTCTTTTGCACATTAATGCACTTTTATGCCTTTTTTCCTATTTTAGTTTTTGTCGGTTTATTTTATTCAACCTTCAGAGGGCAAAGGGGAAATTACCTTCTCTCTTACAATGGAATGAAGATACGTTTTTATTGTTATTTTGTTTTGTGTTGTTACACAGGGATATCTGTATCATGAAAAATAAACTTAGAGCATTAGTTTTAAAATAGATTCCACAAGAGAACTTCAGTATGTTTATTTTTGTTTTCTCATTGTACATTTATTATACTTTCTGCAAACACCATGGTTGATAAATATTTGTAGAAGTGAGAAAGTCACTTTGGTTTTATTTCAAAAATTGCATTACAGCACAATTTTTGAACAATTCACATAAGCAATGAGTCTCAGGAAAATCTATTTCTTTTGCAATCCAGAGTTTTGAGAATATCCTTTTAGAAACATATTAAGATATTAATCCATTGAGCTTATTTTACATACATTTGTGTATGAATAATAGTTTAAATATCTTGATCCTTGATATTCAATAACTTATGTAAGGCTCTTCTGGATATCTGCCTCTTTTTCTGTGGTAGCTTATAAGTTTTATAACACCTCTTATTTTTATTATCTCATATATACTATCAAAATTATGTAAAGACTAAATATCATCAGAATATTAATTGGAATAAGTCTGACAATTCCTAAGTCAGGTTTAGGGAGATGATATTTGTACTTGCATCTTATATTCTAAAATACTCTTTCTACTTGCTCTAAAAGATATTGATGGATGCAGATTTCCAAACCTCTTCAAGAACTTGGTCCTAAATACTAAGACTGTATTGTATATGATGCTTTTCAAACTTCAGTCCGTACTCTTAAATTCTATTGTGATAATGTAAAACCCTTCACTTCTCTCTCTTCAGTCATACTTGCCTGTAAGTTAAACTCCATGTCATTGTTTGCTGTGAGGTGTGGGAGGCATGTTTAGAGGTTTAAAGAATTCTATGCACATGGGGAAATTGCGGGGGGAGTTGAAATAAGGAAATGGGGCTATTGACACATTAAAAATCTGGAAACCAATCTTCAAAATTGTTTTTCTTTTTATAGCAGCTAAGAACCAGTTGGAGAGGGAATGTATCCATGTGTTAGTTCAATAGACAAAGAAAAAATTGAATAGTTCTCTGCACCTGCTGGTCTTTCCTTATGAAAATATAATTTTATGAAAGATGATATATTCTAGAAACAATATAATTGAAAGGACTTGCAAATTGTTTGTCTCTTTCATATTGAAATCCAACAAATTGCATAAGATTTTATTCTTTTCTGTGAAGATTTATTAAGGGTCTCTCTCTTCTGAATATTCATGACAAGGCTCTTATTGCTTAATGAGTAGTATTTATTTACATTTCCAATCATTGCAAATAGTCCTATAACTACTTATAAGGTTATATAGTCTACAAAAGTAAGTTTCTTAACTATACTGTTTGCTATAATGGAATATAGAGATAAATGCTTCATGTCTTCATAATACTAATGCACAAAATTAAGGTTATGTCAGTAAAAGAATTCTAAATTTAATTTTCTGTTGTACAGTGACATGACTTAGGAATACTATTGTAAGGCAAAGCACTTAAGTACAATAAAATACATAATACACTAAAATATTTTAAAGCATTTTACCCCCAGGACTCAGTTCTCAAGCAAAGAAATCTAAAGCCAAAAGACTAAACTTTCACTAGAGTGTTGAGGTTTCCTTTGTGATGTTTCTTAGTAGACTTCACACTAAGAAACCCAAATGTTTTTCTATCCAGTGTGGATCAGAGTGCACAGAATTAATTTGAGAATTTTTCAGAGAGTGGGCCATAAGGATTAGATCACATTGTCTTAAACACTTCTCTGTTTTGTACATGGATTTTAAAACAAAACTCTGTATCATCCATTTTGTTCTCATTTTTATAATTTGTTATAATATAAATAATACTATTATCTCCTTGTAGATATAAATTCCATAAAATATGTTAGCATGGTTCAATCTGGATTTCAACAGTTCACTATTTGCATAAACATAATTGACTACAGTTGGTGGGTGGAGTCAGCATCACTTTGGAGCCCATATCATGTGCAGATGTGGATAAAGGGGTTACAGGATATAATGTTTGCCCTATGAGGTTTTGGTCCTTTCAGCCAGATTTCTTCTTGCTATGTTCTTTTTCCTCTTTTTGAAATGTGAGTCTTTAGGTAAAGGTTGCTAACAAGATAAACTATACAATGGGGTGTCATTACAGGAAAAAACTGTGAATTGCTTTGTTATATTTGATTAGATAAAAACATTTTACAAATCTCACCCATATTAAATAGAAAATGATTAATACCAGGGAGGTCTTTGGAAGGCAACTGTTGAACAACTACATGAATGGAATATGTAATTGAAGAAAAATAGCACTACTGGACGACATGATGATTATTCTAATACAAATCATAATTAAACAGAGAAAAGAAAATCAATATATCTCAAGATTTCCTAAGTGCAGTGCAATGGTTAACCCTAGATGAAAACTTGAGTGAATGGTGAGCTGAATAAACAATTGGTTAAGAGCTAAGATATGGAATCAATCAAATGCCACTCAGTAGATGAATGGATCAAGAAAATGCAGTATATATACACAATGGAATTCTATACTTCCATCAGGAAGAATGCCATTGCCCCATTCATAAGGACATGGGAAAACCTGTAAAAACTTACATAAAGCAAAGCAAGCCAGACCCATTAGTAATAAATAGGATATGTCTAGGATATTCTTAGTAGAGGATCACAATAGCTCAATATCTATATGCATATGGCCATATCAAATGAGGCCTATCAAAATGAACACAAAGAAATGGAAACAAGAGCTTCTCTAGGTGTACTATTTTCAGTTCTTTCCTTATTCTTTTTTTCCTTTGGTTTGTTCCCTGTTGTCACTATTTTTGATTTCTGTACCTTTTGTCTTGTATATAAGTTTATCTGACTTGGGGAAGAGAAGGGGAATCACAGAAATGGTGGGACAAAGGGTGAACCAATGCGATAGTGATACTCACTAGATATTATGTCAGAACTTTACAACTTGGGGGGAGGGAGACTTGGAGGGAAAGCAGGAGAAAATGAGGGCAGTGGTGACACTGTTCTGAAAGAAATGTACTCGTTACCTTATGGAACTGCAACCCCTCTGGAATCACCTTTACAATAAAATAAAGTTAAATTTAGAAAGGAATACTTCTGAGTGAATCTGAAAAGGGAATTTGTAGAAAAAATTAACGTGGGAGTCAACACATTGAGTGAGGAAGACCCAGTCTCAGCATGGGCTACACAATCTCGATACTTTGAAGTCCTACATAGAATAAGACTGTGAAGAAAGAAGAAGTCACAGGCACCATACATGGTTGCTCTTCTTGAGTTAGAGCACTTACTTGTTATTATTGTTGCTCATGTCTATTCAGCTCCAAGTTCTTAAGACCTTAAGCTTGCACCTAATTTTTTAGAGGTGGTCAGGGTGGGCAGGGTCTTTCCAGGGCTTTGCCCTCAGACTGAGGCTGAATCATTGGTTTCTTGTGCTGATAGTCTTCTAGCTTCTTAGACTGAACAATTTATTGTTTTTTCCTGTCTCTGTAACCTACAAGTGGCCATTGTAAGACTACTCAGCCCACGATCATATAAACTAATGAATAAATTCTTTCTTAAATATTTTATTGCTTCTGTTTCTCTGAAGAAACCTAATATGTGCAGAATGTTACAAATAGTAATAAGGACTACATGTGTTATATGCTTTGAATAACTTATTTCTTAATCTTCAAGCCTGTCTATAATCCATCTTTAAGGACAGAGCCAATTTTTTAAAATATATATATATATATTTTAGACCACGCATTAGATATTCAGGAGAACTTTAAATCAATCCTTAGCTGTCTCCTCTCTAATTACTCACAAAATTCTCACATGCATCAGGAAGGACAATTTTATGACTTTTGAACTAAAATTGGGCTGAGATAAATTCCAATTCCACAGGAGATATAATTCAGAAAGTTTATGTAAATAATTAACCTTTGGAAATAGCATTTGTTGGACAACACATACATCAATAAAAATAATTAGCAGATTCTATTCACCTCTAGCCAAAGATTGCATAGGGTAATTTAGACAACATTTGGAATATTTGCATACCATTTAGAGTGTTGCATATTCTCTGGTTCTCAATGCCAAAATACTTATATATTAGTATATATGAAATATCATAGTAATCATTTCATTGACAAACAGAATCAGCCTTTTCAGTAGAAATGGAATTGCTGGGTCTTAGGGGAGCTCTCTATGGAGTCTTTTGAAAAACCTCCATATTACTTTCCAAAGTGGTTGAACAAGTTTACACTCCAACCAAAAATGTAGTAGGGTTCCCTTTTGTCCACATCACCTCCAGCATCTGTTGTTATTAGAGTTCTTGATTATAGCAATTCTAACTGGGGTGAGGTGGTATCTCAATGTTGTTTTGATTTGCATTTCTTTTATGGCAAGGGAGGTTGAGCATTTCTTCATGTGTCTTTTAGCTATCTTTCCACTTTTGGGCATTTACCCAAATTATCACAAACAAGACCATACTAAAGCTACCAGCACAACAATGTTTACTGCAGCATTATTTACCACAGCTAAGATGTGGAACCAACCCGATGCCCCTCAGTAGATGAATGCACCAAGAAAATGGGCTATATATATACAATGGAATTCTATGCCTCCATCAGAAAGAATGACATTGCCCCATTTGTTAGGAAATGGAAAGACTTGGAAAAAAGTATATTAAGTGAAGTAATCCAGGCCCAAAGAAACATAGGTCCCATGGTTTCCCTTATTTGCAATAACTAGTATATGTCTGAGACAAGTAAAATAGGTCAGATAAGTTGATGTTAGGTGAATGAACCCCAAGATAAGAATTCAAATGATTTTTCTTTCTTGTCATTGTTTCTAACATACTTATAAGATGATTTCTTTGTTGCTTTGTATGTCTTTCCCCCACGATATAATCCCTGTTTTCACTGTATTTGATGTTGGTATAGTTTGTGTAGGAGTAGGGAAAAAACAAATCATTTAAATAGGGATACAGGTGGACCCATTGCAACAATGAGATGTACAAGACGTTATGCCGAAAAATGAACTTTACAACTTTGGCCAGGGGAGGGGGGAAGGGAGAGAGGGGAAAGAATGGGAAGGGGATGGGAAGGAGAAACAAAGGAGGAGGCAATAATGCTTGATAAGAAATATACTCATTACCTTGCTTTGTAACCTCTCTGTACAATAATTTTCACAATAAATAAAGAAATGGAAAATAAGGGGTTGGGAAGGTGGCTCAGCAATAGTGTGCTTGCCTCGTATGCATGAGACCCTGGGTTCTATTCCTCAGCAACCCATAAACAGATAATGCAGGAAGTGCACTGTGGCTCAAGTGGTATAACACTAGCCTTGAGCTGAAGAGCTCATGGGCAATGCCCAGGCCTAGAATTCAGGCCCCATGACCAAAATAAAGGGAAATAAGTTTGTATTTGTTGATGGTTTAGCCCAATTACATACTGTGGTAAGATACCGATATTAACCCTTAAATGTTAAATGTATTTTCTACAAGGAAATAGGACCAGAAGAAAATGGTATTGATTAGAGGAAGGGTTAGCATGAGTTTGTTTATCAAAATGAGGTCTTCATAATGCCTGTTTATCTAGCATTAACCACATGGTTCTATCATAAAATGGGCAAAATGTCTTTTGCCACTGGAATTCCAGAAAACTTATGGCAGGTTTTCATCTTTTTTAAAAAACCTAAGAGTGTGGTAAAACTTTTTTGCACAAGTGTGTATGTGTGTGAACATGTTCAACATAACATCTTTTTAATACATAAAAATGTCATCATGGTATGCAAAAACTTTTCTACCAAACTAAAATGCTTCCATCTTAAATATTGATATTTTTGGCACTGATATTTCCTGAAATTATTTCCTTTTTTACTTCAATTGTAACTAGCACCTGGGCTGCTTGTGACCAGCAGCCAAGGTTAAAAAAAATGGGTAGTGTTAAACTGGAAATACAAAGAAGGTTATCAGATCTGGAGGTTATCAAGTGTTTCAAAGGAATATTGCATTGCATTAAGATGAACTTAAGAGGTGTTCAAAGGGTTACTTTAAATGCAAATAAAAGCAAAGGGAGTGTAAAGCAAAAAGGAGAAGTTAGTAAAGAAAGGCTTTGGAAAGGGAATTAAAAATGGCTTCCTTTGGATAAAAATAATTCAGAAACTAAGATATGTCCCAAAAGTTTGTTTCAAAGTGGGGAAAGGGAAATTAAGGCTTACCGAAGTTTACTTTGCTATTTATGTCAAGGTCCTTCAAAGAACATGTCTGCTTCCTAAAAATATAAGCCACCCTGGATACAAAGCAGTCATTGTTAAATCTTAGTTAATATCCTAAGGTGTTGTATTCAGTTAAAAATTATGAAAATATGATTGTTTATTCAGTTGCTATTTCACAACTCAATAGTAGACAGTTTTGTCATTACAGATTTTAGCTTTTGCAACATTTATTCAGATCATCAGAGGGATTAAAAAAACTCTTAAAAGTATTTATTGGTCAAACTTCTAATTTAAACAAGTTCCAGGTAAACCCTGCTTAAAAACTATTTCTATTGATCTCCTCATTGCTTTAATTGAAAATAAAAATGGTCTCATGGCAAAACAACCTATTTGATCTGAGGATCCAAGTTTAAAGCTGGCTTAGGAGGAAAAATCCCCGTGAGACTCATATCTTGAATTGACCAGCAGAATGCTGGATTGTTGGAAGTGGTGCTGTGGCTTAATGTGGTAGAATATAGCCTTGAGCAAAAGTGCTCAGGGACAGTGCCCAGGCCCTGAGTTCAGGGCCTGTGACCACCAACAACAAAAAATAAAAACAAAAAAGCAACAACAAAAACAAAAACAAGCCATACCAGTCATCCCGCAGCAAGCTTCTTCCCTCCAGGGGGATAGACTGACAACAAGGGATCATGGAGAAGAGTAAGAGGGGATAATGTCATATCCTACATGGAGTCAGTTTGTGCCTGTCCTTTCAAAATTAATCCAAGCCAAGAGATCAAAAGAAAATAGTTAATAAGCATGTCTATCTAATGTTCATGCTTTCTTGTAAATTGACAAGAACTTATAGTGGGTCTTAGACTTAGGGCATTTTGCCTTGGCACCTTCCTGGGTGTACCTTCTCTATAATCCAGGTCTTTAACCACTCCAACCCCCGCTTCTGACTGCTTATACTTAACTAGTCCATGATGCTCTTTTCTACCCAGTCACCAGATGTTAATCTATCAGGAGTAGTCAGGGACATGGTCTACCAACTGCAGGACTGCCTGGAACACAGGAGACAGGAACTACCCAAGTCATCCAATTTTTCTTTCTGCCTTTAATTAATGGCTTCCCTTCCTTCTGGCACTTACACTTTTTCTTTTCTAATTGTTTAGCCCCTGTTTCATATGATTTCTTTCCAATTTCATAAATAAACATAAACCCACATTCAGCACCTAGGAACCATTACTGCTGCCTTTTTCTGGACCAGATGACATCCCTATCTTTTACCCCTAAAACTGGTACCCCTTTTCAGCAGGAAGAATTGGTGTCCCTTTGTAACTATCAAAAGGCTGGAATGTTAGGTCTGTCTGGGAGAACATTTCCTCCCCCTTCCTCTTCATGAAAGACAGCACATAGCCTTACCAGAAATCACTTGCCTGAAACCAGTAATCACCTGTCAATCACTTGGCTGTGAGTCAGCAAAGGATCCCAGGTTCTGAAGTCACTTCCTCTTCCTCTGAGCTCACTTCCTGAACCACTCTCCTTATGCCTCCTTCAGACAGTGAGAGGCTTTGAGGCTTTCCCCAGGCTGAGATCAGTTCTACATTCACTGTGGTATCACCACTCCATCTTTTCCTATATAATCCTGCTCAACTATAAATTCTTCCCTCCTCTTCCTTTTGTTTCTTCTCTTTCTTCATGCCTCCATCTCATGAGGACTGGAAGTTTGCTTTCCCTCAACAAACATTTTTCTGCTTGAACAAAGAAGGAAATATATTTTCTAACAAGAAATATGACATGGAGAAAATTGTGTATTTTAAGAAGGGAAGGCTTGTCATGATTTTGATAATCAATATGAGGTCTTCATAATGACATAAAGTATAATAACCAGTAAGTAATTTGGGACACAAAATATAACTCTGGTTATTCAGTTTGGGTTTCAGACATAATTGAAATTCATTTTGTGTTTTTCATTCTAGAGGTTTAAAAATATCTTCACCCTCTTTAATGTTTATTAAATGAGATTATAGTGATCTCATTGTTAAGTATTAGCTCCTCAATTGAAGGAGAATATCTGATCTTTTTCTTTTTTCAATTGAAATATCACCAATTTTGTCATTTGTATTTCCAATGTTTTCTTACTACTGACCTATTTTACTTTACAGAGGTATCTAGGAAAAAATTCTGTTTATTCTAGTTTGGAAGATTATTTAGACAATGCTTTGTAGAAAGTGAAAAAGTAAGAGATGTAGATGTAGATGTAGGCTTTGTGTTTATTTTCCCCAAATTTATGTCTCATTGATTCTCTTCCCTGTCACTTTTTAAACCCACACTTTGCCACACCATTCCTTAAGGAGTGGTTGTTTTCCATTTCTAAAACAATTTTCTTTTTTTATTGTGAATACACAGTACAGAGGGGTTACAATTACATGGGCAAGGTAATGTGTACATTTCTTATCAAGCATTGTTGCCTCCTTCTTTGTTTCTCCCTCCCATCTCCCCCACCCTTCCCTCTTAACAACACCCCCCAAAAAATTGTAATGGTTGTTTTTCAAGATAATATCCTGTACATTTCATTGTTTCAATGGGTCCACCTGTATCCCTATTTAAAACAACTTTATAGAAATCTAATTTATCAGAATCAATAAAACAAGGAATTATTTTGGCATAAATTAAAAAAAATCTAGGCGATGATACACAGCACTCAATTTGAAGAATTTCTGCTAAATGTTGGGTATTGTGTCAAGAAATAATGAAATAACCAAGAACACATTTAAAACTCCAATAAAAATATTTGCCAACTAGTTTACAAAGTCAGTCAGTAAAGGGAAAGTAAATTTCAGAAATACCAACTAAATTGAAAGATCAGTCAAAAGAATGAAGCTAGTTTCAAGAGAGACTCAGATCACTTTGGAGAGTTATCCTGAACAGGATAACTCCTGTTTCAGGAACACACAGGATTTGAGCTCTCCTGCTGAAAGGAGATCCTGTTAAATAGGAGAGAACAGTACATTTTAGTAACCAGTCTTCTTTCAATAGTTTCCTTATTTCTTAATTTAGATGATCTTTTTGGCTATAAAATATGTTAATAGGAGGCTGCAATTATTGGTAAGAAATGTACGCATTATCCTGCCCATGTAATTGTAACCCCTCTGTACAGTATGTTCACAAATAAAATAAAATTAAATTAAAAAATATGTTAATAATTGCCAAGCCTTTGTATTATATAACACATATATTTTGTAAGTAAGAACATCCACAGTTTATATACGTACATTATAACTGTATTTTCTTGTCATTTCTTTTCTTTTGTACGGGGGGAACGAACCCAGGATGCTGTGCTTGCTACATCCCAGCCCTTATATGAACATTATGTAAATAAGAAACCAACCTTTGAATTAGTACATATCTGTGCATATTTTTAGCAAATTGGAGTCTGAATTTAGCCTGGGAAAAAAACCTGAGATTCTGTGTAAAAACAAAAGTAAAGAAAAATGGTTTGAGGGCATGGGTAGAGTGTTAGAACAAAATTGCAGCATTGAGTTCACAACTTATGCCTAGAAAATGATACAGAATTTTCTTTTGATTTCCATTTGTTTATGCAGATTTAAACATACTCTTTTTTTCTGGCTTACAGTTATATAAATCAGGTAATGAGTACCTTTCTTTTTGCATGGTCATCTCTTCCCTTGCTCTCTCCAAGATTTTCCTTCCCATCTTTTTCCCTCCTCATTTTTGTCAAATTGTCCTGATGAATGTGTATTTTGCAATGGCTTATTAGCTAAGTGTTTATCAATTAGGTCTAAAGAAAGGAAAATATACTTCCTGGGAGTTCCAGGTTTTCTTTGTTTTTCTATGAATTCTTGGACAGGCACACTCCCTCTGATTCCTCCCTCTAGATTGTATTTTTAAGGCAAAGGGGAAGCAAGGAAAGCAGCAGCCCACATTCTTCCTTCTAAAGCACAAGACCAATCCTATGTACAACTCCTGCTGATAGGATACAGAAGAAAACACTAGCTCGGAAAAGTCACTAACAACATGTAAAATAAGCCTTAAGTTTTCCTTCTTCTTTAAGATAATCAGAGGTAAATGTAGCCCATATATGTTTTTGATGTCTGGTTTATTTCAGAGCAATTCAAGAAATAATTCTCTGTTGTAAGATTCCTGTTTAACTTTGAATTTTCAGCTTAGCACTGTTGAGCTGTTATCTCCTCCTTATTCAGATTCGATGTTGGTGGATAAGGATACAATATAACTCAAATTGCCATTTTCCTGGTTCAGAGATAACTCTTAGGAAATTGGAGATGAGGTGACTGGAGAAAATTTTCTCTAAAGTTAATTCAAATTAACACATTCCATTTCATGTGTTATGAGCTACTTGAATTTCCAGATGGGGACTGTAACATTTAAACAGAAATCCCTCTCAAAAGTCATTGCATACCCTGGCACAATCATGTTAAAATCATCTTCTCAAAATGCATCAGCACAGTTGCACTGGAATATAATCACCATAATCTTCCAAGACAGACGTGACTTTGTTGCTAATGTAGACAAAGAAATTTTTGAAGATTTCAGAGGTATCACAATTCAAGCAATTGTATTTCAGATGAGAGCAATATATCTACAAGAATAAAATCAAGTAAATACATTAGCAAATAAGACTAAAGCCAACATTCCAATAGATAATATAGAATGTAACAAGTTACTGAAATATTTATAAACATTGCTTAAATTATAGAGGAGTTTTATCTCACAAATTTTATTTCATTAAAATGTTTCTTAATGTTAAACTTAGCTAAGACTAGTCTGAAGACATTGATTATCTTTAAAATTTTTAACTAGTTAAAAATGGGTAATGTGTTTGACAAGAAATGTACTTATCACCTTACTGTAACCTACTTACTAACTAACTGTAACCCTTCTGTACATCACCTGGACAATAAAAAATAAAAATAACAAAATAAAAAGCCACTATTCTCACAGAAAAGGAAGAAAATTTTTTAGATAAAATGTAAATTTTAATACCAGATTGTATGCTATATTTCCTCCCATACATATGTGTTTTATGTTATTTGTCATATAAACCATCTTTTGCCTTTATGATAAATCTACACATTGTTTTGATCATCAGGCTAAAGTATTAAAAATACAATGATTGTCATTTGAAAACGTATTGTGTATCAATTTCACAAATATTTTAACAAAATTTTAAATTGATACCCACTCATTGATATCTTTGATATTAAAATATTTAGTGTCTATGTTTACAGATAGTCTAGATAATCTAGAATTTAATCCCCAAAATAGTTTTCTTCTTTTTTTTCTGATACTTTTTATTGTAAAGAGGCTGTACAGAGGGGTCACAGTTACATGAGTAAGGCAGTGAGGACATTCTTGTCGAGCACTGTCACCCCCTCCCTTGTTCTTCTCCCACTATCCCTTCCCTCCTGTACCTCCCTCACTCCTCCCACAACCCCTGAGGTTGTAAAGTTCATTTCCAAATACTGTCATGTGCGTATCATTGTGGCAATGGGTCATCCTGTGTTCTATGGATGTGAAATGTTCTCTTTATTCTAGTTCTTCTGTATCTTTATGCATGTCAACAAACCTCCTTCAAAATATGTCAAAAAAAAACAGATCATCCCACAGGATCTTTACATTGCTGAACTTCTAGTTCTAACTTCTAGTCTAACTTCTAGTCTCTCTGATATTAAACAATTATGTTACTATTTCTTCTAGTCACATTCTCTGTATCAAGGATGTATATAATGAATAAAGCCAGGTGGTGCTCATTGCACCTCCCACAAGTGACTACTAAGTTTGGATTTCTCACAGATTCTCCTATCATGTATAGAAAACCATGGGTAATGCCTGTTTTCAAAAGAAGATCACCTAATGAATCATTCTTTTCAGGAATCCTACCCTGCGGTGTTTTCATTCTGGACCAAGAAACAAAGCATGGAGGCAAATAGAGATGTTTTGGATTTTGATTTCCAACTGGATCATTTGAATTGTTCTTTGGAATCATATGAGGAACCAGTCATATTGGCATAGCAATTCAAGGCACGAGAGGAGTTAAGTGGAGATAATCTGTGTGATCTTTCTCAGAGATGTTCTGTCCAGCAGCCAGATCTTCGGCCAGCTTCATGGCTGAGTAATCTTCGACACCCAGTATAGCAGAGAATTTCTTCATTATTACATGGTGGACCCTATGTAAAAAGTGGCCCACGAAGTCCACTCACATTATAGAACTGTGACAGTTAAATTGTCATATACTCGTAAATATCAAGACGGCTTGCTATCAAACAACAAACACAACACTCTGAAAGGAAAATAATGTTTTTCATGATTGCATTTTGAAATTAATCCAAATATAGTAACGTTATAAGCATATAAATATATTTATCTGTTGACACTGAAAGTCAAATCATTTTGCTATTTAAAAAAAGTTACTCAGATGATGAATTGGGTTTTTTTTTGCCAGTTCTTTGTTAACAAGTCAATGAAATTGTTGACCTCTTAAAACAGAAAGACAGATATGAGAAAATTATAAACAAATAATTTCGGAGAGCAAGATAATCTGTGATTTACTAGATGATTTAAATACATCTGTGGATAACATTGCCAAAATTTTTCAAGTCAGTGAACTTAATTTAAATTGATCATTGACTATAAATTATATTAAATAAATCCTTTGTTTTGCTTTTACCTATTTGAACTCCTTGTCTTTTCATTAGGCTGAAATATTATTTAAATAAAAGCAACATAAACATTGATGCTCATTTGAGCTCAGATATTTCCTTAAAGACTCTCTTATAATGACACCATTTAATAAACACACACACAGACACACAGACACAGACAGAGAGACACACACACACACCCTGTGGCTACTGTTGCTATTCTGTTCTGCTTCTTTGATCAACTCTAAACAATTTCCAGAATTAGGTTATTTATTTATTTTTTAGTTTTGGTCCTAACATTGTAGAATATGCGTTGCATGTGAGAAGACCTTAGATATCCTCAGTTTTTCTA
Source organism: Dipodomys ordii (assembly GCF_000151885.1). NCBI lineage: Eukaryota > Metazoa > Chordata > Mammalia > Rodentia > Heteromyidae > Dipodomys > Dipodomys ordii. The sequence goes on along the minus strand of NW_012267218.1, from coordinate 16,290,915 downwards.
ATTACATGCCCTGCTTCATTCCTTAGGCAATGAACATTGGTTTAAATTAAGCCCAAAAATATTTCTTAAAAATTGATAAATTACATAGGATATATCAAATATTTTCAATTTCAAACTCCATAGAGTTAGAAATAGAATAATAATAATAAAATTAAGAGTAAATAAAATAAAATTTCTTGTTTGAAAATTGAAGTCCTTTATCCTAGGGCATTTTTTTTCCCTCCATGGTCTTGCTAATTTGTTAAATCTCAAATTTCAACATATTCTTCCCTTTAGTATATTCTTACAACTTTAATCATTGTATAGAAAAGAAAGTAAGAATGTACGAGAGGCAGAATCATCATTAGAAGAGTTTACTCTAATTTGAAAAGTCTTCTTTTAACAGACTTGTAATATTGTTTTACAAATTTCAGACATAAGTGTGACTAGGCCACCACTGGAAATCTTGAGACTTCAGGGCAGAATAGAGGTAGGCAGGGATGTCTACACTAGTAATGTAGTGAAGGGATGTAGTTCCTCAGCGTCTTGTAGAACTAGGAACAATGACCTAGATTTTTGTTACTATTCATTAATAACCCCATACACTTGTGTAATGTCACTCTACCTCCACCTTTTAAAATTCTATCTGACCTCCAGAGGCAGAGTGCAATTATTTGGTTTAGAATCAAATTGGGAAGCATCCACCAAAAGCTAGCGAAGACTGCAAAGAATGTTGCTATTGAGTAACATACTTAGCAACTCCCCCTAAAGGTTCAGATTTGAGGCATGGTAAGTAATGTAAGATGGCAAAATACACAGGGCTAACTTTTATCTGAATTAGATACCAAAACATAGTCATTAGTTGGGGAAAAAATATATTAGTACATGGATTTTAGAGATAACTCAACTTTTACTTGGCAATTGGAAGTAGAACTAAATTTCCTGTCTTTGTTTCTCTCGTTCCCAGGAGAAAATCAGATTGTTTGCTAGTACTCATGGGATTTGAAATATTAAAACAACTCAGTGCATTTACTGAGAGAATTTTAGACTTTATATTATTAGCAAAGTTTTTAAGTTTACTAATTACATAGGGAGACCATGTAAACTCTGAAGAAAAACACTATTTCTCACAAAAGGGGTGATCTCTTTGCAGGCAGAAGCATCCTCTCTTGCAAGACAGAACTCAGACGAAAGCAGTGCTAAACAAAAATGTCCTATCTCTTATCTATTTCTTCAATTTCTAGCCACTGTAACTTCAGGTAACATTGCAAAGTTGAAATTTTCACAATCATTTTTATATATTATAACTAATTGATCAGATTGAACAGTAGAATCAGTAAAACACTTTGTGTGACAATTATCTTTGAATTATGTGTAAGCTGAAAAGAGGTTCTACTGGCAGTATTTTTGTATTTCAACTCCTTGGAGAATGAGCCACATGGAAAATCTGGTGACGTGGCCATAGTAAAATAATGACTTTCTTAGAAATGAGTTTCGACTGTGGGGGATATTGGATAGAGCTTTAGCTGAAAGCTGAAATACTAGAGGTTCATGGATGAAAAAGCTCTAAAAAAGAAAGCAAGGGCGATGCAAAAGATGTAGCAAGTAAATAATGAGAACCCAATGCAGGTCTATTTCCTCTAACTTACTTTATGATTTTGATTGAATTCAGAAACAAGCCAAATCCACATCCTTTATATGTATGTGGAAAGGAGGTCTCATGAAAATGAGTGAAACATCGTTGAAAAATGAAGGTGGCTTAATAATACTAGTAAAATGGGCTAACTCAGGAATACAATGTCCTTGGAGTCAACATTATGTACTCAGGTTCATCTTATCTTGCCGCATTCTACATATTCATAGTGCTTTTGGTACATTCTCACCACTGACAGCTCAACTCATTATAGCAACACAAGGCAGACAGAAAACATAGTGCAAACATATATCTCAGGTCCTGCTTTGTCAGTGAAGGACAAAGTAATAACATAAGGGAATTTCTCCTTGCTGAAGTTTGGTAATATAAATAAAGCCCTTTGTGTCCAATTCTGTTCCGAGCTACATTTAAGCATCTAGGGTTCTATAGTCTTCATCTAAAATTTAAATAATTTCATATAATACATAAATGTGATTAGGAAGAAAAGGAGAAATGGAAGAAAAAAACAAAGAGGATTTAGTTGTTAAGAGATAATTAAAATCATGGTTTTTGGAGTGGCCAACACTTAAAATCAAACTGAAAATAACAGTGAATGAACTACTGCATAGTTTGATAATAGATTCAATCAATAGCATCTCTTGTGGGTCACAATTAACAAAATAAGCACACAGATAAGGCAAGGGATAATAGCCTTATATTCCACTATTTTCAAATGTTCAGATTGAAAATATTATTTACTTGCATTTATATATTTGTTGCAGTAGTGAGGAATGAACCTAGGGCTCGTGCTTCCTAAGCCAGAACTCACACCTCTTCGGTGATATTCCAAAGCTTGTTTGCGTTTGGTTATGAGACAAAGCCTTAACATATTTTTTCCAGATTGGCCTCAAATTCATGATCTCTCTGCCTCTCTCTCTCTCAGGTAGCTGGGACTTGAGGTAGGAAACAGTATTTTGTGAAAAGAAACAAACAAGCAAACCTGTAATCAGAGGCATAACAGTGGACTCTATAGGGAGGTATTGAAGATATAAAACCAGGATCAAATCAAAGATTCTTGGTGTGGTATATTTAAGAGTGGTCTTTTAGGGCAATAGTTGGTCCTAGGATAAATTTTTAGTTTTACTTCCTCAAGTAACCTGAGTACTAACTTCTCTATTTATGCTCACAATATATTTCACTTGGCCACTGTTTGCAAGCACCTTTATATATCAATATTACCAGTGAATTATTTTCAGCTTGAAATGACTTGAGGGTTTTATTCCATTTATCTTAAGACTAAGGATTGGAACAATTTTCCAATGTGATTATTTCATATGCCAATTTCTCATCTATATAGTTCTGGCAATATACTCAGTTTATTGAGATTATGAATATTTAAATCTCTCTAGAGCTTTCTCTCTTACTGGCATTATGTAATTACTTTAAAAACTTCCAACAATGTCCATATTTTTCCTTTTTGATTAGTATTGTTTCCCTATTTATGTTTCCATTATTGTATTTTGATTTAAAACTTTTCTCAACTTTATATTTTGTACATATTTATTTCAGGAGTGTACAGCTTGATTTTTACAGACATTTTATGAATAGCTGCTTCTAATTGACATTTTGGAAGTTATATTTTTTCTCAAATATATTCTTTAACAAAATGTCCATAAGTATTTTTAATCTTTTGTTTCATTTTTACCCTTGCTTTCAGTAAACTTAGTTACAGATTTGACTTAATGAAACTTATTAAGTAAGAACTCTGCAGTCAGTGAAAAGTCCCAGCTGACTCATCCAGGAACACCCCCTGCCCGCCTCACTGAATGAGCAAATCTTCAAATTGACTGAGCAAACTGAAGCCCAATGTAAACAGTAAAATAAAGAGTGCTGAAAGGACACTCAGACAGCTAACAAACTGTTGGCTAGTCAGTGACTATCTACTGAGTCACACCCATAGAAAGCAACTATCCAGCTACAACTGATGGCGGTATTTCTGTGTTTTGCATTCAGTCTATGGATGTTTGCAACTCATTGCTGGAGTAAAACTTTCTAAATCTCTTCCAGATATAACTGCCACCCAACTTATGAATCTTTGGAAGGGTGAAATAAAGTTGATCATTTATTTGTTTCTTTATTTATCTTATTTTTTTTGTACCATTCCTAAAGTTGAGGCCTGGGCACTAAGCCTAAGGTGTTTTGTTTTGTTTGCTTAGCTCGACCACTTGAGCTAATGCTGCACTTTGTTGGTTTGCCCTATGCTTTTATGTTCTTGACCAAGTTACAGAACACTTTAGTTACTTGTTTTTATTTCATTAAATGAGAGTAATAAGTATATTTTAGAGACTGATCAAAGATTGTAATTGAATGATTTAGTACTTGTTGAACAGGAGCTTTTTAGGGGGTGGATGAAAAACCCATTGTGCTACAACATTTTTTTTAGGTCCATTCCTAAAATTTTGATGTTAGATATCTGTCAACTGAAATTACACGAGTAATTCTTCAGGATATAAAGGGATCAGAATAGCTTACCACACTTGGATAGCAAATTAAAACTTTCCCTCCATTTAGTTTTTATGTTATTCTACTCCATTTTAACAGAAATGCAGAAAAGAAAATCACAATTAAAGCGAGTTGGTTTTCCTCTCACAATTTTTTATATGTGAAGTCATTTGTATTATAGAACTATATTTTAGTCAAATACCATTGGCTAATTTCAGAGGAAAAGAGAGAATAACAAAGGTTGGAAATAACAATTGAAATTCTTCTCAACACTATGAGTAGCAATGCTCTCATTAATTAAAAAAAACGGTAGTGGTTCTTAAAGAGATTTTGTCAATATAGTTTCTGAATATACTTAAAGTTTATCTTCTGAGAATATATATTCATTAGTTCTGGTACCATTTTAAATACAAAATATGTAGTGGAAAACACTCTTATGACAATTCCTAATCAGAATGGTTAAGAAGTAGACAATTTTAATAGAACCACATTATTAAAAGAAAAAATTCTCAATAGAGTCTTAGACAATGAAACAAACTCACACTGACTCACTAGTTTACTTATTTATTCAGCAAACATATGCCATTATGTGCTTTATATTGTAGAAGGAAGGATAGCCCAAATAAAATTAAACAAACATCAAAAAAACACAAAACACCCATAAAGTAAATTAATTGTTGAATAGGGATTTGCTTTTCCTGTGAAAAATGTTAGTACTGTAGGGTATTGAAGTTTGATATAAGTCATCCTGAAAAATCTCACGGATATTTAGGAACTATGTTTAGGAAGGCCCTAGGTAAACTTTGTAGCTATTTTGGGAATAAGTTGTTAGCTGTTAGAGGGGCAAATGAAAACATTGTATGGAAGGAGCATAACCCTAACTGACCATTCACCACCAGCTGGGAGACCAGTGTTACGTGATGTCAGAAAACAAATAGAACATCAATAAGAGTAAACATTACAGAGTTTACTCCATCATTTACATTCAATACAATACTGAAGAAATATTGACAAATGAACTGTATGATCTGATATTTTTGATAAAGATATTTAAGTACTGCCTAAGGTATAAGACCATATGAGGGGAAAGATAGAAACTAGATTACCAAGAAAGAAGTGATATCACAATCCAGAAGGCAGGATTTTGGTGATATAGAAGTGGAAGAGTAGTAAAGAATCAGATAACTGACACATTTGGAAAGACATGTTGACTCCATTGGTTGATGAGGTAAAAGTTATATGTGATAATCATAAAAGAATCAGCATTGAAATGAAAGACTAGGAGAGAGAAATTGCTTTGGATAGTTGATTTTTGGGTTCATGATAATTCAAACAGTATAAGCTAAAAATGAATGGGAAGGGTTGAAATAATTATAAACTTGTCAGTGCAACTGAGATATTGAGTGTGGGAATAGAAATGCAGATTCTTGGTTCTGTTTTCAAAGAATCAGATTTAGTGTGCATGTGGCAAGCTTTATGATTATAAATAAATAAACATGATATGATAGCTAGAAAAAATGGCATAATAACGGTGTCTTATTTTGAAGATCCAAATATGATAAATAATGGGGAAAACTACTAATTAATATAAATCAGCTGTTTGTATGAATAAAGACATCTTGGAACACTGGCATGGTTGTTTATGAATATATTATTTATGTTCACTAACAAAATAACAGTTTTAAGTAGTTGTGACAGAGACCATCTGAATCTGAAGTACACGTTATCTGGTCTTTTAGAAAAAGTTTATCAGTGTCTGCAATAAATAATGATTTCTATAAAAGAAATTACATATTTTGGTCATAGCGCTTGAACTCCTAGCCTAGGCCCTGTTTCTCAGCATTTCAGCTCAAGGTGAAGTGCTCTACCATTTGAGCCACAGCACCACTTCCAGTTTTCTGGTGGTTAATCAGTGATAAGAGTCTCACAGAATTTCCTGCTTGGGCTGGCTTTGAACTGTGATCCTCAGATCTCAGCCTCCTGAGTAAATAGGATTATAGGATGAGCCACCAGCGCCCGGCTAGAAATTATATACATATGTAATAAAATTGACTAAATTGGGAAATTCACAAGAATTGTTAGTTGTAGATTAAAATCAGTTGAATAAAATTTGATAATTGTGTGTTGTTCATGCTCTCTATATTGGTCCTTTGTTGGTTGTTCTAAACTCCTGATATGTGTGGTTACTGTCAGATCCATCCAGAAGTCTGGCCATTTGCATTGCATATTAAACAATCCTGAAAGACACATAATACATGATGGTGGAATTCATGTTTCTTGATGTTTGTGCAGTGTACTATTCATAGTGGTCTTTCATCTCTCTAATATTTCTTATTGGATGAATATAACAATCTCAGTATGTGAAGGATAAGTTCAGTTTCTGGATGATTTATGTCAGCAAACTTCCTTAACATTACTCAAAAGCCTTCCTAAAGTACCATCATTTGAATCTATACTATGTGAAAAATTTCCCTCTTGATCCTTTTTCTGGGACTTCCAGAATAAGGTTGTAGCCCATGTTTTTGTAATAATAAAATACCAATCAGTGACTAATTGGTTATGTTTATTTTTATTTTTTGTAGGTTGTGGGGCTTGAACTCTGGACCTTGGCGCTGTCCCTCAGCTCTTGAGCTCAAGGTTAGTGCTCTTACCACTTGAGCCCCAGGGCCACTTCCTGCCCAGGCTGGCTTTGAATCGCGATCCTCAGATCTCAGCCTCCCATGTAGCTAAGATTACAGGCATGAACCACCAGTTCCTGGCTTAATTGGTTATTTTATCATCATTATAACCCAGTCACTTACTAAGTGAATCATCATAACACTTTTGCCTTGTAGAAGAAAATCACAAAACCAAGTCATAAGAGCTAATGAAGGAGGTTTGTCTCTTTCAATAATATTTCAAATCTCACTAGTACTGTTTCTGCTGGTTATCAATCCACATTTATGTTAGAAAAAGTTCAGACAGCATGTGCAAAGAAGCAGTGAACATGTAAACTGAAAGCAAAGGCTAGAGAAGAGGCTATTTTGTCCTATCTTCTATGTAAACAAATGATACACAAAGTTCTAAATAATACAGAAAAGTTCTAAAAACCAATACCTGTGGAGAAGTACATTTCATTTTTGTAGCAGTAGACATTCTTAGAATTTAACATTGCTTTAGGTATACATAGGCTGAAGTGGATAATACTAAGGCCTCTGCCCTGTGGAACTGTGGACAAAAGTATTTTATCAAGAAGATTTGAAATTAAGCAAACCCATCACCAAACAATTACAAATAATTGTTCTTCTTGTTAGGCAGGTACACTGCCTCTGAGCCATCACTTCGGCAATTGCTCTTCTTAAAATGTTGACTGTCCCTCAGTCATTCGTGGCAGGCCAGGTGATTCATGGCATATTCATCCAGTCAAGATTTTAGCAATATTTCAGGCTAAGATGGTACAGAAGACGTTAATAGAAGGACTACTTAGAAAATGTGGCAGGTTGAAAGACCCAACAGGACAGTTTAAGTGAAAGGAAGTATGTGAATAACAGTTAACAAATAGTCTTCAATATCCCTGGGCTGAAGGCACAAGAAGAGAGATGCTATTAGAGAACTGCCTTCAGAAGCTACATCTCAGAGAGTCAACTACTGCCACATGTGTGCATTGAGAAAGCATGGTCCAAGAACAAAATTTCATTCTCTTACTCTGTATCCCCTGAAGATGTCTTGGTGTTCCACATTTGGAAACCTCAACTAGAAACTTTCCAAGGAAGCCTGTGGAGAAAGCTGTAAGTAAAGTCCAGAAAGCAGGATGGAGAACCTATTAATGAGTGTGTGCAAGAAGTAGAGAATTCACAGTTCATCCAGAAAAAACAAGAGAGTAACATGATTTCAGCTTAGTGTTTTCTTGTATACTTTTGCAGAAATTTATTTCATTATTTTCATTTCTTCTATTCTAATACTTGGCTGCAAAAAAATTGGGGTAAAAATAATGAAATGAGTAACTGAAATTCAATTAGCTCGCTGTCAAAATATGCACACTTAATATGCAACTCACCAGTGTGAGATAACATTTACAACTCTCCGGACTGCTCCTTTAGAACATCAGGAGGCCTGTGGAATGAAATATGCCCAGTGAAAGTACCAAGACTAGTGCCCAATAAATCTTAGACTAGCAGACAGTTGAAACAGGAAAGCCCGCTGAGCTCTGATGCAGGAGAGTCTAATCCAGTGGATAAACTGTTCCAAGAAGAAATCATCCTTGTGAAAATATATTATCCTTATGACAATACTGAGGCCATTGTCCAAGGCAGTTATTTGGCTGTGCAAATGCCAGTATCAAAAATG